>NC_139730.1:23899280-24499280 GCF_964211835.1 Anser anser | reverse complement strand
TGCAGTGCAGTGACTCAAGAGAGTGCACTGGCACCACTAGGGATGCAGTGCAGTGAGTCCAGAGAGTTCACTGGCACCACTGGGGATGCAGTGCAGTGAGTCCAGAGACTGCACTGGCCCTACTGGGGATGTAGTGCAGTGAGTCCACAGAGGGCACTGGCACCACTGGGGATGCACTGCAGTGAGTCCAGAGAGTGCCCCGGCACCACTGGGGATGCAGTGCAGTGAGTCCAGAGAGTGCAGTGGCACCACTGGGGATGCACTGCAGTGAGTCCAGAGAGTGCACTGGCACCATTGGGGATGCAGTGCAGTGAGTCCAGAGAGTGCACTGGCACCACTGGGGATGCAGTGCAGTGAGTCCAGAGAGTGCCCTGGCACCACTGGGGATGCAGTGCAGTGAGTCCAGAGAGTATCCTGGCACCAGTGGGGATGCAGTGCAGTGAGTGCAGAGAGTGCACTGGCACCACTGGGGATGCAGTGCAGTGAGTCCAGAGAGTGCACTGGCACCACTGGGGATGCAGTGCAGTGAGTCCGAGAGTGCACTGGCACCACGAGTGATGCACTACAGTGAGTCCAGAGAGTGCACTGGCACCACTGGGGATGCAGTGCAGTGAGTCCAGAGAGTGCACTGGCACCACTGGGAATGCAGTGCCGTGAGTCCAGAGAGTGCACTGGCACCACTGGGGATGCAGTGCAGTGAGTCCAGAGAGTGCACTGGCACCAGTGGGGATGCAGTGCAGTGAGTCCAGAGTGTGACCTGGCACCACTGGGGATGCAGTGCAGTGAGTCCAGAGAGTGCACTGGCACCACTGGGGATGAAGTGCAGTGAGTCCAGAGAGTGCACTGGCACCACTGGGGATGCACTCCGGTGAGTCCAGAGAGTGCACTGGCACCCCTGGGGATGCAGTGCAGTGAGTCCAGAGAGTGCATTGGCACCACTGGGGATGCAGTGCAGTGAGTCCAGAGAGTTCACTGGCACCACTGGGGATGCAGTGCTGTGAGTCCAGATAGTGCACTGGCACCACCGGGAATTCAGTACAGTGAGTCCAAAGAGTGCACTGGCAGCACTGGGGATGCACTGCAGTGAGTCCAGAGAGTGCAATGGCACCACTGGGGTGCAGTGCAGTGAGTCCAGAGAGTGCCCTGGCGCCACTGGGGATGCAGTGCAGTGAGTCCAGAGAGTGCACTGGCACCACGAGTGATGCACTACAGGAGTCCAGAGAGTGCCTTGGCACCACTGGGGATGCAGCGCAGTGAGTCCAGAGAGTGCACTGGCACCACTGGGGATGCAGTGCAGTGAGTCCAGAGAGTGCACTGGCACCACTGGGGATGCAGTGCAGTGAGTCCAGAGAGTGCACTGGCACCACGAGTGATGCACTGCACAGAGTCCAGAGAGTGCACTGGCACCACTGGGGATGCACTGCAGTGAGTCCAGAGAGTGCACTGGCATCACTGGGGATGCACTGCAGTGAGTCCAGAGAGTGCACTGGCACCACTGGTGATGCAGTCCAGTGAGTCCAGAGAGTGCACTGGCACCACTGGGGATGCACTGCAGTGAGTCCAGAGAGTGCACTTGCAACACTGGAGATGCAGTGCAGTGAGTCCAGAGAGTGCTCTGGCAACACTGGAGATGCAGTGCAGTGACTCCAGAGAGTGCAGTGGCACCACTGGGTATGCAGTGCAGTGAGTCCAGAGAGGGCACTGGCACCACTGGGGATGCAGTGCAGTGAGTCCAGAGAGTTCACTGGCACCACTGGGGATGCACTGCAGTGAGTCCAGAGTGTGCACTGGCACATCCGGGGATGCACTGCAATGAGTCCAGAGAGTGCACTGGCACCACTGGGGATGCAGTGCCGTGAGTCCAGAGAGTGCACTGGCACCACTGGGGATGAAGTGCAGTGAGTTCAGAGAGTGCACTGGCACCACTGGAAATGGAGTGCAGTGAGTCCAGAGAGTGCACTGGCACCACTGGGGATGCAGTGCAGTGAGTCCAGAGAGTGCACTGGCACCACTGGAAATGGAGTGCAGTGAGTCCAGAGAGTGCACTGGCACCACTGGGGATGCAGTGCAGTGAGTTCAGAGAGTGCACTGGCACCACTGGGGATGCAGTGCAGTGAGTCCAGAGAGTGACCTGGCACCACTGGGGATGCAGTGCAGTGAGTCCAGAGAGTGCAGTGGCACCACTGGGGATGCAGTGCAGTGAGTCCAGAGAGTGCACTGGCACCACTGGGGATGCACCCCGGTGAGTCCAGAGAGTGCACTGGCAAAACTGGGGATGCACTATAGTGAGTCTAGAGAGTGCACTGGCACCACTGGGGATGCAGTGCAGTGATTCCAGAGAGTACCCTGGCACCACTGGGGATGCAGTGCAGTGAGTCCAGAGAGTGCACTGGCACCACTGGGGATGCAGTGCCGTGAGTCCAGAGAGTGCACTAGCACCACTGGGGATGCAGTGCCGTGAGTCCAGAGTGTGCACTGCCACCACTGGGGATGCAGTGAAGTGAGTCCAGAGAGTGCACTGGCACCACTGGGGATGCAGTGCAGTGAGTCCAGAGAGTGCACTGGCACCTCTGGGGATGCAGTGCCGTGAGTCCAGAGAGTGCACTGGCTCCACCGGGGATGCAGTGCAGTGAGTCCAGAGAGTGCACTGGCACCACTGGGGATACACTGCAGAGAGTCCAGAGAGTGCACTGGCACCACTGGGGATGCACTGCAGTGAGTCCAGAGAGTGCACTGGCACCACTGGGGGTGCAGTGCAGTGAGTCCAGAGAGTGCCCTGGCACCACTGGGGATGCAGTGCAGTGAGTCCAGAGAGTACCCTGGCACCAGTGGGGATGCAGTGCAGTGAGTCCAGAGAGTTCACTGGCACCACCGGGGATGCAGTGCAGTGAGTCCAGAGAGTGCCCTGGCACCACTGGGGATGCAGTGCAGTGAGTCCAGAGAGTATCCTGGCACCAGTGGGGATGCAGTGCAGTGAGTCCAGAGAGTTCACTGGCACCAATGGGGATGCAGTGCCGTCAGTCCAGAGAGTGCACTAGCACCACTGGGGATGCAGTGCCGTGAGTCCACAGTGTGCACTGGCACCACAGGGGATGCAGTGCAGTGAGTCCAGAGAGTGCACTGGCACCACTGGGGATGCAGTGCAGTGAGTCCAGAGAGTGCACTGGCACCACGAGTGATGCACTACAGTGAGTCCAGAGAGTGCACTGGCACCACTGGGGATGCAGTGCAGTGAGTCCAGAGAGTGCACTGGCACCACTGGGGATGCAGTGCAGTGAGTCCAGAGAGTCCACTGGCACCACTGGGGATGCAGTGCCGTGAGTCCAGAGAGTGCACTGGCACCACTGGGGATGCAGTGCAGTGAGTCCAGAGAGTCCACTGGCACCACTGGGGATGCAGTGCAGTGATCCAGAGAGTGCACTGGCACCACTGGGGATGCACCCCGGTTAGTCCAGAGAGTGCACTGGCACCACTGGGGATGCAGTGCAGTGAGTCCAGAGTGTGACCTGGCACCACTGGGGATGCAGTGCAGTGAGTCCAGAGAGTGCACTGGCACCACTGGGGATGAAGTGCAGTGAGTCCAGAGAGTGCACTGGCACCACTGGGGATGCACCCCGGTGAGTCCAGAGAGTGCACTGGCACCACTGGGGATGCACTACAGTGAGTCCAGAGAGTGCACTGGCACCACTGGGGATGCAGTGCTAGTGAGTCCAGAGAGTGCGCTGTCACCACTGGGGATGCAGTGCAGTGAGTCCAGAGAGTGCACTGGCACCACTGGGGATGCAGTGCAGTGAGTCCAGAGAGTGCACTGGCACCACTGGGGATGCACTGCAGTGACTCAAGAGAGCGCACTGGCACCAGTGGGGATGCAGTGCAGTGAGTCCAGAGAGTACACTGGCACCACTGGGGATGCAGTGCAGTGAGTCCAGAGAGTGCACGGGCACCCCTGGGGATGCAGTGCAGTGAGTCCAGAGAGTGCACGGGCAGCACTGGGATGCAGTGCAGTGAGTCCAGAGAGTGCACTGGCACCACTGGTTGTGCAGTGCAGTGAGTCCAGAGAGTGCACTGGCACCACTGGGGATGCAGTGCAGTGAGTCCAGAGAGTGCCCTGGCACCAGTGGGGATGCAGTGCAGTGAGTCCAGAGAGTGCACTGGCACCAGTGGGGATGCAGTGCAGTGAGTCCAGAGAGTGCACTGGCACCGCTGGAGATGCAGTGCAGTGAGTCCAGATAGTGCACTGGCACCACCTGGGATGCACTGCAGTGAGTCCAGAGAGTGCACTGGCACCTCTGGGGATGCAGTGCAGTGAGTCCAGAGAGTGCACTGGCACCACTGGGGGTGCAGTGCAGTGAGTCCAGAGAGTGCACTGGCACCAGTGGGGATGCACTGCAGTGAGTCCAGAGAGTGCACAGGCACCACTGGGGATGCACTGCAGTGAGTCCAGAGAGTGCACTGGCACCACTGGTTGTGCAGTGCAGTGAGTCCAGAGAGTGCACTGGCACCACTGGGGATGCAGTGCAGAGAGTCCAGAGAGTGCACTGGCACCGCTGGAGATGCAGTGCAGTGAGTCCAGAGAGTGCACTGGCACCACCTGGGATGCAGTGCAGTGAGTACAGATAGTGCACTGGCACCACTGGGGATGCAGTGCAGTGAGTCCAGAGAGTGCACTGGCACCACTGGGGATGCAGTGCTGTGAGTCCAGAGAGTGCACTGGCACCGCTGGAGATGCAGTGCAGTGAGTCCAGATAGTGCACTGGCACCACCTGGGATGCACTGCAGTGAGTCCAGAGAGTGCACAGGCACCTCTGGGGATGCAGTGCAGTGAGTCCAGAGAGTGCACTGGCACCTCTGGGGATGAAGTGCAGTGAGTCCAGAGAGTGCACTGGCACCACTGGGGATGCAGTGCAGTGAGTCCAGAGAGTGCACTGGCACCACTGGGGATACAGCGCAGTGAGTCCAGAGAGTGCACTGGCACCACTGGGGATGCAGCGCAGTGAGTCCAGAGAGTGCACTGGCACCACTGGGGATGCAGCGCAGTGAGTCCAGAGAGTGCACTGGCACCACTGGGGATGCAGTGCAATGAGTCCAGAGAGTGCACTGGCACCACTGGGGATGCACTGCCGTGAGTCCAGAGAGTGCACTGGCACCTCTGGGGATGCAGTGCAGTGAGTCCAGAGAGTGCACTGGCACCACTGGGGATGCAGTGCAGTGAGTCCAGAGAGTGCACTTGCACCACTGGGGATGCAGTGCAGTGAGTCCAGAGAGTGCACTGGCACCACTGGGGATGCAGTGCAGTGAGTCCAGAGAGTGCACTGGCACCACTGGGGATGCAGTGCAGTGAGTCCAGAGAGTGCACTGGCACCACTGGGATGCACTGCAGTGAGTCCAGAGAGGGCACTGGCACTATTGGGGATGCACCCCGGTGAGTCCAGAGAGTGCACTGGCACCACTGGGCATGCAGTGCACTGAGTCCAGAGAGGTCACTGGCACCACTGGGGATGCAGTGCAGTGAGTTCAGAGAGTGCCCTGGCACCACTGGGGATGCAGTGCAGTGAGTCCAGAGAGTGCACTGGCACCACTGGGGATGCAGTGCAGTGAGTCCAGAGAGTGCACTAGCACCACTGGGGATGCAGTGCAGTGAGTCCAGAGAGTGCACTGGCACCACTGGGGATGCAGTGCCGTGAGTCCAGAGTGTGCACTGGCACCACTGGGGATGCAGTGCAGTGAGTCCAGAGAGTGCACTGGCACCAGTGGGGATGCAGTGCTGTGAGTCCAGAGAGTGCACTGGCACCACTGGGGGTGCAGTGCAGTGAGTCCAGAGAGTGCACTGGCACCAGTGGGGATGCACTACAGTGAGTCCAGAGAGTGCACTGGCACCACTGGGGATGCAGTGCAGTGACTCAAGAGAGTGCACTGGCACCACTAGGGATGCAGTGCAGTGAGTCCAGAGAGTTCACTGGCACCACTGGGGATGCAGTGCAGTGAGTGCAGAGAGTGCACTGGCCCTACTGGGGATGTAGTGCAGTGAGTCCACAGAGGGCACTGGCACCACTGGGGATGCAGTGCAGTGAGTCCAGAGAGTGCCCCGGCACCACTGGGGATGCAGTGCAGTGAGTCCAGAGAGTGCAGTGGCACCACTGGGGATGCAGTGCAGTGAGTCCAGAGAGTGCACTGGCACCATTGGGGATGCAGTGCAGTGAGGCCAGAGAGTGCACTGGCACCAATGGGGATGCAGTGCAGTGAGTCCAGAGAGTGCACTGGCACCACTGGGGATGCACTGCAGTGAGCTCAGAGAGTGCACTGACACCACTGGGGATGCAGTGCAGTGAGTCCAGAGAGTGCACTGGCACCACTGGGGATGCAGTGCAGTGAGTCCAGAGAGTGCACTGGCACCACTGGGGATGCAGTGAAATGAGTCCAGAGAGCGCACTGGCACCACTGGGGATGCACTGCAGTGAGTCCAGAGAGGGCACTGGCACTATTGGGGATGCACCCCGGTGAGTCCAGAGAGTGCACTGGAACCACTGGGAATGCACTGCACTGAGTCCAGAGAGGTCACTGGCACCACTGGGGATGCAGTGCAGTGAGTCCAGAGAGTGCCCTGGCACCACTGGGGATGCAGTGCACTGAGTCCGGAGAGTGCACTGGCACCACTGGGGATGCAGTGCAGTGAGTTCAGAGAGTGCACTGGCACCAGTGGGGATGCAGTGCAGTGAGTCCAGAGAGTGCACTGGCACCACTGGGGATGCAGTGCCGTGAGTCCAGAGAGTGCACTGGCACCACTGGGGATGCAGTGCCGTGAGTCCAGAGAGTGCACTGGCACCACTGGGGATGCACTGCAATGAGTCCAGAGAGTGCACTGGCACCAATGGCAATGTAGTGCAGTGAGTCCAGAGTGTGCCTTGGCACCACTGGGGATGCAGTGCCGTGAGTCCAGAGAGCGCACTGGCACCACCGGGGATGCAGTGAAATGAGTCCAGAGAGCGCACTGGCACCACTGGGGATGAAGTGCAGTGAGTCCAGAGAGTCCACTGGCACCACTAGGGATGCAGTGCAGTGAGTCCAGAGAGTGCACTGGCACCGCTGGAGATGCAGTGCAATGAGTCCAGATAGTGCACTGGCACCACCTGGGATGTACTTCAGTGAGTCCAGAGAGTGCACTGGCACCTCTGGGGATGCAGTGCAGTGAGTCCAGAGAGTGCACTGGCACCACTGGGGGTGCAGTGCAGTGAGTCCAGAGAGTGCACTGGCACCAGTGGGGATGCACTGCAGTGAGTCCAGAGAGTGCACAGGCACCACGGGGGATGCACTGCAGTGAGTCCAGAGAGTGCACTGGCACCACTGGTTGTGCAGTGCAGTGAGTCCAGAGAGTGCACTGGCACCACTGGGGATGCAGTGCAGTGAGTCCAGAGAGTGCACTGGCACCACTGGAGATGCAGTGCAGTGAGTCCGGAGAGTGCACTGGCACCACCTGGGATGCAGTGCAGTGAGTACAGATAGTGCACTGGCACCACTGGGGATGCAGTGCAATGAGTCCAGAGAGTGCACTGGCACCACTGGGGATGCAGTGCAGTGAGTCCAGAGAGTGCACTGGCACCGCTGGAGATGCAGTGCAGTGAGTCCAGATAGTGCACTGGCACCACCTGGGATGCACTGCAGTGAGTCCAGAGAGTGCACTGGCACCACTGGGGATGCAGTGCAGTGAGTCCAGAGAGTGCACTGGCACCTCTGGGGATGAAGTGCAGTGAGTCCAGAGAGTGCACTGGCACCACTGGGGATGCAGCGCAGTGAGTCCAGAGAGTGCACTGGCACCACTGGGGATGCAGCGCAGTGAGTCCAGAGAGTGCACTGGCACCACTGGGGATGCAGCGCAGTGAGTCCAGAGAGTGCACTGGCACCACTGGTGATGCACTGCCGTGAGTCCAGAGAGTGCACATGCACCACTGGGGATGCAGTGCCGTTGGTGCAGAGAGTGCACTAGCACCACTGGGGATGCAGTGCCGTGAGTCCAGAGTGTGCACTGGCACCACTGGGGATGCAGTGCAGTGAGTCCAGAGAGTGCACTGGCACCAGTGGGGATGCAGTGCTGTGAGTCCAGAGAGTGCCTTGGCACCACTGGGGATGCAGTGCAGTGAGTCCAGAGAGTGCACTGGCACCACTGGGGATGCAGTGCGGTGAGTCCAGAGAGTGCACTGGCACCACTGGGGATGCAGTGCGGTGAGTCCAGAGAGCGCACTGGCACCACTGGGGATGCACTGCAGTGAGTCCAGAGAGGGCACTGGCACTATTGGGGATGCACCCCGGTGAGTCCAGAGAGTGCACTGGAACCACTGGGAATGCACTGCACTGAGTCCAGAGAGTGCCCCGGCACCACTGGGGATGCAGTGCAGTCAGTCCAGAGAGTGCAGTGGCACCACTGGGGATGCAGTGCAGTGAGTCCAGAGAGTGCACTGGCACCACTGGGGATGCAGTTCAGTGAGTTCAGAGAGTGCACTGGCACCACTGGGGATGCAGTGCAGTGAGTCCAGAGAGTGCACTGGCACCACTGGGGATGCAGTGCCGTGAGTCCAGAGAGTGCACTGGCACCACTGGGGATGCACTGCAATGAGTCCAGAGAGTGCACTGGCACCAATGGCAATGCAGTGCAGTGAGTCCAGAGAGTGCCTTGGCACCACTGGGGATGCAGTGCAGTGAGTCCAGAGAGTACCCTGGCACCACTGGGGATGCAGTGCAGTGAGTCCAGAGAGTGCACTGGCACCACTGGGGATGCAGTGCCGTGAGTCCAGAGTGTGCACTGGCACCACTGGGGATGCAGTGCAGTGAGTCCAGAGAGTGCACTGGCACCAGTGGGGATGCAGTGCTGTGAGTCCAGAGAGTGCACTGGCACCACTGGGGGTGCAGTGCAGTGAGTCCAAAGAGTGCACTGGCACCAGTGGGGATGCACTACAGTGAGTCCAGAGAGTGCACTGGCACCACTGCGGATGCAGTGCAGTGACTCAAGAGAGTGCACTGGCACCACTAGGGATGCAGTGCAGTGAGTCCAGAGAGTTCACTGGCACCACTGGGGATGCAGTGCAGTGAGTCCAGAGAGTGCACTGGCACCACTGGGGATGTAGTGCAGTGAGTCCACAGAGGGCACTGGCACCACTGGGGATGCACTGCAGTGAGTCCAGAGAGTGCCCCGGCACCACTGGTGATGCAGTGCAGTGAGTCCAGAGAGTGCAGTGGCACCACTGGGGATGCAGTGCAGTGAGTCCAGAGAGTGCACTGGCACCATTGGGGATGCAGTGCAGTGAGGCCAGAGAGTGCACTGGCACCACTGGGGATGCAGTGCCGTGAGTCCAGAGAGTGCACTGGCACCACTGGGGATGCACTGAAGTGAGCTCAGAGAGTGCACTGGCACCACTGGGGATGCAGTGCAGTGAGTCCAGAGAGTGCACTGGCACCACTGGGGATGCAGTGAAATGAGTCCAGAGAGTGCACTGGCACCACTGGGGATGCACTGCAGTGAGTCCAGAGAGTGCACTGGCACCACTGGGGATGCAGTGCGGTGAGTCCAGAGAGCGCACTGGCACCACTGGGGATGCACTGCAGTGAGTCCAGAGAGGGCACTGGCACTATTGGGGATGCACGCCGGTGAGTCCAGAGAGTGCACTGGAACCACTGGGAATGCACTGCACTGAGTCCAGAGAGTGCACTGGCACCACTGGGTATGCAGTGCAGTGAGTCCAGAGAGTGCCCTGGCACCACTGGGGATGCAGTGCAATGAGTCCAGAGAGTGCACTGGCACCACTGGGGATGCAGTTCAGTGAGTTCAGAGAGTGCACTGGCACCACTGGGGATGCAGTGCAGTGAGTCCAGAGAGTGCACTGGCACCACTGGGGATGCAGTGCCGTGAGTCCAGAGAGTGCACTGGCACCACTGGGGATGCACTGCAATGAGTCCAGAGAGTGCACTGGCACCAATGGCAATGCAGTGCAGTGAGTCCAGAGTGTGCCTTGGCACCACTGGGGATGCAGTGCCGTGAGTCCAGAGAGCGCACTGGCACCACCGGTGATGCAGTGAAATGAGTCCAGAGAGCGCACTGGCACCACCGGGGATGCAGTGCAGTGAGTCCAGAGAGTGCACTGGCACCACTGGGGATGCAGTGCCGTGAGTCCAGAGAGTGCACTGGCACCACTGGGGATGCACTGCAGTGAGTCCAGAGAGTGCAATGGCACTATTGGGGATGCACCCCGGTGAGTCCAGAGAGTGCACTGGCACCACTGGGGATGCAGTGCACTGAGTCCAGAGAGGTCACTGGCACCACTGGGGATGCAGTGCAGTGAGTCCAGAGAGTGCCCTGGCACCACTGGGGATGCAGTGCAGTGAGTACAGAGAGTGCACTGGCACCACTGGGGATGCAGTGCAGTGAGTCCAGAGAGTGCACTAGCACCACTGGGGATGCAGTGCAGTGAGTCCAGAGAGTGCACTGGCAAAACTAGGGATGAAGTGCAGTGAGTCCAGAGAGTGCACTGGCACCACTGGGGATGCACTGCAGTGAGTCCAGAGAGTGCACTGGCACCACTGGGGATGCAGTGCCGTGAGTCCAGAGAGTGCACTGGCACCACTGGGGAAGCACTGCAATGAGTCCAGAGAGTGCACTGGCACCAATGGCAATGCAGTGCAGTGAGTCCAGAGAGTGCCTTGGCACCACTGGGGATGCACTGCAATGAGTCCAGAGAGTGCACTGGCACCAATGGCAATGCAGTGCAGTGAGTCCAGAGAGTGCCTTGGCACCACTGGGGATGCAGTGCGGTGAGTCCAGAGAGTACCCTGGCACCACTGGGGATGCAGTGCAGTGAGTCCAGAGAGTGCACTGGCACCACTGGGGATGCAGTGCCGTGAGTCCAGAGTGTGCACTGGCACCACTGGGGATGCAGTGCAGTGAGTCCAGAGAGTGCACTGGCACCAGTGGGGATGCACTACAGTGAGTCCAGAGAGTGCACTGGCACCACTGCGGATGCAGTGCAGTGACTCAAGAGAGTGCACTGGCACCACTAGGGATGCAGTGCAGTGAGTCCAGAGAGTTCACTGGCACCACTGGGGATGCAGTGCAGTGAGTGCAGAGAGTGGACTGGCCCTACTGGGGATGTAGTGCAGTGAGTCCACAGAGGGCACTGGCACCACTGGGGATGCACTGCAGTGAGTCCAGAGAGTGCCCCGGCACCACCTGGGATGCAGTGCAGTGAGTCCAGAGAGTGCAGTGGCACCACTGGGGATGCAGTGCAGTGAGTCCAGAGAGTGCACTGGCACCATTGGGGATGCAGTGCAGTGAGGCCAGAGAGTGCACTGGCACCAGTGGGGATGCAGTGCAGTGAGGCCAGAGAGTGCACTGGCACCACTGGGGATGCACTGCAGTGAGTCCAGAGAGTGCACTGGCACCACTGGGGATGCAGTGCGGTGAGTCCAGAGAGCGCACTGGCACCACTGGGGATGCACTGCAGTGAGTCCAGAGAGGGCACTGGCACTATTGGGGATGCACGCCGGTGAGTCCAGAGAGTGCAATGGAACCAGTGGGAATGCACTGCACTGAGTCCAGAGAGGTCACTGGCACCACTGGGGATGCAGTGCAGTGAGTCCAGAGAGTGCCCTGGCACCACTGGGGATGCAGTGCACTGAGTCCAGAGAGTGCACTGGCACCACTGGGGATGCAGTTCAGTGAGTTCAGAGAGTGCACTGGCACCACTGGGGATGCAGTGCAGTGAGTCCAGAGAGTGCACTGGCACCACTGGGGATGCAGTGCCGTGAGTCCAGAGAGTGCACTGGCACCACTGGAGATGCAGTGCAGTGAGTACAGAGAGTGCACTGGCACCACTGGGGATGCACTGCAGTGAGTCCAGAGAGTGCACTAGCACCACTGGGGATGCAGTGCAGTGAGTCCAGAGAGCGCACTGGCAAAACTAGGGATGAAGTGCAGTGAGTCCAGAGAGTGCACTGGCACCACTTGGGATGCACTGCAGTGAGTCCAGAGAGTGCACTGGCACCACTGGGGATGCAGTGCCGTGAGTCCAGAGAGTGCACTGGCACCACTGGGGATGCACTGCAATGAGTCCAGAGAGTGCACTGGCACCAATGGCAATGCAGTGCAGTGAGTCCAGAGAGTGCCTTGGCACCACTGGGGATGCAGTGCAGTGAGTCCAGAGAGTGCCCTGGCACCACTGGGGATGCAGTGCAGTGAGTCCAGAGAGTGCACTGGCACCACTGGGGATGCAGTGCCGTTGGTCCAGAGAGTGCACTAGCACCACTGGGGATGCAGTGCCGTGAGTCCAGCGTGTGCACTGGCACCACTGAGGATGCAGTGCAGTGAGTCCAGAGAGTGCACTGGCACCAGTGGGGATGCAGTGCTGTGAGTCCAGAGAGTGCCTTGGCACCACTGGGGATGCAGTGCAGTGAGTCCAGAGAGTGCACTGGCACCACTGGGGATGCACTGCAGTGAGTCCAGAGAGTTCACTGGCACCACTGGGGATGCACTGCAGTGAGTCCAGAGAGTGCACTGGCCCTACTGGGGATGTAGTGCAGTGAGTCCACAGAGGGCACTGGCACCACTGGGGATGCACTGCAGTGAGTCCAGAGAGTGCCCCGGCACCACTGGGGATGCAGTGCAGTGAGTCCAGAGAGTGCACTGGCACCACTGGGGATGCAGTGCAGTGAGTCCAGAGAGTGCACTTGCACCACTGGGGATGCAGTGCAGTGAGTCCAGAGAGTGCACTGGCACCACTGGGGATGCAGTGCAGTGAGTCCAGAGAGTGCACTGGCACCACTGGGGATGCAGTGCAGTGAGTCCAGAGAGTGCACTGGCACCACTGGGATGCACTGCAGTGAGTCCAGAGAGGGCACTGGCACTATTGGGGATGCACCCCGGTGAGTCCAGAGAGTGCACTGGCACCACTGGGCATGCAGTGCACTGAGTCCAGAGAGGTCACTGGCACCACTGGGGATGCAGTGCAGTGAGTTCAGAGAGTGCCCTGGCACCACTGGGGATGCAGTGCAGTGAGTCCAGAGAGTGCACTGGCACCACTGGGGATGCAGTGCAGTGAGTCCAGAGAGTGCACTAGCACCACTGGGGATGCAGTGCAGTGAGTCCAGAGAGTGCACTGGCACCACTGGGGATGCAGTGCCGTGAGTCCAGAGTGTGCACTGGCACCACTGGGGATGCAGTGCAGTGAGTCCAGAGAGTGCACTGGCACCAGTGGGGATGCAGTGCTGTGAGTCCAGAGAGTGCACTGGCACCACTGGGGGTGCAGTGCAGTGAGTCCAGAGAGTGCACTGGCACCAGTGGGGATGCACTACAGTGAGTCCAGAGAGTGCACTGGCACCACTGGGGATGCAGTGCAGTGACTCAAGAGAGTGCACTGGCACCACTAGGGATGCAGTGCAGTGAGTCCAGAGAGTTCACTGGCACCACTGGGGATGCAGTGCAGTGAGTGCAGAGAGTGCACTGGCCCTACTGGGGATGTAGTGCAGTGAGTCCACAGAGGGCACTGGCACCACTGGGGATGCAGTGCAGTGAGTCCAGAGAGTGCAGTGGCACCACTGGGGATGCAGTGCAGTGAGTCCAGAGAGTGCACTGGCACCACTGGGGATGCAGTGAAATGAGTCCAGAGAGCGCACTGGCACCACTGGGAATTCAGTGCAGTGAGTCCAGAGAGTCCACTGGCACCACTAGGGATGCAGTTCAGTGAGTCCAGAGAGTGCACTGGCACCGCTGGAGATGCAGTGCAATGAGTCCAGATAGTGCACTGGCACCACCTGGGATGCACTGTAGTGAGTCCAGAGAGTGCACTGGCACCACCGGGGATGCAGTGAAATGAGTCCAGAGAGCGCACTGGCACCACTGGGGATGCAGTGCAGTGAGTCCAGAGAGTGCACTGGCACCACTGGGGATGCAGTGCGTTGAGTCCAGAGAGCGCACTGGCACCACTGGGGATGCACTGCAGTGAGTCCAGAGAGGGCACTGGCACTATTGGGGATGCACCCCGGTGAGTCCAGAGAGTGCACTGGAACCACTGGGAATGCACTGCACTGAGTCCAGAGAGGTCACTGGCACCACTGGGGATGCAGTGCAGTGAGTCCAGAGAGTGCCCTGGCACCACTGGGGATGCAGTGCACTGAGTCCGGAGAGTGCACTGGCACCACTGGGGATGCAGTGCAGTGAGTTCAGAGAGTGCACTGGCACCAGTGGGGATGCAGTGCAGTGAGTCCAGAGAGTGCACTGGCACCACTGGGGATGCAGTGCCGTGAGTCCAGAGAGTGCACTGGCACCACTGGGGATGCAGTGCCGTGAGTCCAGAGAGTGCACTGGCACCACTGGGGATGCACTGCAATGAGTCCAGAGAGTGCACTGGCACCAATGGCACTGTAGTGCAGTGAGTCCAGAGTGTGCCTTGGCACCACTGGGGATGCAGTGCCGTGAGTCCAGAGAGCGCACTGGCACCACCGGGGATGCAGTGAAATGAGTCCAGAGAGCGCACTGGCACCACTGGGGATGAAGTGCAGTGAGTCCAGAGAGTCCACTGGCACCACTAGGGATGCAGTGCAGTGAGTCCAGAGAGTGCACTGGCACCGCTGGAGATGCAGTGCAATGAGTCCAGATAGTGCACTGGCACCACCTGGGATGTACTTCAGTGAGTCCAGAGAGTGCACTGGCACCTCTGGGGATGCAGTGCAGTGAGTCCAGAGAGTGCACTGGCACCACTGGGGGTGCAGTGCAGTGAGTCCAGAGAGTGCACTGGCACCAGTGGGGATGCACTGCAGTGAGTCCAGAGAGTGCACAGGCACCACGGGGGATGCACTGCAGTGAGTCCAGAGAGTGCACTGGCACCACTGGTTGTGCAGTGCAGTGAGTCCAGAGAGTGCACTGGCACCACTGGGGATGCAGTGCAGTGAGTCCAGAGAGTGCACTGGCACCACTGGAGATGCAGTGCAGTGAGTCCGGAGAGTGCACTGGCACCACCTGGGATGCAGTGCAGTGAGTACAGATAGTGCACTGGCACCACTGGGGATGCAGTGCAATGAGTCCAGAGAGTGCACTGGCACCACTGGGGATGCAGTGCAGTGAGTCCAGAGAGTGCACTGGCACCGCTGGAGATGCAGTGCAGTGAGTCCAGATAGTGCACTGGCACCACCTGGGATGCACTGCAGTGAGTCCAGAGAGTGCACTGGCACCAGTGGGGATGCAGTGCAGTGAGTCCAGAGAGTGCACTGGCACCTCTGGGGATGAAGTGCAGTGAGTCCAGAGAGTGCACTGGCACCACTGGGGATGCAGCGCAGTGAGTCCAGAGAGTGCACTGGCACCACTGGGGATGCAGCGCAGTGAGTCCAGAGAGTGCACTGGCACCACTGGGGATGCAGCGCAGTGAGTCCAGAGAGTGCACTGGCACCACTGGGGATGCACTGCCGTGAGTCCAGAGAGTGCACTGGCACCACTGGGGATGCACTGCCGTGAGTCCAGAGAGTGCACTGGCACCTCTGGGGATGTAGTGCAGTGAGTCCAGAGAGTGCACTTGCACCACTGGGGATGCAGTGCAGTGAGTCCAGAGAGTGCACTGGCACCACTGGGGATGCAGTGCAGTGAGTCCAGAGAGTACACTGGCACCACTGGGGATGCAGTGCAGTGAGTCCAGAGAGTGACCTGGCACCACTGGGGATGCACTGCAGTGAGTCCAGAGAGGGCACTGGCACTATTGGGGATGCACCCCAATGAGTCCAGAGAGTGCACTGGCACCACTGGGGATGCAGTGCACTGAGTCCAGAGAGGTCACTGGCACCACTGGGGATGCAGTGCAGTGAGTCCAGAGAGTGCACTGGCACCACTGGGGATGCAGTGCAGTGAGTACAGAGAGTGCACTGGCACCACTGGGGATGCAGTGCAGTGAGTCCAGAGAGTGCACTAACACCACTGGGGATGCAGTGCAGTGAGTCCAGAGAGTGCACTGGCAAAACTAGGCATGAAGTGCAGTGAGTCCAGAGAGTGCACTGGCACCACTGGGGATGCACTGCAGTGAGTCCAGAGAGTGCACTGGCACCACTGGGGATGCAGTGCCGTGAGTCCAGAGAGTGCACTGGCACCACTGGGGATGCACCCCGGTGAGTCCAGAGAGTGCACTGGAACCACTGGGAATGCACTGCACTGAGTCCAGAGAGTGCACTGGCACCACTGGGGATGCAGTGCAGTGAGTCCAGAGAGTGCCGTGGCACCACTGGGGATGCAGTGCAGTGAGTCCAGAGAGTGCACATGCACCACTGGGGATGCAGTGCCGTTGGTGCAGAGAGTGCACTAGCACCACTGGGGATGCAGTGCCGTGAGTCCAGAGTGTGCACTGGCACCACTGGGGATGCAGTGCAGTGAGTCCAGAGAGTGCACTGGCACCACTGGGGATGCAGTGCTGTGAGTCCAGAGAGTGCACTGGCACCACTGGGGATGCACTGCAGTGAGACCAGAGATTGCACTGGTACGATTGGGGATGCACTGCAGTGAGTCCAGAGAGTGCACTGGCACCACTGGGGATGCAGTGCAGTGACTCAAGAGAGTGCACTGGTACCACTAGGGATGCAGTGCAGTGAGTCCAGAGAGTTCACTGGCACCACTGGGGATGCAGTGCAGTGAGTCCAGAGACTGCACTGGCCCTACTGGGGATGCAGTGCAGTGAGTCCAGAGAGTGACCTGGCACCACTGGGGATGCACTGCAGTGAGTCCAGAGAGTGCACTGGCACCATTGGGGATGCAGTGCAGTGAGTCCAGAGAGTGCACTGGCACCACTGGGGATGCAGTGCAGTGAGTCCAGAGAGTGCACTGGCACCACTGGGGATGCAGTGCAGTGAGCTCAGAGAGTGCACTGGCACCACTGGGGATGCAGTGCAGTGAGTCCAGAGAGTGCACTGGCACCACTGGAGATGCAGTGCAGTGAGTCCAGAGAGTGCACTGGCACCACTGGGGATGCAGTGAAATGAGTCCAGAGAGTGCACTGGCACCACTGGGGATGCAGTGCGGTGAGTCCAGAGAGTGCACTGGCACCACTGGGGATGCAGTGCGGTGAGTCCAGAGAGCGCACTGGCACCACTGGGGATGCACTGCAGTGAGTCCAGAGAGGGCACTGGCACTATTGGGGATGCACCCCGGTGAGTCCAGAGAGTGCACTGGAACCACTGGGAATGCACTGCACTGAGTCCAGAGAGTGCCCCGGCACCACTGGGGATGCAGTGCAGTCAGTCCAGAGAGTGCAGTGGCACCACTGGGGATGCAGTGCAGTGAGTCCAGAGAGTGCACTGGCACCACTGGGGATGCAGTTCAGTGAGTTCAGAGAGTGCACTGGCACCACTGGGGATGCAGTGCAGTGAGTCCAGAGAGTGCACTGGCACCACTGGGGATGCAGTGCCGTGAGTCCAGAGAGTGCACTGGCACCACTGGGGATGCACTGCAATGAGTCCAGAGAGTGCACTGGCACCAATGGCAATGCAGTGCAGTGAGTCCAGAGAGTGCCTTGGCACCACTGGGGATGCAGTGCCGTGAGTCCAGAGAGTACCCTGGCACCACTGGGGATGCAGTGCAGTGAGTCCAGAGAGTGCACTGGCACCACTGGGGATGCAGTGCCGTGAGTCCAGAGTGTGCACTGGCACCACTGGGGATGCAGTGCAGTGAGTCCAGAGAGTGCACTGGCACCAGTGGGGATGCAGTGCTGTGAGTCCAGAGAGTGCACTGGCACCACTGGGGGTGCAGTGCAGTGAGTCCAAAGAGTGCACTGGCACCAGTGGGGATGCACTACAGTGAGTCCAGAGAGTGCACTGGCACCACTGCGGATGCAGTGCAGTGACTCAAGAGAGTGCACTGGCACCACTAGGGATGCAGTGCAGTGAGTCCAGAGAGTTCACTGGCACCACTGGGGATGCAGTGCAGTGAGTCCAGAGAGTGCACTGGCACCACTGGGGATGTAGTGCAGTGAGTCCACAGAGGGCACTGGCACCACTGGGGATGCACTGCAGTGAGTCCAGAGAGTGCCCCGGCACCACTGGTGATGCAGTGCAGTGAGTCCAGAGAGTGCAGTGGCACCACTGGGGATGCAGTGCAGTGAGTCCAGAGAGTGCACTGGCACCATTGGGGATGCAGTGCAGTGAGGCCAGAGAGTGCACTGGCACCACTGGGGATGCAGTGCCGTGAGTCCAGAGAGTGCACTGGCACCACTGGGGATGCACTGCAGTGAGCTCAGAGAGTGCACTGGCACCACTGGGGATGCAGTGCAGTGAGTCCAGAGAGTGCACTGGCACCACTGGGGATGCAGTGAAATGAGTCCAGAGAGTGCACTGGCACCACTGGGGATGCACTGCAGTGAGTCCAGAGAGTGCACTGGCACCACTGGGGATGCAGTGCGGTGAGTCCAGAGAGCGCACTGGCACCACTGGGGATGCACTGCAGTGAGTCCAGAGAGGGCACTGGCACCACTGGGGATGCACGCCGGTGAGTCCAGAGAGTGCACTGGAACCACTGGGAATGCACTGCACTGAGTCCAGAGAGTGAACTGGCACCACTGGGTATGCAGTGCAGTGAGTCCAGAGAGTGCCCTGGCACCACTGGGGATGCAGTGCAATGAGTCCAGAGAGTGCACTGGCACCACTGGGGATGCAGTTCAGTGAGTTCAGAGAGTGCACTGGCACCACTGGGGATGCAGTGCAGTGAGTCCAGAGAGTGCACTGGCACCACTGGGGATGCAGTGCCGTGAGTCCAGAGAGTGCACTGGCACCACTGGGGATGCACTGCAATGAGTCCAGAGTGTGCACTGGCACCAATGGCAATGCAGTGCAGTGAGTCCAGAGTGTGCCTTGGCACCACTGGGGATGCAGTGCCGTGAGTCCAGAGAGCGCACTGGCACCACCGGTGATGCAGTGAAATGAGTCCAGAGAGCGCACTGGCACCACCGGGGATGCAGTGCAGTGAGTCCAGAGAGTGCACTGGCACCACTGGGGATGCAGTGCCGTGAGTCCAGAGAGTGCACTGGCACCACTGGGGATGCACTGCAGTGAGTCCAGAGAGTGCAATGGCACTATTGGGGATGCACCCCGGTGAGTCCAGAGAGTGCACTGGCACCACTGGGGATGCAGTGCACTGAGTCCAGAGAGGTCACTGGCACCACTGGGGATGCAGTGCAGTGAGTCCAGAGAGTGCCCTGGCACCACTGGGGATGCAGTGCAGTGAGTACAGAGAGTGCACTGGCACCACTGGGGATGCAGTGCAGTGAGTCCAGAGAGTGCACTAGCACCACTGGGGATGCAGTGCAGTGAGTCCAGAGAGTGCACTGGCAAAACTAGGGATGAAGTGCAGTGAGTCCAGAGAGTGCACTGGCACCACTGGGGATGCACTGCAGTGAGTCCAGAGAGTGCACTGGCACCACTGGGGATGCAGTGCCGTGAGTCCAGAGAGTGCACTGGCACCACTGGGGAAGCACTGCAATGAGTCCAGAGAGTGCACTGGCACCACTGGGGATGCACTGCAGTGAGTCCAGAGAGTGCCTTGGCACCACTGGGGATGCACTGCAATGAGTCCAGAGAGTGCACTGGCACCAATGGCAATGCAGTGCAGTGAGTCCAGAGAGTGCCTTGGCACCACTGGGGATGCAGTGCGGTGAGTCCAGAGAGTACCCTGGCACCACTGGGGATGCAGTGCAGTGAGTCCAGAGAGTGCACTGGCACCACTGGGGATGCAGTGCCGTGAGTCCAGAGTGTGCACTGGCACCACTGGGGATGCAGTGCAGTGAGTCCAGAGAGTGCACTGGCACCAGTGGGGATGCACTACAGTGAGTCCAGAGAGTGCACTGGCACCACTGCGGATGCAGTGCAGTGACTCAAGAGAGTGCACTGGCACCACTAGGGATGCAGTGCAGTGAGTCCAGAGAGTTCACTGGCACCACTGGGGATGCAGTGCAGTGAGTGCAGAGAGTGGACTGGCCCTACTGGGGATGTAGTGCAGTGAGTCCACAGAGGGCACTGGCACCACTGGGGATGCACTGCAGTGAGTCCAGAGAGTGCCCCGGCACCACTGGGGATGCAGTGCAGTGAGTCCAGAGAGTGCAGTGGCACCACTGGGGATGCAGTGCAGTGAGTCCAGAGAGTGCACTGGCACCATTGGGGATGCAGTGCAGTGAGGCCAGAGAGTGCACTGGCACCAGTGGGGATGCAGTGCAGTGAGGCCAGAGAGTGCACTGGCACCACTGGGGATGCAGTGCAGTGAGTCCAGAGAGTGCACTGGCACCACTGGGGATGCAGTGCGGTGAGTCCAGAGAGCGCACTGGCACCACTGGGGATGCAGTGCCGTGAGTCCAGAGAGGGCACTGGCACTATTGGGGATGCACGCCGGTGAGTCCAGAGAGTGCAATGGAACCAGTGGGAATGCACTGCACTGAGTCCAGAGAGGTCACTGGCACCACTGGGGATGCAGTGCAGTGAGTCCAGAGAGTGCCCTGGCACCACTGGGGATGCAGTGCACTGAGTCCAGAGAGTGCACTGGCACCACTGGGGATGCAGTTCAGTGAGTTCAGAGAGTGCACTGGCACCACTGGGGATGCAGTGCAGTGAGTCCAGAGAGTGCACTGGCACCACTGGGGATGCAGTGCCGTGAGTCCAGAGAGTGCACTGGCACCACTGGAGATGCACTGCAATGAGTCCAGAGAGTGCACTGGCACCAATGGCAATGCAGTGCAGTGAGTCCAGAGTGTGCCTTGGCACCACTGGGGATGCAGTGCCGTGAGTCCAGAGAGCGCACTGGCACCACCGGGGATGCAGTGAAATGAGTCCAGAGAGCGCACTGGCACCACCGGGGATGCAGTGCAGTGAGTCCAGAGAGTGCACTGGCACCACTGGGGATGCAGTGCAGTGAGTCCAGAGAGTGCACTGGCACCACTGGGGATGCACTGCAGTGAGTCCAGAGAGGGCACTGGCACTATTGGGGATGCACCCCGGTGAGTCCAGAGAGTGCACTGGCACCACTGGGGATGCAGTGCACTGAGTCCAGAGAGGTCACTGGCACCACTGGGGATGCAGTGCAGTGAGTCCAGAGAGTGCCCTGGCACCACTGGGGATGCAGTGCAGTGAGTACAGAGAGTGCACTGGCACCACTGGGGATGCAGTGTAGTGAGTCCAGAGAGTGCACTAGCACCACTGGGGATGCAGTGCAGTGAGTCCAGAGAGCGCACTGGCAAAACTAGGGATGAAGTGCAGTGAGTCCAGAGAGTGCACTGGCACCACTGGGGATGCACTGCAGTGAGTCCAGAGAGTGCACTGGCACCACTGGGGATGCAGTGCCATGAGTCCAGAGAGTGCACTGGCACCACTGGGGATGCAGTGCCGTGAGTCCAGAGTGTGCACTGGCACCACTGGGGATGCAGTGCAGTGAGTCCAGAGAGTGCACTGGCACCAGTGGGGATGCACTACAGTGAGTCCAGAGAGTGCACTGGCACCACTGCGGATGCAGTGCAGTGACTCAAGAGAGTGCACTGGCACCACTAGGGATGCAGTGCAGTGAGTCCAGAGAGTTCACTGGCACCACTGGGGATGCAGTGCAGTGAGTGCAGAGAGTGGACTGGCCCTACTGGGGATGTAGTGCAGTGAGTCCACAGAGGGCACTGGCACCACTGGGGATGCACTGCAGTGAGTCCAGAGAGTGCCCCGGCACCACTGGGGATGCAGTGCAGTGAGTCCAGAGAGTGCACTGGCACCATTGGGGATGCAGTGCAGTGAGGCCAGAGAGTGCACTGGCACCAGTGGGGATGCAGTGCAGTGAGGCCAGAGAGTGCACTGGCACCACTGGGAATGCACTGCAGTGAGTCCAGAGAGTGCACTGGCACCACTGGGGATGCAGTGCGGTGAGTCCAGAGAGCGCACTGGCACCACTGGGGATGCACTGCAGTGAGTCCAGAGAGGGCACTGGCACTATTGGGGATGCACGCCGGTGAGTCCAGAGAGTGCAATGGAACCAGTGGGAATGCACTGCACTGAGTCCAGAGAGGTCACTGGCACCACTGGGGATGCAGTGCAGTGAGTCCAGAGAGTGCCCTGGCACCACTGGGGATGCAGTGCACTGAGTCCAGAGAGTGCACTGGCACCACTGGGGATGCAGTGCAGTGAGTCCAGAGAGTGCACTGGCACCACTGGGGATGCAGTGCCGTGAGTCCAGAGAGTGCACTGGCACCACTGGAGATGCACTGCAATGAGTCCAGAGAGTGCACTGGCACCAATGGCAATGCAGTGCAGTGAGTCCAGAGTGTGCCTTGGCACCACTGGGGATGCAGTGCCGTGAGTCCAGAGAGCGCACTGGCACCACCGGGGATGCAGTGAAATGAGTCCAGAGAGCGCACTGGCACCACCGGGGATGCAGTGCAGTGAGTCCAGAGAGTGCACTGGCACCACTGGGGATGCAGTGCAGTGAGTCCAGAGAGTGCACTGGCACCACTGGGGATGCACTGCAGTGAGTCCAGAGAGGGCACTGGCACTATTGGGGATGCACCCCGGTGAGTCCAGAGAGTGCACTGGCACCACTGGGGATGCACTGCAGTGAGTCCAGAGAGGTCACTGGCACCACTGGGGATGCAGTGCAGTGAGCTCAGAGAGTGCCCTGGCACCACTGGGGATGCAGTGCAGTGAGTACAGAGAGTGCACTGGCACCACTGGGGATGCAGTGCAGTGAGTCCAGAGAGTGCACTAGCACCACTGGGGATGCAGTGCAGTGAGTCCAGAGAGCGCACTGGCAAAACTAGGGATGAAGTGCAGTGAGTCCAGAGAGTGCACTGGCACCACTGGGGATGCACTGCAGTGAGTCCAGAGAGTGCACTGGCACCACTGGGGATGCAGTGCCGTGAGTCCAGAGAGTGCACTGGCACCACTGGGGATGCACTGCAATGAGTCCAGAGAGTGCACTGGCACCAATGGCAATGCAGTGCAGTGAGTCCAGAGAGTGCCTTGGCACCACTGGGGATGCAGTGCAGTGAGTCCAGAGAGTGCCCTGGCACCACTGGGGATGCAGTGCAGTGAGTCCAGAGAGTGCACTGGCACCACTGGGGATGCAGTGCCGTTGGTCAAGAGAGTGCACTAGCACCACTGGGGATGCAGTGCCGTGAGTCCAGAGTGTGCACTGGCACCACTGGGGATGCAGTGCAGTGAGTCCAGAGAGTGCACTGGCACCAGTGGGGATGCAGTGCTGTGAGTCCAGAGAGTGCCTTGGCACCACTGGGGATGCAGTGCAGTGAGTCCAGAGAGTGCACTGGCACCACTGGGGATGCACTGCAGTGAGTCCAGAGAGTGCACTGGCACCACTGGGGATGCAGTGCAGTCAGTCCAGAGAGTGCCCCGGCACCACTGGGGATGCAGTGCAGTGAGTCCAGAGAGTGCCGTGGCACCACTGGTGATGCTGTGCAGTGAGTCCAAAGAGTGCACTGGCACCACTGGGGATGCAGTGCAGTGAGTCCAGAGAGTGCACTGGCACCACTGGGGATGCAGTGCAGTGAGTCCAGAGAGTACCCTGGCAGCACTGGGGATGCAGTGCAGTGAGTCCAGAGAGTGCACTGGTACCACTGGGGATGCAGTGCCGTGAGTCCAGAGTGTGCACTGGCACCACTGGGGATGCAGTGCAGTGAGTCCAGAGAGTGCCCTGGCACCATTGGGGATGCAGTGCAGTGAGTCCAGAGAGTGCACTGGCACCACTGGGGGTGCAGTGCAGTGAGTCCAGAGAGTGCACTGGCACCAGTGGGGATGCACTACAGTGAGTCCAGAGAGTGCACTGGCACCACTGGGGATGCAGTGCAGTGACTCAAGAGAGTGCACTGGCACCACTAGGGATGCAGTGCAGTGAGTCCAGAGAGTTCACTGGCACCAGTGGGGATGCAGTGCAGTGAGTCCACAGAGGGCACTGGCACCACTGGGGATGCACTGCAGTCAGTCCAGAGAGTGCCCCGGCACCACTGGGGATGCAGTGCAGTGAGTCCAGAGAGTGCAGTGGCACCACTGGTGATGCAGTGCAGTGAGTCCAGAGAGTGCACTGGCACCATTGGGGATGCAGTGCAGTGAGACCAGAGAGTGCACTGGCACCACTGGGGATGCAGTGCAGTGAGTCCAGAGAGTGCACTGGCACCACTGGGGATGCAGTGAAATGAGTCCAGAGAGTGCACTGGCACCACTGGGGATGCACTGCAGTGAGTCCAGAGAGTGCACTGGGACTACTGGGGATGCAGTGCGGTGAGTCCAGAGAGCGCACTGGCACCACTGGGGATGCACTGCAGTGAGTCCAGAGAGGGCACTGGCACTATTGGGGTTGCACCCCCGTGAGTCCAGAGAGTGCACTGGAACCACTGGGGATGCAGTGCAGTCAGTCCAGAGAGTGCATTGGCACCACTGGGGATGCAGTGCAGTGATTCCAGAGAGTACCCTGATACCACTGGGGATGCAGTGCAGTGAGTCCAGAGAGTGCACTGGCACCACTGGGGATGCAGTAAAGTGAGTCCAGAGAGTGCACTGGCACCACTGGGGATGCAGTGCCGTGAGTCCAGAGAGTGCACTGGCACCACTGGGGATGCACTGCAATGAGTCCAGAGAGTGGACTGGCACCAATGGCAATGCAGTGCAGTGAGTCCAGAGAGTGCATTGGCACCACTGGGGATGCAGTGCGGTGAGTCCAGAGAGTACCCTGGCACCACTGGGGATGCAGTGCAGTGAGTCCAGAGAGTGCACTGGCACCACTGGGGATGCAGTGCCGTGAGTCCAGAGTGTGCACTGGCACCACTGGGGATGCAGTGCAGTGAGTCCAGAGAGTGCACTGGCACCAGTGGGGATGCACTACAGTGAGTCCAGAGAGTGCACTGGCACCACTGCGGATGCAGTGCAGTGACTCAAGAGAGTGCACTGGCACCACTAGGGATGCAGTGCAGTGAGTCCAGAGAGTGCAGTGGCACCACTGGGGATGCAGTGCAGTGAGTGCAGAGAGTGGACTGGCCCTACTGGGGATGTAGTGCAGTGAGTCCACAGAGGGCACTGGCACCACTGGGGATGCACTGCAGTGAGTCCAGAGAGTGCCCCGGCACCACTGGGGATGCAGTGCAGTGAGTCCAGAGAGTGCAGTGGCACCACTGGGGATGCAGTGCAGTGAGTCCAGAGAGTGCACTGGCACCATTGGGGATGCAGTGCAGTGAGGCCAGAGAGTGCACTGGCACCACTGGGGATGCAGTGCAGTGAGGCCAGAGAGTGCACTGGCACCACTGGGGATGCACTGCAGTGAGTCCAGAGAGTGCACTGGCACCACTGGGGATGCAGTGCGGTGAGTCCAGAGAGCGCACTGGCACCACTGGGGATGCACTGCAGTGAGTCCAGAGAGGGCACTGGCACTATTGGGGATGCACGCCGGTGAGTCCAGAGAGTGCACTGGAACCAGTGGGAATGCACTGCACTGAGTTCAGAGAGGTCACTGGCACCACTGGGGATGCAGTGCAGTGAGTCCAGAGAGTGCCCTGGCACCACTGGGGATGCAGTGCACTGAGTCCAGAGAGTGCACTGGCACCACTGGGGATGCAGTTCAGTGAGTTCAGAGAGTGCACTGGCACCACTGGGGATGCAGTGCAGTGAGTCCAGAGAGTGCACTGGCACCACTGGGGATGCAGTGCCGTGAGTCCAGAGAGTGCACTGGCACCACTGGGGATGCACTGCAATGAGTCCAGAGAGTGCACTGGCACCAATGGCAATGCAGTGCAGTGAGTCCAGAGTGTGCCTTGGCACCCCTGGGGATGCAGTGCCGTGAGTCCAGAGAGCGCACTGGCACCACCGGGGATGCAGTGAAATGAGTCCAGAGAGCGCACTGGCACCACCGGGGATGCAGTGAAGTGAGTCCAGAGAGTGCACTGGCACCACTGGGGATGCAGTGCAGTGAGTCCAGAGAGTGCACTGGCACCACTGGGGATGCACTGCAGTGAGTCCAGAGAGGGCACTGGCACTATGGGGGATGCACCCCGGTGAGTCCAGAGAGTGCACTGGCACCAATGGCAATGCAGTGCAGTGAGTCCAGAGAGTGCCTTGGCACCACTGGGGATGCAGTGCAGTGAGTCCAGAGACTGCCCTGGCACCACTGGGGATGCAGTGCAGTGAGTCCAGAGAGCGCACTGGCACCACTGGGGATGCAGTGCCGTTGGTCCAGAGAGTGCACTAGCACCACTGGGGATGCAGTGCCGTGAGTCCAGAGTGTGCACTGGCACCACTGGGGATGCAGTGCAGTGAGTCCAGAGAGTGCACTGGCACCAGTGGGGATGCAGTGCTGTGAGTCCAGAGAGTGCCTTGGCACCACTGGGGATGCAGTGCAGTGAGTCCAGAGAGTGCACTGGCACCACTGGGGATGCACTGCAGTGAGTCCAGAGAGTTCACTGGCACCACTGGGGATGCACTGCAGTGAGTCCAGAGAGTGCACTGGCCCTACTGGGGATGTAGTGCAGTGAGTCCACAGAGGGCACTGGCACCACTGGGGATGCACTGCAGTGAGTCCAGAGAGTGCCCCGGCACCACTGGGGATGCAGTGCAGTGAGTCCAGAGAGTGCAGTGGCACCACTGGGGATGCAGTGCAGTGAGTCCAGAGAGTGCACTGGCACCACTGGGGATGCACTGCAGTGAGCTCAGAGAGTGCACTGGCACCACTGGGGATGCAGTGCAGTGAGTCCAGAGAGTGCACTGGCACCACTGGGGATGCAGTGCAGTGAGTCCAGAGAGTGCACTGGCACCACTGGGGATGCAGTGAAATGAGTCCAGAGAGTGCACTGGCACCACTGGGGATGCAGTGCGGTGAGTCCAGAGAGTGCACTGGCACCACTGGGGATGCAGTGCGGTGAGTCCAGAGAGCGCACTGGCACCACTGGGGATGCACTGCACTGAGTCCAGAGAGGGCACTAGCACTATTGGGGATGCACCCCGGTGAGTCCAGAGAGTGCACTGGAACCACTGGGAATGCACTGCACTGAGTCCAGAGAGTGCACTGGCACCACTGGGGATGCAGTGCAGTGAGTCCAGAGAGTACCCTGGCACCACTGGGGATGCAGTGCAGTGAGTCCAGAGAGTGCACCGGCACCACTGGGGATGCAGTTCCGTGAGTCCAGAGTGTGCACTGGTACCACTGGGGATGCAGTGCAGTGAGTCCAGAGAGTGCACTGGCACCAGTGGGGATGCAGTGCTGTGAGTCCAGGGAGTGCACTGGCACCACTGGGGGTGCAGTGCAGTGAGTCCAGAGAGTGCACTGGCACCAGTGGGGATGCAGTGCCGTGAGTCCAGAGAGCGCACTGGCACCACCGGGGATGCAGTGAAATGAGTCCAGAGAGCGCACTGGCACCACTGGGGATGCACTGCAGTGAGACCAGAGATTGCACTGGTACGATTGGGGATGCACTGCAGTGAGTCCAGAGAGTGCACTGGCACCACTGGGGATGCAGTGCAGTGACTCAAGAGAGTGCACTGGCACCACTGGGGATGCAGTGCAGTGAGTCCAGAGAGTGCACTGGCACCACTGGGGATGCAGTGCAGTGAGTGCAGAGAGTGCACTGGCCCCACTGGGGATGTAGTACAGTGAGTCCACAGAGGGCACTGGCACCACTGGGGATGCAGTGCAGTGAGTCCAGAGAGTGCCCCGGCACCATTGGGGATGCAGTGCAGTGAGTCCAGAGAGTGCCGTGGCACCACTGGGGATGCAGTGCAGTGAGTCCAAAGAGTGCACTGGCACCACTGGGGATGCAGTGCAGTGAGTCCCGAGAGTGCACTGGCACCACTGGGGATGCAGTGCAGTGAGTCCAAAGAGTGCACTGGCACCATTGGGGATGCAGTGCAGTGAGTCCAGGGAGTGCACTGGCACCAATGGGGATGCAGTGCAGTGAGTCCAGAGAGTGCACTGTCACCACTGCGGATGCAGTGCAGTGATCCAGAGAGTGCACTGGCACCTCTGGGGATGCAGCCCGGTGAGTCCAGAGAGTGCACTGACACCAATGGGGATGAAGTGCAGTGAGTCCAGAGAGTGCACTGGCACCACTGGGGATGGTCATTAGTGAGTCCAGAGAGTGCACTGGCACCACTGGGGATGGTCATTAGTGAGTCCAGAGAGTGCACTGGCACCACTGGGGATGCAGTGCAGTGAGTCCAGAGAGTGCATTGGCACCACTGGGGATGCAGTGCAGTGATTCGAGAGAGCACCCTGATACCACTGGGGATGCAGTGCAGTGAGTCCAGAGAGTGCACTGGCACCACTGGGGATGCAGTGCCGTGAGTCCAGAGTGTGCACTGCCACCACTGGGGATGCAGTGCAGTGAGTCCAGAGAGTGCACTGGCACCACTGGGGATGCAGTGCAGTGAGTCCAGAGAGTGCACTGGCACCACTGGGGATGCTGTGCAGTGCGTCCAGAGAGTTCACTGGCACCACTGGGGATGCAGTGCTATGAGTCCAGAGAGTGCACTGGCACCACCGGGAATTCAGTGCAGTGAGTCCAGAGAGGGCACTGGCACCACTGGGGATGCAGTGCAGTGACTCCAGAGAGTGCACTGGCAACACTGGGGATGCACTGCAGTGAGTCCAGAGAGTGCACTGGAACCACTGGGGATGCAGTGCAGTGAGTCCAGAGAGTGCCCTGGCACCACTGGGGATGCAGTGCAGTGAGTTCAGAGAATACACTGGCACCACTAGGGATGCAGTGCAGTGAGTCCAGAGAGTGCACTGGCACCACTGGGGATGCAGTGCAGTGAGTCCAGAGAGTGCACTGGCACCACTGGGGATGCAGTGCAGTGAGTCCAGAGAGTGCACTGGCACTACCGGAGATGCAGTGCAGTGAGTCCAGAGAGTGCACTGGCACCACTGGGGATACAGTGCAGAGAGTCCAGAGAGTGCACTGGCACCACTGGGAATTCAGTGCGGTGAGTTCAGAGAGTGCACTGGCACCACTGGGGATGCAGTGCAGTGAGTCCAGAGAGTGCACTGGCACCACTGGGGATGCAGTGCAGTCAGTCCAGAGAGTACCCTGGCACCAGTGGGGATGCAGTGCAGTGAGTCCAGAGAGTGCACTGGCACCACTGGGGATGCAGTGCAGTGAGTCCAGAGAGTATCCTGGCACCAGTGGGGATGCAGTGCAGTGAGTCCAGAGAGTTCACTTGCACCACTGGGGATGCAGTGCCGTGAGTCCAGAGAGTGCACTAGCACCACTGGGGATGCAGTGCCGTGAGTCCACAGTGTGCACTGGCACCACAGGGGATGCAGTGCAGTGAGTCCAGAGAGTGCACTGGCACCACTGGGGATGCAGTGCAGTGAGTCCAGAGAGTGCACTGGCACCACTGGGGATGCAGTGCAGTGAGTCCAGAGAGTGCACTGGCACCACTGGGGATTCAGTGCAGTGAGTCCAGAGAGTGCACTGGCACCACTGGGGATGCAGTGCCGTGAGTCCAGAGAGTGCACTGGCACCACTGGCGATGCACTGCAGTGAGTCCAGAGAGTGCACTGGCACCACTGGGAATTCAGTGCAGTGGGTACAGAGAGTGCACTGGCACCACTGGGGATGCAGTGCTGTGAGTCCAGAGAGTGCACTGGCACCACCGGGAATTCAGTCCAGTGAGTCCAAAGAGTGCACTGGCACCACTGGGGATGCAGTGCAGTGAGTCCAGAGAGTGCACTGGAACCACTGGGGATGCACTGCAGTGAGTCCAGAGAGGGCACTGGAACCACTGGGGATGCAGTGCAGTGAGTCCAGAGAGTGCACTGGCACCACTGGGGATGCAGTGCAGTGAGTTCAGAGAGTGCACTGGCACCACTGGGGATGCAGTGTCGTGAGTCCAGAGAGTGCACTGGCACCACTGGGGATGCAGTGCAGTGAGTCCAGAAAGTGCACTGGCACCACTGGGGATGCACTGCAGAGAGTCCAGAGAGTATCCTCGCACCAGTGGGGATGCAGTGCAGTGAGTCCAGAGAGTTCACTGGCACCAATGGGGATGCAGTGCCGTGAGTCCACAGTGTGCACTGGCACCACAGGGGATGCAGTGCAGTGAGTCCAGAGAGTGCACTGGCACCACTGGGGATGCAGTGCAGTGAGTCCAGAGAGTGCACTGGCACCACGAGTGATGCACTACAGTGAGTCCAGAGAGTGCACTGGCACCACTGGGGATGCAGTGCAGTGAGTCCAGAGAGTGCACTGGCACCACTGGGGATGCAGTGCAGTGAGTCCAGAGAGTCCACTGGCACCACTGGGGATGCAGTGCCGTGAGTCCAGAGAGTGCCCTGGCACCACTGGGGATGCAGTGCAGTGAGTCCAGAGAGTGCAGTGGCACCACTGGGGATGCAGTGCAGTGAGTCCAGAGAGTGCACTGGCACCACTGGTTGTGCAGTGCAGTGAGTCCAGAGAGTGCACTGGCACTACCGGGGATGCAGTGCAGTGAGTCCAGAGAGTGCACTGGCACCACTGGGGATACACTGCAGAGAGTCCAGAGAGTGCACTGGCACCACTGGGAATGCAGTGCGGTGAGTTCAGAGAGTGCACTGGAACCACTGGGGATGCAGTGCAGTGAGTCCAGAGAGTGCACTGGCACCACTGGGGATGCAGTGCAGTCAGTCCAGAGAGTACCCTGGCACCAGTGGGGATGCAGTGCAGTGAGTCCAGAGAGTGCACTGGCACCACTGGGGATGCAGTGCTGTGAGTCCAGAGAGTGCCCTGGCACCACTGGGGATGCAGTGCAGTGAGTCCAGAGAGTGCACTGGCACCACTGGGGATGCAGTGCCGTGAGTCCAGAGAGTGCACTGGCACCACTGGGGATGCACTGCAATGAGTCCAGAGAGTGGACTGGCACCAATGGCAATGCAGTGCAGTGAGTCCAGAGAGTGCCTTGGCACCACTGGGGATGCAGTGCAGTGAGTCCAGAGAGTACCCTGGCACCACTGGGGATGCAGTGCAGTGAGTCCAGAGAGTGCACCGGCACCACTGGGGTGCAGTTCCGTGAGTCCAGAGTGTGCACTGGCACCACTGGGGATGCAGTGCAGTGAGTCCAGAGAGTGCACTGGCACCAGTGGGGATGCAGTGCTGTGAGTCCAGAGAGTGCACTGGCACCACTGGGGGTGCAGTGCAGTGAGTCCAGAGAGTGCACTGGCACCAGTGGGGTTGCACTACAGTGAGTCCAGAGAGTGCACTGGCACCACCTGGGATGCAGTGCAGTCAGTCCAGAGAGCGCACTGGCACCACCGGGGATGCAGTGAAATGAGTCCAGAGAGCGCACTGGCACCACTGGGGATGCACTGCAGTGAGACCAGAGATTGCACTGGTACGATTGGGGATGCACTGCAGTGAGTCCAGAGAGTGCACTGGCACCACTGGGGATGCAGTGCAGTGACTCAAGAGAGTGCACTGGCACCACTGGGGATGCAGTGCAGTCAGTCCAGAGAGTGCACTGGCACCACTGGGGATGCAGTGCAGTGAGTGCAGAGAGTGCACTGGCCCCACTGGAGATGCAGTGCCGTGAGTCCAGAGAGTGCACTGGCACCACTGGGGATGCACTGCAATGAGTCCAGAGAGTGGACTGGCACCAATGGCAAGACAGTGCAGTGAGTCCAGAGAGTGCCTTGGCACCACTGGGGATGCAGTGCAGTGAGTCCAGAGAGTACCCTGGCACCACTGGGGATGCAGTGCAGTGAGTCCAGAGAGTGCACCGGCACCACTGGCATGCAGTTCCGTGAGTCCAGAGTGTGCACTGGCACCACTGGGGATGCAGTGCAGTGAGTCCAGAGAGTGCACTGGCACGAGTGGGGATGCAGTGCTGTGAGTCCAGAGAGTGCACTGGCACCACTGGGGGTGCAGTGCAGTGAGTCCAGAGAGTGCACTGGCACCAGTGGGGATGCACTACAGTGAGTCCAGAGAGTGCACTGGCACCACTGGGGATGCAGTGCAGTGAGTCCAGAGAGCGCACTGGCACCACCGGGGATGCAGTGAAATGAGTCCAGAGAGCGCACTGGCACCACTGGGGATGCACTGCAGTGAGACCAGAGATTGCACTGGTACGATTGGGGATGCACTGCAGTGAGTCCAGAGAGTGCACTGGCACCACTGGGGATGCAGTGCAGTGACTCAAGAGAGTGCACTGGCACCACTGGGGATGCAGTGCAGTCAGTCCAGAGAGTGCACTGGCACCACTGGGGATGCAGTGCAGTGAGTGCAGAGAGTGTACTGGCCCCACTGGGGATGTAGTGCAGTGAGTCCAGAGAGTGCACTGGCACCACTGGGGATGCAGTGCAGTGAGTCCAGAGAGTGCCCCGGCACCATTGGGGATGCAGTGCAGTGAGTCCAGAGAGTGCCGTGGCACCACTGGGGATGCAGTGCAGTGAGTCCAAAGAGTGCACTGGCACCCTTGGGGATGCAGTGCAGTGAGTCCCGAGAGTGCACTGGCACCACTGGGGATGCAGTGCAGTGAGTCCAAAGAGTGCACTGGCACCACTGGGGATGCAGTGCAGTGAGTCCAGAGAGTGCACTGGCACCAATGGGGATGCAGTGCAGTGAGTCCAGAGAGTGCACTGTCACCACTGCGGATGCAGTGCAGTGATCCAGAGAGTGCACTGGCACCTCTGGGGATGCAGCCCGGTGAGTCCAGAGAGTGCACTGACACCAATGGGGATGAAGTGCAGTGAGTCCAGAGAGTGCACTGGCACCACTGGGGATGCAGTGCGGTGAGTCCAGAGAGTGCACTGGCACCACTGGGGATGCAGTGCCGTGAGTCCAGAGTGTGCACTGCCACCACTGGGGATGCAGTGCAGTGAGTCCAGAGAGTGCACTGGCACCACTGGGGATGCAGTGCAGTGAGTCCAGAGAGTGCACTGGCACCACTGGGGATGCTGTGCAGTGCGTCCAGAGAGTTCACTGGCACCACTGGGGATGCAGTGCTGTGAGTCCAGTGAGTGCACTGGCACCACCGGGAATTCAGTGCAGTGAGTCCAGAGAGGGCACTGGCACCACTGGGGCTGCAGTGCAGTGACTCCAGAGAGTGCACTGGCAACACTGGGGATGCACTGCAGTGAGTCCAGAGAGTGCACTGGAACCACTGGGGATGCAGTGCAGTGAGTCCACAGAGAGTGCCCTGGCACCACTGGGGATGCACTGCAGTGAGTTCAGAGAATACACTGGCACCACTAGGGATGCAGTGCAGTGAGTCCAGAGAGTGCACTGGCACCACTGGGGATGCAGTGCAGTGAGTCCAGAGAGTGCACTGGCACTACCGGGGATGCAGTGCAGTGAGTCCAGAGAGTGCACTGGCACCACTGGGGATACAGTGCAGTGAGTCCAGAGAGTGCACTGGCACCACTGGGAATGTAGTGCGGTGAGTTCAGAGAGTGCACTGGCACCACTGGGGATGCAGTGCAGTGAGTCCAGAGAGTGCCCTGGCACCACTGGGGATGCAGTGCAGTCAGTCCAGAGAGTACCCTGGCACGAGTGGGGATGCAGTGCAGTGAGTTCAGAGAGTGCACTGGCACCACTGGGGATGCAGTGCAGTGAGTCCAGAGAGTATCCTGGCACCAGTGGGGATGCAGTGCAGTGAGTCCAGAGAGTTCACTTGCACCACTGGGGATGCAGTGCCGTGAGTCCAGAGAGTGCACTAGCACCACTGGGGATGCAGTGCCATGAGTCCACAGTGTGCACTGGCACCACAGGGGATGCAGTGCAGTGAGTCCAGAGAGTACACTGGCACCACTGGGGATGCAGTGCAGTGAGTCCAGAGACTGCACTGGCACCACTGGGGATGCACTGCAGTGAGTCCAGAGAGGGCACTGGAACCACTGGGGATGCAGTGCAGTGAGTCCAGAGAGTGCACTGGCACCACTGGGGATGCAGTGCAGTGAGTTCAGAGAGTGCACTGGCACCACTGGGGATGCACTGCAGTGAGTCCAGCGAGTGCACTGGCACCACTGGGAATTCAGTGCAGTGGGTACAGAGAGTGCACTGGCACCACTGGGGATGCACTGCCGTGAGTCCAGAGAGTGCACTGGCACCACTGGGGATGCACTGCAGAGAGTCCAGAGAGTGCACTGGCACCACTGGGGATGCAGTGCAGTGAGTCCAGAGAGTGCACTGGCACCGCTGGAGATTCAGTGCAGTGAGTCCAGAGAGTGCACTGGCACCACCTGGGATGCACTGCAGTGAGTCCAGAGAGTGCACTGGCACCACTGGGGGTGCAGTGCAGTGAGTCCAGAGAGTGCCCCGGCACCATTGGGAATTCAGTGCAGTGGGTACAGAGAGTGCACTGGCACCACTGGGGATGCACTGCCGTGAGTCCAGAGAGTGCACTGGCACCACTGGGGATGAAGTGCAGTGAGCCCAGAGAGTGCACTGGCACCACTGGGGATGCACCCCGGTGAGTCCAGAGAGTGCACTGGCACCACTGGGGATGCACTACAGTGAGTCCAGAGAGTGCACTGGCACCACTGGGGATGCAGTGCTAGTGAGTCCAGAGAGTGCACTGTCACCACTGGGGATGCAGTGCAGTGAGTCCAGAGAGTGCATTGGCACCACTGGGGATGCAGTGCAGTGAGTCCAGAGAGTGCACTGGCACCACTGGGGATACACTGCAGTGAGTCCAGAGAGTGCACTGGCACCACTGGGGATGCAATGGAGTGAGTCCAGAGAGTGCACTGGCACCACTGGGGATGCACTGCAGTGACTCAAGAGAGCGCACTGGCACCACTGGGGATGCAGTGCAGTGAGTCCAGAGAGTGCACTGGCACCACTGGGGATGCAATGGAGTGAGTCCAGAGAGTGCACTGGCACCACTGGGGATGCACTGCAGTGACTCAAGAGAGCGCACTGGCACCAGTGGGGATGCAGTGCAGTGAGTCCAGAGAGTGCACTGGCACCACTGGGGATGCAGTGCAGTGAGTGCAGAGAGTGCACGGGCACCCCTCGGGATGCAGTGCAGTGAGTCCAGAGAGTGCACGGGCACCACTGGGGATGCAGTGCAGTGAGTCCAGAGAGTGCACTGGCACCACTGGTTGTGCAGTGCAGTGAGTCCAGAGAGTGCACTAGCACCACTGGGGATGCAGTGCAGTGAGTCCAGAGAGTACCCTGGCACCAGTGGGGATGCAGTGCAGTGAGTCCAGAGAGTGCACTGACAGCACCTGGGATGCAGTGCAGTGAGTACAGATAGTGCACTGGCACCACTGGGGATGCAGTGCAGTGTGTCCAGAGAGTGCACTGGCACCACTGGGGATGAAGTGCAGTGAGTCCAGAGAGTCCACTGGCACCACTAGGGATGCAGTGCAGTGAGTCCAGAGAGTGCACTGGCACCGCTGGAGATGCAGTGCAATGAGTCCAGATAGTGCACTGGCACCACCTGGGATGCACTGCAGTGAGTCCAGAGAGTGCACTGGCACCTCTGGGGATGCAGTGCAGTGAGTCCAGAGAGTGCACTGGCACCACTGGGGGTGCAGTGCAGTGAGTCCAGAGAGTGCACTGGCACCAGTGGGGATGCACTGCAGTGAGTCCAGAGAGTGCACAGGCACCACTGGGGATGCACTGCAGTGAGTCCAGAGAGTGCACTGGCACCACTGGTTGTGCAGTGCAGTGAGTCCAGAGAGTGCACTGGCACCACTGGGGATGCAGTGCAGTGAGTCCAGAGAGTGCACTGGCACCGCTGGAGATGCAGTGCAGTGAGTCCAGAGAGTGCACTGGCACCACCTGGGATGCAGTGCAGTGAGTACAGACAGTGCACTGGCACCACTGGGGATGCAGTGCAGTGAGTCCAGAGAGTGCACTGGCACCACTGGGGATGCAGTGCAGTGAGTCCAGAGAGTGCACTGGCACCGCTGGAGATGCAGTGCAGTGAGTCCAGATAGTGCACTGGCACCACCTAGGATGCACTGCAGTGAGTCCAGAGAGTGCACTGGCACCTCTGGGGATGCAGTGCAGTGAGTCCAGAGAGTGCACTGGCACCTCTGGGGATGAAGTGCAGTGAGTCCAGAGAGTGCACTGGCACCACTGGGGATGCAGTGCAGTGAGTCCAGAGAGTGCACTGGCACCACTGGGGATACAGCGCAGTGAGTCCAGAGAGTGCACTGGCACCACTGGGGATGCAGCGCAGTGAGTCCAGAGAGTGCACTGGCACCACTGGGGATGCAGCGCAGTGAGTCCAGAGAGTGCACTGGCACCACTGGGGATGCAGTGCAGTGAGTCCAGAGAGTGCACTGGCACCACTGGGGATGCACTGCCGTGAGTCCAGAGAGTGCACTGGCACCTCTGGGGATGCAGTGCAGTGAGTCCAGAGAGTGCACTGGCACCACTGGGGATGCAGTGCAGTGAGTCCAGAGAGTGCACTTGCACCACTGGGGAGACAGTGCAGTGAGTCCAGAGAGTGCACTGGCACCACTGGGGATGCAGTGCAGTGAGTCCAGAGAGTGCACTGGCACCACTGGGGATGCAGTGCAGTGAGTCCAGAGAGTGCACTGGCACCACTGGGGATGCACTGCAGTGAGTCCAGAGAGGGCACTGGCACTATTGGGGATGCACCCCGGTGAGTCCAGAGAGTGCACTGGCACCACTGGGCATGCAGTGCACTGAGTCCAGAGAGGTCACTGGCACCACTGGGGATGCAGTGCAGTGAGTCCAGAGAGTGCCCTGGCACCACTGGGGATGCAGTGCAGTGAGTACAGAGAGTGCACTGGCACCACTGGGGATGCAGTGCAGTGAGTCCAGAGAGTGCACTAGCACCACTGGGGATGCAGTGCAGTGAGTCCAGAGAGTGCACTGGCACCACTGGGGATGCAGTGCCGTGAGTCCAGAGTGTGCACTGGCACCACTGGGGATGCAGTGCAGTGAGTCCAGAGATTGCACTGGCACCACTGGGGATGCAGTGCTGTGAGTCCAGAGAGTGCACTGGCACCACTGGGGGTGCAGTGCAGTGAGTCCAGAGAGTGCACTGGCACCAGTCGGGATGCACTACAGTGAGTCCAGAGAGTGCACTGGCACCACTGGGGATGCAGTGCAGTGACTCAAGAGAGTGCACTGGCACCACTGGGGATACACTGCAGAGAGTCCAGAGAGTGCACTGGCACCACTGGGAATGCAGTGCGGTGAGTTCAGAGAGTGCACTGGCACCACTGGGGATGCAGTGCAGTGAGTCCAGAGAGTGCACTGGCACCACTGGGGATGCAGTGCAGTCAGTCCAGAGAGTACCCTGGCACGAGTGGGGATGCAGTGCAGTGAGTCCAGAGAGTGCACTGGCACCACTGGGGATGCAGTGCAGTGAGTCCAGAGAGTGCCCTGGCACCACTGGGGATGCAGTGCAGTGAGTCCAGAGAGTGCACTGGCACCACTGGGGATGCAGTGCCGTGAGTCCAGAGAGTGCACTGGCACCACTGGGGATGCACTGCAATGAGTCCAGAGAGTGGACTGGCACCAATGGCAATGCAGTGCAGTGAGTCCAGAGAGTGCACTGGCACCACTGGGGATGCAGTGCAGTGAGTCCAGAGAGTACCCTGGCACCACTGGGGATGCAGTGCAGTGAGTCCAGAGAGTGCACCGGCACCACTGGGGATGCAGTTCCGTGAGTCCAGAGTGTGCACTGGCACCACTGGGGATGCAGTGCAGTGAGTCCAGAGAGTGCACTGGCACCAGTGGGGATGCAGTGCTGTGAGTCCAGAGAGTGCACTGGCACCACTGGGGGTGCAGTGCAGTGAGTCCCGAGAGTGCACTGGCACCAGTGGGGTTGCACTACAGTGAGTCAAGAGAGTGCACTGGCACCACTGGGGATGCAGTGCCGTGAGTCCAGAGAGCGCACTGGCACCACCGGGGATGCAGTGAAATGAGTCCAGAGAGCGCACTGGCACCACTGGGGATGCACTGCAGTGAGACCAGAGATTGCACTGGTACGATTGGGGATGCACTGCAGTGAGTCCAGAGAGTGCACTGGCACCACTGGGGATGCAGTGCAGTGACTCAAGAGAGTGCACTGGCACCACTGGGGATGCAGTGTAGTCAGTCCAGAGAGTGCACTGGCACCACTGGGGATGCAGTGCAGTGAGTGCAGAGAGTGCACTGGCCCCACTGGGGATGCAGTGCCGTGAGTCCAGAGAGTGCACTGGCACCACTGGGGATGCACTGCAATGAGTCCAGAGAGTGGACTGGCACCAATGGAAATGCAGTGCAGTGAGTCCAGAGAGTGCCTTGGCACCACTGGGGATGCAGTGCAGTGAGTCCAGAGAGTACCCTGGCACCACTGGGGATGCAGTGCAGTGAGTCCAGAGAGTGCACCGGCACCACTGGGGATGCAGTTCCGTGAGTCCAGAGTGTGCACTGGCACCACTGGGGATGCAGTGCAGTGAGTCCAGAGAGTGCACTGGCACCAGTGGGGATGCAGTGCTGTGAGTCCAGAGAGTGCACTGGCACCACTGGGGGTGCAGTGCAGTGAGTCCAGAGAGTGCACTGGCACCAGTGGGGATGCACTACAGTGAGTCCAGAGAGTGCACTGGCACCACTGGGGATGCAGTGCAGTGAGTCCAGAGAGCGCACTGGCACCACCGGGGATGCAGTGAAATGAGTCCAGAGATCGCACTGGCACCACTGGGGATGCACTGCAGTGAGACCAGAGATTGCACTGGTACGATTGGGGATGCACTGCAGTGAGTCCAGAGAGTGCACTGGCACCACTGGGGATGCAGTGCAGTGACTCAAGAGAGTGCACTGGCACCACTGGGGATGCAGTGCAGTGAGTCCAGAGAGTGCACTGGCACCACTGGGGATGCAGTGCAGTGAGTGCAGAGAGTGTACTGGCCCCACTGGGGATGTAGTGCAGTGAGTCCACAGAGGGCACTGGCACCACTGGGGATGCAGTGCAGTGAGTCCAGAGAGTGCCCCGGCACCATTGGGGATGCAGTGCAGTGAGTCCAGAGAGTGCCGTGGCACCACTGGGGATGCAGTGCAGTGAGTCCAAAGAGTGCACTGGCACCACTGGGGATGCAGTGCAGTGAGTCCAGAGAGTGCACTTGCACCACTGGGGAGACAGTGCAGTGAGTCCAGAGAGTGCACTGGCACCACTGGGGATGCAGTGCAGTGAGTCCAGAGAGTGCACTGGCACCACTGGGGATGCAGTGCAGTGAGTCCAGAGAGTGCACTGGCACCACTGGGGATGCACTGCAGTGAGTCCAGAGAGGGCACTGGCACTATTGGGGATGCACCCCGGTGAGTCCAGAGAGTGCACTGGCACCACTGGGCATGCAGTGCACTGAGTCCAGAGAGGTCACTGGCACCACTGGGGATGCAGTGCAGTGAGTCCAGAGAGTGCCCTGGCACCACTGGGGATGCAGTGCAGTGAGTACAGAGAGTGCACTGGCACCACTGGGGATGCAGTGCAGTGAGTCCAGAGAGTGCACTAGCACCACTGGGGATGCAGTGCAGTGAGTCCAGAGAGTGCACTGGCACCACTGGGGATGCAGTGCCGTGAGTCCAGAGTGTGCACTGGCACCACTGGGGATGCAGTGCAGTGAGTCCAGAGATTGCACTGGCACCACTGGGGATGCAGTGCTGTGAGTCCAGAGAGTGCACTGGCACCACTGGGGGTGCAGTGCAGTGAGTCCAGAGAGTGCACTGGCACCAGTCGGGATGCACTACAGTGAGTCCAGAGAGTGCACTGGCACCACTGGGGATGCAGTGCAGTGACTCAAGAGAGTGCACTGGCACCACTGGGGATACACTGCAGAGAGTCCAGAGAGTGCACTGGCACCACTGGGAATGCAGTGCGGTGAGTTCAGAGAGTGCACTGGCACCACTGGGGATGCAGTGCAGTGAGTCCAGAGAGTGCACTGGCACCACTGGGGATGCAGTGCAGTCAGTCCAGAGAGTACCCTGGCACGAGTGGGGATGCAGTGCAGTGAGTCCAGAGAGTGCACTGGCACCACTGGGGATGCAGTGCAGTGAGTCCAGAGAGTGCCCTGGCACCACTGGGGATGCAGTGCAGTGAGTCCAGAGAGTGCACTGGCACCACTGGGGATGCAGTGCCGTGAGTCCAGAGAGTGCACTGGCACCACTGGGGATGCACTGCAATGAGTCCAGAGAGTGGACTGGCACCAATGGCAATGCAGTGCAGTGAGTCCAGAGAGTGCACTGGCACCACTGGGGATGCAGTGCAGTGAGTCCAGAGAGTACCCTGGCACCACTGGGGATGCAGTGCAGTGAGTCCAGAGAGTGCACCGGCACCACTGGGGATGCAGTTCCGTGAGTCCAGAGTGTGCACTGGCACCACTGGGGATGCAGTGCAGTGAGTCCAGAGAGTGCACTGGCACCAGTGGGGATGCAGTGCTGTGAGTCCAGAGAGTGCACTGGCACCACTGGGGGTGCAGTGCAGTGAGTCCCGAGAGTGCACTGGCACCAGTGGGGTTGCACTACAGTGAGTCCAGAGAGTGCACTGGCACCACTGGGGATGCAGTGCCGTGAGTCCAGAGAGCGCACTGGCACCACCGGGGATGCAGTGAAATGAGTCCAGAGAGCGCACTGGCACCACTGGGGATGCACTGCAGTGAGACCAGAGATTGCACTGGTACGATTGGGGATGCACTGCAGTGAGTCCAGAGAGTGCACTGGCACCACTGGGGATGCAGTGCAGTGACTCAAGAGAGTGCACTGGCACCACTGGGGATGCAGTGTAGTCAGTCCAGAGAGTGCACTGGCACCACTGGGGATGCAGTGCAGTGAGTGCAGAGAGTGCACTGGCCCCACTGGGGATGCAGTGCCGTGAGTCCAGAGAGTGCACTGGCACCACTGGGGATGCACTGCAATGAGTCCAGAGAGTGGACTGGCACCAATGGAAATGCAGTGCAGTGAGTCCAGAGAGTGCCTTGGCACCACTGGGGATGCAGTGCAGTGAGTCCAGAGAGTACCCTGGCACCACTGGGGATGCAGTGCAGTGAGTCCAGAGAGTGCACCGGCACCACTGGGGATGCAGTTCCGTGAGTCCAGAGTGTGCACTGGCACCACTGGGGATGCAGTGCAGTGAGTCCAGAGAGTGCACTGGCACCAGTGGGGATGCAGTGCTGTGAGTCCAGAGAGTGCACTGGCACCACTGGGGGTGCAGTGCAGTGAGTCCAGAGAGTGCACTGGCACCAGTGGGGATGCACTACAGTGAGTCCAGAGAGTGCACTGGCACCACTGGGGATGCAGTGCAGTGAGTCCAGAGAGCGCACTGGCACCACCGGGGATGCAGTGAAATGAGTCCAGAGATCGCACTGGCACCACTGGGGATGCACTGCAGTGAGACCAGAGATTGCACTGGTACGATTGGGGATGCACTGCAGTGAGTCCAGAGAGTGCACTGGCACCACTGGGGATGCAGTGCAGTGACTCAAGAGAGTGCACTGGCACCACTGGGGATGCAGTGCAGTGAGTCCAGAGAGTGCACTGGCACCACTGGGGATGCAGTGCAGTGAGTGCAGAGAGTGTACTGGCCCCACTGGGGATGTAGTGCAGTGAGTCCACAGAGGGCACTGGCACCACTGGGGATGCAGTGCAGTGAGTCCAGAGAGTGCCCCGGCACCATTGGGGATGCAGTGCAGTGAGTCCAGAGAGTGCCGTGGCACCACTGGGGATGCAGTGCAGTGAGTCCAAAGAGTGCACTGGCACCCTTGGGGATGCAGTGCAGTGAGTCCCGAGAGTGCACTGGCACCACTGGGGATGCAGTGCAGTGAGTCCAAAGAGTGCACTGGCACCACTGGGGATGCAGTGCAGTGAGTCCAGAGAGTGCACTGGCACCAATGGGGATGCAGTGCAGTGAGTCCAGAGAGTGCACTGTCACCACTGGGGATGCAGTGCAGTGATCCAGAGAGTGCACTGGCACCTCTGGGGATGCAGCCCGGTGAGTCCAGAGAGTGCACTGACACCAATGGGGATGAAGTGCAGTGAGTCCAGAGAGTGCACTGGCACCACTGGGGATGGTCATTAGTGAGTCCAGAGAGTGCACTGGCACCACTGGGGATGCAGTGCCGTGAGTCCAGAGAGTGCAGTTGCACCACTGGGGATGCAGTGCAGTGATTCCAGAGAGTACCCTGATACCACTGGGCATGCAGTGCAGTGAGTCCAGAGAGTGCACTGGCACCACTGGGGATGCAGTGCCGTGAGTCCAGAGAGTGCACTGGCACCACTGGGGATGCAGTGCCGTGAGTCCAGAGTGTGCACTGCCACCACTGGGGATGCAGTGCAGTGAGTCCAGAGAGTGCACTGGCACCACTGGGGATGCAGTGCAGTGAGTCCAGAGAGTGCACTGGCACCACTGGGGATGCTGTGCAGTGCGTCCAGAGAGTTCACTGGCACCACTGGGGATGCAGTGCTGTGAGTCCAGTGAGTTCACTGGCACCACCGGGAATTCAGTGCAGTGAGTCCAGAGAGGGCACTGGCACCACTGGGCATGCAGTGCAGTGACTCCAGAGAGTGCACTGGCAACACTGGGGATGCACTGCAGTGAGTCCAGAGAGTGCACTGGCACCACTGGGGATGCAGTGCAGTGAGTCCAGAGAGTGCACTGGCACTACCGGGGATGCAGTGCAGTGAGTCCAGAGAGTGCACTGGCACCACTGGGGATACAGTGCAGAGAGTCCAGAGAGTGCACTGGCACCACTGGGAATGCAGTGCGGTGAGTTCAGAGAGTGCACTGGCACCACTGGGGATGCAGTGCAGTGAGTCCAGAGAGTGCCCTGGCACCACTGGGGATGCAGTGCAGTCAGTCCAGAGAGTACCCTGGCACCAGTGGTGATGCAGTGCAGTGAGTCCAGAGAGTGCACTGGCACCACTGGGGATGCAGTGCAGTGAGTCCAGAGAGTATCCTGGCACCAGTGGGGATGCAGTGCAGTGAGTCCAGAGAGTTCACTTGCACCACTGGGGATGCAGTGCCGTGAGTCCAGAGAGTGCACTAGCACCACTGGGGATGCAGTGCCGTGAGTCCACAGTGTGCACTGGCAGCACAGGGGATGCAGTGCAGAGAGTCCAGAGAGTGCACTGGCACCACTGGGGATGCAGTGCAGTGAGTCCAGAGACTGCACTGGCACCACTGGGGATGCAGTGCAGTGAGTCCAGAGAGTGCACTGGCACCACTGGGGATTCAGTGCAGTGAGTCCAGAGAGTGCACTGGCACCACTGGGGATGCAGTGCCGTGAGTCCAGAGAGGGCACTGGCACCACTGGGGATGCACTGCAGTGAGTCCAGCGAGTGCACTGGCACCACTGGGAATTCAGTGCAGTGGGTACAGAGAGTGCACTGGCACCACTGGGGATGCAGTGCTGTGAGTCCAGAGAGTGCACTGGCACCACCGGGAATTCAGTCCAGTGAGTCCAAAGAGTGCACTGGCACCACTGGGGATGCAGTGCAGTGAGTCCAGAGAGTGCACTGGCACCACTGGGGATGCACTGCAGTGAGTCCAGAGAGGGCACTGGAACCACTGGGGATGCAGTGCAGTGAGTCCAGAGAGTACACTGGCACCACTGGGGATGCAGTGCAGTGAGTTCAGAGAGTGCACTGGCACCACTGGGGATGCAGTGCCGTGAGTCCAGAGAGTGCACTGGCACCACTGGGGATGCACTGCCGTGAGTCCAGAGAGTGCACTGGCACCACTGGGGATGCACTGCAGAGAGTCCAGAGAGTGCACTGGCACCACTGGGGATGCAGTGCAGTGAGTCCAGAGAGTGCACTGGCACCGCTGGAGATTCAGTGCAGTGAGTCCAGAGAGTGCACTGGCACCACTGGGGGTGCAGTGCAGTGAGTCCAGAGAGTACACTGGCACCGCTGGAGATGCAGTGCAGTGAGTCCAGAGAGTGCCCTGGCACCACTGGGGATGCAGTGCAGTGAGTCCAGAGAGTATCCTCGCACCAGTGGGGATGCAGTGCAGTGAGTCCAGAGAGTTCACTGGCACCAATGGGGATGCAGTGCCGTCAGTCCAGAGAGTGCACTAGCATCACTGGGGATGCAGTGCAGTGAGTCCACAGTGTGCACTGGCACCACAGGGGATGCAGTGCAGTGAGTCCAGAGAGTGCACTGGCACCACTGGGGATGCAGTGCAGTGAGTCCAGAGAGTGCACTGGCACCACGAGTGATGCACTACAGTGAGTCCAGAGAGTGCACTGGCACCACTGGGGATGCAGTGCAGTGAGTCCAGAGAGTGCACTGGCACCACTGGGGATGCAGTGCAGTGAGTCCAGAGAGTGCACTGGCACCACTGGGGATGCAGTGCCGTGAGTCCAGAGAGTGCACTGGCACCACTGGGGATGCAGTGCAGTGAGTCCAGAGAGTCCACTGGCACCACTGGGGATGCAGTGCAGTGATCCAGAGAGTGCACTGGTACCACTGGGGATGCACCCCGGTTAGTCCAGAGAGTGCACTGGCACCACTGGGGATGCAGTGCAGTGAGTGCAGAGTGTGACCTGGCACCACTGGGGATGCAGTGCAGTGAGTCCAGAGAGTGCACTGGCACCACTGGGGATGAAGTGCAGTGAGTCCAGAGAGTGCACTGGCACCACTGGGGATGCACCCCGGTGAGTCCAGAGAGTGCACTGGCACCACTGGGGATGCACTACAGTGAGTCCAGAGAGTGCACTGGCACCACTGGGGATGCAGTGCTAGTGAGTCCAGAGAGTGCACTGTCACCACTGGGGATGCAGTGCAGTGAGTCCAGAGAGTGCACTGGCACCAGTGGGGATGCAGTGCAGTGAGTCCAGAGAGTGCACTGGCACCACTGGGGATACACTGCAGTGAGTCCAGAGAGTGCACTGGCACCACTTGGGATGCAATGGAGTGAGTCCAGAGAGTGCACTGGCACCACTGGGGATGCACTGCAGTGACTCAAGAGAGCGCACTGGCACCACTGGGGATGCAGTGCAGTGAGTCCAGAGAGTGCACTGGCACCACTGGGGATGCAATGGAGTGAGTCCAGAGAGTGCACTGTCACCACTGGGGATGCACTGCAGTGACTCAAGAGAGCGCACTGGCACCAGTGGGGATGCAGTGCAGTGAGTCCAGAGAGTGCACTGGCACCACTGGGGATGCAGTGCAGTGAGTCCAGAGAGTGCACGGGCACCCCTGGGGATGCAGTGCAGTGAGTCCAGAGAGTGCACGGGCACCACTGGGGATGCAGTGCAGTGAGTCCAGAGAGTGCACTGGCACCACTGGTTGTGCAGTGCAGTGAGTCCAGAGAGTGCACTAGCACCACTGGGGATGCAGTGCAGTGAGTCCAGAGAGTACCCTGGCACCAGTGGGGACGCAGTGCAGTGAGTCCAGAGAGTGCACTGGCACCACCTGGGATGCAGTGCAGTGAGTACAGATAGTGCACTGGCACCACTGGGGATGCAGTGCAGTGAGTCCAGAGAGTGCACTGGCACCACTGGGGATGAAGTGCAGTGAGTCCAGAGAGTCCACTGGCACCACTAGGGATGCAGTGCAGTGAGTCCAGAGAGTGCACTGGCACCGCTGGAGATGCAGTGCAATGAGTCCAGATAGTGCACTGGCACCACCTGGGATGCACTGCAGTGAGTCCAGAGAGTGCACTGGCACCTCTGGGGATGCAGTGCAGTGAGTCCAGAGAGTGCACTGGCACCACTGGGGGTGCAGTGCAGTGAGTCCAGAGAGTGCACTGGCACCAGTGGGGATGCACTGCAGTGAGTCCAGAGAGTGCACAGGCACCACTGGGGATGCACTGCAGTGAGTCCAGAGAGTGCACTGGCACCACTGGTTGTGCAGTGCAGTGAGTCCAGAGAGTGCACTGGCACCACTGGGGATGCAGTGCAGTGAGTCCAGAGAGTGCACTGGCACCGCTGGAGATGCAGTGCAGTGAGTCCAGAGAGTGCACTGGCACCACCTGGGATGCAGTGCAGTGAGTACAGATAGTGCACTGGCACCACTGGGGATGCAGTGCAGTGAGTCCAGAGAGTGCACTGGCACCACTGGGGATGCAGTGCAGTGAGTCCAGAGAGTGCACTGGCACCACCTAGGATGCACTGCAGTGAGTCCAGAGAGTGCACTGGCACCTCTGGGGATGCAGTGCAGTGAGTCCAGAGAGTGCACTGGCGCCTCTGGGGATGAAGTGCAGTGAGTCCAGAGAGTGCACTGGCACCACTGGGGATGCAGTGCAGTGAGTCCAGAGAGTGCACTGGCACCACTGGGGATAGAGCGCAGTGAGTCCAGAGAGTGCACTGGCACCACTGGGGATGCAGCGCAGTGAGTCCAGAGAGTGCACTGGCACCACTGGGGATGCAGCGCAGTGAGTACAGAGAGTGCACTGGCACCACTGGGGATGCAGTGCAGTGAGTCCAGAGAGTGCACTGGCACCACTGGGGATGCACTGCCGTGAGTCCAGAGAGTGCACTGGCACCTCTGGGGATGCAGTGCAGTGAGTCCAGAGAGTGCACTGGCACCACTGGGGATGCAGTGCAGTGAGTCCAGAGAGTGCACTTGCACCACTGGGGAGACAGTGCAGTGAGTCCAGAGAGTGCACTGGCACCACTGGGGATGCAGTGCAGTGAGTCCAGAGAGTGCACTGGCACCACTGGGGATGCAGTGCAGTGAGTCCAGAGAGTGCACTGGCACCACTGGGGATGCACTGCAGTGAGTCCAGAGAGGGCACTGGCACTATTGGGGATGCACCCCGGTGAGTCCAGAGAGTGCACTGGCACCACTGGGCATGCAGTGCACTGAGTCCAGAGAGGTCACTGGCACCTCTGGGGATGCAGTGCAGTGAGTCCAGAGAGTGCCCTGGCACCACTGGGGATGCAGTGCAGTGAGTACAGAGAGTGCACTGGCACCACTGGGGATGCAGTGCAGTGAGTCCAGAGAGTGCACTAGCACCACTGGGGATGCAGTGCAGTGAGTCCAGAGAGTGCACTGGCACCACTGGGGATGCAGTGCCGTGAGTCCAGAGTGTGCACTGGCACCACTGGGGATGCAGTGTAGTGAGTCCAGAGATTGCACTGGCACCACTGGGGATGCAGTGCTGTGAGTCCAGAGAGTGCACTGGCACCACTGGGGGTGCAGTGCAGTGAGTCCAGAGAGTGCACTGGCACCAGTCGGGATGCACTACAGTGAGTCCAGAGAGTGCACTGGCACCACTGGGGATGCAGTGCAGTGACTCAAGAGAGTGCACTGGCACCACTGGGGATGCAGTGCAGTGAGTCCAGAGAGTGCACTGGCCCTACTGGGGATGTAGTGCAGTGAGTCCACAGAGGGCACTGGCACCACTGGGGATGCACTGCAGTGAGTCCAGAGAGTGCCCCGGCACCACTGGGGATGCAGTGCAGTGAGTCCAGAGAGTGCAGTGGCACCACTGGGGATGCAGTGCAGTGAGTCCAGAGAGTGCACTGGCACCATTGGGGATGCAGTGCAGTGAGGCCAGAGAGTGCACTGGCACCAATGGGGATGCAGTGCAGTGAGTCCAGAGAGTGCACTGGCACCACTGGGGATGCACTGCAGTGAGCTCAGAGAGTGCACTGGCACCACTGGGGATGCAGTGCAGTGAGTCCAGAGAGTGCACTGGCACCACTGGGGATGCAGTGCAGTGAGTCCAGAGAGTGCACTGGCACCACTGGCTATGCCGTGAAATGAGTCCAGAGAGTGCACTGGCAGCACTGGGGATGCACTGCAGTGAGTCCAGAGAGTGCACTGGCACCACTGGGGATGCAGTGCGTTGAGTCCAGAGAGCGCACTGGCACCACTGGGGATGCACTGCAGTGAGTCCAGAGAGGGCACTGGCACTATTGGGGATGCACCCCGGTGAGTCCAGAGAGTGCACTGGAACCACTGGGAATGCACTGCACTGAGTCCAGAGAGGTCACTGGCACCACTGGGGATGCAGTGCAGTGAGTCCAGAGAGTGCCCTGGCACCACTGGGGATGCCGTGCACTGAGTCCAGAGAGTGCACTGGCACCACTGGGGATGCAGTGCAGTGAGTTCAGAGAGTGCACTGGCACCACTGGGGATGCAGTGCAGTGAGTCCAGAGAGTGCACTGGCACCACTGGGGATGCAGTGCAGTGAGTCCAGAGAGTGCACTGGCACCACAGGGGAAGCACTGCAATGAGTCCAGAGAGTGCACTGGCACCAATGGCAATGCAGTGCAGTGAGTGCAGAGTATGCCTTGGCACCACTGGGGATGCAGTGCAGTGAGTCCAGAGAGTGCCCTGGCACCACTGGGGATGCAGTGCAGTGAGTCCAGAGAGTGCACTGGCACCACTGGGGATGCAGTGCCGTTGGTCCAGAGAGTGCACTAGCACCACTGGGGATGCAGTGCCGTGAGTCCAGAGTGTGCACTGGCACCACTGGGGATGCAGTGCAGTGAGTCCAGAGAGTGCACTTGCACCACTGGGGAGACAGTGCAGTGAGTCCAGAGAGTGCACTGGCACCACTGGGGATGCAGTGCAGTGAGTCCAGAGAGTGCACTGGCACCACTGGGGATGCAGTGCAGTGAGTCCAGAGAGTGCACTGGCACCACTGGGGATGCAGTGCAGTGAGTCCAGAGAGGGCACTGGCACTATTGGGGATGCACCCCGGTGAGTCCAGAGAGTGCACTGGCACCACTGGGCATGCAGTGCACTGAGTCCAGAGAGGTCACTGGCACCTCTGGGGATGCAGTGCAGTGAGTCCAGAGAGTGCCCTGGCACCACTGGGGATGCAGTGCAGTGAGTACAGAGAGTGCACTGGCACCACTGGGGATGCAGTGCAGTGAGTCCAGAGAGTGCACTAGCACCACTGGGGATGCAGTGCAGTGAGTCCAGAGAGTGCACTGGCACCACTGGGGATGCAGTGCCGTGAGTCCAGAGTGTGCACTGGCACCACTGGGGATGCAGTGCAGTGAGTCCAGAGATTGCACTGGCACCACTGGGGATGCAGTGCAGTGACTCAAGAGAGTGCACTGGCACCACTGGGGATGCAGTGCAGTGAGTCCAGAGAGTGCCTTGGCACCACTAGGGATGCACTGCAGTGAGTCCACAGAGGGCACTGGCACCACTGGGGATGCACTGCAGTGAGTCCAGAGAGTGCCCCGGCACCACTGGGGATGCAGTGCAGTGAGTCCAGAGAGTGCAGTGGCACCACTGGGGATGCAGTGCAGTGAGTCCAGAGAGTGCACTGGCACCATTGGGGATGCAGTGCAGTGAGGCCAGAGAGTGCACTGGCACCAATGGGGATGCAGTGCAGTGAGTCCAGAGAGTGCACTGGCACCACTGGGGATGCACTGCAGTGAGCTCAGAGAGTGCACTGGCACCACTGGGGATGCAGTGCAGTGAGTCCAGAGAGTGCACTGGCACCACTGGGGATGCAGTGCAGTGAGTCCAGAGAGTGCACTGGCACCACTGGCTATGCAGTGAAATGAGTCCAGAGAGTGCACTGGCAGCACTGGTGATGCACTGCAGTGAGTCCAGAGAGTGCACTGGCACCACTGGGGATGCAGTGCGTTGAGTCCAGAGAGAGCACTGGCACCACTGGGGATGCACTGCAGTGAGTCCAGAGAGGGCACTGGCACTATTGGGGATGCACCCCGGTGAGTCCAGAGAGTGCACTGGCACCACTGGGGTTGCACTGTAGTGAGACCAGAGATTGCACTGGTACGATTGGGGATGCAGTGCAGTGAGTCCAGAGAGTGCACTGGCACCAGTGGTGATGCAGTGCAGTGAGTCCAGAGAGTGCACTGGCACCAGTGGGGATGCAGTGCAGTGACTCAGGAGAGGTCACTGGCACCACTGGGGATGTAGTGCAGTGAGTCCACAGAGGGCACTGGCACCACTGGGGATGCAGTGCAGTGAGTCCAGAGAGTGCACTGGCACCACTGGGGATGCAGTGCAGTGAGTCCAAAGAGTGCACTGGCACCATTGGGGATGCAGTGCAGTGAGTCCAGAGAGTGCAGTGGCACCACTGGGGATGCAGTGCAGTGAGTCCAGAGAGTGCACTGGCACCACTGGGGATGCAGTGCAGTGAGCTCAGAGAGTGCACTGGCACCGCTGGGGATGCAGTGCAGTGAGTCCAGAGAGTGCACTGTCACCACTAGGGATGCAGTGCAGTGAGTCCAGAGAGGTCACTGGCAACACTGGGGATGCAGTGCAGTGAGTCCAGAGAGTGCACTGGAACCACTGGGATGCAGTGCAGTGAGTCCAGAGAGTGCACTGGCACCACTGGGGATGCAGTGCGGTGAGTCCAGAGAGTGCACTGGCACCACTGGGGATGCACTGCAGTGAGTCCAGAGAGGGCACTGGCACCACTGGGGATGCAGTGCAGTGAGTCCAGAGAGTGCACTGGCACCACTGGGGATGCAGTGCAGTGACTCAAGAGAGTGCACTGGCCCCACTGGGGATGTAGTGCATTGAGTCCACAGAGGGCACTGGCACCACTGGGGATGCAGTGCAGTGAGTCCAGAGAGTGCACTGGCACCACTGGGGATGCAGTGCAATGAGTGCAAAGAGTGCACTGGCACCATTGGGGATGCAGTGCAGTGAGTCCAGAGAGTGCACTGGCACCACTGGGGATGCAGTGCAGTGAGTCCAGAGAGTGCACGGGCACCACTGGGGATGCAGTGCAGTGAGCTCAGAGAGTGCACTGGCACCACTGGTGATGCACTGCAATGAGTCCAGAGAGTGCACTGGCACCACTAGTGATGCAGTGCAGTGAGTCCAGAGAGGTCACTGGCACCACTGGGGATGCAGTGCAGTGAGTCCAGAGAGTGCACTGGCACCACTGGGGATGCAGTGCGGTGAGTCCAGAGAGTGCACTAGCACCACTGGGGATGCACTGCAGTGAGTCCAGAGAGGGCACTGGCACTATTGGGGATGCACCCCTGTGAGTCCAGAGAGTGCACTGGCACCACTGGGAATGCCGTGCACTGAGTCCAGAGAGGTCACTGGCACCACTGGGGATGCAGTGCAGTGAGTCCAGAGAGTGCCCTGGCACCATTGGGGATGCAGTGCAGTGAGTCCAGAGAGTGCACTGGCACCACTGGGGATGCAGTGCAGTGAGTCCAGAGAGTGCACTGGCACCACTGAGGATGCAGTGCAGTGAGTCCAGAGAGTGCACTGGCACCACTGGGGATGCAGTGCCGTGAGTCCAGAGAGTGCACTGGCACCAATGGCAATGCAGTGCAGTGAGTCCAGAGAGTGCCTTGGCACCACTAGGGATGCATTGCAGTGAGTCCAGAGAGTACCCTGGCACCATTGGGGATGCAGTGCAGTGAGTCCAGAGAGTGCACTGGCACCACTGGGGATGCACTGCCGTGAGTCCAGAGAGTGCACTGGCACCTCTGGGGATGCAGTGCAGTGAGTCCAGAGAGTGCACTGGCACCACTGGGGATGCAGTGCAGTGAGTCCAGAGAGTGCACTTGCACCACTGGGGAGACAGTGCAGTGAGTCCAGAGAGTGCACTGGCACCACTGGGGATGCAGTGCAGTGAGTCCAGAGAGTGCACTGGCACCACTGGGGATGCAGTGCAGTGAGTCCAGAGAGTGCACTGGCACCACTGGGGATGCACTGCAGTGAGTCCAGAGAGGGCACTGGCACTATTGGGGATGCACCCCGGTGAGTCCAGAGAGTGCACTGGCACCACTGGGCATGAAGTGCACTGAGTCCAGAGAGGTCACTGGCACCTCTGGGGATGCAGTGCAGTGAGTCCAGAGAGTGCCCTGGCACCACTGGGGATGCAGTGCAGTGAGTACAGAGAGTGCACTGGCACCACTGGGGATGCAGTGCAGTGCGTCCAGAGAGTGCACTAGCACCACTGGGGATGCAGTGCAGTGAGTCCAGAGAGTGCACTGGCACCACTGGGGATGCAGTGCCGTGAGTCCAGAGTGTGCACTGGCACCACTGGGGATGCAGTGCAGTGAGTCCAGAGATTGCACTGGCACCACTGGGGATGCAGTGCTGTGAGTCCAGAGAGTGCACTGGCACCACTGGGGGTGCAGTGCAGTGAGTCCAGAGAGTGCACTGGCACCAGTCGGGATGCACTACAGTGAGTCCAGAGAGTGCACTGGCACCACTGGGGATGCAGTGCAGTGACTCAAGAGAGTGCACTGGCACCACTGGGGATGCAGTGCAGTGAGTCCAGAGAGTGCACTGGCCCTACTGGGGATGTAGTGCAGTGAGTCCACAGAGGGCACTGGCACCACTGGGGATGCACTGCAGTGAGTCCAGAGAGTGCCCCGGCACCACTGGGGATGCAGTGCAGTGAGTCCAGAGAGTGCAGTGGCACCACTGGGGATGCAGTGCAGTGAGTCCAGAGAGTGCACTGGCACCACTGGGGATGCAGTGCAGTGAGGCCAGAGAGTGCACTGGCACCAATGGGGATGCAGTGCAGTGAGTCCAGAGAGTGCACTGGCACCACTGGGGATGCACTGCAGTGAGCTCAGAGAGTGCACTGGCACCACTGGGGATGCAGTGCAGTGAGTCCAGAGAGTGCACTGGCACCACTGGGGATTCAGTGCAGTGAGTCCAGAGAGTGCACTGGCACCACTGGCTATGCAGTGAAATGAGTCCAGAGAGTGCACTGGCAGCACTGGGGATGCACTGCAGTGAGTCCAGAGAGTGCACTGGCACCACTGGGGATGCAGTGCGTTGAGTCCAGAGAGCGCACTGGCACCACTGGGGATGCACTGCAGTGAGTCCAGAGAGGGCACTGGCACTATTGGGGATGCACCCCGGTGAGTCCAGAGAGTGCACTGGAACCACTGGGAATGCACTGCACTGAGTCCAGAGAGGTCACTGGCACCACTGGAGATGCAGTGCAGTGAGTCCAGAGAGTGCCCTGGCACCACTGGGGATGCAGTGCACTGAGTCCAGAGAGTGCACTGGCACCACTGGGGATGCAGTGCAGTGAGTTCAGAGAGTGCACTGGCACCACTGGGGATGCAGTGCAGTGAGTCCAGAGAGTGCACTGGCACCACTGGGGATGCAGTGCAGTGAGTCCAGAGAGTGCACTGGCACCACAGGGGAAGCACTGCAATGAGTCCAGAGAGTGCACTGGCACCAATGGCAATGCAGTGCAGTGAGTGCAGAGTATGCCTTGGCACCACTGGGGATGCAGTGCAGTGAGTCCAGAGAGCGCACTGGCACCACTGGGGATGCACTGCAGTGAGTCCAGAGAGGGCACTGGCACTATTGGGGATGCACCCCGGTGAGTCCAGAGAGTGCACTGGCACCACTGGGGTTGCACTGTAGTGAGACCAGAGATTGCACTGGTACGATTGGGGATGCAGTGCAGTGAGTCCAGAGAGTGCACTGGCACCAGTGGTGATGCAGTGCAGTGAGTCCAGAGAGTGCACTGGCACCAGTGGGGATGCAGTGCAGTGACTCAGGAGAGGTCACTGGCACCACTGGGGATGTAGTGCAGTGAGTCCACAGAGGGCACTGGCACCACTGGGGATGCAGTGCAGTGAGTCCAGAGAGTGCACTGGCACCACTGGGGATGCAGTGCAGTGAGTCCAAAGAGTGCACTGGCACCATTGGGGATGCAGTGCAGTGAGTCCAGAGAGTGCAGTGGCACCACTGGGGATGCAGTGCAGTGAGTCCAGAGAGTGCACTGGCACCACTGGGGATGCAGTGCAGTGAGCTCAGAGAGTGCACTGGCACCACTGGGGATGCAGTGCAGTGAGTCCAGAGAGTGCACTGTCACCACTAGGGATGCAGTGCAGTGAGTCCAGAGAGGTCACTGGCAACACTGGGGATGCAGTGCAGTGAGTCCAGAGAGTGCACTGGAACCACTGGGATGCAGTGCAGTGAGTCCAGAGAGTGCACTGGCACCACTGGGGATGCAGTGCGGTGAGTCCAGAGAGTGCACTGGCACCACTGGGGATGCACTGCAGTGAGTCCAGAGAGGGCACTGGCACCACTGGGGATGCAGTGCAGTGAGTCCAGAGAGTGCACTGGCACCACTGGGGATGCAGTGCAGTGACTCAAGAGAGTGCACTGGCCCCACTGGGGATGTAGTGCATTGAGTCCACAGAGGGCACTGGCACCACTGGGGATGCAGTGCAGTGAGTCCAGAGAGTGCACTGGCACCACTGGGGATGCAGTGCAATGAGTGCAAAGAGTGCACTGGCACCATTGGGGATGCAGTGCAGTGAGTCCAGAGAGTGCACTGGCACCACTGGGGATGCAGTGCAGTGAGTCCAGAGAGTGCACGGGCACCACTGGGGATGCAGTGCAGTGAGCTCAGAGAGTGCACTGGCACCACTGGTGATGCACTGCAATGAGTCCAGAGAGTGCACTGGCACCACTAGTGATGCAGTGCAGTGAGTCCAGAGAGGTCACTGGCACCACTGGGGATGCAGTGCAGTGAGTCCAGAGAGTGCACTGGCACCACTGGGGATGCAGTGCGGTGAGTCCAGAGAGTGCACTAGCACCACTGGGGATGCACTGCAGTGAGTCCAGAGAGGGCACTGGCACTATTGGGGATGCACCCCTGTGAGTCCAGAGAGTGCACTGGCACCACTGGGAATGCCGTGCACTGAGTCCAGAGAGGTCACTGGCACCACTGGGGATGCAGTGCAGTGAGTCCAGAGAGTGCACTGGCACCATTGGGGATGCAGTGCAGTGAGTCCAGAGAGTGCACTGGCACCACTGGGGATGCAGTGCAGTGAGTCCAGAGAGTGCACTGGCACCACTGAGGATGCAGTGCAGTGAGTCCAGAGAGTGCACTGGCACCACTGGGGATGCAGTGCCGTGAGTCCAGAGAGTGCACTGGCACCAATGGCAATGCAGTGCAGTGAGTCCAGAGAGTGCCTTGGCACCACTAGGGATGCATTGCAGTGAGTCCAGAGAGTACCCTGGCACCATTGGGGATGCAGTGCAGTGAGTCCAGAGAGTGCACTGGCACCACTGGGGATGCAGTGCCGTGAGTCCAGAGTGTGCACTGGCACCACTGGGGATGCAGTGCAGTGAGTCCAGAGAGTGCACTGGCACCACTGGGGATGCAGTGCAGTGAGTCCAGAGAGTGCACGGGCACCACTGGGGATGCAGTGCAGTGAGCTCAGAGAGTGCACTGGCACCACTGGTGATGCACTGCAATGAGTCCAGAGAGTGCACTGGCACCACTAGTGATGCAGTGCAGTGAGTCCAGAGAGGTCACTGGCACCACTGGGGATGCAGTGCAGTGAGTCCAGAGAGTGCACTGGCACCACTGGGGATGCAGTGCGGTGAGTCCAGAGAGTGCACTAGCACCACTGGGGATGCACTGCAGTGAGTCCAGAGAGGGCACTGGCACTATTGGGGATGCACCCCTGTGAGTCCAGAGAGTGCACTGGCACCACTGGGGATGCAGTGCAGTGAGTCCAGAGAGTGCTGTGGCACCACTGGGGATGCAGTGCAGTGAGACCAGAGATTGCACTGGTACGATTGGGGATGCACTGCAGTGAGTCCAGAGAGTGCACTGGCACCACTGGGGATGCACCCCGGTGAGTCCAGAGAGTGCACTGTCACCACTGGGGATGCAGTGCAGTGAGCTCAGAGAGTGCACTGGCACCACTGGGGATGCAGTGCAGTGAGTCCAGAGAGTGCACTGTCACCACTGGGGATGCAGTGCAGTGAGTCCAGAGAGTGCACTGGCACCACTGGGGATGCAGTGCAGTGAGTCCAGAGAGTGCACTGGCACCACTGGGGATGCAGTGCAGTGAGTCCAGAGAGTGCACTGGCAACACTGGGGATGCAGTGCGGTGAGTCCAGAGAGTGCACTGGCACCACTGGGGGTGCAGTGCAGTGAGTCCAGAGAGTGCACTGGCACCACTGGGGATGCACCCCGGTGAGTCCAGAGAGTGCACTGGCACCACTGGGGATGCACCCCGGCAGGTCCAGAGAGTGCACTGTCACCACTGGGATGCAGTGCAGTGAGTCCAGAGAGCGCACTGGCACCACCGGGTATGCAGTGAAATGAGTCCAGAGAGCGCACTGGCACCACTGGGGATGCACTGCAGTGAGACCAGAGATTGCACTGGTACGATTGGGGATGCACTGCAGTGAGTCCAGAGAGTGCACTGGCACCACTGGGGATGCAGTGCAGTGACTCAAGAGAGTGCACTGGCACCACTGGGGATGCAGTGCAGTCAGTCCAGAGAGTGCACTGGCACCACTGGGGATGCAGTGCAGTGAGTGCAGAGAGTGTACTGGCCCCACTGGGGATGTAGTGCAGTGAGTCCAGAGAGTGCACTGGCACCACTGGGGATGCAGTGCAGTGAGTCCAGAGAGTGCCCCGGCACCATTGGGGATGCAGTGCAGTGAGTCCAGAGAGTGCCGTGGCACCACTGGGGATGCAGTGCAGTGAGTCCAAAGAGTGCACTGGCACCCTTGGGGATGCAGTGCAGTGAGTCCCGAGAGTGCACTGGCACCACTGGGGATGCAGTGCAGTGAGTCCAAAGAGTGCACTGGCACCACTGGGGATGCAGTGCAGTGAGTCCAGAGAGTGCACTGGCACCAATGGGTATGCAGTGCAGTGAGTCCAGAGAGTGCACTGTCACCACTGCGGATGCTGTGCAGTGATCCAGAGAGTGCACTGGCACCTCTGGGGATGCAGCCCGGTGAGTCCAGAGAGTGCACTGACACCAATGGGGATGAAGTGCAGTGAGTCCAGAGAGTGCACTGGCACCACTGGGGATGCAGTGCAGTGATTCCAGAGAGTACCCTGATACCACTGGGGATGCAGTGCAATGAGTCCAGAGAGTGCACTGGCACCACTGGGGATGCAGTGCCGTGAGTCCAGAGTGTGCACTGCCACCACTGGGGATGCAGTGCAGTGAGTCCAGAGAGTGCACTGGCACCACTGGGGATGCAGTGCAGTGAGTCCAGAGAGTGCACTGGCACCACTGGGGATGCTGTGCAGTGCGTCCAGAGAGTTCACTGGCACCACTGGGGATGCAGTGCTGTGAGTCCAGTGAGTGCACTGGCACCACCGGGAGTTCAGTGCAGTGAGTCCAGAGAGGGCACTGGCACCACTGGGGATGCAGTGCAGTGACTCCAGAGAGTGCACTGGCAACACTGGGGATGCACTGCAGTGAGTCCAGAGAGTGCACTGGAACCACTGGGGATGCAGTGCAGTGAGTCCAGAGAGTGCCCTGGCACCACTGGGGATGCACTGCAGTGAGTTCAGAGAACACACTGGCACCACTAGGGATGCAGTGCAGTGAGTCCCGAGAGTGCACTGGCACCACTGGGGATGCAGTGCAGTGAGTCCAGAGAGTGCACTGGCACTACCGGGGATGCAGTGCAGTGAGTCCAGAGAGTGCACTGGCACCACTGGGGATACAGTGCAGTGAGTCCAGAGAGTGCACTGGCACCACTGGGAATGTAGTGCGGTGAGTTCAGAGAGTGCACTGGCACCACTGGGGATGCAGTGCAGTGAGTCCAGAGAGTGCCCTGGCACCACTGGGGATGCAGTGCAGTCAGTCCAGAGAGTACCCTGGCACCACTGGGGATGCAGTGCAGTGAGTCCAGAGAGTGCACTGGCACCACTGGGGATGCAGTGCAGTGAGTCCAGAGAGTATCCTGGCACCAGTGGGGATGCAGTGCAGTGAGTCCAGAGAGTTCACTTGCACCACTGGGGATGCAGTGCCGTGAGTCCAGAGAGTGCACTAGCACCACTGGGGATGCAGTGCCGTGAGTCCACAGTGTGCACTGGCACCACAGGGGATGCACCCCGGTGAGTCCAGAGAGTGCACTGGCACCACTGGGGATGCACTACAGTGAGTCCAGAGAGTGCACTGGCACCACTGGGGATGCAGTGCTAGTGAGTCCAGAGAGTGCACTGTCACCACTGGGGATGCAGTGCAGTGAGTCCAGAGAGTGCACTGGCACCACTGGGGATGCAGTGCAGTGAGTCCAGAGAGTGCACTGGCACCACTGGGGATACACTGCAGTGAGTCCAGAGAGTGCACTGGCACCACTGGGGATGCAATGGAGTGAGTCCAGAGAGTGCACTGGCACCACTGGGGATGCACTGCAGTGACTCAAGAGAGCGCACTGGCACCACTGGGGATGCAGTGCAGTGAGTCCAGAGAGTGCACTGGCACCACTGGGGATGCAATGGAGTGAGTCCAGAGAGTGCACTGGCACCACTGGGGATGCACTGCAGTGACTCAAGAGAGCGCACTGGCACCAGTGGGGATGCAGTGCAGTGAGTCCAGAGAGTGCACTGGCACCACTGGGGATGCAGTGCAGTGAGTCCAGAGAGTGCACGGGCACCCCTGGGGATGCAGTGCAGTGAGTCCAGAGAGTGCACGGGCACCACTGGGGATGCAGTGCAGTGAGTCCAGAGAGTGCACTGGCACCACTGGTTGTGCAGTGCAGTAAGTCCAGAGAGTGCACTAGCACCACTGGGGATGCAGTGCAGTGAGTCCAGAGAGTACCCTGGCACCAGTGGGGATGCAGTGCAGTGAGTCCAGAGAGTGCACTGGCACCACCTGGAATGCAGTGCAGTGAGTACAGATAGTGCACTGGCACCACTGGGGATGCAGTGCAGTGAGTCCAGAGAGTGCACTGGCACCACTGGGGATGAAGTGCAGTGAGTCCAGAGAGTCCACTGGCACCACTAGGGATGCAGTGCAGTGAGTCCAGAGAGTGCACTGGCACCGCTGGAGATGCAGTGCAATGAGTCCAGATAGTGCACTGGCACCACCTGGGATGCACTGCAGTGAGTCCAGAGAGTGCACTGGCACCTCTGGGGATGCAGTGCAGTGAGTCCAGAGAGTGCACTGGCACCACTGGGGGTGCAGTGCAGTGAGTCCAGAGAGTGCACTGGCACCAGTGGGGATGCACTGCAGTGAGTCCAGAGAGTGCACAGGCACCACTGGGGATGCACTGCAGTGAGTCCAGAGAGTGCACTGGCACCACTGGTTGTGCAGTGCAGTGAGTCCAGAGAGTGCACTGGCACCACTGGGGATGCAGTGCAGTGAGTCCAGAGAGTGCACTGGCACCGCTGGAGATGCAGTGCAGTGAGTCCAGAGAGTGCACTGGCACCACCTGGGATGCAGTGCAGTGAGTACAGATAGTGCACTGGCACCACTGGGGATGCAGTGCCGTGAGTCCAGAGAGTGCACTGGCACCACTGGGGATGCAGTGCAGTGAGTCCAGAGAGTGCACTGGCACCGCTGGAGATGCAGTGCAGTGAGTCCAGATAGTGCACTGGCACCACCTAGGATGCACTGCAGTGAGTCCAGAGAGTGCACTGGCACCTCTGGGGATGCAGTGCAGTGAGTCCAGAGAGTGCACTGGCACCTCTGGGGATGAAGTGCAGTGAGTCCAGAGAGTGCACTGGCACCACTGGGGATGCAGCGCAGTGAGTCCAGAGAGTGCACTGGCACCACTGGGGATGCAGCGCAGTGAGTCCAGAGAGTGCACTGGCACCACTGGGGATGCAGCGCAGTGAGTCCAGAGAGTGCACTGGCACCACTGGGGATGCAGTGCAGTGAGTCCAGAGAGTGCACTGGCACCACTGGGGATGCACTGCCGTGAGTCCAGAGAGTGCACTGGCACCTCTGGGGATGCAGTGCAGTGAGTCCAGAGAGTGCACTGGCACCACTGGGGATGCAGTGCAGTGAGTCCAGAGAGTGCACTTGCACCACTGGGGAGACAGTGCAGTGAGTCCAGAGAGTGCACTGGCAACACTGGGGATGCAGTGCAGTGAGTCCAGAGAGTGCACTGGCACCACTGGGGATGCAGTGCAGTGAGTCCAGAGAGTGCACTGGCACCACTGGGGATGCACTGCAGTGAGTCCAGAGAGGGCACTGGCACTATTGGGGATGCACCCCGGTGAGTCCAGAGAGTGCACTGGCACCACTGGGCATGCAGTGCACTGAGTCCAGAGAGGTCACTGGCACCACTGGGGATGCAGTGCAGTGAGTCCAGAGAGTGCCCTGGCACCACTGGGGATGCAGTGCAGTGAGTACAGAGAGTGCACTGGCACCACTGGGGATGCAGTGCAGTGAGTCCAGAGAGTGCACTAGCACCACTGGGGATGCAGTGCAGTGAGTCCAGAGAGTGCACTGGCACCACTGGGGATGCAGTGCCGTGAGTCCAGAGTGTGCACTGGCACCACTGGGGATGCAGTGCAGTGAGTCCAGAGATTGCACTGGCACCACTGGGGATGCAGTGCTGTGAGTCCAGAGAGTGCACTGGCACCACTGGGGGTGCAGTGCAGTGAGTCCAGAGAGTGCACTGGCACCACTGGGGATGCACTGCAGTGAGTCCAGAGAGTGCACTGGCACCACTGGGGATGCAGTGCAGTGACTCAAGAGAGTGCACTGGCACCACTGGGGATACACTGCAGAGAGTCCAGAGAGTGCACTGGCACCACTGGGAATGCAGTGCGGTGAGTTCAGAGAGTGCACTGGCACCACTGGGGATGCAGTGCAGTGAGTCCAGAGAGTGCACTGGCACCACTGGGGATGCAGTGCAGTCAGTCCAGAGAGTACCCTGGCACCAGTGGGGATGCAGTGCAGTGAGTCCAGAGAGTGCACTGGCACCACTGGGGATGCAGTGCAGTGAGTCCAGAGAGTGCCCTGGCACCACTGGGGATGCAGTGCACTGAGTCCAGAGAGTGCACAGGCACCACTGGGGATGCAGTGCCGTGAGTCCAGAGAGTGCACTGGCACCACTGGGGATGCACTGCAATGAGTCCAGAGAGTGGACTGGCACCAATGGCAATGCAGTGCAGTGAGTCCAGAGAGTGCCTTGGCACCACTGGGGATGCAGTGCAGTGAGTCCAGAGAGTACCCTGGCACCACTGGGGATGCAGTGCAGTGAGTCCAGAGAGTGCACCGGCACCATTGGGGATGCAGTTCCGTGAGTCCAGAGTGTGCACTGGCACCACTGGGGATGCAGTGCAGTGAGTCCAGAGAGTGCACTGGCACCAGTGGGGATGCAGTGCTGTGAGTCCAGAGAGTGCACTGGCACCACTGGGGGTGCAGTGCAGTGAGTCCAGAGAGTGCACTGGCACCAGTGGGGTTGCACTACAGTGAGTCCAGAGAGTGCACTGGCACCACTGGGGATGCAGTGCCGTGAGTCCAGAGAGCGCACTGGCACCACCGGGGATGCAGTGAAATGAGTCCAGAGAGCGCACTGGCACCACTGGGGATGCACTGCAGTGAGACCAGAGATTGCACTGGTACGATTGGGGATGCACTGCAGTGAGTCCAGAGAGTGCACTGGCACCACTGGGGATGCAGTGCAGTGACTCAAGAGAGTGCACTGGCACCACTGGGGATGCAGTGCAGTCAGTCCAGAGAGTGCACTGGCACCACTGGGGATGCAGTGCAGTGAGTGCAGAGAGTGCACTGGCCCCACTGGGGATGCAGTGCCGTGAGTCCAGAGAGTGCACTGGCACCACTGGGGATGCACTGCAATGAGTCCAGAGAGTGGACTGGCACCAATGGCAATGCAGTGCAGTGAGTCCAGAGAGTGCCTTGGCACCACTGGGGATGCAGTGCAGTGAGTCCAGAGAGTACCCTGGCACCACTGGGGATGCAGTGCAGTGAGTCCAGAGAGTGCACTGGTACCACTGGGGATGCAGTTCCGTGAGTCCAGAGTGTGCACTGGCACCACTGGGGATGCAGTGCAGTGAGTCCAGAGAGTGCACTGGCACCAGTGGGGATGCAGTGCTGTGAGTCCAGAGAGTGCACTGGCACCACTGGGGGTGCAGTGCAGTGAGTCCAGAGAGTGCACTGGCACCAGTGGGGATGCACTACAGTGAGTCCAGAGAGTGCACTGGCACCACTGGGGATGCAGTGCAGTGAGTCCAGAGAGCGCACTGGCACCACCGGGGATGCAGTGAAATGAGTCCAGAGAGCGCACTGGCACCACTGGGGATGCACTGCAGTGAGACCAGAGATTGCACTGGTACGATTGGGGATGCACTGCAGTGAGTCCAGAGAGTGCACTGGCACCACTGGGGATGCAGTGCAGTGACTCAAGAGAGTGCACTGGCACCACTGGGGATGCAGTGCAGTGAGTCCAGAGAGTGCACTGGCACCACTGGGGATGCAGTGCCGTGAGTCCAGAGAGTGCCCCGGCACCATTGGGGATGCAGTGCAGTGAGTCCAGAGAGTGCCGTGGCACCACTGGGGATGCAGTGCAGTGAGTCCAGAGAGTGCACTGGCACCACTGGGGATGAAGTGCAGTGAGTCCAAAGAGTGCACTGGCACCACTGGGGATGCAGTGCAGTGAGTCCAGAGAGTGCACTGGCACCAATGGGGATGCAGTGCAGTGAGTCCAGAGAGTGCACTGTCACCACTGGGGATGCAGTGCAGTGATCCAGAGAGTGCACTGGCACCTCTGGGGATGCAGCCCGGTGAGTCCAGAGAGTGCACTGACACCAATGGGGATGAAGCGCAGTGAGTCCAGAGAGTGCACTGGCACCACTGGGGATGGTCATTAGTGAGTCCAGAGAGTGCACTGGCACCACTGGGGATGCAGTGCCGTGAGTCCAGAGAGTGCAGTTGCACCACTGGGGATGCAGTGCAGTGATTCCAGAGAGTACCCTGATACCACTGGGGATGCAGTGCAGTGAGTCCAGAGAGTGCACTGGCACCACTGGGGATGCAGTGCCGTGAGTCCAGAGAGTGCACTGGCACCACTGGGGATGCAGTGCCGTGAGTCCAGAGTGTGCACTGCCACCACTGGGGATGCAGTGCAGTGAGTCCAGAGAGTGCACTGGCACCACTGGGGATGCAGTGCAGTGAGTCCAGAGAGTGCACTGGCACCACTGGGGATGCTGTGCAGTGCGTCCAGAGAGTTCACTGGCACCACTGGGGATGCAGTGCTGTGAGTCCAGTGAGTGCACTGGCACCACCGGGAATTCAGTGCAGTGAGTCCAGAGAGTGCACTGGCAACACTGGGGATGCACTGCAGTGAGTCCAGAGAGTGCACTGGCACCACTGGGGATGCAGTGCAGTGAGTCCAGAGAGTGCACTGGCACTACCGGGGATGCAGTGCAGTGAGTCCAGAGAGTGCACTGGCACCACTGGGGATACAGTGCAGAGAGTCCAGAGAGTGCACTGGCACCACTGGGAATGCAGTGCGGTGAGTTCAGAGAGTGCACTGGCACCACTGGGGATGCAGTGCAGTGAGTCCAGAGAGTGCCCTGGCACCACTGGGGATGCAGTGCAGTCAGTCCAGAGAGTACCCTGGCACCAGTGGGGATGCAGTGCAGTGAGTCCAGAGAGTGCACTGGCACCACTGGGGATGCAGTGCAGTGAGTCCAGAGAGTATCCTGGCACCAGTGGGGATGCAGTGCAGTGAGTCCAGAGAGTTCACTTGCACCACTGGGGATGCAGTGTCGTGAGTCCAGAGAGTGCACTAGCACCACTGGGGATGCAGTGCCGTGAGTCCACAGTGTGCACTGGCACCACAGGGGATGCAGTGCAGTGAGTCCAGAGAGTGCACTGGCACCACTGGGGATGCAGTGCAGTGAGTCCAGAGACTGCACTGGCACCACTGGGGATGCAGTGCAGTGAGTCCAGAGAGTGCACTGGCACCACTGGGGATTCAGTGCAGTGAGTCCAGAGAGTGCACTGGCACCACTGGGGATGCAGTGCCGTGAGTCCAGAGAGGGCACTGGCACCACTGGGGATGCACTGCAGTGAGTCCAGCGAGTGCACTGGCACCACTGGGAATTCAGTGCAGTGGGTACAGAGAGTGCACTGGCACCACTGGGAATGCAGTTCAGTGAGTTCAGAGAGTGCACTGGCACCACCGGGAATTCAGTCCAGTGAGTCCAAAGAGTGCACTGGCACCACTGGGGATGCAGTGCAGTGAGTCCAGAGAGTGCACTGGCACCACTGGGGATGCACTGCAGTGAGTCCAGAGAGGGCTCTGGAACCACTGGGGATGCAGTGCAGTGAGTCCAGAGAGTACACTGGCACCACTGGGGATGCAGTGCAGTGAGTTCAGAGAGTGCACTGGCACCACTGGGGATGCAGTGCCGTGAGTCCAGAGAGTGCACTGGCACCACTGGGGATGCACTGCCGTGAGTCCAGAGAGTGCACTGGCACCACTGGGGATGCACTGCAGAGAGTCCAGAGAGTGCACTGGCACCACTGGGGATGCAGTGCAGTGAGTCCAGAGAGTGCACTGGCACCGCTGGAGATTCAGTGCAGTGAGTCCAGAGAGTGCACTGGCACCACTGGGGGTGCAGTGCAGTGAGTCCAGAGAGTGCACTGGCACCGCTGGAGATGCAGTGCAGTGAGTCCAGAGAGTGCCCTGGCACCACTGGGGATGCAGTGCAGTGAGTCCAGAGAGTATCCTCGCACCAGTGGGGATGCAGTGCAGTGAGTCCAGAGAGTTCACTGGCACCAATGGGGATGCAGTGCCGTCAGTCCAGAGAGTGCACTAGCACCACTGGGGATGCAGTGCAGTGAGTCCACAGTGTGCACTGGCACCACAGGGGATGCAGTGCAGTGAGTCCAGAGAGTGCACTGGCACCACTGGGGATGCAGTGCAGTGAGTCCAGAGAGTGCACTGGCACCACGAGTGATGCACTACAGTGAGTCCAGAGAGTGCACTGGCACCACTGGGGATGCAGTGCAGTGAGTCCAGAGAGTGCACTGGCACCACTGGGGATGCAGTGCAGTGAGTCCAGAGAGTCCACTGGCACCACTGGGGATGCAGTGCCGTGAGTCCAGAGAGTGCACTGTCACCACTGGGGATGCAGTGCAGTGAGTCCAGAGAGTCCACTGGCACCACTGGGGATGCAGTGCAGTGATCCAGAGAGTGCACTGGTACCACTGGGGATGCACCCCGGTTAGTCCAGAGAGTGCACTGGCACCACTGGGGATGCAGTGCAGTGAGTGCAGAGTGTGACCTGGCACCACTGGGGATGCAGTGCAGTGAGTCCAGAGAGTGCACTGGCACCACTGGGGATGAAGTGCAGTGAGTCCAGAGAGTGCACTGGCACCACTGGGGATGCACCCCGGTGAGTCCAGAGAGTGCACTGGCACCACTGGGGATGCACTACAGTGAGTCCAGAGAGTGCACTGGCACCACTGGGGATGCAGTGCTAGTGAGTCCAGAGAGTGCACTGTCACCACTGGAGATGCAGTGCAGTGAGTCCAGAGAGTGCACTGGCACCAGTGGGGATGCAGTGCAGTGTGTCCAGAGAGTGCACTGGCACCACTGGGGATACACTGCAGTGAGTCCAGAGAGTGCACTGGCACCACTTGGGATGCAATGGAGTGAGTCCAGAGAGTGCACTGGCACCACTGGGGATGCACTGCAGTGACTCAAGAGAGCGCACTGGCACCACTGGGGATGCAGTGCAGTGAGTCCAGAGAGTGCACTGGCACCACTGGGGATGCAATGGAGTGAGTCCAGAGAGTGCACTGTCACCACTGGGGATGCACTGCAGTGACTCAAGAGAGCGCACTGGCACCAGTGGGGATGCAGTGCAGTGAGTCCAGAGAGTGCACTGGCACCACTGGGGATGCAGTGCAGTGAGTCCAGAGAGTGCACGGGCACCCCTGGGGATGCAGTGCAGTGAGTCCAGAGAGTGCACGGGCACCACTGGGGATGCAGTGCAGTGAGTCCAGAGAGTGCACTGGCACCACTGGTTGTGCAGTGCAGTGAGTCCAGAGAGTGCACTAGCACCACTGGGGATGCAGTGCAGTGAGTCCAGAGAGTACCCTGGCACCAGTGGGGATGCAGTGCAGTGAGTCCAGAGAGTGCACTGGCACCACTGGGGATGCAGTGCAGTGAGTCCAGAGAGTGCACTGGCACCACTGGGGATGAAGTGCAGTGAGTCCAGAGAGTCCACTGGCACCACTAGGGATGCAGTGCAGTGAGTCCAGAGAGTGCACTGGCACCGCTGGAGATGCAGTGCAATGAGTCCAGATAGTGCACTGGCACCACTGGGGATGCACTGCAGTGAGTCCAGAGAGTGCACTGGCACCTCTGGGGATGCAGTGCAGTGAGTCCAGAGAGTGCACTGGCACCACTGGGGGTGCAGTGCAGTGAGTCCAGAGAGTGCACTGGCACCAGTGGGGATGCACTGCAGTGAGTCCAGAGAGTGCACAGGCACCACTGGGGATGCACTGCAGTGAGTCCAGAGAGTGCACTGGCACCACTGGTTGTGCAGTGCAGTGAGTCCAGAGAGTGCACTGGCACCACTGGGGATGCAGTGCAGTGAGTCCAGAGAGTGCACTGGCACCGCTGGAGATGCAGTGCAGTGAGTCCAGAGAGTGCACTGGCACCACCTGGGATGCAGTGCAGTGAGTACAGATAGTGCACTGGCACCACTGGGGATGCAGTGCAGTGAGTCCAGAGAGTGCACTGGCACCACTGGGGATGCAGTGCAGTGAGTCCAGAGAGTGCACTGGCACCACCTAGGATGCACTGCAGTGAGTCCAGAGAGTGCACTGGCACCTCTGGGGATGCAGTGCAGTGAGTCCAGAGAGTGCACTGGCACCTCTGGGGATGAAGTGCAGTGAGTCCAGAGAGTGCACTGGCACCACTGGGGATGCAGTGCAGTGAGTCCAGAGAGTGCACTGGCACCACTGGGGATACAGCGCAGTGAGTCCAGAGAGTGCACTGGCACCACTGGGGATGCAGCGCAGTGAGTCCAGAGAGTGCACTGGCACCACTGGGGATGCAGCGCAGTGAGTCCAGAGAGTGCACTGGCACCACTGGGGATGCAGTGCAGTGAGTCCAGAGAGTGCACTGGCACCACTGGGGATGCACTGCCGTGAGTCCACAGAGTGCACTGGCACCTCTGGGGATGCAGTGCAGTGAGTCCAGAGAGTGCACTGGCACCACTGGGGATGCAGTGCAGTGAGTCCAGAGAGTGCACTTGCACCACTGGGGATTCAGTGCAGTGAGTCCAGAGAGTGCACTGGCACCACTGGGGATGCAGTGCAGTGAGTCCAGAGAGTGCACTGGCACCACTGGGGATACACTGCAGTGAGTCCAGAGAGTGCACTGGCACCACTTGGGATGCAATGGAGTGAGTCCAGAGAGTGCACTGGCACCACTGGGGATGCACTGCAGTGACTCAAGAGAGCGCACTGGCACCACTGGGGATGCAGTGCAGTGAGTCCAGAGAGTGCACTGGCACCACTGGGGATGCAATGGAGTGAGTCCAGAGAGTGCACTGTCACCACTGGGGATGCACTGCAGTGACTCAAGAGAGCGCACTGGCACCAGTGGGGATGCAGTGCAGTGAGTCCAGAGAGTGCACTGGCACCACTGGGGATGCAGTGCAGTGAGTCCAGAGAGTGCACGGGCACCCCTGGGGATGCAGTGCAGTGAGTCCAGAGAGTGCACGGGCACCACTGGGGATGCGGTGCAGTGAGTCCAGAGAGTGCACTGGCACCACTGGTTGTGCAGTGCAGTGAGTCCAGAGAGTGCACTAGCACCACTGGGGATGCAGTGCAGTGAGTCCAGAGAGTACCCTGGCACCAGTGGGGATGCAGTGCAGTGAGTCCAGAGAGTGCACTGGCACCACTGGGGATGCAGTGCAGTGAGTCTAGAGAGTGCACTGGCACCACTGGGGATGAAGTGCAGTGAGTCCAGAGAGTCCACTGGCACCACTAGGGATGCAGTGCAGTGAGTCCAGAGAGTTCACTGGCACCGCTGGAGATGCAGTGCAATGAGTCCAGATAGTGCACTGGCACCACCTGGGATGCACTGCAGTGAGTCCAGAGAGTGCACTGGCACCTCTGGGGATGCAGTGCAGTGAGTCCAGAGAGTGCACTGGCACCACTGGGGGTGCAGTGCAGTGAGTCCAGAGAGTGCACTGGCACCAGTGGGGATGCACTGCAGTGAGTCCAGAGAGTGCACAGGCACCACTGGGGATGCACTGCAGTGAGTCCAGAGAGTGCACTGGCACCACTGGTTGTGTAGTGCAGTGAGTCCAGAGAGTGCACTGGCACCACTGGGGATGCAGTGCAGTGAGTCCAGAGAGTGCACTGGCACCGCTGGAGATGCAGTGCAGTGAGTCCAGAGAGTGCACTGGCACCACCTGGGATGCAGTGCAGTGAGTACAGATAGTGCACTGGCACCACTGGGGATGCAGTGCAGTGAGTCCAGAGAGTGCACTGGCACCACTGGGGATGCAGTGCAGTGAGTCCAGAGAGTGCACTGGCACCACCTAGGATGCACTGCAGTGAGTCCAGAGAGTGCACTGGCACCACTGGGGATGCAATGGAGGGAGTCCAGAGAGTGCACTGTCACCACTGGGGATGCACTGCAGTGACTCAAGAGAGCGCACTGGCACCAGTGGGGATGCAGTGCAGTGAGTCCAGAGAGTGCACTGGCACCACTGGGGATGCAGTGCAGTGAGTCCAGAGAGTGCACGGGCACCCCTGGGGATGCAGTGCAGTGAGTCCAGAGAGTGCACGGGCACCACTGGGGATGCAGTGCAGTGAGTCCAGAGAGTGCACTGGCACCACTGGTTGTGCAGTGCAGTGAGTCCAGAGAGTGCACTAGCACCACTGGGGATGCAGTGCAGTGAGTCCAGAGAGTACCCTGGCACCAGTGGGGATGCAGTGCAGTGAGTCCAGAGAGTGCACTGGCACCACTGGGGATGCAGTGCAGTGAGTCCAGAGAGTGCACTGGCACCACTGGGGATGAAGTGCAGTGAGTCCAGAGAGTCCACTGGCACCACTAGGGATGCAGTGCAGTGAGTCCAGAGAGTGCACTGGCACCGCTGGAGATGCAGTGCAATGAGTCCAGATAGTGCACTGGCACCACCTGGGATGCACTGCAGTGAGTCCAGAGAGTGCACTGGCACCTCTGGGGATGCAGTGCAGTGAGTCCAGAGAGTGCACTGGCACCACTGGGGGTGCAGTGCAGTGAGTCCAGAGAGTGCACTGGCACCAGTGGGGATGCACTGCAGTGAGTCCAGAGAGTGCACAGGCACCACTGGGGATGCACTGCAGTGAGTCCAGAGAGTGCACTGGCACCACTGGTTGTGCAGTGCAGTGAGTCCAGAGAGTGCACTGGCACCACTGGGGATGCAGTGCAGTGAGTCCAGAGAGTGCACTGGCACCGCTGGAGATGCAGTGCAGTGAGTCCAGAGAGTGCACTGGCACCACCTGGGATGCAGTGCAGTGAGTACAGATAGTGCACTGGCACCACTGGGGATGCAGTGCAGTGAGTCCAGAGAGTGCACTGGCACCACTGGGGATGCAGTGCAGTGAGTCCAGAGAGTGCACTGGCACCACCTAGGATGCACTGCAGTGAGTCCAGAGAGTGCACTGGCACCTCTGGGGATGCAGTGCAGTGAGTCCAGAGAGTGCACTGGCACCTCTGGGGATGAAGTGCAGTGAGTCCAGAGAGTGCACTGGCACCACTGGGGATGCAGTGCAGTGAGTCCAGAGAGTGCACTGGCACCACTGGGGATACAGCGCAGTGAGTCCAGAGAGTGCACTGGCACCACTGGGGATGCAGCGCAGTGAGTCCAGAGAGTGCACTGGCACCACTGGGGATGCAGCGCAGTGAGTCCAGAGAGTGCACTGGCACCACTGGGGATGCAGTGCAGTGAGTCCAGAGAGTGCACTGGCACCACTGGGGATGCACTGCCGTGAGTCCACAGAGTGCACTGGCACCTCTGGGGATGCAGTGCAGTGAGTCCAGAGAGTGCACTGGCACCACTGGGGATGCAGTGCAGTGAGTCCAGAGAGTGCACTTGCACCACTGGGGAGACAGTGCAGTGAGTCCAGAGAGTGCACTGGCACCACTGGGGATGCAGTGCAGTGAGTCCAGAGAGTGCACTGGCACCACTGGGGATGCAGTGCAGTGAGTCCAGAGAGTGCACTGGCACCACTGGGGATGCACTGCAGTGAGTCCAGAGAGGGCACTGGCACTATTGGGGATGCACCCCGGTGAGTCCAGAGAGTGCACTGGCACCACTGGGCATGCAGTGCACTGAGTCCAGAGAGGTCACTGGCACCTCTGGGGATGCAGTGCAGTGAGTCCAGAGAGTGCCCTGGCACCAGTGGGGATGCAGTGCAGTGAGTACAGAGAGTGCACTGGCACCACTGGGGATGCAGTGCAGTGAGTCCAGAGAGTGCACTAGCACCACTGGGGATGCAGTGCAATGAGTCCAGAGAGTGCACTGGCACCACTGGGGATGCAGTGCCGTGAGTCCAGAGTGTGCACTGGCACCACTGGGGATGCAGTGCAGTGAGTCCAGAGAGTGCACTGGCACCAGTGGGGATGCAGTGCTGTGAGTCCAGAGAGTGCACTGGCACCACTGGGGGTGCAGTGCAGTGAGTCCAGAGAGTGCCCTGGCACCACTGGGGATGCAGTGCAGTCAGTCCAGAGAGTACCCTGGCACCAGTGGGGATGCAGTGCAGTGAGTCCAGAGAGTGCACTGGCACCACTGGGGATGCAGTGCAGTGAGTCCAGAGAGTATCCTGGCACCAGTGGGGATGCAGTGCAGTGAGTCCAGAGAGTTCACTTGCACCACTGGGGATGCAGTGCCGTGAGTCCACAGTGTGCACTGGCACCACAGGGGATGCAGTGCAGTGAGTCTAGAGAGTGCACTGGCACCACTCGGGATGCAGTGCAGTGAGTCCAGAGACTGCACTGGCACCACTGGGGATGCAGTGCAGTAAGTCCAGAGAGTGCACTGGCACCACTGGGGATTCAGTGCAGTGAGTCCAGAGAGTGCACTGGCACCACTGGGGATGCAGTGCCGTGAGTCCAGAGAGTGCACTGGCACCACTGGCGATGCACTGCAGTGAGTCCAGAGAGTGCACTGGCACCACTGGGAATTCAGTGCAGTGGGTACAGAGAGTGCACTGGCACCACTGGGGATGCAGTGCAGTGAGTCCAGAGAGTGCACTGGCACCACCGGGAATTCAGTCCAGTGAGTCCAAAGAGTGCACTGGCACCACTGGGGATGCAGTGCAGTGAGTCCAGAGAGTGCACTGGCACCACTGGGGATGCACTGCAGTGAGTCCAGAGAGGGCACTGGAACCACTGGGGATGCAGTGCAGTGAGTCCAGAGAGTGCACTGGCACCACTGGGGATGCAGTGCAGTGAGTTCAGAGAGTGCACTGGCACCACTGGGGATGCAGTGCCGTGAGTCCAGAGAGTGCACTGGTACCACTGGGGATGCAGTGCAGTGAGTCCAGAGAGTGCACTGGCACCACTGGGGATGCACTGCAGAGAGTCCAGAGAGTGCACTGGCACCACTGGGGATGCAGTGCAGTGAGTCCAGAGAGTGCACTGGCACCGCTGGAGATTCAGTGCAGTGAGTCCAGAGAGTGCACTGGCACCACCTGGGATGCACTGCAGTGAGTCCAGAGAGTGCACTGGCACCACTGGGGGTGCAGTGCAGTGAGTCCAGAGAGTGCACTGGCACCACTGGGGATGCAGTGCAGTGAGTCCAGAGAGTATCCTGGCACCAGTGGGGATGCAGTGCAGTGAGTCCAGAGAGTTCACTTGCACCACTGGGGATGCAGTGCCGTGAGTCCAGAGAGTGCACTAGCACCACTGGGGATGCAGTGCCGTGAGTCCACAGTGTGCACTGGCACCACAGGGGATGCAGTGCAGTGAGTCCAGAGAGTGCACTGGCACCACTGGGGATGCAGTGCAGTGAGTCCAGAGACTGCACTGGCACCACTGGGGATGCAGTGCAGTGAGTCCAGAGAGTGCACTGGCACCTTTGGGGATGCAGTGCAGTGAGTCCAGAGAGTGCACTGGCACCACCTGGGATGCACTGCAGTGAGTCCAGAGAGTGCACTGGCACCACTGGGGGTGCAGTGCAGTGAGTCCAGAGAGTGCACTGGCACCACTGGGGATGCAGTGCAGTGAGTCCAGAGAGTATCCTGGCACCAGTGGGGATGCAGTGCAGTGAGTCCAGAGAGTTCACTTGCACCACTGGGGATGCAGTGCCGTGAGTCCAGAGAGTGCACTAGCACCACTGGGGATGCAGTGCCGTGAGTCCACAGTGTGCACTGGCACCACAGGGGATGCAGTGCAGTGAGTCCAGAGAGTGCACTGGCACCACTGGGGATGCAGTGCAGTGAGTCCAGAGACTGCACGGGCACCCCTGGGGATGCAGTGCAGTGAGTCCAGAGAGTGCACTGGCACCTCTGGGGATGCAGTGCAGTGAGTCCAGAGAGTGCACTGGCACCACCTGGGATGCACTGCAGTGAGTCCAGAGAGTGCACTGGCACCACTGGGGGTGCAGTGCAGTGAGTCCAGAGAGTGCACTGGCACCACTGGGGATGCAGTGCAGTGAGTCCAGAGAGTATCCTGGCACCAGTGGGGATGCAGTGCAGTGAGTCCAGAGAGTTCACTTGCACCACTGGGGATGCAGTGCCGTGAGTCCAGAGAGTGCACTAGCACCACTGGGGATGCAGTGCCGTGAGTCCACAGTGTGCACTGGCACCACAGGGGATGCAGTGCAGTGAGTCCAGAGAGTGCACTGGCACCACTGGGGATGCAGTGCAGTGAGTCCAGAGACTGCACTGGCACCACTGGGGATGCAGTGCAGTGAGTCCAGAGAGTGCACTGGCACCACTGGGGATGCAGTGCAGTGAGTCCAGAGAGTGCACTGGCACCACTGGGGATGCAGTGCCGTGAGTCCAGAGAGTGCACTGGCACCACCGGGAATTCAGTCCAGTGAGTCCAAAGAGTGCACTGGCACCACTGGGGATGCAGTGCAGTGAGTTCAGAGAGTGCACTGGCACCACTGGGGATGCAGTGCCGTGAGTCCAGAGAGTGCACTGGCACCACTGGGGATGCAGTGCAGTGAGTCCAGAGAGTGCACTGGCACCACTGGGGATGCACTGCAGAGAGTCCAGAGAGTGCACTGGCACCACTGGGGATGCAGTGCAGTGAGTCCAGAGAGTGCACTGGCACCGCTGGTGATTCAGTGCAGTGAGTCCAGAGAGTGCACGGGCACCACCTGGGATGCACTGCAGTGAGTCCAGAGAGTGCACTGGCACCACTGGGGATGCAATGCAGTGAGTCCAGAGAGTGCACTGGCACCACTGGGGATGCAGTGCAGTGACTCAAGAGAGTGCACTGGCACCACTGGGGATGCAGTGCAGTCAGTCCAGAGAGTTCACTGGCACCACTGGGGATGCAGTGCAGTGAGTCCAGAGAGTGCTCTGGCCCCACTGGGGATGTAGTGCAGTGAGTCCACAGAGGGTACTGGCACCACTGGGGATGCAGTGCAGTTAGTCCAGAGAGTGCCCCGGCACCACTGGGGATGCAGTGCAGTGAGTCCAGAGAGTGCAGTGGCACCACTGGGGATGCAGTGAAGTGAGTCCAGAGAGTGCACTGGCACCACTGGGGATGCAGTGCAGTGAGTCCAGAGAGTGCACTGGCACCACTGGGGATGCAGTGCAGTGAGTCCAGAGAGTGCGCTGGTACGATTGGGGATGCAGTGCATTGAGTCCAGAGAGTGCACTGGCACCACTGGGGATGCAATGCAGTGAGTCCAGAGAGTGCACTGGCACCACTGGGGATGCACTGCAGTGACTCAAGAGAGTGCACTGGCACCACTGGCGATGCAGTGCAATGAGTCCAGAGAGTGCACTGGCACCACAGGGGATGCAGTGCAGTGAGCTCAGAGAGTGCACTGGCACCACTGGGGATGCAGTGCAGTGAGTCCAGAGAGTGCACTGGCACCACTGGGGATGCACTGCAGTGAGTCCAGAGAGGGCACTGGCACCATTGGGGATGCAGTGCAGTGAGTCCAGAGAGTGCACTGGCACCACTGGGGATGCACTGCAGTGACTCAAGAGAGTGCACTGGCACCACTGGGGATGCAGTGCAGTGAGTCCAGAGAGTGCACTGGTACGATTGGGGATGCACTGCAGTGAGTCCAGAGAGTGCACTGGCACCACTGGTGATGCACTGCGGTGACTCCAGAGAGTGCACTGGCACCACTGGGGATGCAGTGCAGTGAGTCCAGAGAGTGCACTGGTACGATTGGGGATGCACTGCAGTGAGTCCAGAGAGTGCACTGGCACCACTGGGGATGCACTGCAGTGAGTCCAGAGAGTGCACTGGCACCACTGGGGATGCACCCCGGCAAGTCCAGAGAGTGCACTGGCACCACAGGGGATGCAGTGCAGTGAGTCCAGAGAGTGCACTGGCACCACCGGGAATTCAGTCCAGTGAGTCCAAAGAGTGCACTGGCACCACTGGGGATGCAGTGCAGTGAGTCCAGAGAGTGCACTGGCACCACCGGGAATTCAGTCCAGTGAGTCCAAAGAGTGCACTGGCACCACTGGGGATGCAGTGCAGTGAGTCCAGAGAGTGCACTGGCACCACTGGGGATGCAGTGCAGTGAGTTCAGAGAGTGCACTGGCACCACTGGGGATGCAGTGCCGTGAATCCAGAGAGTGCACTGGCACCACTGGGGATGCAGTGCAGTGAGTCCAGAGAGTGCACTGGCACCACTGGGGATGCACTGCAGAGAGTCCAGAGAGTGCACTGGCACCACTGGGGATGCAGTGCAGTGAGCTCAGAGAGTGCAGTGGCACCACTGGGGATTCAGTGCAGTGAGTCCAGAGAGTGCACTGGCACCACCTGGGATGCACTGCAGTGAGTCCAGAGAGTGCACTGGCACCACTGGGGGTGCAGTGCAGTGAGTCCAGAGAGTGCACTGGCACCGCTGGAGATGCAGTGCAGTGAGTCCAGAGAGTGCACTGGCACCAATGGGGATGCAGTGCAGTGAGTCCAGAGAGTGCACTGGCACCACTGGGGATACAGTGCAGTGAGTCCAGAGAGTGCACTGGCACCACTGGGGATGCAGCGCAGTGAGTCCAGAGAGTGCACTGGCACCACTGGGGATGCACTGCCGTGAGTCCAGAGAGTGCACTGGCACCACTGGGGATTCACTGCCGTGAGTCCAGAGAGTGCACTGGCACCACTGGGGATGCAGTGCAGTGAGTCCAGAGAGTGCACTGGCACCACTGGGGATGCAGTGCAGTGAGTCCAGAGAGTGCACTGGCACCACTGGGGATGCACTGCAATGAGTCCAGAGAGTGCACTGGCACCACTGGGGATGCAGTGCAGTGAGTCCAGAGAGTGCACTGGCACCACTGGGGATGCAGTGCAGTGAGTCCAGAGAGTGCACTGGCACCACTGGGGATGCAGTGCAGTGAGCTCAGAGAGTGCACTGGCACCACTGGTGATGCACTGCAATGAGTCCAGAGAGTGCACTGGCACCACTAGTGATGCAGTGCAGTGAGTCCAGAGAGGTCACTGGCACCGCTGGGGATGCAGTGCAGTGAGTCCAGAGAGTGCACTGGCACCACTGGGGATGCAGTGCGGTGAGTCCAGAGAGTGCACTAGCACCACTGGGGATGCACTGCAGTGAGTCCAGAGAGGTCACTGGCACTATTGGGGATGCACCCCTGTGAGTCCAGAGAGTGCACTGGCACCACTGGGAATGCAGTGCACTGAGTCCAGAGAGGTCACTGGCACCACTGGGGATGCAGTGCAGTGAGTCCAGAGAGTGCCCTGGCACCACTGGGGATGCAGTGCCGTGAGTCCAGAGAGTGCACTGGCACCACTGGGGATTCAGTGCAGTGAGTCCAGAGAGTGCACTGGCAAAACTGGGGATGCAGTGCAGTGAGTCCAGAGAGTGCACTGGCACCAGTGGGGATGCACTGCAGTGAGTCCAGAGAGTGCACTGGCACCACTGGGGATGCACCCCGGTGAGTCCAGAGAGTGCACTGGCACCACTGGGGATGCATCCCGGCAAGTCCAGAGAGTGCACTGGCACCACCGGGGATGCAGTGCCGTGAGTCCAGAGAGTGCACTGGCACCAGTGGGGATGCAGTGCAGTGAGTCCAGAGAGTGCACTGGCACCACTGGGGATGCAGTGCCGTGAGTCCAGAGAGTGCACTGGCACCACTGGGGATGCACTGCAATGAGTCCAGAGAGTGCACTGGCACCAATGGCAATGCAGTGCAGTGAGTCCAGAGAGTGCACTGGCACCACTGGGGATGCAGTGCCGTGAGTCCAGAGAGTGCACTGGCACCACTGGGGATGCAGTGCCGTGAGTCCAGAGAGCGCACTGGCACCACCGGGGATGCAGTGAAATGAGTCCAGAGAGCGCACTTGCACCACCGGGGATGCAGTGCTGTGCTTCCAGAGAGTGCACTGGCACCACTGGGGATGCAGTGCAGTGAGTCAAGAGAGTGCACTGGCACCACTGGGGATGCACTGCAGTGAGACCAGAGATTGCACTGGTACGATTGGGGATGCACTGCAGTGAGTCCAGAGAGTGCACTGGCACCAGTGGGGATGCAGTGCAGTGAGTCCAGAGAGTGCACTGGCACTACTGGGGATGCAGTGCAGTGACTCAAGAGAGTGCACTGGCACCACTGGGGATGCAGTGCAGTGAGTCCAGAGAGGGCACTGGCACTATTGGGGATGCACCCCGGTGAGTCCAGAGAGTGCACTGGCACCACTGGGGTTGCACTGCAGTGAGACCAGAGATTGCACTGGTACGATTGGGGATGCAGTGCAGTGAGTCCAGAGAGTGCACTGGCACCACTGGGGATGCAGTGCAGTGAGTCCAGAGAGTGCACTGGCACCACTGGGGATGCAGTGCAGTGACTCAAGAGAGTGCACTGGCCCCACTGGGGATGTAGTGCAGTGAGTCCACAGAGGGCACTGGCACCACTGGGGATGCAGTGCAGTGAGTCCAGAGAGTGCACTGGCACCACTGGGGATGCAGTGCAGTGAGTCCAAAGAGTGCACTGGCACCATTGGGGATGCAGTGCAGTGAGTCCAGAGAGTGCACTGGCACCACTGGGGATGCAGTGCAGTGAGTCCAGAGAGTGCATTGGCACCACTGGGGATGCAGTGCAGTGAGCTCAGAGAGTGCACTGGCACCACTGGGGATGCAGTGCAGTGAGTCCAGAGAGTGCACTGTCACCACTAGGGATGCAGTGCAGTGAGTCCAGAGAGGTCACTGGCAACACTGGGGATGCAGTGCAGTGAGTCCAGAGAGTGCACTGGAACCACTGGGGATGCAGTGCAGTGAGTCCAGAGAGTGCACTGGCACCACTGGGGATGCAGTGCCGTGAGTCCAGAGAGTGCCCTGGCACCACCGGGGATGCACTGCAGTGAGTCCAGAGAGGGCACTGGCACCAGTGGGGATGCAGTGCAGTGACTCAAGAGAGTGCACTGGCCCCACTGGGGATGTAGTGCAGTGAGTCCACAGAGGGCACTGGCACCACTGGGGATGCAGTGCAGTGAGTCCAGAGAGTGCACTGGCACCACTGGGGATGCAGTGCAATGAGTCCAGAGAGTGCACTGGCACCACGAGTGATGCACTACAGTGAGTCCAGAGAGTGCACTGGCACCACTGGGGATGCAGTGCAGTGAGTCCAGAGAGTTCACTGGCACCACTGGGGATGCAGTGCAGTGAGCTCAGAGAGTGCACTGGCACCACTGGTGATGCACTGCAATGAGTCCAGAGAGTGCACTGGCACCACTAGTGATGCAGTGCAGTGAGTCCAGAGAGGTCACTGGCACCGCTGGGGATGCAGTGCAGTGAGTCCAGAGAGTGCACTGGCACCACTGGGGATGCAGTGCGGTGAGTCCAGAGAGTGCACTAGCACCACTGGGGATGCACTGCAGTGAGTCCAGAGAGGTCACTGGCACTATTGGGGATGCACCCCTGTGAGTCCAGAGAGTGCACTGGCACCACTGGGAATGCAGTGCACTGAGTCCAGAGAGGTCACTGGCACCACTGGGGATGCAGTGCAGTGAGTCCAGAGAGTGCCCTGGCACCACTGGGGATGCAGTGCAGTGAGTCCAGAGAGTGCACTGGCACCACTGGGGATGCAGTGCAGTGAGTCCAGAGAGTGCACTGGCACCACTGGGGATGCAGTGCAGTGAGTCCAGAGAGTGCACTGGCACCAGTGGGGATGCACTGCAGTGAGTCCAGAGAGTGCACTGGCACCACTGGGGATGCACCCCGGTGAGTCCAGAGAGTGCACTGGCACCACTGGGGATGCATCCCGGCAAGTCCAGAGAGTGCACTGGCACCACCGGGGATGCAGTGCCGTGAGTCCAGAGAGTGCACTGGCACCAGTGGGGATGCAGTGCAGTGAGTCCAGAGAGTGCACTGGCACCACTGGGGATGCAGTGCAGTGACTCAAGAGAGTGCACTGGCACCACTGGGGATGCAGTGCAGTCAGTCCAGAGAGTTCACTGGCACCACTGGGGATGCAGTGCAGTGAGTCCAGAGAGTGCACTGGCACCACTGGGGATGTAGTGCAGTGAGTCCACAGAGGGTACTGGCACCACAGGCGATGCAGTGCAGTGAGTCCAGAGAGTGCCCCGGCACCACTGGGGATGCAGTGCAGTGAGTCCAGAGAGTGCACTGGCACCACTGCGGATGCAGTGCAGTGAGTCCAGAGAGTGCACTGGCACCACTGGGGATGCAACCCGGTGAGTCCAGAGAGTGCACTGGCACCACTGGGGATGCAGTGCCGTGAGTCCAGAGAGCGCACTGGCACCACCGGGGATGCACTGCAATGAGTCCAGAGAGTGCACTGGCACCACTGGGGATACAGTGCAGTGAGTCCAGAGAGTGCACTGGCACCACTTGGGATGCAGCGCAGTGAGTCCAGAGAGTGCACTGGCACCACTGGGGATGCACTGCCGTGAGTCCAGAGAGTGCACTGGCACCACTGGGGATTCACTGCCGTGAGTCCAGAGAGTGCACTGGCACCACTGGGGATGCAGTGCAGTGAGTCCAGAGAGTGCACTGGCACCACTGGGGATGCAGTGCAGTGAGTCCAGAGAGTGCCCTGGCACCACTGGGGATGCACTGCAATGAGTCCAGAGAGTGCACTGGCACCACTGGGGATGCAGTGCAGTGAGTCCAGAGAGTGCACTGGCACCACTGGGGATGCAGTGCAGTGAGTCCAGAGAGTGCACTGGCACCACTGGGGATGCAGTGCAGTGAGTCCAGAGAGTGCCCTGGCACCACTGGGGATGCAGTGCAGTGAGTCCAGAGAGTGCACTGGCACCACTGGGGATGCAGTGCAGTGAGTCCAGAGAGTGCACTGGCACCACTGGGGATGCAGTGCCGTGAGTCCAGAGAGTGCACTGGCACCACTGGGGATGCACTGCAATGAGTCCAGAGAGTGCACTGGCACCAATGGCAATGCAGTGCAGTGAGTCCAGAGAGTGCACTGGCACCACTGGGGATGCAGTGCCGTGAGTCCAGAGAGTGCACTGGCACCACTGGGGATGCAGTGCCGTGAGTCCAGAGAGCGCACTGGCACCACCGGGGATGCAGTGAAATGAGTCCAGAGAGCGCACTTGCACCACCGGGGATGCAGTGCCGTGCTTCCAGAGAGTGCACTGGCACCACTGGGGATGCAGTGCAGTGAGTCCAGAGAGTGCACTGGCACCACTGGGGATGCACTGCAGTGAGACCAGAGATTGCACTGGTACGATTGGGGATGCACTGCAGTGAGTCCAGAGAGTGCACTGGCACCAGTGGGGATGCAGTGCAGTGAGTCCAGAGAGTGCACTGGCACTACTGGGGATGCAGTGCAGTGACTCAAGAGAGTGCACTGGCACCACTGGGGATGCAGTGCAGTGAGTCCAGAGAGGGCACTGGCACTATTGGGGATGCACCCCGGTGAGTCCAGAGAGTGCACTGGCACCACTGGGGTTGCACTGCAGTGAGACCAGAGATTGCACTGGTACGATTGGGGATGCAGTGCAGTGAGTCCAGAGAGTGCACTGGCACCACTGGGGATGCAGTGCAGTGAGTCCAGAGAGTGCACTGGCACCACTGGGGATGCAGTGCAGTGACTCAAGAGAGTGCACTGGCCCCACTGGGGATGCAGTGCAGTGAGTCCACAGAGGGCACTGGCACCACTGGGGATGCAGTGCAGTGAGTCCAGAGAGTGCACTGGCACCACTGGGGATGCAGTGCAGTGAGTCCAAAGAGTGCACTGGCACCATTGGGGATGCAGTGCAGTGAGTCCAGAGAGTGCACTGGCACCACTGGGGATGCAGTGCAGTGAGTCCAGAGAGTGCATTGGCACCACTGGGGATGCAGTGCAGTGAGCTCAGAGAGTGCACTGGCACCACTGGGGATGCAGTGCAGTGAGTCCAGAGAGTGCACTGTCACCACTAGGGATGCAGTGCAGTGAGTCCAGAGAGGTCACTGGCAACACTGGGGATGCAGTGCAGTGAGTCCAGAGAGTGCACTGGAACCACTGGGGATGCAGTGCAGTGAGTCCAGAGAGTGCACTGGCACCACTGGGGATGCAGTGCCGTGAGTAAAGAGAGTGCCCTGGCACCACCGGGGATGCACTGCAGTGAGTCCAGAGAGGGCACTGGCACCAGTGGGGATGCAGTGCAGTGACTCAAGAGAGTGCACTGGCCCCACTGGGGATGTAGTGCAGTGAGTCCACAGAGGGCACCGGCACCACTGGGGATGCAGTGCAGTGAGTCCAGAGAGTGCACTGGCACCACTGGGGATGCAGTGCAATGAGTCCAGAGAGTGCACTGGCACCACGAGTCATGCACTACAGTGAGTCCAGAGAGTGCACTGGCACCACTGGGGATGCAGTGCAGTGAGTCCAGAGAGTTCACTGGCACCACTGGGGATGCAGTGCAGTGAGCTCAGAGAGTGCACTGGCACCACTGGTGATGCACTGCAATGAGTCCAGAGAGTGCACTGGCACCACTAGTGATGCAGTGCAGTGAGTCCAGAGAGGTCACTGGCACCGCTGGGGATGCAGTGCAGTGAGTCCAGAGAGTGCACTGGCACCACTGGGGATGCAGTGCGGTGAGTCCAGAGAGTGCACTAGCACCACTGGGAATGCACTGCAGTGAGTCCAGAGAGGTCACTGGCACTATTGGGGATGCACCCCTGTGAGTCCAGAGAGTGCACTGGCACCACTGGGAATGCAGTGCACTGAGTCCAGAGAGGTCACTGGCACCACTGGGGATGCAGTGCAGTGAGTCCAGAGAGTGCCCTGGCACCACTGGGGATGCAGTGCAGTGAGTCCAGAGAGTGCACTGGCACCACTGGGGATGCAGTGCAGTGAGTCCAGAGAGTGCACTGGCACCACTGGGGATGCAGTGCAGTGAGTCCAGAGAGTGCACTGGCACCAGTGGGGATGCACTGCAGTGAGTCCAGAGAGTGCACTGGCACCACTGGGGATGCACCCCGGTGAGTCCAGAGAGTGCACTGGCACCACTGGGGATGCATCCCGGCAAGTCCAGAGAGTGCACTGGCACCACCGGGGATGCAGTGCCGTGAGTCCAGAGAGTGCACTGGCACCAGTGGGGATGCAGTGCAGTGAGTCCAGAGAGTGCACTGGCACCACTGGGGATGCAGTGCAGTGACTCAAGAGAGTGCACTGGCACCACTGGGGATGCAGTGCAGTCAGTCCAGAGAGTTCACTGGCACCACTGGGGATGCAGTGCAGTGAGTCCAGAGAGTGCACTGGCCCCACTGGGGATGTAGTGCAGTGAGTCCACAGAGGGTACTGGCACCACAGGGGATGCAGTGCAGTGAGTCCAGAGAGTGCCCCGGCACCACTGGGGATGCAGTGCAGTGAGTCCAGAGAGTGCACTGGCACCACTGCGGATGCAGTGCAGTGAGTCCAGAGAGTGCACTGGCACCACTGGGGATGCACTGCAGTGAGACCAGAGATTGCACTGGTACGATTGGGGATGCACTGCAGTGAGTCCATAGAGTGCACTGGCACCACTGGGGATGCAGTGCAGTGAGTCCAGACAGTGCACTGGCACTACTGGGGATGCAGTGCAGTGACTCAAGAGAGTGCACTGGCACCACTGGGGATGCACTGCAGTGAGTCCAGAGAGTGCACTGGCACCACTGGGGATGCAGTGCAGTGACTCAAGAGAGTGCACTGGCACCAATGGGGATGCAGTGCAGTGAGTCCAGAGAGTGCACTGGCACCAGTGGGGATGCAGTTCAGTGAGTCCAGAGAGTGCACTGGCACCACTGGGGATGCAGTGCAGTGAGCTCAGAGAGTGCACTGGCACCACTGGGGATGCAGTGCAGTGAGTCCAGAGAGGGCACTGGCACTATTGGGGATGCACCCCGGTGAGTCCAGAGAGTGCACTGGCACCACTGGGGTTGCACTGCAGTGAGACCAGAGATTGCACTGGTACGATTGGCGATGCAGTGCAGTGAGTCCAGAGAGTGCACTGGCACCACTGGGGATGCAGTGCAGTGAGTCCAGAGAGTGCACTGGCACCACTGGGGATGCAGTGCAGTGACTCAAGAGAGTGCACTGGCCCCACTGGGGATGTAGTGCAGTGAGTCCACAGAGGGCACTGGCACCACTGGGGATGCAGTGCAGTGAGTCCAGAGAGTGCACTGGCACCACTGGGGATGCAGTGCAGTGAGTCCAAAGAGTGCACTGGCACCATTGGGGATGCAGTGCAGTGAGTCCAGAGAGTGCACTGGCACCACTGGGGATGCAGTGCAGTGAGTCCAGAGAGTGCACTGGCACCACTGGGGATGCAGTGCAGTGAGTCCAGAGAGTGCACTGGCACCACTGGGGATGCAGTGCAGTGAGTCCAGAGAGTGCCTTGGCACCACTAGGGATGCACTGCAGTGAGTCCAGAGAGTACCCTGGCACCATTGGGGATGCAGTGCAGTGAGTCCAGAGAGTGCACTGGTACCACTAGGGATGCAGTGCAGTGAGTCCAGAGAGTGCACTGGCACCAGTGGGGATGCAGTGCAGTGAGTCCAGAGAGTGCACTGGCACCACTGGGAATGCAGTGCAGTGAGTCCAGAGAGTGCACTGGCACCAGTGGGGATGCACTGCAGTGAGTCCAGAGAGTGCACTGGCACCACTGGGGATGCACCCCGGTGAGTCCAGAGAGTGCACTGGCACCAGTGGGGATGCAGTGCAGTGAGTCCAGAGAGTGCACTGGCATCACTGGGGATGCAGTGCAGTGAGTCCAGAGACTGCACAGGCACCACTGGGGATGCAGTGCAGTGAGTCCAGAGAGTGCTCTGGCACCACTGGGGATGCAGTGCAGTGAGACCAGAAAGTGCACTAGTACCACTGGGGATGCAGTGCAGTGAGTCCAGAGAGTGCACTGGCACCACTGGGGATGTGGTGCAATGAGTCCAGAGAGTGCACTGGCACCACTGGGGATGCACTGCAGTGAGACCAGAGATTGCAGTGGCACCACTGGGGATGCAGTGCAGTGAATCTAGAGAGTGCACTGGAACGACTGGGGATGCACTGCAGGGAGTCCAGAGAGTGCACTGGCACCACTGGGGATGCAGTGCAGTGAGTTCAGAGAGTGCACTGGCACCACTGGGGATGCAGTGCAGTGAGTCCAGAGAGTGCACTGGCACCACTGGGGATGCAGCGCAGTGAGTCCAGAGAGTGCACTGGCACCACTGGGGATGCACTGCAGTGAGTCCAGAGAGTGCACTGGCACCACTGGGGATTCACTGCAGTGAGTCCAGAGAGTGCACTGGCACCACTGGGGATACACTGCAGTGAGTCCAGAGAGTGCACTGGCACTACTGGGGATGCAATGGAGTGAGTCCAGAGAGTGCACTGGCACCACTGGGGATGCACTGCAGTGACTCAAGAGAGCGCACTGGCACCACTGGGGATGCACTGCAGTGAGTCCAGAGAGTGCACTGGCACCACTGGGGATGCAGTGCAGTGAGTCCAGAGAGTGCACGGGCACCCCTGGGGATGCAGTGCAGTGAGTCCAGAGAGTGCACGGGCACCACTGGGGATGCAGTGCAGTGAGTCCAGAGAGTGCACTGGCACCACTGGGGGTGCAGTGCAGTGAGTACAGATAGTGCACTGGCACCACTGGGGATGCAGTGCAGTGAGTCCAGAGAGTGCACTGGCACCACTGGGGATGCACTGCAGTGAGTCCATAGAGGGCACTGGCACCACTGGGGATGCAGTGCAGTGAGTCCAGAGAGTGCACTGGCACCACTGGGGATGCAGTGCAGTGAGTCCAGAGAGTGCATTTGCACCACTGGGGATGCAGTGCAGTGAGTCCAGAGAGTGCACTGGCACCACTGGGGATGCAGTGCAGTGAGTCCAGAGAGTGCACTGGCACCACTGGGGATGCACTGCAGTGAGTCCATAGAGGGCACTGGCACTATTGGGGATGCACCCCGGTGAGTCCAGAGAGTGCACTGGCACCACTGGGGTGCAGTGCAGTGAGTCCGGAGAGTGCACGGGCACCACTGGGGATCACTTCAGTGAGTCTAGAGTGTGCACTGGCACCACTGGGGATGCAGTGCAGTGAGTCCAGAGAGTGTACTGGCACCATTGGGGATGCACTGCAGTGAGTCCAGAGAGTGCACTGGCAATAGTGGAGATGCAGTGCAGTGAGTTCGTAGAGTGCACTGGCACCACTGGGGATGCAGTGCAGTGAGTCCAGAGAGTGCACTGGCACCATTGGGGATGAACTGCAGTGAGTCCAGAGAGTGCACTTGTACCACTGGGGATGCACTGCAGTGAGTCCAGAGAGTGCACTGGCACCACTGGGGATGCACTGCAGTGAGTCCAGAGAGTACCCTGGCACCACTGGGGATGCAGTGCAATGAGACCAGATTTGCAGTGGCACCACTGAGGATGCAGTGCAGTGAGTCCAGAGAGTGCACTGGTACTATTGGGGATGCACTGCAGTGAGTCCAGAGAGTGCACTGGCACCACTGGGGATGCAATGCAGTGAGTCCAGAGAGTGCACTGGCACCACTGGGGATGCAGTGCAGTGACTCAAGAGAGTGCACTGGCACCACTGGGGATGCAGTGCAGTCAGTCCAGAGAGTTCACTGGCACCACTGGGGATGCAGTGCAGTGAGTCCAGAGAGTGCTCTGGCCCCACTGGGGATGTAGTGCAGTGAGTCCACAGAGGGTACTGGCACCACTGGGGATGCAGTGCAGTTAGTCCAGAGAGTGCCCCGGCACCACTGGGGATGCAGTGCAGTGAGTCCAGAGAGTGCAGTGGCACCACTGGGGATGCAGTGAAGTGAGTCCAGAGAGTGCACTGGCACCACTGGGGATGCAGTGCAGTGAGTCCAGAGAGTGCACTGGCACCACTGGGGATGCAGTGCAGTGAGTCCAGAGAGTGCACTGGTATGATTGGGGATGCAGTGCAGTGAGTCCAGAGAGTGCACTGGCACCACTGGGGATGCAATGCAGTGAGTCCAGAGAGTGCACTGGCACCACTGGGGATGCACTGCAGTGACTCAAGAGAGTGCACTGGCACCACTGGCGATGCAGTGCAGTGAGTCCAGAGAGTGCACTGGCACCACTGGGGATGCAGTGCAGTGAGCTCAGAGAGTGCACTGGCACCACTGGGGATGCAGTGCAGTGAGTCCAGAGAGTGCACTGGCACCACTGGGGATGCACTGCAGTGAGTCCAGAGAGGGCACTGGCACCACTGGGGATGCAGTGCAGTGAGTCCAGAGAGTGCACTGGCACCACTGGGGATGCACTGCAGTGACTCAAGAGAGTGCACTGGCACCACTGGGGATGCAGTGCAGTGAGTCCAGAGAGTGCACTGGTACGATTGGGGATGCACTGCAGTGAGTCCAGAGAGTGCACTGGCACCACTGGTGATGCACTGCGGTGACTCCAGAGAGTGCACTGGCACCACTGGGGATGCACTGCAGTGAGTCCAGAGAGTGCACTGGCACCACTGGGGATGCAGTGCAGTGAGTCCAGAGAGTGCACTGGCACCACTGGGGATGCACCCCGGCAAGTCCAGAGAGTGCACTGGCACCACAGGGGATGCAGTGCAGTGAGTCCAGAGAGTGCACTGGCACCACCGGGAATTCAGTCCAGTGAGTCCAAAGAGTGCACTGGCACCACTGGGGATGCAGTGCAGTGAGTCCAGAGAGTGCACTGGCACCACCGGGAATTCAGTCCAGTGAGTCCAAAGAGTGCACTGGCACCACTGGGGATGCAGTGCAGTGAGTCCAGAGAGTGCACTGGCACCACTGAGGATGCACTGCAGTGAGTCCAGAGAGGGCACTGGAACCACTGGGGATGCAGTGCAGTGAGTCCAGAGAGTGCACTGGCACCACTGGGGATGCAGTGCAGTGAGTTCAGAGAGTGCACTGGCACCACTGGGGATGCAGTGCCGTGAATCCAGAGAGTGCACTGGCACCACTGGGGATGCAGTGCAGTGAGTCCAGAGAGTGCACTGGCACCACTGGGGATGCACTGCAGAGAGTCCAGAGAGTGCACTGGCACCACTGGGGATGCAGTGCAGTGAGCTCAGAGAGTGCACTGGCACCACGGGGGATGCAGTGCAGTGAGTCCATAGAGGGCACTGGCACTATTGGGGATGCACCCCGGTGAGTCCAGAGAGTGCACTGAAACCACTGGGGAGGCAGTGCCGTTGGTCCAGAGAGTGCACTAGCACCACTGGTGATGCAGTGCCGTGAGTCCAGAGAGTGCACTGGCACCAGTGGGGATGCAGTGCTGTGACTCAAGAGAGTGCACTAGCACCACTGGGGGTGCAGTGCAGTGAGTCCAGAGAGTGCACGGGCACCAGTGGGGATCACTTCAGTGAGTCCAGAGAGTGCACTGGCACCACTGGGGATGCACTGCCGTGAGTCCAGAGAGCGCACTGGCACCACTGGGGATGCCGTGCAGTGAGTCCAGAGAGTGCACTGGCACCACCGGGGATGCAGTGCCGTGAGTCCAGAGAGTGCACTTGCACCACTGGGGATGCAGTGCAGTGAGTCCAGAGAGTGCACTGGCACCACTGGGGATGCACTGCAGTGAGACCATAGATTGAACTGGTACGATTGGGGATGCACTGCAGTGAGTCCAGAGAGTGCACTGGCACCACTGGGGATGCAGTGCAGTGAGTCCAGAGAGTGCACTGGCACCACTGGGGAGGCAGTGCCGTTGGTCCAGAGAGTGCACTGGCACCACTGGGGATGCAGTGCCGTGAGTCCAGAGTGTGCACTGTCACCACTGGGGATGCAGTGCAGTGAGTCCAGAGAGTGCACTGGCACCAGTGTGGATGCAGTGCTGTGACTCCAGAGAGTGCACTGGCACCACTGGGGATGCACTGCAGTGAGTCCAGAGAGGGCACTGGCACTATTGGGGATGCACCCCGGTGAGTCCAGAGAGTGCACTGACACCACTGGGAATGCAGTGCACTGAGTCCAGAGAGGTCACTGGCACCACTGGGGATGCAGTGCAGTGAGTCCAGAGAGTGCCCTGGGACCACTGGGGATGCAGTGCAGTGAGTCCAGAGAGTGCACTGGCACCACTGGGGATGCAGTGCAGTGAGTCCAGAGAGTGCACTGGCACCACTGGGGATGCACTGCAGTGAGTCCAGAGAGTGCACTTGCAGCACTGGGGATGCAGTGCAATGAGTCCAGAGAGTGCACTGGCACCACTAGGGATGAAGTGCAGTGAGTCCAGAGAGTGCACTGGCACCACTGGGGATGCACTGCAGTGAGTCCAGAGAGTGCACTGGCACCACTGGGGATGCAGTGCGGTGAGTCCAGAGAGTGCACTGGCACGACTGGGGATGCAGTGCAATGAGTCCAGAGAGTGCACTGGCACCAATGGCAATGCAGTGCAGTGAGTCCAGAGAGTACCCTGGCACCACTGGGGATGCAGTGCAGTGAGTCCAGAGAGTACCCTGGCACCACTGGGGATGCAGTGCAGTGAGTCCAGAGAGTGCACTGGCACCACTGGGGAGGCAGTGCCGTTGGTCCAGAGAGTGCACTAGCACCACTGGGGATGCATTGCCGTGAGTCCAGAGTGTGCACTGTCACCACTGGGGATGCAGTGCAGTGAGTCCAGAGAGTGCACTGGCACCACTGGGGGTGCAGTGCAGTGAGTCCGGAGAGTGCACGGGCACCAGTGGGGATCACTTCAGTGAGTCCAGAGAGTGCACTGGCACCACTGGAGATGCACTGCCGTGAGTCCAGAGAGCGCACTGGCACCACTGGGGATGCCGTGCAGTGAGTCCAGAGAGTGCACTGGCACCACCGGGGATGCAGTGCCGTGAGTCCAGAGAGTGCACTTGCACCACTGGGGATGCAGTGCAGTGAGTCCAGAGAGTGCACTGGCACCACTGGGGATGCACTGCAGTGAGACCAGAGATTGCACTGGTACGATTGGGGATGCACTGCAGTGAGTCCAGAGAGTGCACTGGCACCACTGGGGATGCAGTGCAGTGAGTCCAGAGAGTGCACTGGCACCACTGGGGATGCAGTGCAGTGACTCAAGAGAGTGCACTGGCACCACTAGGGATGCAGTGCAGTGAGTCCAGAGAGTTCACTGGCACCACTGGGGATGCAGTGCAGTGAGTCCAGAGAGTGCACTGGCACCACTGGGGATGCAGTGCAGTGACTCAAGAGAGTGCACTGGCACCACTAGCGATGCAGTGCAGTGAGTGCAGAGAGTGCACTGGCCCTACTGGGGATGTAGTGCAGTGAGTCCACAGAGGGCACTGGCACCACTGGGGATGCACTGCAGTGAGTCCAGAGATTGCACCGGCACCACTGGGGATGCAGTGCAGTGAGTCCAGAGAGTGCAGTGGCACCACTAGCGATGCACTGCAGTGAGTCTAAAGAGTGCACTGGCACCATTGGGGATGCAGTGCAGTGAGTCCAGAGAGTGCACTGGCACCACTGGGAATGCAGTGCAGTGAGTCCAGAGAGTGCACTGGCACCACTGGGGATGCAGTGCAGTGAGCTCAGAGAGTGCACTGGCACCACTGGGGATGCAGTGCAGTGAGTCCAGAGAGTGCACTGGCACCACTGGGGATGCAGTGCAGTGAGTCCAGAGAGTGCACTGGCACCACTGGGGATGCAGTGAAATGAGTCCAGAGAGTGCACTGGCACCACTGGGGATGCACTGCAGTGAGTCCAGAGAGTGCACTGGCACCACTGGGGATGCAGTGCGGTGAGTCCAGAGAGCGCACTGGCACCACTGGGGATGCACTGCAGTGAGTCCAGAGAGGGCACTGGCACTATTTGGGATGCACCCCAGTGAGTCCAGAGAGTGCACTGGCACCACTGGGAATGCACTGCACTGAGTCCAGAGAGGTCACTGGCACCACTGGGGATGCAGTGCAGTGAGTCCAGAGAGTGCCCTGGCACCACTGGGGATGCACTGTAGTGAGTCCAGAGAGTGCACTGGCACCACTGGGGATGCAGTGCAGTGAGTCCAGAGAGTGCACTGGCACCACTGGGGATGCAGTGCCGTGAGTCCAGAGAGTGCACTGGCACCACTGGGGATGCACTGCAATGAGTCCAGAGAGTGCACTGGCACCAATGGCAATGCAGTGCAGTGAGTCCAGAGAGTGCCTTGGCACCACTGGGGATGCAGTGCAGTGAGTCCAGAGAGTGCACTGGCACCACTGGGGATGCAGTGCAGTGAGTCCAGAGAGTGCACTGGCACCACTGGGGATGCAGTGCCGTGAGTCCAGAGAGTGCACTGGCACCACTGGGGATGCAGTGCAGTGAGTCCAGAGAGTGTACTGGCACCATTGGGGATGCACTGCAGTGAGTCCAGAGAGTGCACTGGCAATAGTGGAGATGCAGTGCAGTGAGTCCAGAGAGTGCACTGGCACCACTGGGGATGCAGTGCAGTGAGTCCAGAGAGTGCACTGGCACCATTGGGGATGAACTGCAGTGAGTCCAGAGAGTGCACTTGTACCACAGGGGATGCACTGCAGTGAGTCCAGAGAGTGCACTGGCACCACTGGGGATGCACTGCAGTGAGTCCAGAGAGTACCCTGGCACCACTGGGGGTGCAGTGCAATGAGACCAGAGATTGCAGTGGCACCACTGAGGATGCAGTGCAGTGAGTCCAGAGAGTGCACTGGTACTATTGGGGATGCACTGCAGTGAGTCCAGAGAGTGCACTGGCACCACTGGGGATGCAATGCAGTGAGTCCAGAGAGTGCACTGGCACCACTGGGGATGCAGTGCAGTGACTCAAGAGAGTGCACTGGCACCACTGGGGATGCACTGCAGTGAGTCCAGAGAGTGCACTGGCACCACTGGGGATACAGTGCAGTGAGTCCAGAGAGTGCACTGGCACCACTGGGGATGCAGCGCAGTGAGTCCAGAGAGTGCACTGGCACCACTGGGGATGCACTGCCGTGAGTCCAGAGAGTGCACTGGCACCACTGGGGATTCACTGCCGTGAGTCCAGAGAGTGCACTGGCACCACTGGGGATGCAGTGCAGTGAGTCCAGAGAGTGCACTGGCACCACTGGGGATGCAGTGCAGTGAGTCCAGAGAGTGCACTGGCACCACTGGGGATGCACTGCAATGAGTCCAGAGAGTGCACTGGCACCACTGGGGATGCAGTGCAGTGAGTCCAGAGAGTGCACTGGCACCACTGGGGATGCAGTGCAGTGAGTCCAGAGAGTGCACTGGCACCACTGGGGATGCAGTGCAGTGAGTCCAGAGAGTGCACTGGCACCACTGGGGATGCAGTGCAGTGAGTCCAGAGAGTGCACTGGCACCACTGGCGATGCAGTGCAATGAGTCCAGAGAGTGCACTGGCACCACTGGGGATGCAGTGCAGTGAGCTCAGAGAGTGCACTGGCAGCACTGGGGATGCAGTGCAGTGAGTCCAGAGAGTGCACTGGCACCACTGGGGATGCACTGCAGTGAGTCCAGAGAGGGCACTGGCACCACTGGGGATGCAGTGCAGTGAGTCCAGAGAGTGCACTGGCACCACTGGGGATGCACTGCAGTGACTCAAGAGAGTGCACTGGCACCACTGGGGATGCAGTGCAGTGAGTCCAGAGAGTGCACTGGTACGATTGGGGATGCACTGCAGTGAGTCCAGAGAGTGCACTGGCACCACTGGTGATGCACTGCGGTGACTCCAGAGAGTGCACTGGCACCACTGGGGATGCACTGCAGTGAGTCCAGAGAGTGCACTGGCACCACTAGGGATGCAGTGCAGTGAGTCCAGAGAGTGCACTGGCACCACTGGGGATGCACCCCGGCAAGTCCAGAGAGTGCACTGGCACCACAGGGGATGCAGTGCAGTGAGTCCAGAGAGTGCACTGGCACCACCGGGAATTCAGTCCAGTGAGTCCAAAGAGTGCACTGGCACCACTGGGGATGCAGTGCAGTGAGTCCAGAGAGTGCACTGGCACCACCGGGAATTCAGTCCAGTGAGTCCAAAGAGTGCACTGGCACCACTGGGGATGCAGTGCAGTGAGTCCAGAGAGTGCACTGGCACCACTGGGGGTGCAGTGCAGTGAGTCCGGAGAGTGCACGGGCACCAGTGGGGATCACTTCAGTGAGTCCAGAGAGTGCACTGGCACCACTGGGGATGCACTGCCGTGAGTCCAGAGAGCGCACTGGCACCACTGGGGATGCCGTGCAGTGAGTCCAGAGAGTGCACTGGCACCACCGGGGATGCAGTGCCGTGAGTCCAGAGAGTGCACTTGCACCACTGGGGATGCAGTGCAGTGAGTCCAGAGAGTGCACTGGCACCACTGGGGATGCACTGCAGTGAGACCAGAGATTGCACTGGTACGATTGGGGATGCACTGCAGTGAGTCCAGAGAGTGCACTGGCACCACTGGGGATGCAGTGCAGTGAGTCCAGAGAGTGCACTGGCACCACTGGGGATGCAGTGCAGTGACTCAAGAGAGTGCACTGGCACCACTAGGGATGCAGTGCAGTGAGTCCAGAGAGTTCACTGGCACCACTGGGGATGCAGTGCAGTGAGTCCAGAGAGTGCACTGGCACCACTGGGGATGCAGTGCAGTGACTCAAGAGAGTGCACTGGCACCACTAGCGATGCAGTGCAGTGAGTGCAGAGAGTGCACTGGCCCTACTGGGGATGTAGTGCAGTGAGTCCACAGAGGGCACTGGCACCACTGGGGATGCACTGCAGTGAGTCCAGAGATTGCCCCGGCACCACTGGGGATGCAGTGCAGTGAGTCCAGAGAGTGCAGTGGCACCACTAGCGATGCACTGCAGTGAGTCTAAAGAGTGCACTGGCACCATTGGGGATGCAGTGCAGTGAGTCCAGAGAGTGCACTGGCACCACTGGGAATGCAGTGCAGTGAGTCCAGAGAGTGCACTGGCACCACTGGGGATGCAGTGCAGTGAGCTCAGAGAGTGCACTGGCACCACTGGGGATGCAGTGCAGTGAGTCCAGAGAGTGCACTGGCACCACTGGGGATGCAGTGCAGTGAGTCCAGAGAGTGCACTGGCACCACTGGGGATGCAGTGAAATGAGTCCAGAGAGTGCACTGGCACCACTGGGGATGCACTGCAGTGAGTCCAGAGAGTGCACTGGCACCACTGGGGATGCAGTGCGGTGAGTCCAGAGAGCGCACTGGCACCACTGGGGATGCACTGCAGTGAGTCCAGAGAGGGCACTGGCACCACTGGGGATGCAGTGCAGTGAGTCCAGAGAGTGTACTGGCACCATTGGGGATGCACTGCAGTGAGTCCAGAGAGTGCACTGGCAATAGTGGAGATGCAGTGCAGTGAGTCCAGAGAGTGCACTGGCACCACTGGGGATGCAGTGCAGTGAGTCCAGAGAGTGCACTGGCACCACTGGCGATGCAGTGCAATGAGTCCAGAGAGTGCACTGGCACCACTGGGGATGCAGTGCAGTGAGCTCAGAGAGTGCACTGGCAGCACTGGGAATGCACTGCACTGAGTCCAGAGAGTGCACTGGCACCACTGGGGATGCACTGCAGTGAGTCCAGAGAGGGCACTGGCACCACTGGGGATGCAGTGCAGTGAGTCCAGAGAGTGCACTGGCACCACTGGGGATGCACTGCAGTGACTCAAGAGAGTGCACTGGCACCACTGGGGATGCAGTGCAGTGAGTCCAGAGAGTGCACTGGTACGATTGGGGATGCACTGCAGTGAGTCCAGAGAGTGCACTGGCACCACTGGTGATGCACTGCGGTGACTCCAGAGAGTGCACTGGCACCACTGGGGATGCACTGCAGTGAGTCCAGAGAGTGCACTGGCACCACTGGGGATGCAGTGCAGTGAGTCCAGAGAGTGCACTGGCACCACTGGGGATGCACCCCGGCAAGTCCAGAGAGTGCACTGGCACCACAGGGGATGCAGTGCAGTGAGTCCAGAGAGTGCACTGGCACCACCGGGAATTCAGTCCAGTGAGTCCAAAGAGTGCACTGGCACCACTGGGGATGCAGTGCAGTGAGTCCAGAGAGTGCACTGGCACCACCGGGAATTCAGTCCAGTGAGTCCAAAGAGTGCACTGGCACCACTGGGGATGCAGTGCAGTGAGTCCAGAGAGTGCACTGGCACCACTGGGGATGCACTGCAGTGAGTCCAGAGAGGGCACTGGAACCACTGGGGATGCAGTGCAGTGAGTCCAGAGAGTGCACTGGCACCACTGGGGATGCAGTGTAGTGAGTTCAGAGAGTGCACTGGCACCACTGGGGATGCAGTGCCGTGAATCCAGAGAGTGCACTGGCACCACTGGGGATGCAGTGCAGTGAGTCCAGAGAGTGCACTGGCACCACTGGGGATGCACTGCAGAGAGTCCAGAGAGTGCACTGGCACCACTGGGGATGCACTGCAGTGAGTCCAGAGAGTGCACTGGCACCACTGGGGATACAGTGCAGTGAGTCCAGAGAGTGCACTGGCACCACTGGGGATGCAGCGCAGTGAGTCCAGAGAGTGCACTGGCACCACTGGGGATGCACTGCCGTGAGTCCAGAGAGTGCACTGGCACCACTGGGGATTCACTGCCGTGAGTCCAGAGAGTGCACTGGCACCACTGGGGATGCAGTGCAGTGAGTCCAGAGAGTGCACTGGCACCACTGGGGATGCAGTGCAGTGAGTCCAGAGAGTGCACTGGCACCACTGGGGATGCACTGCAATGAGTCCAGAGAGTGCACTGGCACCACTGGGGATGCAGTGCAGTGAGTCCAGAGAGTGCACTGGCACCACTGGGGATGCAGTGCAGTGAGTCCAGAGAGTGCACTGGCACCACTGGGGATGCAGTGCAGTGAGTCCAGAGAGTGCCCTGGCACCACTGGGGATGCAGTGCAGTGAGTCCAGAGAGTGCACTGGCACCACTGGGGATGCAGTGCAGTGAGTCCAGAGAGTGCACTGGCACCACTGGGGATGCAGTGCCGTGAGTCCAGAGAGTGCACTGGCACCACTGGGGATGCACTGCAATGAGTCCAGAGAGTGCACTGGCACCAATGGCAATGCAGTGCAGTGAGTCCAGAGAGTGCACTGGCACCACTGGGGATGCAGTGCCGTGAGTCCAGAGAGTGCACTGGCACCACTGGGGATGCAGTGCCGTGAGTCCAGAGAGCGCACTGGCACCACCGGGGATGCAGTGAAATGAGTCCAGAGAGCGCACTTGCACCACCGGGGATGCAGTGCCGTGCTTCCAGAGAGTGCACTGGCACCACTGGGGATGCAGTGCAGTGAGTCCAGAGAGTGCACTGGCACCACTGGGGATGCACTGCAGTGAGACCAGAGATTGCACTGGTACGATTGGGGATGCACTGCAGTGAGTCCAGAGAGTGCACTGGCACCACTGGGGATGCAGTGCAGTGAGTCCAGAGAGTGCACTGGCACCACTGGGGATGCAGTGCAGTGACTCAAGAGAGTGCACTGGCACCACTGGGGATGCACTGCAGTGAGTCCAGAGAGTGCACTGGCACCACTGGGGATGCAGTGCAGTGACTCAAGAGAGTGCACTGACACCACTGGGGATGCACTGCCGTGAGTCCAGAGAGTGCACTGGCCCCACTGGGGATGTAGTGCAGTGAGTCCACAGAGGGCACTGGCACCACTGGGGATGCAGTGCAGTGAGTCCAGAGAGTGCACTGGCACCACTGGGGATGCAGTGCAGTGAGTCCAAAGAGTGCACAGGCACCATTGGGGATGCAGTGCAGTGAGTCCCGAGAGTGCACTGGCACCACTGGGGATGCAGTGCAGTGAGTCCAGAGAGGTCACTGGCACCAATGGGGATGCAGTGCAGTGAGTCCAGAGAGTGCACTGGCACCAGTGAGGATGCAGTGCAGTGAGTCCAGAGAGTGCACTGGCACCACTGGGGATGCAGTGCAGTGAGCTCAGAGAGTGCACTGGCACCACTGGGGATGCAGTGCAGTGAGTCCAGAGAGGGCACTGGCACTATTGGGGATGCACCCCGGTGAGTCCAGAGAGTGCACTGGCACCACTGGGGTTGCACTGCAGTGAGACCAGAGATTGCACTGGTACGATTGGGGATGCAGTGCAGTGAGTCCAGAGAGTGCACTGGCACCACTGGGGATGCAGTGCAGTGACTCAAGAGAGTGCACTGGCCCCACTGGGGATGTAGTGCAGTGAGTCCACAGAGGGCACTGGCACCACTGGGGATGCACTGCAGTGAGTCCAGAGAGTGCACTGGCACCACTGGGGATGCAGTGCAGTGAGTCCAAAGAGTGCACTGGCACCATTGGGGATGCAGTTCAGTGAGTCCAGAGAGTGCACTGGCACCACTGGGGATGCAGTGCAGTGAGTCCAGAGAGTGCACTGGCACCACTGGGGATGCAGTGCAGTGAGCTCAGAGAGTGCACTGGCACTATTGGGGATGCAGTGCAGTGAGTCCAGAGAGTGCACTGTCACCACTAGGGATGCAGTGCAGTGAGTCCAGAGAGGTCACTGGCAACACTGGGGATGCAGTGCAGTGAGTCCAGAGAGTGCACTGGAACCACTGGGGATGCAGTGCAGTGAGTCCAGAGAGTGCACTGGCACCACTGGGGATGCAGTGCCGTGAGTCCAGAGAGTGCCCTGGCACCACCGGGGATGCACTGCAGTGAGTCCAGAGAGGGCACTGGCACCACTGGGGATGCAGTGCAGTGACTCCAGAGAGTGCACTGGCCCCACTGGGGATGTAGTGCAGTGAGTCCACAGAGGGCACTGGCACCACTGGGGATGCAGTGCAGTGAGTCCAGAGAGTGCACTGGCACCACTGGGGATGCACTGCAGTGAGTCCAGAGAGTGCACTGGCACCACGAGTGATGCACTACAGTGAGTCCAGAGAGTGCACTGGCACCACTGGGGATGCAGTGCAGTGAGTCCAGAGAGTTCACTGGCACCACTGGGGATGCAGTGCAGTGAGCTGAGAGAGTGCACTGGCACCACTGGTGATGCACTGCAATGAGTCCAGAGAGTGCACTGGCACCACTAGTGATGCAGTGCAGTGAGTCCAGAGAGGTCACTGGCACCACTGGGGATGCAGTGCAGTGAGTCCAGAGAGTGCACTGGCACCACTGGGGATGCAGTGCGGTGAGTCCAGAGAGTGCACTAGCACCACTGGGGATGCACTGCAGTGAGTCCAGAGAGGTCACTGGCACTATTGGGGATGCACCCCTGTGAGTCCAGAGAGTGCACTGGCACCACTGGGAATGCAGTGCACTGAGTCCAGAGAGGTCACTGGCACCACTGGGGATGCAGTGCAGTGAGTCCAGAGAGTGCCCTGGCACCACTGGGGATGCAGTGCAGTGAGTCCAGAGAGTGCACTGGCACCACTGGGGATGCAGTGCAGTGAGTCCAGAGAGTGCACTGGCACCACTGGGGATGCAGTGCAGTGAGTCCAGAGAGTGCACTGGCACCAGTGGGGATGCACTGCAGTGAGTCCAGAGAGTGCACTGGCACCACTGGGGATGCACCCCGGTGAGTCCAGAGAGTGCACTGGCACCACTGGGGATGCAACCCGGTGAGTCCAGAGAGTGCACTGTCACCACTGGGGATGCAGTGCAGTGAGCTCAGAGAGTGCACTGTCACCACTGTGTATGCAGTGCAGTGAGTCCAGAGAGTGCACTGTCACCACTGGGGATGCAGTGCAGTGAGTCCAGAGAGTGCACTGGCACCAATGGGGATGCAGTGCAGTGAGTCCACAGAGTGCACTGGCACCCCTGGGGATGTCGTGCAGTGAGCTCAGAGAGTGCACTGGCACCACTGGGAGTGCAGTGCAGTGAGTCCAGAGAGTGCACTGGCACCACTGGGGGTGCAGTGCAGTGAATCCAGAGAGGTCACTGGCACCACTGGGGATGCACCCCGGTGAGTCCAGAGAGTGCACTGGCACCACTGGGGATGCACCCCGGCAGGTCCAGAGAGTGCACTGTCACCACTGGGATGCAGTGCAGTGAGTCCAGAGAGTGCACTGGCACCACTGGGGATGCACTGCAGTGAGTCCAGAGAGTGCACTGGCACCACTGGGGATGCACTGCAGTGAGTCCAGAGAGTGCACTGGTACCACTGGGGATGCACTGCAGTGAGTCCAGAGAGTGCACTGGCACCACTGGGGATGTGGTGCAGTGAGTCCAGAGAGTGCACTGGCACCACTAGGGATGCACTGCAGTGAGACCAGAGATTGCAGTGGCACCACTGGGGATGCAGTGCAGTGAATCCAGAGAGTGCACTGGAACGATTGGGGATGCACTGCAGGGAGTCCAGAGAGTGCACTGGCACCACCTGGGATGCAATGCAGTGAGTCCAGGGAGTGCACTGGCACCACTGGGGATGCACTGCAGTGACTCAAGAGAGCGCACTGGCACCACTGGGGATGCAGTGCAGTGAGTCCAGAGAGTGCACTGGCACCACTGGGGATGCAGTGCAGTGAGTCCAGAGAGTGCACTGGCACCACTGGGGATGCAGCGCAGTGAGTCCAGAGAGTGCACTGGCACCACTGGGGATGCACTGCAGTGAGTCCAGAGAGTGCACTGGCACCACTGGGGATGCACTGCAGTGAGTCCAGAGAGTGCACGGGCACCACTGGGGATGCAGTGCAGTGAGTCCAGAGAGTGCACTGGCACCACTGGCGGTGCAGTGCAGTGAGTCCAGAGAGTGCACTGGCACCACTGGGGATGCAGTGCAGTGAGTCCAGAGAGTGCACTGGCACCGCTGGAGATGCAGTGCAGTGAGTCCAGAGAGTGCACTGGCACCACCTAGGAAGCAGTGCAGTGAGTACAGATAGTGCACTGGCACCACTGGGGATGCAGTGCAGTGAGTCCAGAGAGTGCACGGGCACCACTGGGGATGCAGTGCAGTGAGTCCAGAGAGTGCACTGGCACCACTGGGGATGCAGTGCAGTGAGTCCAGAGAGTGCACTGGCACCACTGGGGATGCACTGCAGTGAGTCCAGAGAGGGCACTGGCACTATTGGGGATGCACCCCGGTGAGTCCAGAGAGTGCACTGACACCACTGGGAATGCAGTGCACTGAGTCCAGAGAGGTCACTGGCACCACTGGGGATGCAGTGCAGTGCATCCAGAGAGTGCCCTGGCACCACTGGGGATGCAGTGCAGTGAGTCCAGAGAGTGCACTGGCACCACTGGGGATGCAGTGCAGTGAGTCCAGAGAGTGCACTGGCACCACTGGGGATGCACTGCAGTGAGTCCAGAGAGTGCACTGGCACCACTAGGGATGCAGTGCAGTGAGTCCAGAGAGTGCACTGGCACCACTGGGGATGCACTGCAGTGAGTCCAGAGAGTGCACTGGCACCACTGGGGATGCAGTGCCGTGAGTCCAGAGAGTGCACTGGCACCACTGGGGATGCACTGCAATGAGTCCAGAGAGTGCACTGGCACCAATGGCAATGCAGTGCAGTGAGTCCAGAGAGTGCCTTGGCACCACTGGGGATGCAGTGCAGTGAGTCCAGAGAGTACCCTGGCACCACTGGGGATGCAGTGCAGTGAGTCCAGAGAGTGCACTGGCACCACTGGGGAGGCAGTGCCGTTGGTCCAGAGAGTGCACTAGCACCACTGGGGATGCAGTGCCGTGAGTCCAGAGAGTGCACTGGCACCACTGGGGATTCAGTGCAGTGAGTCCAGAGAGTGCACTGGCACCACTGGGGATGCAGTGCAGTGACTCAGGAGAGGTCACTGGCACCACCGGGGATGTAGTGCAGTGAGTCCACAGTGGGCACTGGCACCACTGGGGATGCAGTGCAGTGAGTCCAGAGAGTGCACTGGCACCACTGGGGATGCAGTGCAGTGAGTCCAGAGAGTGCACTGGCACCACTGGGGATGCACTGCAGTGAGCTCAGAGAGTGCACTGGCACCACTGGGGATGCAGTGCAGTGAGTCCAGAGAGTGCACTGTCACCACTGGGGATGCACTGCAGTGAGTCCAGAGAGGTCACTGGCACCACTGGGGATGCAGTGCAGTGAGTCCAGAGAGTGCACTGGAACCACTGGGGATGCAGTGCAGTGAGTCCAGAGAGGGCACTGGCACCACTGGGGATGCAGTGCGGTGAGTCCAGAGAGTGCACTGGCACCACTGGGGATGCACTGCAGTGAGTCCAGAGAGGGCACTGGCACCACTGGGGATGCAGTGCAGTGAGTCCAGAGAGTGCACTGGCACCACTGGGGATGCAGTGCAGTGACTCAAGAGAGTGCACTGGCCCCACTGGGGATGTAGTGCAGTGAGTCCACAGAGGGCACTGGCACCACTGGGGATGCAGTGCAGTGAGTCCAGAGAGTGCACTGGCACCACTGGGGATGCAGTGCAATGAGTCCAAAGAGTGCACTGGCACCATTGGGGATGCAGTGCAGTGAGTCCAGAGAGTGCACTGGCACCACTGGGGATGCAGTGCAGTGAGTCCAGAGAGTGCACGGGCACCACTGGGGATGCAGTGCAGTGAGCTCAGAGAGTGCACTGGCACCACTGGTGATGCACTGCAATGAGTCCAGAGAGTGCACTGGCACCACTAGTGATGCAGTGCAGTGAGTCCAGAGAGGTCACTGGCACCACTGGGGATGCAGTGCAGTGAGTCCAGAGAGTGCACTGGCACCACTGGGGATGCAGTGCGGTGAGTCCAGAGAGTGCACTAGCACCACTGGGGATGCACTGCAGTGAGTCCAGAGAGGGCACTGGCACTATTGGGGATGCACCCCTGTGAGTCCAGAGAGTGCACTGGCACCACTGGGAATGCAGTACTGTGAGTCCAGAGAGGTCACTGGCACCACTGGGGATGCAGTGCAGAGAGTCCAGAGAGTGCCCTGGCACCATTGGGGATGCAGTGCAGTGAGTCCAGAGAGTGCACTGGCACCACTGGGGATGCAGTGCAGTGAGTCCAGAGAGTGCACTGGCACCACTGGGGATGCAGTGCACTGAGTCCAGAGAGTGCACTGGCACCACTGGGGATGCAGTGCAGTGAGTCCAGAGAGTGCACTGGCACCAATGGCAATGCAGTGCAGTGAGTCCCGAGAGTGCATTGGCACCACTAGGGATGCACTGCAGTGAGTCCAGAGAGTACCCTGGCACCATTGGGGATGCAGTGCAGTGAGTCCAGAGAGTGCACTGGTACCGCTGGGGATGCAGTGCAGTGAGTCCAGAGAGTGCACTGGCACCAGTGGGGATGCAGTGCAGTGAGTCCAGAGAGTGCACTGGCACCACTGGGAGTGCAGTGCAGTGAGTCCACAGAGTGCACTGGCACCAGTGGGGATGCACTGCAGTGAGTCCAGAGAGTGCACTGGCACCACTGGGGATGCACCCCGGTGAGTCCAGAGAGTGCACTGGCACCAGTGGGGATGCAGTGCAGTGAGTCCAGAGAGTGCACTGGCATCACTGGGGATGTAGTGCAGTGAGTCCAGAGTCTGCACAGGCACCACTGGGGATGCAGTGCAGTGAGTCCAGAGAGTGCTCTGGCACCACTGGGGATGCACTGCAGTGAGACCAGAGATTGCACTGGTACGATTGGGGATGCACTGCAGTGAGACCAGAGAGTGCACTGGCACCACTGGGGATGCACCCCGGTGAGTCCAGAGAGTGCACTGGCACCACTGCGGATGCAGTGCAGTGAGCTCAGAGAGTGCACTGTCACCACTGGGGATGCAGTGCAGTGAGTCCAGAGAGTGCACTGGCACCACTGGGGATGCAGTGCCGTGCTTCCAGAGAGTGCACTGGCACCACTGGGGATGCAGTGCAGTGAGCTCAGAGAGTGCACTGGCACCACTGGGGATGCAGTGCAGTGAGTCTAGAGAGTGCACTGGCACCACTGGGGATGCAGTGCAGTGAGTCCAGAGAGTGCACTGGCACCACTGGGGATGCAGTGCGGTGAGTCCAGAGAGTGCACTGGCACCACTGGGGGTGCAGTGCAGTGAGTCCAGAGAGGTCACTGGCACCACTGGGGATGCAGTGCAGTGAGTCCAGAGAGTGCACTGGCACCACTGGGGATGCACCCCTGTGAGTCCAGAGAGTGCACTGGCACCACTGGGGATGCACCCCGGCAGGTCCAGAGAGTGCACTGTCACCACTGGGATGCAGTGCAGTGAGTCCAGAGAGTGCAATGGCACCACTGGGGATGCAGTGCAGTGAGTCCAGAGAGTGCACTGGCACCACTGGGGATGCACTACAGTGAGTCCAGAGAGTGCACTGGTACCACTGGGGATGCACTGCAGTGAGTCCAGAGAGTGCACTGGCACCACTGGGGATGTGGTGCAATGAGTCCAGAGAGTGCACTGGCACCACTGGGGATGCACTGCAGTGAGACCAGAGATTGCAGTGGCACCACTGGGGATGCAGTGCAGTGAATCCAGAGAGTGCACTGGAACGATTGGGGATGCACTGCAGGGAGTCCAGAGAGTGCACTGGCACCACCTGGGATGCAATGCAGTGAGTCCAGGGAGTGCACTGGCACCACTGGGGATGCACTGCAGTGACTCAAGAGAGCGCACTGGCACCACTGGGGATGCAGTGCAGTGAGTCCAGAGAGTGCACTGGCACCACTGGGGATGCAGTGCAGTGAGTCCAGAGAGTGCACTGGCACCACTGGGGATGCAGCGCAGTGAGTCCAGAGAGTGCACTGGCACCACTGGGGATGCACTGCAGTGAGTCCAGAGAGTGCACTGGCACCACTGGGGATTCACTGCAGTGAGTCCAGAGAGTGCACTGGAACGATTGGGGATGCACTGCAGGGAGTCCAGAGAGTGCACTGGCACCACCTGGGATGCAATGCAGTGAGTCCAGGGAGTGCACTGGCACCACTGGGGATGCACTGCAGTGACTCAAGAGAGCGCACTGGCACCACTGGGGATGCAGTGCAGTGAGTCCAGAGAGTGCACTGGCACCACTGGGGATGCAGTGCAGTGAGTCCAGAGAGTGCACTGGCACCACTGGGGATGCAGCGCAGTGAGTCCAGAGAGTGCACTGGCACCACTGGGGATGCACTGCAGTGAGTCCAGAGAGTGCACTGGCACCACTGGGGATTCACTGCAGTGAGTCCAGAGAGTGCACTGGCACCACTGGGGATGCAGTGCAGTGAGTCCAGAGAGTGCACTGGCACCACTGGGGATACACTGCAGAGAGTCCAGAGAGTGCACTGGCACCACTGGGGATGCACTGCAGTGAGTCCAGAGAGCGTACTGGCACCACTGGGGATGCAGTGCAGTGAGTCCAGAGAGTGCACTGGCACCAGTGGGGATGCAGTGCAGTGAGTCCAGAGAGTGCACGGGCACCCCTGGGGATGCAGTGCAGTGAGTCCAGAGAGTGCACGGGCACCACTGGGGATGCAGTGCAGTGAGTCCAGAGAGTGCACTGGCACCACTGGGGGTGCAGTGCAGTGAGTCCAGAGAGTGCACTGGCACCACTGGGGATGCAGTGCAGTGAGTCCAGAGAGTGCACTGGCACCGCTGGAGATGCAGTGCAGTGAGTCCAGAGAGTGCACTGGCACCACCTAGGATGCAGTGCAGTGAGTACAGATAGTGCACTGGCACCACTGGGGATGCAGTGCAGTGAGTCCAGAGAGTGCACTGGCACCACCAGGGACGCAGTGCAGTGAGTCCAGAGAGTGCACGGGCACCACTGGGGATGCAGTGCAGTGAGTCCAGAGAGTGCACTGGCACCACTGGGGATGCACTGCAGTGAGTCCATAGAGGGCACTGGCACTATTGGGGATGCACCCCGGTGAGTCCAGAGAGTGCACTGTCACCACTGGGGAGGCAGTGCCGTTGGTCCAGAGAGTGCACTAGCACCACTGGTGATGCAGTGCCGTGAGTCCAGAGAGTGCACTGGCACCACTGGGGATGCAGTTCTGTGACTCCAGAGAGTGCACTGACACCTCTGGGGGTGCAGTGCAGTGAGTCCAGAGAGTGCACGGGCACCACTGGGGATCACTTCAGTGAGTCCAGAGAGTGCACTGGCACCACTGGGGATGCACTGCCGTGAGTCCAGAGAGCGAACTGGCACCACTGGGGATGCACTGCAGTGAGTCCAGAGAGTGCACTGGCACCACCGGGGATGCAGTGCCGTGAGTCCAGAGTGTGCACTGTCACCACTGGGGATGCAGTGCAGTGAGTCCAGAGAGGGCACTGGCACCAGTGGGGATGCAGTGCAGTGAGTCCAGAGAGTGCACTGACACCACTGGGAATGCAGTGCACTGAGTCCAGAGAGGTCACTGGCACCACTGGGGATGCAGTGCAGTGAGTCCAGAGAGTGCCCTGGGACCACTAGGGATGCAGTGCAGTGAGTCCAGAGAGTGCACTGGCACCACTGGGGATGCAGTGCGGTGAGTCCAGAGAGTGCACTGGCACCACTGGGGGTGCAGTGCAGTGAGTCCAGAGAGTGCACTGGCACCACTGGGGATGCAGTGCAGTGAGTCCAGAGAGTGCACTGGCACCACTGGGGATGCACCCCGGCAGGTCCAGAGAGTGCACTGTCACCACTGGGATGCAGTGCAGTGAGTCCAGAGAGTGCAATGGCACCACTGGGGATGCAGTGCAGTGAGTCCAGAGAGTGCACTGGCACCACTGGGGATGCACTACAGTGAGTCCAGAGAGTGCACTGGTACCACTGGGGATGCACTGCAGTGAGTCCAGAGAGTGCACTGGCACCACTTTGGGATGTGGTGCAATGAGTCCAGAGAGTGCACTGGCACCACTGGGGATGCACTGCAGTGAGACCAGAGATTGCAGTGGCACCACTGGGGATGCAGTGCAGTGAATCCAGAGAGTGCACTGGAACGATTGGGGATGCAGTGCAGTGAGTCCAGAGAGTGCACTGGCACCACCTGGGATGCAATGCAGTGAGTCCAGGGAGTGCACTGGCACCACTGGGGATGCACTGCAGTGACTCAAGAGAGCGCACTGGCACCACTGGGGATGCAGTGCAGTGAGTCCAGAGAGTGCACTGGCACCACTGGGGATGCAGTGCAGAGAGTCCAGAGAGTGCACTGGCACCACTGGGGATGCACTGCAGTGAGTCCAGAGAGTGCACTGGCACCACTGGGGATTCACTGCAGTGATTCCAGAGAGTGCACTGGCACCACTGGGGATACACTGCAGTGAGTCCAGAGAGTGCACTGGCACTACTGGGGATGCAATGGAGTGAGTCCAGAGAGTGCACTGGCACCACTGGGGATGCACTGCAGTGACTCAAGAGAGCGCACTGGCACCACTGGGGATGCAGTGCAGTGAGTCCAGAGAGTGCACTGGCACCACTGGGGATGCAGTGCTGTGAGTCCAGAGAGTGCACGGGCACTACTGGGGATGCAGTGCAGTGAGTCCAGAGAGTGCACTGGCACCACTGGGGGTGCAGTGCAGTGAGTCCAGAGAGTGCACTGGCACCACTGGGGATGCAGTGCAGTGAGTCCAGAGAGTGCACTGGCACCGCTGGAGATGCAGTGCAGTGAGTCCAGAGAGTGCACTGGCACCACCTAGGATGCAGTGCAGTGAGTACAGATAGTGCACTGGCACCACTGGGGATGCAGTGCAGTGAGTCCAGAGAGTGCACTGGCACCACCTGGGACGCAGTGCAGTGAGTCCAGAGAGTGCACGGGCACCACTGGGGATGCAGTGCAGTGAGTCCAGAGAGTGCACTTGCACCACTGGGGATGCAGTGCAGTGAGTCCAGAGAGTGCACTGGCACCACTGGGGATGCAGTGCAGTGAGTCCAGAGAGTGCCCTGGCACCACTGGGGATGCACTGCAGTGAGTCCATAGAGTGCACTGGCACTATTGGGGATGCACCCCGGTGAGTCCAGAGAGTGCACTGACACCACTGGGGAGGCAGTGCCGTTGGTCCAGAGAGTGCACTAGCACCACTGGTGATGCAGTGCCGTGAGTCCAGAGAGTGCACTGGCACCACTGGGGATGCAGTGCTGTGACTCCAGAGAGTGCACTGACACCTCTGGGGGTGCAGTGCAGTGAGTCCAGAGAGTGCACGGGCACCAGTGGGGATCACTTCAGTGAGTCCAGAGAGTGCACTGGCACCACTGGGGATGCACGGCCGTGAGTCCAGAGAGCGCACTGGCACCACTGGGGATGCCGTGCAGTGAGTCCAGAGAGTGCACTAACACCACCGGGGATGCAGTGCCGTGAGTCCAGAGAGTGCACTTGCACCACTGGGGATGCAGTGCAGTGAGTCCAGAGAGTGCACTGGCACCACTGGGGATGCACTGCAGTGAGACCATAGATTGCACTGGTACGATTGGGGATGCACTGCAGTGAGTCCAGAGAGTGCACTGGTACCACTGGGGATGCAGTGCAGTGAGTCCAGAGAGTGCACTGGCACCACTGGGGAGGCAGTGCCGTTGGTCCAGAGAGTGCACTGGCACCACTGGGGATGCAGTACCGTGAGTCCAGAGTGTGCACTGTCACCACTGGGGATGCAGTGCAGTGAGTCCAGAGAGTGCACTGGCACCAGTGGGGATGCAGTGCTGTGACTCCAGAGAGTGCACTGGCACCACTGGGGATGCACTGCAGTGAGTCCAGAGAGGGCACTGGCACTATTGGGGATGCACCCCGGTGAGTCCAGAGAGTGCACTGACACCACTGGGAATGCAGTGCACTGAGTCCAGAGAGGTCACTGGCACCACTGGGGATGCAGTGCGGTGAGTCCAGAGAGTGCCCTGGGACCACTGGCGATGCAGTGCAGTGAGTCCAGAGAGTGCACTGGCACCACTGGGGATGCAGTGCAGTGAGTCCAGAGAGTGCACTGGCACCACTGGGGATGCAGTGCAGTGAGTCCAGAGAGTGCACTGGCACCACTGGGGATGCAGTGCAGTGAGTCCAGAGAGTGCACTGGCACCACTAGGGATGCATTGCAGTGAGTCCAGAGAGTGCACTGGCACCGCTGGGGATGCACTGCAGTGAGTCCAGAGAGTGCACTGGCACCACTGGGGATGCAGTGCGGTGAGTCCAGAGAGTGCACTGGCACCACTGGTGATGCAGTGCAATGAGTCCAGAGAGTGCACTGGCACCACTGTGGATGCAGTGCCGTGAGTCCAGAGAGTGGCTTGGCACCACTGGGGATGCAGTGCTGTGAGTCCAGAGAGTACCCTGGCACCACTGGGGATGCAGTGCTGTGACTCCAGATCGTGCACTGGCCCTACTGGGGATGCAGTGCAGTGAGTCCACAGAGGGCACTAGCACCACTGGGGATGCACTGCAGTGAGTCCAGAGATTGCCCCGGCACCACTGGGGATGCAGTGCAGTGAGTCCAGAGAGTGCAGTGGCACCACTCGCGATGCACTGCAGTGAGTCCAAAGAGTGCACTGGCACCATTGGGGATGCAGTGCAGTGAGTCCAGAGAGTGCACTGGCACCACTGGGAATGCAGTGCAGTGAGTCCAGAGAGTGCACTGGCACCACTGGGGATGCAGTGCAGTGAGCTCAGAGAGTGCACTGGCACCACTGGGGATGCAGTGCAGTGAGTCCAGAGAGTGCACTGGCACCACTGGGGATGCAGTGAAATGAGTCCAGAGAGTGCACTGGCACCACTGGGGATGCAGTGCCGTGAGTCCAGAGAGTGCACTGGCACCACTGGGGATGCAGTGCGGTGAGTCCAGAGAGCGCCCTGGCACCACTGGGGATGCACTGCAGTGAGTCCAGAGAGGGCACTGGCACTATTTGGGATGCACCCCGGTGAGTCCAGAGAGTGCACTGGCACCACTGGGAATGCACTGCACTGAGTCCAGAGAGGTCATTGGCACCACTGGGGATGCAGTGCAGTGAGTCCAGAGAGTGCCCTGGCACCACTGGGGATGCAGTGCAGTGAGTCCAGAGAGTGCACTGGCACCACTGGGGATGCAGTGCAGTGAGTCCAGAGAGTGCACTGGCACCACTGGGGATGCAGTGCAGTGAGTCCAGAGAGTGCACTGGCACCACTGGGGATGCAGTTCCGTGAGTCCAGAGAGTGCACTGGCACCAGTGGGGATGCACTGCAGTGAGTCCAGAGAGTGCACTGGCACCACTGGGGATGCAGTGCGGTGAGTCCAGAGAGCGCACTGGCACCACCGGGGATGCAGTGAAATGAGTCCAGAGAGCGCACTGGCACCACCGGGGATGCAGTGCCGTGCTTCCAGAGAGTGCACTGGCACCCCTGGGGATGCAGTGCAGTGAGTCCAGAGAGTGCACTGGCACCACTGGGGATGCACTGCAGTGAGTCCAGAGAGTGCACTGGCACCACTGGGCATGCAGTGCAGTGAGTCCAGAGAGGTCACTGGCACCAATGGGGATGCAGTGCAGTGAGTCCAGAGAGTGCACTGGCACCAGTGGGGATGCAGTGCAGTGAGTCCAGAGAGTGCACTGGCACCAGTGGGGATGCAGTGCAGTGAGCTCAGAGAGTGCACTGGCACCACTGGGGATGCAGTGCAGTGAGTCCAGAGAGGGCACTGGCACTATTGGGGATGCACCCCAGTGAGTCCAGAGAGTGCACTGGCACCACTGGGGATGCACTGCAGTGAGACCAGAGATTGCACTGGTACGATTGGGGATGCACTGCAGTGAGTCCAGAGAGTGCACTGGCACCACTGGGGATGCAGTGCAGTGAGTCCAGAGAGTGCACTGGCACCACTGGGGATGCAGTGCAGTGACTCAAGAGAGTGCACTGGCCCCACTGGGGATGTAGTGCAGTGAGTCCAGAGAGTGCCTTGGCACCACTGGGGATGCAGTGCAGTGACTCCAGAGAGTGCACTGGCACCACTGGGGATGCAGTGCAGTGAGTCCAGAGAGTGCACTGGCACCACCGGGGATGCAGTGCCGTGAGTCCAGAGAGTGCACTGGCACCACTGGGGATGCAGTGCAGTGAGTCCAGAGAGTGCACTGGCACCACTGGGGATGCACTGCAGTGAGACCAGAGATTGCACTGGTACGATTGGGGATGCACTGCAGTGAGTCCAGAGAGGGCACTGGCACCACTGGGGATGCAGTGCAGTGAGTCCAGAGAGTGCACTGGCACCACTGGGGATGCAGTGCAGTGAGACCAGAGAGTGCACTGGCACCACTAGGGATGCAGTGCAGTGAGTCCAGAGAGTTCACTGGCACCACTGGGGATGCAGTGCAGTGAGTGCAGAGAGTGCACTGGCCCTACTGGGGATGTAGTGCAGTGAGTCCACAGAGGGCACTAGCACCACTGGGGATGCACTGCAGTGAGTCCAGAGATTGCCCCGGCACCACTGGGGATGCAGTGCAGTGAGTCCAGAGAGTGAAGTGGCACCACTCGCGATGCACTGCAGTGAGTCCAAAGAGTGCACTGGCACCATTGGGGATGCAGTGCAGTGAGTCCAGAGAGTGCACTGGCACCACTGGGAATGCAGTGCAGTGAGTCCAGAGAGTGCACTGGCACCACTGGGGATGCAGTGCAGTGAGCTCAGAGAGTGCACTGGCACCACTGGGGATGCAGTGCAGTGAGTCCAGAGAGTGCACTGGCACCACTGGGGATGCAGTGCAGTGAGTCCAGAGAGTGCACTGGCACCACTGGGGATGCAGTGAAATGAGTCCAGAGAGTGCACTGTCACCACTGGGGATGCAGTGCCGTGAGTCCAGAGAGTGCACTGGCACCACTGGGGATGCAGTGCACTGAGTCCAGAGAGGTCACTGGCACCACTGGGGATGCAGTGCGGTGAGTCCAGAGAGTGCCCTGGGACCACTGGCGATGCAGTGCAGTGAGTCCAGAGAGTGCACTGGCACCACTGGGGATGCAGTGCAGTGAGTCCAGAGAGTGCACTGGCACCACTGGGGATGCAGTGCAGTGAGTCCAGAGAGTGCACTGGCACCACTGGGGATGCAGTGCAGTGAGTCCAGAGAGTGCACTGGCACCACTAGGGATGCATTGCAGTGAGTCCAGAGAGTGCACTGGCACCGCTGGGGATGCACTGCAGTGAGTCCAGAGAGTGCACTGGCACCACTGGGGATGCAGTGCGGTGAGTCCAGAGAGTGCACTGGCACCACTGGTGATGCAGTGCAATGAGTCCAGAGAGTGCACTGGCACCACTGTGGATGCAGTGCCGTGAGTCCAGAGAGTGGCTTGGCACCACTGGGGATGCAGTGCTGTGAGTCCAGAGAGTACCCTGGCACCACTGGGGATGCAGTGCTGTGACTCCAGATCGTGCACTGGCACCACTGGGGGTGCAGTGCAGTGAGTCCGGAGAGTGCACGGGCACCAGTGGGGATCACTTCAGTGAGTCCAGAGAGTGCACTGGCACCACTGGGGATGCACTGCCGTGAGTCCAGAGAGCGCACTGGCACCACTGGGGATGCCGTGCAGTGAGTCCAGAGAGTGCACTGGCACCACCGGGGATGCAGTGCCGTGAGTCCAGAGAGTGTACTTGCAGCACTGGGGATGCAGTGCAGTGAGTCCAGAGAGTGCACTGGCACCACTGGGGATGCACTGCAGTGAGACCAGAGATTGCACTGGTACGATTGGGGATGCACTGCAGTGAGTCCAGAGAGGGCACTGGCACCACTGGGGATGCAGTGCAGTGAGTCCAGAGAGTGCACTGGCACCACTGGGGATGCAGTGCAGTGAGACCAGAGAGTGCACTGGCACCACTAGGGATGCAGTGCAGTGAGTCCAGAGAGTTCACTGGCACCACTGGGGATGGAGTGCAGTGAGTCCAGAGAGTGCACTGGCCCTACTGGGGATGTAGTGCAGTGAGTCCACAGAGGGCACTAGCACCACTGGGGATGCACTGCAGTGAGTCCAGAGATTGCCCCGGCACCACTGGGGATGCAGTGCAGTGAGTCCAGAGAGTGCAGTGGCACCACTCGCGATGCACTGCAGTGAGTCCAAAGAGTGCACTGGCACCATTGGGGATGCAGTGCAGTGAGTCCAGAGAGTGCACTGGCACCACTGGGAATGCAGTGCAGTGAGTCCAGAGAGTGCACTGGCACCACTGGGGATGCAGTGCAGTGAGCTCAGAGAGTGCACTGGCACCACTGGGGATGCAGTGCAGTGAGTCCAGAGAGTGCACTGGCACCACTGGGGATGCAGTGAAATGAGTCCAGAGAGTGCACTGGCACCACTGGGGATGCAGTGCCGTGAGTCCAGAGAGTGCACTGGCACCACTGGGGATGCAGTGCGGTGAGTCCAGAGAGCGCACTGGCACCACTGGGGATGCACTGCAGTGAGTCCAGAGAGGGCACTGGCACTATTTGGGATGCACCCCGGTGAGTCCAGAGAGTGCACTGGCACCACTGGGAATGCACTGCACTGAGTCCAGAGAGGTCATTGGCACCACTGGGGATGCAGTGCAGTGAGTCCAGAGAGTGCCCTGGCACCACTGGGGATGCAGTGCAGTGAGTCCAGAGAGTGCACTGGCACCACTGGGGATGCAGTGCAGTGAGTCCAGAGAGTGCACTGGCACCACTGGGGATGCAGTGCAGTGAGTCCAGAGAGTGCACTGGCACCACTGGGGATGCAGTTCCGTGAGTCCAGAGAGTGCACTGGCACCAGTGGGGATGCACTGCAGTGAGTCCAGAGAGTGCACTGGCACCACTGGGGATGCAGTGCGGTGAGTCCAGAGAGCGCACTGGCACCACCGGGGATGCAGTGAAATGAGTCCAGAGAGCGCACTGGCACCACCGGGGATGCAGTGCCGTGCTTCCAGAGAGTGCACTGGCACCCCTGGGGATGCAGTGCAGTGAGTCCAGAGAGTGCACTGGCACCACTGGGGATGCACTGCAGTGAGTCCAGAGAGTGCACTGGCACCACTGGGTATGCAGTGCAGTGAGTCCAGAGAGTGCACTGGCACCACTGGGCATGCAGTGCAGTGAGTCCAGAGAGGTCACTGGCACCAATGGGGATGCAGTGCAGTGAGTCCAGAGAGTGCACTGGCACCAGTGGGGATGCAGTGCAGTGAGTCCAGAGAGTGCACTGGCACCACTGGGGATGCAGTGCAGTGAGCTCAGAGAGTGCACTGGCACCACTGGGGATGCAGTGCAGTGAGTCCAGAGAGGGCACTGGCACTATTGGGGATGCACCCCAGTGAGTCCAGAGAGTGCACTGGCACCACTGGGGATGCACTGCAGTGAGACCAGAGATTGCACTGGTACGATTGGGGATGCACTGCAGTGAGTCCAGAGAGTGCACTGGCACCACTGGGGATGCAGTGCAGTGAGTCCAGAGAGTGCACTGGCACCACTGGGGATGCAGTGCAGTGACTCAAGAGAGTGCACTGGCCCCACTGGGGATGTAGTGCAGTGAGTCCAGAGAGTGCCTTGGCACCACTGGGGATGCAGTGCAGTGACTCCAGAGAGTGCACTGGCACCACTGGGGATGCAGTGCAGTGAGTCCAGAGAGTGCACTGGCACCACCGGGGATGCAGTGCCGTGAGTCCAGAGAGTGCACTGGCACCACTGGGGATGCAGTGCAGTGAGTCCAGAGAGTGCACTGGCACCACTGGGGATGCACTGCAGTGAGATCAGAGATTGCACTGGTACGATTGGGGATGCACTGCAGTGAGTCCAGAGAGGGCACTGGCACCACTGGGGATGCAGTGCAGTGAGTCCAGAGAGTGCACTGGCACCACTGGGGATGCAGTGCAGTGAGACCAGAGAGTGCACTGGCACCACTAGGGATGCAGTGCAGTGAGTCCAGAGAGTTCACTGGCACCACTGGGGATGCAGTGCAGTGAGTGCAGAGAGTGCACTGGCCCTACTGGGGATGTAGTGCAGTGAGTCCACAGAGGGCACTAGCACCACTGGGGATGCACTGCAGTGAGTCCAGAGATTGCCCCGGCACCACTGGGGATGCAGTGCAGTGAGTCCAGAGAGTGCAGTGGCACCACTCGCGATGCACTGCAGTGAGTCCAAAGAGTGCACTGGCACCATTGGGGATGCAGTGCAGTGAGTCCAGAGAGTGCACTGGCACCACTGGGAATGCAGTGCAGTGAGTCCAGAGAGTGCACTGGCACCACTGGGGATGCAGTGCAGTGAGCTCAGAGAGTGCACTGGCACCACTGGGGATGCAGTGCAGTGAGTCCAGAGAGTGCACTGGCACCACTGGGGATGCAGTGCAGTGAGTCCAGAGAGTGCACTGGCACCACTGGGGATGCAGTGAAATGAGTCCAGAGAGTGCACTGGCACCACTGGGGATGCAGTGCCGTGAGTCCAGAGAGTGCACTGGCACCACTGGGGATGCAGTGCGGTGAGTCCAGAGAGCGCACTGGCACCACTGGGGATGCACTGCAGTGAGTCCAGAGAGGGCACTGGCACTATTTGGGATGCACCCCGGTGAGTCCAGAGAGTGCACTGGCACCACTGGGAATGCACTGCACTGAGTCCAGAGAGGTCATTGGCACCACTGGGGATGCAGTGCAGTGAGTCCAGAGAGTGCCCTGGCACCACTGGGGATGCAGTGCAGTGAGTCCAGAGAGTGCACTGGCACCACTGGGGATGCAGTGCAGTGAGTCCAGAGAGTGCACTGGCACCACTGGCGATGCAGTGCAGTGAGTCCAGAGAGTGCACTGGCACCACTGGGGATGCAGTTCCGTGAGTCCAGAGAGTGCACTGGCACCAGTGGGGATGCACTGCAGTGAGTCCAGAGAGTGCACTGGCACCACTGGGGATGCAGTGCGGTGAGTCCAGAGAGCGCACTGGCACCACCGGGGAAGCAGTGAAATGAGTCCAGAGAGCGCACTGGCACCACCGGGGATGCAGTGCCGTGCTTCCAGAGAGTGCACTGGCACCCCTGGGGATGCAGTGCAGTGAGTCCAGAGAGTGCACTGGCACCACTGGGGATGCACTGCAGTGAGACCAGAGATTGCACTGGTACGATTGGGGATGCACTGCAGTGAGTCCAGAGAGTGCACTGGCACCACTGGGGATGCAGTGCAGTGAGTCCAGAGAGTGCACTGGCACCACTGGGGATGCAGTGCAGTGACTCAAGAGAGTGCACTGGCCCCACTGGGGATGCACTGCAGTGAGTCCAGAGAGTGCCTTGGCACCACTGGGGATGCAGTGCAGTGACTCCAGAGAGTGCACTGGCACCACTGGGGATGCAGTGCAGTGAGTCCAAAGAGTACACTGGCACCATTGGGGATGCAGTGCAGTGAGTCCAGAGAGTGCACTGGCACCACTGGGGATGCAGTGCCGTGAGTCCAGAGAGTGCACTGGCACCAATGGCAATGCAGTGCAGTGAGTCCAGAGAGTGCCTTGGCACCACTAGGGATGCACTGCAGTGAGTCCAGAGAGTACCCTGGCACTATTGGGGATGCAGTGCCGTGAGTCCAGAGAGTGCACTGGCACCACTGGGGATGAGGTGCCGTGAGTCCAGAGTGTGCACTGGCACCACTGGGGATGCAGTGCAGTGAGTCCACAGAGTGCAGTGGCACCACTGGGGATGCAGTGAAGTGAGTCCAGAGAGTGCACTGGCACCACTGGGGATGCCACCCGGTGAGTCCAGAGAGTGCACTGGCACCACTGGGGATGCAGTGCAGTGAGTCCAGAGAGTGCACTGGTACGATTGGGGATGCAGTGCAGTGAGTCCAGAGATTGCACTGGCACCGCTGGGGATGCAATGCAGTGAGTCCAGAGAGTGCACTGGCACCACTGGGGATGCACTTCAGTGACTCAAGAGAGTGCACTGGCACCACTGGCGATGCAGTGCAGTGAGCTCAGAGAGTGCACTGGCACCACTGGGGATGCAGTGCAGTGACTCCAGAGAGTGCACTGGCACCATTGGGGATGCAGTGCAGTGAGTCCAGAGAGTGCAGTGGCACCACTGGGGATGCACTGCAGTGAGTCCAGAGAGTGCACTGGCACCACTGGGGATGCAGTGCGGTGAGTCCAGAGAGTGCACTGGCACCACTGGGGATGCAGTGCAGTGAGTCCAGAGAGGTCAGTGGCACCACTGGGTATGCAGTGCAGTGAGTCCAGAGAGTGCACTGGCACCACTGGGGATGCAGTGCAGTGACTCCAGAGTGTGGACTGGCACCACTGGGGATGCACCCCGGCAAGTCCAGAGAGTGCACTGGCACCACGGGGGATGCAGTGCAGTGAGTCCAGAGAGTGCACTTGCACCACTGGGGGTGCAGTGCAGTGTGTCCAGAGAGTGCACTGGCACCAGTGGGGATGCACTGCAGTGAGTCCAGAGAGTGCACTGGCACCACTGGGAATGCAGTGCCGTGAGTCCATAGAGTGCATTGGCACCACCGGGGATGCACTGCAGTGAGACCAGAGATTGCACTGGTACCACTGGGGATGCAGTGCAGTGAGTCCAGAGAGTGCACTGGCACCACTGGGGAGGCAGTGCCGTTGGTCCAGAGAGTGCACTGGCACCACTGGGGATGCAGTACCGTGAGTCCAGAGTGTGCACTGTCACCACTGGGGATGCAGTGCAGTGAGTCCAGAGAGTGCACTGGCACCAGTGGGGATGCAGTGCTGTGACTCCAGAGAGTGCACTGGCACCACTGGGGATGCACTGCAGTGAGTCCAGAGAGGGCACTGGCACTATTGGGGATGCACCCCGGTGAGTCCAGAGAGTGCACTGACACCACTGGGAATGCAGTGCACTGAGTCCAGAGAGGTCACTGGCACCACTGGGGATGCAGTGCGGTGAGTCCAGAGAGTGCCCTGGGACCACTGGCGATGCAGTGCAGTGAGTCCAGAGAGTGCACTGGCACCACTGGGGATGCAGTGCAGTGAGTCCAGAGAGTGCACTGGCACCACTGGGGATGCAGTGCAGTGAGTCCAGAGAGTGCACTGGCACCACTGGGGATGCAGTGCAGTGAGTCCAGAGAGTGCACTGGCACCACTAGGGATGCATTGCAGTGAGTCCAGAGAGTGCACTGGCACCGCTGGGGATGCACTGCAGTGAGTCCAGAGAGTGCACTGGCACCACTGGGGATGCAGTGCGGTGAGTCCAGAGAGTGCACTGGCACCACTGGTGATGCAGTGCAATGAGTCCAGAGAGTGCACTGGCACCACTGTGGATGCAGTGCCGTGAGTCCAGAGAGTGGCTTGGCACCACTGGGGATGCAGTGCTGTGAGTCCAGAGAGTACCCTGGCACCACTGGGGATGCAGTGCTGTGACTCCAGATCGTGCACTGGCACCACTGGGGGTGCAGTGCAGTGAGTCCAAAGAGTGCACGGGCACCAGTGGGGATCACTTCAGTGAGTCCAGAGAGTGCACTGGCACCACTGGGGATGCACTGCCGTGAGTCCAGAGAGCGCACTGGCACCACTGGGGATGCCGTGCAGTGAGTCCAGAGAGTGCACTGGCACCACCGGGGATGCAGTGCCGTGAGTCCAGAGAGTGCACTTGCAGCACTGGGGATGCAGTGCAGTGAGTCCAGAGAGTGCACTGGCACCACTGGGGATGCACTGCAGTGAGACGAGAGATTGCACTGGTACGATTGGGGATGCACTGCAGTGAGTCCAGAGAGGGCACTGGCACCACTGGGGATGCAGTGCAGTGAGTCCAGAGAGTGCACTGGCACCACTGGGGATGCAGTGCAGTGAGACCAGAGAGTGCACTGGCACCACTAGGGATGCAGTGCAGTGAGTCCAGAGAGTTCACTGGCACCACTGGGGATGGAGTGCAGTGAGTCCAGAGAGTGCACTGGCCCTACTGGGGATGCAGTGCAGTGAGTCCAGAGAGTGCAGTGGCACCACTCGCGATGCACTGCAGTGAGTCCAAAGAGTGCACTGGCACCATTGGGGATGCAGTGCAGTGAGTCCAGAGAGTGCACTGGCACCACTGGGAATGCAGTGCAGTGAGTCCAGAGAGTGCACTGGCACCACTGGGGATGCAGTGCAGTGAGCTCAGAGAGTGCACTGGCACCACTGGGGATGCAGTGCAGTGAGTCCAGAGAGTGCACTGGCACCACTGGGGATGCAGTGAAATGAGTCCAGAGAGTGCACTGGCACCACTGGGGATGCAGTGCCGTGAGTCCAGAGAGTGCACTGGCACCACTGGGGATGCAGTGCGGTGAGTCCAGAGAGCGCACTGGCACCACTGGGGATGCACTGCAGTGAGTCCAGAGAGGGCACTGGCACTATTTGGGATGCACCCCGGTGAGTCCAGAGAGTGCACTGGCACCACTGGGAATGCACTGCACTGAGTCCAGAGAGGTCATTGGCACCACTGGGGATGCAGTGCAGTGAGTCCAGAGAGTGCCCTGGCACCACTGGGGATGCAGTGCAGTGAGTCCAGAGAGTGCACTGGCACCACTGGGGATGCAGTGCAGTGAGTCCAGAGAGTGCACTGGCACCACTGGGGATGCAGTGCAGTGAGTCCAGAAAGTGCACTGGCACCACTGGGGATGCAGTTCCGTGAGTCCAGAGAGTGCACTGGCACCAGTGGGGATGCACTGCAGTGAGTCCAGAGAGTGCACTGGCACCACTGGGGATGCAGTGCGGTGAGTCCAGAGAGCGCACTGGCACCACCGGGGATGCAGTGAAATGAGTCCAGAGAGCGCACTGGCACCACCGGGGATGCAGTGCCGTGCTTCCAGAGAGTGCACTGGCACCCCTGGGGATGCAGTGCAGTGAGTCCAGAGAGTGCACTGGCACCACTGGGGATGCACTGCAGTGAGTCCAGAGAGTGCACTGGCACCACTGGGTATGCAGTGCAGTGAGTCCAGAGAGTGCACTGGCACCACTGGGCATGCAGTGCAGTGAGTCCAGAGAGGTCACTGGCACCAATGGGGATGCAGTGCAGTGAGTCCAGAGAGTGCACTGGCACCAGTGGGGATGCAGTGCAGTGAGTCCAGAGAGTGCACTGGCACCACTGGGGATGCAGTGCAGTGAGCTCAGAGAGTGCACTGGCACCACTGGGGATGCAGTGCAGTGAGTCCAGAGAGGGCACTGGCACTATTGGGGATGCACCCCAGTGAGTCCAGAGAGTGCACTGGCACCACTGGGGATGCACTGCAGTGAGACCAGAGATTGCACTGGTACGATTGGGGATGTACTGCAGTGAGTCCAGAGAGTGCACTGGCACCACTGGGGATGCAGTGCAGTGAGTCCAGAGAGTGCACTGGCACCACTGGGGATGCAGTGCAGTGACTCAAGAGAGTGCACTGGCCCCACTGGGGATGTAGTGCAGTGAGTCCAGAGAGTGCACTGGCACCACTGGGGATGCAGTGCAGTGAGTCCAGAGAGTGCACTGGCACCACCGGGGATGCAGTGCCGTGAGTCCAGAGAGTGCACTGGCACCACTGGGGATGCAGTGCAGTGAGTCCAGAGAGTGCACTGGCACCACTGGGGATGCACTGCAGTGAGACCAGAGATTGCACTGGTACGATTGGGGATGCACTGCAGTGAGTCCAGAGAGGGCACTGGCACCACTGGGGATGCAGTGCAGTGAGTCCAGAGAGTGCACTGGCACCACTGGGGATGCAGTGCAGTGAGACCAGAGAGTGCACTGGCACCACTAGGGATGCAGTGCAGTGAGTCCAGAGAGTTCACTGGCACCACTGGGGATGCAGTGCAGTGAGTGCAGAGAGTGCACTGGCCCTACTGGGGATGTAGTGCAGTGAGTCCACAGAGGGCACTAGCACCACTGGGGATGCACTGCAGTGAGTCCAGAGATTGCCCCGGCACCACTGGGGATGCAGTGCAGTGAGTCCAGAGAGTGCAGTGGCACCACTCGCGATGCACTGCAGTGAGTCCAAAGAGTGCACTGGCACCATTGGGGATGCAGTGCAGTGAGTCCAGAGAGTGCACTGGCACCACTGGGAATGCAGTGCAGTGAGTCCAGAGAGTGCACTGGCACCACTGGGGATGCAGTGCAGTGAGCTCAGAGAGTGCACTGGCACCACTGGGGATGCAGTGCAGTGAGTCCAGAGAGTGCACTGGCACCACTGGGGATGCAGTGCAGTGAGTCCAGAGAGTGCACTGGCACCACTGGGGATGCAGTGAAATGAGTCCAGAGAGTGCACTGGCACCACTGGGGATGCAGTGCCGTGAGTCCAGAGAGTGCACTGGCACCACTGGGGATGCAGTGCGGTGAGTCCAGAGAGCGCACTGGCACCACTGGGGATGCACTGCAGTGAGTCCAGAGAGGGAACTGGCACTATTTGGGATGCACCCCGGTGAGTCCAGAGAGTGCACTGGCACCACTGGGAATGCACTGCACTGAGTCCAGAGAGGTCATTGGCACCACTGGGGATGCAGTGCAGTGAGTCCAGAGAGTGCCCTGGCACCACTGGGGATGCAGTGCAGTGAGTCCAGAGAGTGCACTGGCACCACTGGGGATGCAGTGCAGTGAGTCCAGAGAGTGCACTGGCACCACTGGCGATGCAGTGCAGTGAGTCCAGAGAGTGCACTGGCACCACTGGGGATGCAGTTCCGTGAGTCCAGAGAGTGCACTGGCACCAGTGGGGATGCACTGCAGTGAGTCCAGAGAGTGCACTGGCACCACTGGGGATGCAGTGCGGTGAGTCCAGAGAGCGCACTGGCACCACCGGGGATGCAGTGAAATGAGTCCAGAGAGCGCACTGGCACCACCGGGGATGCAGTGCCGTGCTTCCAGAGAGTGCACTGGCACCCCTGGGGATGCAGTGCAGTGAGTCCAGAGAGTGCACTGGCACCACTGGGGATGCACTGCAGTGAGACCAGAGATTGCACTGGTACGATTGGGGATGCACTGCAGTGAGTCCAGAGAGTGCACTGGCACCACTGGGGATGCAGTGCAGTGAGTCCAGAGAGTGCACTGGCACCACTGGGGATGCAGTGCAGTGACTCAAGAGAGTGCACTGGCCCCACTGGGGATGTAGTGCAGTGAGTCCAGAGAGTGCCTTGGCACCACTGGGGATGCAGTGCAGTGACTCCAGAGAGTGCACTGGCACCACTGGGGATGCAGTGCAGTGAGTCCAAAGAGTACACTGGCACCATTGGGGATGCAGTGCAGTGAGTCCAGAGAGTGCACTGGCACCACTGGGGATGCAGTGCCGTGAGTCCAGAGAGTGCACTGGCACCAATGGCAATGCAGTGCAGTGAGTCCAGAGAGTGCCTTGGCACCACTAGGGATGCACTGCAGTGAGTCCAGAGAGTACCCTGGCACTATTGGGGATGCAGTGCCGTGAGTCCAGAGAGTGCACTGGCACCACTGGGGATGAGGTGCCGTGAGTCCAGAGTGTGCACTGGCACCACTGGGGATGCAGTGCAGTGAGTCCACAGAGTGCAGTGGCACCACTGGGGATGCAGTGAAGTGAGTCCAGAGAGTGCACTGGCACCACTGGGGATGCCACCCGGTGAGTCCAGAGAGTGCACTGGCACCACTGGGGATGCAGTGCAGTGAGTCCAGAGAGTGCACTGGTACGATTGGGGATGCAGTGCAGTGAGTCCAGAGATTGCACTGGCACCGCTGGGGATGCAATGCAGTGAGTCCAGAGAGTGCACTGGCACCACTGGGGATGCACTTCAGTGACTCAAGAGAGTGCACTGGCACCACTGGCGATGCAGTGCAATGAGTCCAGAGAGTGCACTGGCACCACTGGGGATGCAGTGCAGTGAGCTCAGAGAGTGCACTGGCACCACTGGGGATGCAGTGCAGTGAGTCCAGAGAGTGCACTGGCACCATTGGGGATGCAGTGCAGTGAGTCCAGAGAGTGCAGTGGCACCACTGGGGATGCACTGCAGTGAGTCCAGAGAGTGCACTGGCACCACTGGGGATGCAGTGCGGTGAGTCCAGAGAGTGCACTGGCACCACTGGGGATGCAGTGCAGTGAGTCCAGAGAGGTCAGTGGCACCACTGGGTATGCAGTGCAGTGAGTCCAGAGAGTGCACTGGCACCACTGGGGATGCAGTGCAGTGACTCCAGAGTGTGGACTGGCACCACTGGGGATGCACCCCGGCAAGTCCAGAGAGTGCACTGGCACCACTGGGGATGCAGTGCAGTGAGTCCAGAGAGTGCACTTGCACCACTGGGGGTGCAGTGCAGTGTGTCCAGAGAGTGCACTGGCATCAGTGGGGATGCACTGCAGTGAGTCCAGAGAGTGCACTGGCACCACTGGGAATGCAGTGCCGTGAGTCCATAGAGTGCATTGGCACCACCGGGGATGCACTGCAGTGAGACCAGAGATTGCACAGGTACGATTGGGGATGCACTGCAGTGAGTCCAGAGAGTGCACTGGCACCACTGGGGATGCAGTGCAGTGAGTCCAGAGAGTGCACTGGCACCATTGGGGATGAAGTGCAGTGAGTCCAGAGAGTGCACTTGTACCACTGGGGATGCACTGCAGTGAGTCCAGAGAGTGCACTGGCACCACTGGGGATGCACTGCAGTGAGTCCAGAGAGTACCCTGGCACCACTGGGGATGCAGTGCAATGAGTTCAGAGAGTGCACTGGCACCACTGGGGATGCGCTGCAGTGAGACCAGAGATTGCAGTGGCACCACTGAGGATGCAGTGCAGTGAGTCCAGAGAGTGCACTGGTACTATTGGGGATGCACTGCAGTGAGTCCAGAGAGTGCACTGGCACCACTGGGGATGCAATGCAGTGAGTCCAGAGAGTGCACTGGCACCAGTGGGGATGCACTGCAGTGAGTCCAGAGAGTGCACTGGCACCACTGGGGATGCAGTGCCGTGAGTCCATAGAGTGCATTGGCACCACCGGGGATGCACTGCAGTGAGACCAGAGATTGCACTGGTACGATTGGGGATGCACTGCAGTGAGTCCAGAGAGTGCACTGGCACCACTGGGGATGCAGTGCAGTGAGTCCAGAGAGTGCACTGGCACCACTGGGGATGCAGTGCAGTGACTCAAGAGAGTGCACTGGAACCACTGGGGATGCAGTTCAGTGAGTCCAGAGAGTTCACTGGCACCACTGGGGATGCAGTGCAGTGAGTGCAGAGAGTGCACTGGCCCCACTGGGGATGTAGTGCAGTGAGTCCACAGAGGGCACTGGTACCACTGGGGATGCAGTGCAGTGAGTCCATAGAGTGCATTGGCACCACTGGGGATGCAGTGCAGTGAGTCCAGAGAGTGCACTGGCACCACTGGGGATGCAGAGCAGTGAGTCCAAAAAGTGCACTGGCACCATTGGGGATGCAGTGCAGTGAGTCCAGAGAGTGCACTTGCACCACTGGGGATGCAGTGCAGTGAGTCCAGAGAGTGCTCTGGTACCACTGGGGATTCAGTGCAGTGAGCTCAGAGAGTGCACTGGCACCACTGGTGATGCAGTGCAGTGAGTCCAGAGAGTGCACTGGCACCACTGTGGATGCACTGCAGTGAGTCCAGAGAGTGCACGGGCACCACTGGGGATGCAGTGCGGTGAGTCCAGAGAGTGCACTGGCACCACTGGGGATGCACCCCGGTGAGTCCAGAGAGTGCACTGGCACCACTGGGGATGCACCCCGGCAAGTCCAGAGAGTGCATTGTCACCACTGGGATGCAGTGCAGTGAGTCCAGAGAGTGCACTGGCACCACTGGGCATGCAGTGCAGTGAGTCCACAGAGGGCACTGGCACCACTGGGGATGCAGTGCAGTGAGTCCAGAGAGTGCCCAGGCAGTACTGGGGATGCAGTGCAGTGAGTCCAGAGAGTGCAGTGACACCACTGGGGATGCAGTGCAGTGAGTCCAGAGAGTGCACTGGCACCACTGGGGATGCAGTGCAGTGAGTGCAGAGAGTGCACTGGCCCCACTGGGGATGTAGTGCAGTGAGTCCACAGAGGGTACTGGCACCACTGGGGATGCAGTGCAGTTAGTCCAGAGAGTGCCACGGCACCACTGGGGATGCAGTGCAGTGAGTCCAGAGAGTGCACTGGCACCCCTGGGGATGCAGTGAAGTGAGTCCAGAGAGTGCACTGGTACCACTGGGGATGCAGTGCAGTGAGTCCAGAGAGTGCACTGGCACCACTGGGGATGCAGTGCAGTGAGTCCAGAGAGTGCACTGGTACGATTGGGGATGCAGTGCAGTGAGTCCAGAGAGTACACTGGCACCACTGGGGATGCAATGCAGTGACTCCAGAGAGTGCACTGGCACCACTGGGGATGCACTGCAGTGACTCAAGAGAGTGCACTGGCACCACTGGCGATGCAGTGCAATGAGTCCAGAGAGTGCACTGGCACCACTGGGGATGCAGTGCAGTGAGCTCAGAGAGTGCACTGGCACCACTGGGGATGCAGTGCAGTGAGTCCAGAGAGTGCACTGGCACCACTGGGGATGCACTGCAGTGAGTCCAGAGAGTGCACTGGCACCACTGGGGATGCAGTGCAGTGAGTCCAGAGAGTGCACTGGCACCACTGGGGATGCACCCCGGCAAGTCCAGAGAGTGCACTGGCACCACAGGGGATGCAGTGCAGTGAGTCCAGAGAGTGCACTGGCACCACTGGGGATGCACCCCGGTGAGTCCAGAGAGTGCACTGGCACCACTGGGGATGCAGTGCAGTGAGCTCAGAGAGTGCACTGGCACCACTGGGGATGCAGTGCAGTAAGTCCAGAGAGTGCACTGTCACCGCTGGTGATGCAGTGCAGTGAGTCCAGAGAGTGCACTGGCACCACTGGGGATGCAGTGCAGTGAGTCCAGAGAGTGCACTGGCACCACTGGGGATGCAGTGCGGTGAGTCCAGAGAGTGCACTGGCACCACTGGTGGTGCAGTGCAGTGAGTCCAGAGAGGTCACTGGCACCACTGGGGATGCAGTGCAGTGAGTCCAGAGAGTGCCCTGGCACCACTGGGGATGCACTGCAGTGAGTCCAGAGAGATTGCACTGGTACGATTGGGGATGCAGTGCAGTGAGTCCAGAGAGTGCACTGGCACCACTGGGGATGCAGTGCAGTGAGTCCAGAGAGTGCACTGGCACCACTGGGGATGCAGTGCAGTGACTCAAGAGAGTGCACTGGCACCACTAGGGATGCAGTGCAGTGAGTCCAGAGAGTTCACTGGCACCACTGGGGATGCAGTGCAGTGAGTGCAGAGAGTGCACTGGCCCTACTGGGGATGTAGTGCAGTGAGTCCACAGAGGGCACTGGCACCACTGGGGATGCACTGCAGTGAGTCCAGAGAGTGCCCCGGCACCACTGGGGATGCAGTGCAGTGAGTCCAGAGAGTGCAGTGGCACCACTCGGGACGCACTGCAGTGAGTCCAAAGAGTGCACTGGCACCATTGGGGATGCAGTGCAGTGAGTCCAGAGAGTGCACTGGCACCACTGGGAATGCAGTGCAGTGAGTCCAGAGAGTGCACTGGCACCACTGGGGATGCAGTGCAGTGAGTCCAGAGAGTGCACTGGCACCACTGTGGATGCAGTGAAATGAGTCCAGAGAGTGCACTGGCACCACTGGGGATGCACTGCAGTGAGTCCAGAGAGTGCACTGGCACCACTGGGGATGTAGTGCGGTGAGTCCAGAGAGCGCACTGGCACCACTGGGGATGCACTGCAGTGAGTCCAGAGAGTGCACTGGCACTATTTGGGATGCACCCCGGTGAGTCCAGAGAGTGCACTGGCACCACTGGGAATGCACTGCACTGAGTCCAGAGAGGTCACTGGCACCACTGGGGATGCAGTGCAGTGAGTCCAGAGAGTGCCCTGGCACCACTGGGGATGCAGTGCAGTGAGTCCAGAGAGTGCACTGGCACCAGTGGGGATGCAGTGCAGTGAGTCCAGAGAGTGCACTGGCACCACTGGGGATGTAGTGCAGTGAGTCCAGAGAGTGCACTGGCACCACTGGGGATGCAGTGCCGTGAGTCCAGAGAGTGCACTGGCACCACTGGGGATGCACTGCAATGAGTCCAGAGAGTGCACTGGCACCAATGGCAATACAGTGCAGTGAGTCCAGAGAGTGCCTTGGCACCACTGGGGATGCAGTGCAGTGAGTCCAGAGAGTACCCTGGCACCACTGGGGATGCACTGCAGAAAAACCAGAGATTGCACTGGTACGATTGGGGATGCAGTGCAGTGAGTCCAGAGAGTGCACTGGCACCACTGGGGATGCAGTGCAGTGAGTCCAGAGAGTGCACTGGCACCACTGGGGATGCAGTGCAGTGAGTCCAGAGAGTGCACTGGCACCACTAGGGATGCAGTGCAGTGAGTAGAGAGAGTGCACTGGCCCTACTGGGGATGTAGTTCAGTGAGTCCACAGAGGGCACTGGCACCACTGGGGATGCACTGCAGTGAGTCCAGAGAGTGCCCCGGCACCACTGGGGATGCAGTGCAGTGAGCTCAGAGAGTGCACTGGCACCACTGGGGATGCAGTGCAGTGAGTCCAGAGAGTGCACTGGCACCACTGGGGATGCACTGCAGTGAGTCCAGAGAGTGCACTGGCACCACTGGGAATGCAGTGAAATGAGTCCAGAGAGTGCCTTGGCACCACTGGGGATGCAGTGCAGTGAGTCCAGAGAGTGCACTGGCACCACTGGGGATGCAGTGCGGTGAGTCCAGAGAGCGCACTGGCACCACTGGGGATGCACTGCAGTGAGTCCAGAGAGTGCACTGGCACTATTTGGGATGCACCCCGGTGAGTCCAGAGAGTGCACTGGCACCACTGGGAATGCACTGCACTGAGTCCAGAGAGGTCAATGGCACCACTGGGGATGCAGTGCAGTGAGTCCAGAGAGTGCCCTGGCACCACTGGGGATGCACCCCGGCAAGTCCAGAGAGTGCACTGGCACCACTGGGGATGCAGTGCAGTGAGTCCAGAGAGTGCTCTGGCACCACTGGGGATGCACTGCAGTGAGACCAGAGATTGCACTGGTACGATTGGGGATGCAGTGCAGTGAGTCCAGAGAGTGCACTGGCACCACTGGGGATGCAGTGCAGTGAGCTCAGAGAGTGCACTGGCACCACTGGGGATGCAGTGCAGTGAGTCCAGAGAGTGCACTGGCACCACTGGGGATGCACTGCAGTGAGTCCAGAGAGTGCACTGGCACCACTGGGAATGCAGTGAAATGAGTCCAGAGAGTGCCTTGGCACCACTGGGGATGCAGTGCAGTGAGCTCAGAGAGTGCACTGGCACCACTGGGGATGCAGTGCAGTGAGTCCAGAGAGTGCACTGGCACCACTGGGGATGCACTGCAGTGAGTCCAGAGAGTGCACTGGCACCACTGGGGATGCAGTGCAGTGAGTCCAGAGAGTGCACTGGCACCACTGGGGATGCACCCCGGCAAGTCCAGAGAGTGCACTGGCACCACAGGGGATGCAGTGCAGTGAGTCCAGAGAGTGCACTGGCACCACTGGGGATGCACCCCGGTGAGTCCAGAGAGTGCACTGGCACCACTGGGGATGCAGTGCAGTGAGCTCAGAGAGTGCACTGGCACCACTGGGGATGCAGTGCAGTAAGTCCAGAGAGTGCACTGTCACCGCTGGTGATGCAGTGCAGTGAGTCCAGAGAGTGCACTGGCACCACTGGGGATGCAGTGCAGTGAGTCCAGAGAGTGCACTGGCACCACTGGGGATGCAGTGCGGTGAGTCCAGAGAGTGCACTGGCACCACTGGTGGTGCAGTGCAGTGAGTCCAGAGAGGTCACTGGCACCACTGGGGATGCAGTGCAGTGAGTCCAGAGAGTGCCCTGGCACCACTGGGGATGCACTGCAGTGAGTCCAGAGAGATTGCACTGGTACGATTGGGGATGCAGTGCAGTGAGTCCAGAGAGTGCACTGGCACCACTGGGGATGCAGTGCAGTGAGTCCAGAGAGTGCACTGGCACCACTGGGGATGCAGTGCAGTGACTCAAGAGAGTGCACTGGCACCACTAGGGATGCAGTGCAGTGAGTCCAGAGAGTTCACTGGCACCACTGGGGATGCAGTGCAGTGAGTGCAGAGAGTGCACTGGCCCTACTGGGGATGTAGTGCAGTGAGTCCACAGAGGGCACTGGCACCACTGGGGATGCACTGCAGTGAGTCCAGAGAGTGCCCCGGCACCACTGGGGATGCAGTGCAGTGAGTCCAGAGAGTGCAGTGGCACCACTCGGGACGCACTGCAGTGAGTCCAAAGAGTGCACTGGCACCATTGGGGATGCAGTGCAGTGAGTCCAGAGAGTGCACTGGCACCACTGGGAATGCAGTGCAGTGAGTCCAGAGAGTGCACTGGCACCACTGGGGATGCAGTGCAGTGAGTCCAGAGAGTGCACTGGCACCACTGTGGATGCAGTGAAATGAGTCCAGAGAGTGCACTGGCACCACTGGGGATGCACTGCAGTGAGTCCAGAGAGTGCACTGGCACCACTGGGGATGTAGTGCGGTGAGTCCAGAGAGCGCACTGGCACCACTGGGGATGCACTGCAGTGAGTCCAGAGAGTGCACTGGCACTATTTGGGATGCACCCCGGTGAGTCCAGAGAGTGCACTGGCACCACTGGGAATGCACTGCACTGAGTCCAGAGAGGTCACTGGCACCACTGGGGATGCAGTGCAGTGAGTCCAGAGAGTGCCCTGGCACCACTGGGGATGCAGTGCAGTGAGTCCAGAGAGTGCACTGGCACCAGTGGGGATGCAGTGCAGTGAGTCCAGAGAGTGCACTGGCACCACTGGGGATGTAGTGCAGTGAGTCCAGAGAGTGCACTGGCACCACTGGGGATGCAGTGCCGTGAGTCCAGAGAGTGCACTGGCACCACTGGGGATGCACTGCAATGAGTCCAGAGAGTGCACTGGCACCAATGGCAATACAGTGCAGTGAGTCCAGAGAGTGCCTTGGCACCACTGGGGATGCAGTGCAGTGAGTCCAGAGAGTACCCTGGCACCACTGGGGATGCACTGCAGAAAAACCAGAGATTGCACTGGTACGATTGGGGATGCAGTGCAGTGAGTCCAGAGAGTGCACTGGCACCACTGGGGATGCAGTGCAGTGAGTCCAGAGAGTGCACTGGCACCACTGGGGATGCAGTGCAGTGAGTCCAGAGAGTGCACTGGCACCACTAGGGATGCAGTGCAGTGAGTAGAGAGAGTGCACTGGCCCTACTGGGGATGTAGTTCAGTGAGTCCACAGAGGGCACTGGCACCACTGGGGATGCACTGCAGTGAGTCCAGAGAGTGCCCCGGCACCACTGGGGATGCAGTGCAGTGAGCTCAGAGAGTGCACTGGCACCACTGGGGATGCAGTGCAGTGAGTCCAGAGAGTGCACTGGCACCACTGGGGATGCACTGCAGTGAGTCCAGAGAGTGCACTGGCACCACTGGGAATGCAGTGAAATGAGTCCAGAGAGTGCCTTGGCACCACTGGGGATGCAGTGCAGTGAGTCCAGAGAGTGCACTGGCACCACTGGGGATGCAGTGCGGTGAGTCCAGAGAGCGCACTGGCACCACTGGGGATGCACTGCAGTGAGTCCAGAGAGTGCACTGGCACTATTTGGGATGCACCCCGGTGAGTCCAGAGAGTGCACTGGCACCACTGGGAATGCACTGCACTGAGTCCAGAGAGGTCAATGGCACCACTGGGGATGCAGTGCAGTGAGTCCAGAGAGTGCCCTGGCACCACTGGGGATGCACCCCGGCAAGTCCAGAGAGTGCACTGGCACCACTGGGGATGCAGTGCAGTGAGTCCAGAGAGTGCTCTGGCACCACTGGGGATGCACTGCAGTGAGACCAGAGATTGCACTGGTACGATTGGGGATGCAGTGCAGTGAGTCCAGAGAGTGCACTGGCACCACTGGGGATGCAGCGCAGTGAGTCCAGAGAGTGCACTGGCACCACTGGGGATGCAGTGCAGTGACTCAAGAGAGTGCACTGGCACCACTGGGGATGCAGTGCAGTCAGTCCAGAGAGTTCACTGGCACCACTGGGGATGCAGTGCAGTGAGTGCAGAGAGTGCACTGGCCCCACTGGGGATGTAGTGCAGTGAGTCCACAGAGGGTACTGGCACCACTGGGGATGCACTGCAGTGAGTCCAGAGAGTGCCCCGGCACCACTGGGGATGCAGTGCAGTGAGTCCAGAGAGTGCACTGGCACCACTGGGGATGCAGTGAAGTGAGTCCAGAGAGTGCACTGGCACCACTGGGGATGCACCCCGGTGAGTCCAGAGAGTGCACTGTCACCACTGGGGATGCAGTGCAGTGAGCTCAGAGAGTGCACTGGCACCACTGGGGATGCAGTGCAGTGATTCCAGAGAGTGCACTGGCACCACTGGGGATGCACTGCAGTGAGTCCAGAGAGTGCACTGGCACCACTGGGGATGCAGTGCAGTGAGTCCAGAGAGTGCACTGGCACCACTGGGGGTGCAGTGCAGTGAGTCCAGAGAGTTCACTGGCACCACTGGGGATGCAGTGCAGTGAGTCCAGAGAGTGCACTGGCACCACTGGGGATGCAGTGCATTGAGTCCAGAGAGTGCACTGGCACCACTGGGGATGCACCCCGGCAGGTCCAGAGAGTGCACTGTCACCACTGGGGATGCAGTGCAGAGAGTCCAGAGAGTGCACTGGCACCACTGGGGATGCAGTGCAGTGAGTCCAGAGAGTGCACTGGCACCACTGGGGATGCACTGCAGTGAGTCCAGAGAGTGCACTTGTACCACTGGGGATGCACTGCAGTGAGTCCAGAGAGTGCACTGGCACCACTGGGGATGCACTGCAGTGAGTCCAGAGAGTGCACTGGCACCACTGGGGATGTGGTGCAATGAGTCCAGAGAGTGCACTGGCACCACTGGGGATGCACTGCAGTGAGACCAGAGATTGCAGTGGCACCAGTGGGGATGCAGTGCAGTGAGTCCAGAGAGTGCACTGGAACGATTGGGAATGCACTGCAGGGAGTCCAGAGAGTGCACTGGCACCACCTGGGATGCAATGCAGTGAGTCCAGGGAGTGCACTGGCACCACTGGGGATGCACTGCAGTGACTCAAGAGAGCGCACTGGCACCACTGGGGATGCAGTGCAGTGAGTCCAGAGAGTGCACTGGCACCACTGGGGATGCAGCGCAGTGAGTCCAGAGAGTGCACTGGCACCACTGGGGATGCAGTGCAGTGAGTCCAGAGAGTGCACTGGCACCATTGGGGATGCAGTGCAGTGAGTCCAGAGAGTGCACTGGCACCACTGGGAATGCAGTGCAGTGAGTCCAGAGAGTGCACTGGCACTACTAGGGATGCAGTGCAGTGAGTCCAGAGAGTGCACTGGCACCACTGGGGATGCAGTGAAATGAGGCCAGAGAGTGCACTGGCACCACTGGGGATGCAGTGCAGTGAGTCCAGAGAGTGCACTGGCACCACTGGGGATGCAGTACGGTGAGTCCAGAGATTGCAGTGGCACCACTGGGGATGCACTGCAGTGAGTCCAGAGAGGGCACTGGCACTATTTGGGATGCACCCCGGTGAGTCCAGAGAGTGCACTGGCACCACTGGGGATGCACTGCAGTGAGTCCAGAGAGGGCACTGGCACCATTGGGGATGCAGTGAAATGAGTCCAGAGAGTGCACTGGCACCACTGGGGATGCAGTGCAGTGAGTCCAGAGAGTGCACTGGCACCACTGGGGATGCAGTGCGGTGAGTCCAGAGAGCGCACTGGCACCACTGGGGATGCACTGCAGTGAGTCCAGAGAGGGCACTGGCACCACTGGGGATGTGGTGCAATGAGTCCAGAGAGTGCACTGGCACCACTGGGGATGCACTGCAGTGAGACCAGAGATTGCAGTGGCACCAGTGGGGATGCAGTGCAGTGAGTCCAGAGAGTGCACTGGAACGATTGGGAATGCACTGCAGGGAGTCCAGAGAGTGCACTGGCACCACCTGGGATGCAATGCAGTGAGTCCAGGGAGTGCACTGGCACCACTGGGGATGCACTGCAGTGACTCAAGAGAGCGCACTGGCACCACTGGGGATGCAGTGCAGTGAGTCCAGAGAGTGCACTGGCACCACTGGGGATGCAGCGCAGTGAGTCCAGAGAGTGCACTGGCACCACTGGGGATGCAGTGCAGTGAGTCCAGAGAGTGCACTGGCACCATTGGGGATGCAGTGCAGTGAGTCCAGAGAGTGCACTGGCACCACTGGGAATGCAGTGCAGTGAGTCCAGAGAGTGCACTGGCACCACTAGGGATGCAGTGCAGTGAGTCCAGAGAGTGCACTGGCACCACTGGGGATGCAGTGAAATGAGGCCAGAGAGTGCACTGGCACCACTGGGGATGCACTGCAGTGAGTCCAGAGAGTGCACTGGCACCACTGGGGATGCAGTACGGTGAGTCCAGAGAGTGCACTGGCACCACTGGGGATGCACTGCAGTGAGTCCAGATAGGGCACTGGCACTATTTGGGATGCACCCCGGTGAGTCCAGAGAGTGCACTGGCACCACTGGGGATGCACTGCAGTGAGTCCAGAGAGGGCACTGGCACCATTGGGGATGCAGTGAAATGAGTCCAGAGAGTGCACTGGCACCACTGGGAATGCAGTGCAGTGAGTCCAGAGAGTGCACTGGCAGCACTGGGGATGCAGTGCGGTGAGTCCAGAGAGCGCACTGGCACCACTGGGGATGCACTGCAGTGAGTCCAGAGAGGGCACAGGCACTATTTGGGATGCACCCCGGTGAGTCCAGAGAGTGCACTGGCACCACTGGGAATGCACTGCACTGAGTCCAGAGAGGTCACTGGCACCACTGGGGATGCAGTGCAGTGAGTCCACAGAGTGCACTGGCACCACTCAGGATGCAGTGTAGTGAGTCCAGAGAGTGCACTGGCACCACTGGGGATGCAGTGCAGTGAGTCCAGAGGGTGCACTGGCACCACTGGGGATGCACTGCAGAGAGACCAGAGATTGCACTGGTACGATTGGGGATGCAGTGCAGTGAGTCCAGAGAGTGCACTGGCACCACTGGGGATGCAGTGCAGTGAGTCCAGAGAGTGCACTGGCACCACTGGGGATGCAGTGCAGTGAGTCCAGAGAGTGCACTGGCACCACTGGGGATGCAGTGCAGTGAGTCCAGAGAGTTCACTGGCACCACTGGGGATGCAGTGCAGTGAGTCCAGAGAGTGCACTGGCCCTACTGGGGATGTAGTTCAGTGAGTCCACAGAGGGCACTGGCACCACTGGGGATGCAGTGCAGTGAGTCCAGAGAGTGCCCCGGCACCACTGGGGATGCAGTGCAGTGAGTCCAGAGAGTGCAGTGGCACCACTGGGGATGCAGTGCAGTGAGTCCAAAGAGTGCACTGGCACCATTGGGGATGCAGTGCAGTGAGTCCAGAGAGTGCACTGGCACCACTGGGAATGCAGTGCAGTGAGTCCAGAGAGTGCCCTGGCACCACTGGGGATGCAGTGCAGTGAGCTCAGAGAGTGCACTGGCACCACTGGGGATGCAGTGCAGTGAGTCCAGAGAGTGCACTGGCACCACTGGGGATGCACTGCAGTGAGTCCAGAGAGTGCACCTGCACCACTGGGAATGCAGTGAAATGAGTCCAGAGAGTGCCTTGGCACTACTGGGGATGCACTGCAGTGAGTCCAGAGAGTGCACTGGCACCACTGGGGATGCAGTGCGGTGAGTCCAGAGAGCGCACTGGCACCACTGGGGATGCACTGCACTGAGTCCAGAGAGGTCACTGGCACCACTGGGGATGCAGTGCAGTGAGTCCAGAGAGTCCACTGGCACCACTGGGGATGCAGTGCAGTGAGTCCAGAGAGTGCACTGGCACCAGTGGGGATGCAGTGCAGTGAGTCCAGAGAGTGCACTGGCACCACTGGGGATGCAGTGCAGTGAGTCCAGAGAGTGCACTGGCACCACTGGGGATGCAGCGCAGTGAGTCCAGAGAGTGCACTGGCACCAATGTCAATGCAGTGCAGTGAGTCCAGAGAGTGCCTTGGCACCACTGGGGATGCAGTGGAGTGAGTCCAGAGAGTTCACTGGCACCACTGGGGATGCAGTGCAGTGAGTCCAGAGAGTGCACTGGCACCAGTGGGGATGCACTGCAGTGAGTCCAGAGAGTGCACTGGCACCACCGGGGATGCAGTGCCGTGCTTCCAGAGAGTGCACTGGTACCAGTGGGGATGCACTGCAGTGAGTCCAGAGAGTGCACTGGCACCACTGGGGATTCACCCCGGTGAGTCCAGAGAGTGCACTGGCACCACTGGGGATGCACTGCAGTGAGTCCAGAGAGTGCACTGGCACCACTGGGGATGCACTGTAGTGAGACCAGAGATTGCACTGGTACGATTGGGGATGCAGTGCAGTGAGTCCAGAGAGTGCACTGGCATCACTGGGGATGCACCCCGGTGAGTCCAGAGAGTGCACTGGCACCACTGGGTATGCAGTGCAGTGAGCTCAGAGAGTGCACTGGCACCAGTGGGGATGCACTGCAGTGAGTCCAGAGAGTGCACTGTCACCACTGGGGATGCAGTGCAGTGAGTCCAGAGAGTGCAGTGGCACCACTGGGGATGCAGTGCAGTGAGTCCACAGAGTGCACTGGCACCACTCGGGATGCAGTGCAGTGAGCTCAGAGAGTGCACTGGCACCACTGGGGATGCAGTGCAGTGAGTCCAGAGAGTGCACTGGCACCACTGGGGATGCACTGCAGTGAGTCCAGAGAGTGCACTGGCACCACTGGGGATGCAGTGCAGTGAGTCCAGAGAGTGCACTGGAACGATTGGGAATGCACTGCAGGGAGTCCAGAGAGTGCACTGGCACCACCTGGGATGCAAGGCAGTGAGTCCAGGGAGTGCACTGGCACCAATGGGGATGCACTGCAGTGACTGAAGAGAGCGCACTGGCACCACTGGGGATGCAGTGCAGTGAGTCCAGAGAGTGCACTGGCACCACTGGGGATGCAGTGCAGTGAGTCCAGAGAGTGCACTGGCACCATTGGGGATGCAGTGCAGTGAGTCCAGAGAGTGCACTGGCACCACTGGGAATGCAGTGCAGTGAGTCCAGAGAGTGCACTGGCACCACTGGGGATGCAGTGCAGTGAGTCCAGAGAGTGCACTGGCACCACTGGGGATGCAGTGCCGTGAGTCCAGAGTGTGCACTGGCACCACTAGGGATGCAGTGCAGTGAGTCCAGAGAGTGCACTGGCACCAGTGGGGATGCAGTGCTGTGAGTCCAGAGAGTGCACTCGCACCACTGGGGGTGCAGTGCAGTGAGTCCAGAGAGTGCACTGGCACCAGTGGGGATGCACTGCAGTGAGTCCAGAGAGCGCACTGGCACCACCGGGGATGCAGTGAAATGAGTCCAGAGAGTGCACTGGCACCACCGGGGATGCAGTGCCGTGCTTCCAGAGAGTGCACTGGTACCAGTGGGGATGCACTGCAGTGAGTCCAGAGAGTGCACTGGCACCACTGGGGATTCACCCCGGTGAGTCCAGAGAGTGCACTGGCACCACTGGGGATGCACTGCAGTGAGTCCAGAGAGTGCACTGGCACCACTGGGGATGCACTGTAGTGAGACCAGAGATTGCACTGGTACGATTGGGGATGCAGTGCAGTGAGTCCAGAGAGTGCACTGGCATCACTGGGGATGCACCCCGGTGAGTCCAGAGAGTGCACTGGCACCACTGGGTATGCAGTGCAGTGAGCTCAGAGAGTGCACTGGCACCAGTGGGGATGCACTGCAGTGAGTCCAGAGAGTGCACTGTCACCACTGGGGATGCAGTGCAGTCAGTCCAGAGAGTGCAGTGGCACCACTGGGGATGCAGTGCAGTGAGTCCACAGAGTGCACTGGCACCACTCGGGATGCAGTGCAGTGAGCTCAGAGAGTGCACTGGCACCACTGGGGATGCAGTGCAGTGAGTCCAGAGAGTGCACTGGCACCACTGGGGATGCACTGCAGTGAGTCCAGAGAGTGCACTGGCACCACTGGGGATGCAGTGCAGTGAGTCCAGAGAGTGCACTGGAACGATTGGGAATGCACTGCAGGGAGTCCAGAGAGTGCACTGGCACCACCTGGGATGCAAGGCAGTGAGTCCAGGGAGTGCACTGGCACCAATGGGGATGCACTGCAGTGACTGAAGAGAGCGCACTGGCACCACTGGGGATGCAGTGCAGTGAGTCCAGAGAGTGCACTGGCACCACTGGGGATGCAGTGCAGTGAGTCCAGAGAGTGCACTGGCACCACTGGGGATGCACTGCAGTGAGTCCAGAGAGTGCACTGGCACCATTGGGGATGCAGTGCAGTGAGTCCAGAGAGTGCACTGGCACCACTGGGAATGCAGTGCAGTGAGTCCAGAGAGTGCACTGGCACCACTGGGGATGCAGTGCAGTGAGTCCAGAGAGTGCACTGGCACCACTGGGGATGCAGTGAAATGAGTCCAGAGAGTGCACTGGCACCACTGGGGATGCAGTGCAGTGAGTCCAGAGAGTGCACTGGCACCACTGGGGATGCACTGCAGTGAGTCCAGAGAGGGCACTGGCACTATTTGGGATGCACCCCGGTGAGTCCAGAGAGTGCACTGGCACCACTGGGGATGCACTGCAGTGAGTCCAGAGAGGGCACTGGCACCACTGGGGATGCAGTGAAATGAGTCCAGAGAGTGCACTGGCACGACTGGGGATGCACTGCAGTGAGTCCAGAGAGTGCACTGGCACCACTGGGGATGCAGTGCGGTGAGTCCAGAGAGCGCACTGGCACCACTGGGGATGCACTGCAGTGAGTCCAGAGAGGGCACTGGCACCATTGGGGATGCACCCCGGTGAGTCCAGAGAGTGCACTGGCACCACTGGGAATGCACTGCAGTGAGTCCAGAGAGGTCACTGGCACCACTGGGGATGCAGTGCAGTGAGTCCAGAGAGTGCCTTGGCACCACTGGGGATGCAGTGCAGTGAGTCCAGAGAGTACCCTGGCACCACTGGGGATGCAGTGAAATGAGTCCAGAGAGTGCACTGGCACCACTGGGGATGCAGTGCAGTGAGTCCAGAGAGTGCACTGGCACCACTGGGGATGCACTGCCGTGAGTCCAGAGAGTGCACTGGCACCACTGGGGATGCACTGCAATGAGTCCAGAGAGTGCACTGGCACCAATGGCAATGCAGTGCAGTGAGTCCAGAGAGTGCCTTGGCACCACTGGGGATGCAGTGCAGTGAGTCCAGAGAGTACCCTGGCACCACTGGGGATGCACTGCAGAGAGACCAGAGATTGCACTGGTACGATTGGGGATGCAGTGCAGTGAGTCCAGAGAGTGCACTGGCACCACTGGGGATGCAGTGCAGTGAGTCCAGAGAGTGCACTGGCACCACTGGGGATGCACTGCAGTGAGTCCAGAGAGGGCACTGGCACTATTTGGGATGCACCCGGGTGAGTCCAGAGAGTGCACTGGCACCACTGGGAATGCACTGCACTGAGTCCAGAGAGGTCACTGGCACCACTGGGGATGCAGTGCAGTGAGTCCACAGAGTGCACTGGCACCACTCGGGATGCAGTGTAGTGAGTCCAGAGAGTGCACTGGCACCACTGGGGATGCAGTGCAGTGAGTCCAGAGAGTGCACTGGCACCACTGGGGATGCAGTGCAGTGAGTCCAGAGAGTGCACTGGCACCACTGGGGATGCACTGCAGTGAGTCCAGAGAGTGCACTGGAACGATTGGGAATGCACTGCAGGGAGTCCAGAGAGTGCACTGGCACCACCTGGGATGCAATGCAGTGAGTCCAGGGAGTGCACTGGCACCAATGGGGATGCACTGCAGTGACTGAAGAGAGCGCACTGGCACCACTGGGGATGCAGTGCAGTGAGTCCAGAGAGTGCACTGGCACCACTGGGGATGCAGTGCAGTGAGTCCAGAGAGTGCACTGGCACCACTGGGGATGCACTGCAATGAGTCCAGAGAGTGCACTGGCACCATTGGGGATGCAGTGCAGTGAGTCCAGAGAGTGCACTGGCACCACTGGGAATGCAGTGCAGTGAGTCCAGAGAGTGCACTGGCACCACTGGGGATGCACTGCAGTGAGTCCAGAGAGTGCACTGGCACCACTGGGGATGCAGTGAAATGAGTCCAGAGAGTGCACTGGCACCACTGGGGATGCAGTGCAGTGAGTCCAGAGAGTGCACTGGCACCACTGGGGATGCACTGCAGTGAGTCCAGAGAGGGCACTGGCACTATTTGGGATGCACCCCGGTGAGTCCAGAGAGTGCACTGGCACCACTGGGGATGCACTGCAGTGAGTCCAGAGAGGGCACTGGCACCACTGGGGATGCAGTGAAATGAGTCCAGAGAGTGCACTGGCACCACTGGGGATGCACTGCAGTGAGTCCAGAGAGTGCACTGGCACCACTGGGGATGCAGTGCGGTGAGTCCAGAGAGCGCACTGGCACCACTGGGGATGCACTGCAGTGAGTCCAGAGAGGGCACTGGCACCATTGGGGATGCACCCCGGTGAGTCCAGAGAGTGCACTGGCACCACTGGGAATGCACTGCAGTGAGTCCAGAGAGGTCACTGGCACCACTGGGGATGCAGTGCAGTGAGTCCAGAGAGTGCCTTGGCACCACTGGGGATGCAGTGCAGTGAGTCCAGAGAGTACCCTGGCACCACTGGGGATGCAGTGAAATGAGTCCAGAGAGTGCACTGGCACCACTGGGGATGCAGTGCAGTGAGTCCAGAGAGTGCACTGGCACCACTGGGGATGCACTGCCGTGAGTCCAGAGAGTGCACTGGCACCACTGGGGATGCACTGCAATGAGTCCAGAGAGTGCACTGTCACCACTGGGGATGCAGTGCAGTGAGTCCAGAGACTGCACTGGCACCACTGGGGATGCAGTGCAGTGAGTCCACAGAGTGCACTGGCACCACTAGGGATGCAGTGCAGTGAGTCCAGAGAGTTCACTGGCACCACTGGGGATGCAGTGCAGTGAGTCCAGAGAGTACCCTGGCACCACTGGGGATGCAGTGCAGTGAGTCCAGAGAGTACCCTGGCACCACTGGGGATGCACTGCAGAGAGACCAGAGATTGCACTGGTACGATTGGGGATGCAGTGCAGTGAGTCCAGAGAGTGCACTGGCACCACTGGGGATGCAGTGCAGTGAGTCCAGAGAGTGCACTGGCACCACTGGGGATGCAGTGCAGTGAGTCCAGAGAGTGCACTGGCACCACTGGGGATGCACTGCAGTGAGTCCAGAGAGTGCACTGGCACCACTGGGGATGCAGTGCAGTGAGTCCAGAGAGTGCACTGGCCCTACTGGGGATGTAGTTCAGTGAGTCCACAGAGGGCACTGGCACCACTGGGGATGCACTGCAGTGAGTCCAGAGAGTGCACTGGCTCCACTGGGGATGCAGTGCAGTGAGTCCAGAGAGTGCACTGGCACCACTGGGGATGCAGTGCAGTGAGTCCAGAGAGTGCACTGGCACCACTGGGGATGCAGTGCCGTGAGTCCAGAGAGTGCCTTGGCACCACTGGGGATGCAGTGCTGTGAGTCCAGAGAGTACCCTGGCACCACTGGGGATGCAGTGCTGTGACTCCAGGGAGTGCACTGGCACCACTGGGGGTGCAGTGCAGTGAGTCCGGAGAGTGCACGGGCACCAGTGGGGATCACTTCAGTGAGTCCAGAGAGTGCACTGGCACCACTGGGGATGCACTGCCGTGAGTCCAGAGAGCGCACTGGCACCACTGGTGATGCCGTGCAGTGAGTCCAGAGAGTGCACTGGCACTACCGGGGATGCAGTACCGTGAGTCCAGAGAGTGCACTTGCACCACTGGGGATGCAGTGCAGTGAGTCCAGAGAGTGCACTGGCACCACTGGGGATGCACTGCAGTGAGACCAGAGCTTGCACTGGCACCACTGGGGATGCAGTGCAGTGAGTCCACAGAGTGCACTGGCACCACTAGGGATGCAGTGCAGTGAGTCCAGAGAGTTCACTGGCACCACTGGGGATGCAGTGCAGTGAGTGCAGAGAGTGCACTGGCCCTACTGGGGATGTAGTGCAGTGAGTCCACAGAGGGCACTGGCACCACTGGGGATGCACTGCAGTGAGTCCAGAGATTGCCCCGGCACCACTGGGGATGCAGTGCAGTGAGTCCAGAGAGTGCAGTGGCACCATTGGGGATGCAGTGCAGTGAGTCCAGAGAGTGCACTGGCACCACTGGGAATGCAGTGCAGTGAGTCCAGAGAGTGCACTGGCACCACTGGGGATGCAGTGGAGTGAGCTCAGAGAGTGCACTGGCACCACTGGGGATGCAGTGCAGTGAGTCCAGAGAGTGCACTGGCACCACTGGGGATGCAGTGCAGTGAGTCCAGAGAGTGCACAGGCACCACTGGGGATGCAGTGAAATGAGTCCAGAGAGTGCACTGGCACCACTGGGGATGCACTGCAGTGAGTCCAGAGAGTGCACTGGCACCACTGGAGATGCAGTGCGGTGAGTCCAGAGAGCGCACTGGCACCACTGGGGATGCACTGCAGTGAGTCCAGAGAGGGCACTGGCACTATTTGGGATGCACCCCGGTGAGTCCAGAGAGTGCACTGGCACCACTGGGAATGCACTGCACTGAGTCCAGAGAGGTCATTGGCACCACTGGGGATGCAGTGCAGTGAGTGCAGAGAGTGCCCTGGCACCACTGGGGATGCAGTGCAGTGAGTCCAGAGAGTGCACTGGCACCACTGGGGATGCACTGCAATGAGTCCAGAGAGTGCACTGGCACCAATGGCAATGCAGTGCACTGAGTCCAGAGAGTGCCTTGGCACCACTGGGGATGCACTGCAGTGAGTCCAGAGAGGGCACTGGCACCACTGGGGATGTGGTGCAGTGAGTCCAGAGAGTGCTCTGGCACCAGTGGGGATGCAGTGCTGTGAGTCCAGAGAGTGCACTGGCACCACTGGGGGTGCAGTGCAGTGAGTCCAGAGAGTGCACTGGCACCAGTGGGGATGCACTGCAGTGAGTCCAGAGAGTGCACTGGCACCACTGGGGATGCAGTGCGGTGAGTCCAGAGAGCGCACTGGCACCACCGGGGATGCAGTGAAATGAGTCCAGAGAGCGCACTGGCACCACCGGGGATGCAGTGCCGTGCTTCCAGAGAGTGCACTGGCACCACTGGGGATGCAGTGCAGTGAGTCCAGAGAGTGCACTGGCACCACTGGGGATGCACTGCAGTGAGTCCAGAGAGTGCACTGGCACCACTGGGGATGCACTGCAGTGAGTCCAGAGAGTGCACTGGCACCACTGGGCATGCAGTGCAGTGAGTCCAGAGAGGTCACTGGCACCAATGGGGATGCAGTGCAGTGAGTCCAGAGAGTGCACTGGCACCAGTGGGGATGCAGTGCAGTGAGTCCAGAGAGTGCACTGGCACCACTGGGGATGCAGTGCAGTGAGCTCAGAGAGTGCACTGGCACCACTGGGGATGCAGTGCAGTGAGTCCAGAGAGGGCACTGGCACTATTGGGGATGCACCCCAGTGAGTCCAGAGAGTGCACTGGCACCACTGGGGATGCACTGCAGTGAGACCAGAGATTGCACTGGCACCGCTGGGGATGCACTGCAGTGAGTCCAGAGAGTGCACTGGCACCACTGTGGATGCAGTGCAGTGAGTCCAGAGAGTGCACTGGCACCACTGGGGATGCAGTGCAGTGACTCAAGAGAGTGCACTGGCCCCACTGGGGATGTAGTGCAGTGAGTCCAGAGAGTGCCTTGGCACCACTGGGGATGCAGTGCAGTGACTCCAGAGAGTGCACTGGCACCACTGGGGATGCAGTGCAGTGAGTTCAAAGAGTACACTGGCACCATTGGGGATGCAGTGCAGTGAGTCCAGAGAGTGCACTGGCACCACTGGGGATGCAGTGCCGTGAGTCCAGAGAGTGCACTGGCACCAATGGCAGTGCAGTGCAGTGAGTCCAGAGAGTGCCTTGGCTCCACTAGGGATGCACTGCAGTGAGTCCAGAGAGTGCACTGGCACCACTGGGGATGCAGTGCCGTGAGTCCATAGAGTGCATTGGTACCACCGGGGATGCACTGCAGTTTGACCAGAGATTGCACTGGTACGATTGGGGATGCACTGCAGTGATTCCAGAGAGTGCACTGGCACCACTGGGGATGCAGTGCAGTGAGTCCAGAGAGTGCACTGGCACCACTGGGGATGCAGTGCAGTGACTCAAGAGAGTGCACTGGAACCACTGGGGATGCAGTTCAGTGAGTCCAGAGAGTTCACTGGCACCACTGGGGATGCAGTGCAGTGAGTCCAGAGAGTGCACTGGCCCCACTGGGGATGTAGTGCAGTGAGTCCACAGAGGGCACTGGTACCACTGGGGATGCAGTGCAGTGAGTCCATAGAGTGCATTGGCACCACTGGGGATGCAGTGCAGTGAGTCCAGAGAGTGCAGTGGCACCACTGGGGATGCAGAGCAGTGAGTCCAAAAAGTGCACTGGCACCATTGGGGATGCAGTGCAGTGAGTCCAGAGAGTGCACTTGCACCACTGGGGATGCAGTGCAGTGAGTCCAGAGAGTGCTCTGGTACCACTGGGGATGCACTGCAGTGAGTCCAGAGAGTGCACGGGCACCACTGGGGATGCAGTGCGGTGAGTCCAGAGAGTGCACTGGCACCACTGGGGATGCACCCCGGTGAGTCCAGAGAGTGCACTGGCACCACTGGGGATGCACCCCGGCAAGTCCAGAGAGTGCACTGTCACCACTGGGGATGCAGTGCAGTGAGTCCAGAGAGTGCACTGGCCCCACTGGGCATGCAGTGCAGTGAGTCCACAGAGGGCACTGGCACCACTGGGGATACAGTGCAGTGAGTCCAGAGAGTGCCCTGGCACCACTGGGGATGCAGTGCACTGAGTCCAGAGAGGTCACTGGCACCACTGGGGATGCAGTGCACTGAGTCCAGAGAGGTCACTGGCACCACTGGGGATGCACCCCGGCAAGTCCAGAGAGTGCACTGTCACCACTGGGGATGCAGTGCAGTGAGTCCAGAGAGTGCACTGGCCCCACTGGGCATGCAGTGCAGTGAGTCCACAGAGGGCACTGGCACCACTGGGGATACAGTGCAGTGAGTCCAGAGAGTGCACTGGCACCACTGGGAATGCACTGCACTGAGTCCAGAGAGGTCACTGGCACCACTGGGGATGCAGTGCAGTGAGCTCAGAGAGTGCACTGGCACCACTGGGGATGCAGTGCAGTGAGTCCAGAGAGTGCACTGGCACCACTGGGGATGCACTGCAGTGAGTCCAGAGAGTGCACTGGCACCACTTGGAATGCAGTGAAATGAGTCCAGAGAGTGCCTTGGCACCACTGGGGATGCAGTGCGGTGAGTCCAGAGAGTGCACTGGCACCACTGGGGATGCACTGCAGTGAGTCCAGAGAGGGCACTGGCACTATTTGGGATGCACCCCGGTGAGTCCAAAGAGTGCACTGGCACCACTGGGGATGCAGTGCAGTGAGTCCAGAGAGTGCACTGGCACCACTGGGGATGCAGTGCAGTGAGTCCAGAGAGTGCACTGGCACCACTGGGGATGCAGTGCAGTGAGTCCGCAGAGTGCACTGGCACCACTGGGGATGCAGTGCAGTGAGCTCAGAGAGTGCACTGGCACCACTGGGGATGCAGTGCAGTGAGTCCAGAGAGGGCACTGGCACTATTGGGGATGCACCCCGGTGAGTCCAGAGAGTGCACTGGCAGCACTGGGGATGCACTGCAGTGAGACCAGAGATTGCACTGGTACGATTGGGGATGCAGTGCAGTGAGTCCAGAGAGTGCACTGGCACCACTGGGGATGCAGTGCAGTGAGTACAGAGAGTGCACTGGCACCACTGTGGATGCAGTGCCGTGAGTCCAGAGAGTGCACTGGCGCCAATGGCAATGCAGTGCAGTGAGTCCAGAGAGTGCCTTGGCACCACTAGGGATGCACTGCAGTGAGTCCAGAGAGTACCCTGGCACCACTGGGGATGCAGTGCAGTGAGTCCAGAGAGTGCACTGGCACCACTGGGGATGCAGTTCCGTGAGTCCAGAGTGTGCACTGGCACCACTGGGGATGCAGTGCAGTGAGTGCAGAGAGTGCACTGGCACCACTGGGGATGCAGTTCAGTGAGTCCAGAGAGTGCACTGGCACCACTGGGGATGCACTGCAGTGAGTCCAGAGAGTGCACTGGCACCACTGGGGATTCACCCCGGTGAGTCCAGAGAGTGCACTGGCACCACTGGGGATGCACCCCGGCAAGTCCAGAGAGTGCACTGGCACCACTGGGGATGCAGTGCAGTGAGTCCAGAGAGTGCTCTGGCACCACTGGGGATGCACTGCAGTGAGACCAGAGATTGCACTGGTACGATTGGGGATGCAGTGCAGTGAGTCCAGAGAGTGCACTGGCACCACTGGGGATGCAGCGCAGTGAGTCCAGAGAGTGCACTGGTACCACTGGGGATGCAGTGCAGTGACTCAAGAGAGTGCACTGGCACCACTGGGGATGCAGTGCAGTCAGTCCAGAGAGTTCACTGGCACCACTGGGGATGCAGTGCAGTGAGTGCAGAGAGTGCACTGGCCCCACTGGGGATGTAGTGCAGTGAGTCCACAGAGGGTACTGGCACCACTGGGGATGCACTGCAGTGAGTCCAGAGAGTGCCCCGGCACCACTGGGGATGCAGTGCAGTGAGTCCAGAGAGTGCACTGGCACCACTGGGGATGCAGTGAAGTGAGTCCAGAGAGTGCACTGGCACCACTGGGGATGCACCCCGGTGAGTCCAGAGAGTGCACTGGCACCACTGGGGATGCAGTGCAGTGAGCTCAGAGAGTGCACTGGCACCACTGGGGATGCACTGCAGTGAGTCCAGAGAGTGCACTGTCACCACTGGGGATGCAGTGCAGTGAGTCCAGAGAGTGCACTGGCACCACTGGTGATGCAGTGCAGTGAGTCCACAGAGTGCACTGTCACCACTGGGGATGCAGTGCAGTGAGTCCAGAGAGTGCACTGGCACCACTGGGGATGCAGTGCAGTGAGTCCAGAGAGTGCACTGGCACCACTGGGGATGCAGTGCAGTGAGTCCAGAGAGTGCACTGGCACCACTGGGGATGCAGTGCAGTGATTCCAGAGAGTGCACTGGCACCACTGGGGATGCACTGCAGTGAGTCCAGAGAGTGCATGGGCACCACTGGGGATGCAGTGCAGTGAGTCCAGAGAGTGCACTGGCACCACTGGGGGTGCAGTGCAGTGAGTCCAGAGAGTTCACTGGCACCACTGGGGATGCAGTGCAGTGAGTCCAGAGAGTGCACTGGCACCACTGGGGATGCAGTGCAGTGAGTCCAGAGAGTGCACTGGCACCACTGGGGATGCACCCCGGCAGGTCCAGAGAGTGCACTGTCACCACTGGGGATGCAGTGCAGTGAGTCCAGAGAGTGCACTGTCACCACTGGGGATGCAGTGCAGTGAGTCCAGAGAGTGCACTGGCACCACTGGGGATGCACTGCAGTGAGTCCAGAGAGTGCACTTGTACCACTGGGGATGCACTGCAGTGAGTCCAGAGAGTGCACTGGCACCACTGGGGATGCACTGCAGTGAGTCCAGAGAGTGCACTGGCACCACTGGGGATGTGGTGCAATGAGTCCAGAGAGTGCACTGGCACCACTGGGGATGCACTGCAGTGAGACCAGAGATTGCAGTGGCACCAGTGGGGATGCAGTGCAGTGAGTCCAGAGAGTGCACTGGAAAGATTGGGAATGCATTGCAGGGAGTCCAGAGAGTGCACTGGCACCACCTGGGATGCAATGCAGTGAGTCCAGGGAGTGCACTGGCACCACTGGGGATGCACTGCAGTGACTCAAGAGAGCGCACTGGCACCACTGGGGATGCAGTGCAGTGAGTCCAGAGAGTGCACTGGCACCACTGGGGATGCAGTGCAGTGAGTCCAGAGAGTGCACTGGCACCACTGGGGATGCAGCGCAGTGAGTCCAGAGAGTGCACTGGCACCACTGGGGATGCACTGCAGTGAGTCCAGAGAGTGCACTGGCACCATTGGGGATGCAGTGCAGTGAGTCCAGAGAGTGCACTGGCACCACTGGGAATGCAGTGCAGTGAGTCCAGAGAGTGCACTGGCACCACTAGGGATGCAGTGCAGTGAGTCCAGAGAGTGCACTGGCACCACTGGGGATGCAGTGAAATGAGTCCAGAGAGTGCACTGGCACCACTGGGGATGCACTGCAGTGAGTCCAGAGAGTGCACTGGCACCACTGGGGATGCAGTACGGTGAGTCCAGAGAGCGCACTGGCACCACTGGGGATGCACTGCAGTGAGTCCAGAGAGGGCACTGGCACTATTTGGGATGCACCCCGGTGAGTCCAGAGAGTGCACTGGCACCACTGGGGATGCACTGCAGTGAGTCCAGAGAGGGCACTGGCACCACTGGGGATGCAGTGAAATGAGTCCAGGGAGTGCAGTGGCACCACTGGGGATGCACTGCAGTGAGTCCAGAGAGCGCACTGGCACCACTGGGGATGCACTGCAGTGAGTCCAGAGAGGGCACTGGCACTATTTGGGATGCACCCCGGTGAGTCCAGAGAGTGCACTGGCACCACTGGGAATGCACTGCACTGAGTCCAGAGAGGTCACTGGCACCACTGGGGATGCAGTGCAGTGAGTCCAGAGAGTGCCCTGGCACCACTGGGGATGCAGTGTAGTGAGTCCAGAGAGTGCACTGGAACCACTGGGGATGCAGTGCAGTGAGTCCAGAGAGTGCACTGGCACCAGTGGGGATGCACTGCAGTGAGTCCAGAGAGTGCACTGGCACCACTGGGGATGCACTGCAATGAGTCCAGAGAGTACACTGGCACCACTGGGGATGCACTGCAGTGAGTCCAGATAGTGCCTTGGCACCACAGGGGATGCAGTGCAGTGAGTCCAGAGAGTACCCTGGCACCACTGGGGATGCACTGCAGAGAGACCAGAGATTGCACTGGTACGATTGGGGATGCAGTGCAGTGAGTCCAGAGAGTGCACTGGCACCACTGGGGATGCAGTGCAGTGAGTCCAGAGAGTGCACTGGCACCACTGGGGATGCACTGCAGTGAGTCCAGAGAGTGCACTGGCACCACTGGGGATGCAGTGCAGTGAGTCCAGAGAGTTCACTGGCACCACTGGGGATGCAGTGCAGTGAGTCCAGAGAGTGCACTGGCCCTACTGGGGATGTAGTTCAGTGAGTCCACAGAGGGCACTGGCACCACTGGGGATGCACTGCAGTGAGTCCAGAGAGTGCCCCGGCACCACTGGGGATGCAGTGCAGTGAGTCCAGAGAGTGCAGTGGCACCACTCGGGATGCACTGCAGTGAGTCCAAAGAGTGCACTGGCACCATTGGGGATGCACTGCAGTGAGTCCAGAGAGTGCACTGGCACCACTGGGAATGCAGTGCAGAGAGTCCAGAGAGTGCCCTGGCACCACTGGGGATGCAGTGCAGTGAGCTCAGAGAGTGCACTGGCACCACTGGGGATGCAGTGCAGTGAGTCCAGAGAGTGCACTGGCACCACTGGGGATGCACTGCAGTGAGTCCAGAGAGTGCACTGGCACCACTGGGAATGCAGTGAAATGAGTCCATAGAGTGCCTTGGCACCACTGGGGATGCACTGCAGTGAGTCCAGAGAGTGCACTGGCACCACTGGGGATGCAGTACGGTGAGTCCAGAGAGCGCACTGGCACCACTGGGGATGCACTGCAGTGAGTCCAGAGAGGGCACTGGCACTAGTTGGGATGCACCCATGTGAGTCCAGAGAGTGCACTGGCACCACTGGGGATGCAGTGCAGTGAGTCCAGAGAGTGCACGGGCACCACTGGGGATGCAGTGCCGTGAGTCCAGAGAGTGCACTGGCACCACTGGGGATGCAGTGCAATGAGTCAAGAGAGTGCACTGGCACCAATGTCAATGCAGTGCAGTGAGTCCAGAGAGTGCCTTGGCACCACTGGGGATGCAGTGGAGTGAGTCCAGAGAGTACCCTGGCACCACTGGGGATGCAGTGCAGTGAGTCCAGAGAGTGCACTGGCACCACTGGGGATGCAGTGCCGTGGGTCCAGAGTGTGCACTGGCACCACTGGGGATGCAGTGCAGTGAGTCCAGAGAGTGCACTGGCACCAGTGGGGATGCAGTGCTGTGAGTCCAGAGAGTGCACTGGCACCAGTGGGGGTGCAGTGCAGTGAGTCCAGAGAGTGCACTGGCACCAGTGGGGATGCACTGCAGTGAGTCCAGAGAGTGCACTGGCACCACTGGGGATGCAGTGCGGTTAGTCCAGAGAGCGCACTGGCACCACCGGGGATGCAGTGAAATGAGTCCAGAGAGCGCACTGGCACCACCGGGGATGCAGTGCCGTGCTTCCAGAGAGTGCACTGGCACCACTGGGGATGCACTGCAGTGAGTCCAGAGAGTGCACTGGCACCACTGGGGATGCAGTGCAGTGAGTCCAGAGAGTGCACTGGGACCACTGGGGATGCAGTGCAGTGAGTCCAGAGAGTGCACTGGCACCACTGGGGATGCACTGCAGTGAGTCCAGAGAGTGCACTGGCACCACTGGGGATGCAGTGCAGTGAGTGCAGAGAGTGCACTGGCCCCATTGGGCATGTAGTGCAGTGAGTCCACAGAGGGCACTGGCACCACTGGCGATGCACTGCAGTGAGTCCAGAGAGTGCCCCGGCACCACTGGGGATGCAGTGCAGTGAGTCCAGAGAGTTCAGTGGCACCACTGGGGATGCAGTGCAGTGAGTCCAAAGAGTGCACTGGCACCCTTGGGGATGCAGTGCAGTGAGTCCCGAGAGTGCACTGGCACCACTGGGGATGCAGTGCAGTGAGTCCAGAGAGTGCACTGGCACCACTGGGGATGCAGTGCAGTGAGTCCAGAGAGTGCACTGGCACCACTGGGGATGCAGTGCAGTGAGCTCAGAGAGTGCACTGGCACCACTGGGGATGCAGTGCACTGAGTCCAGAGAGGGCACTGGCACTATTGGGGATGCACCCCGGTGAGTCCAGAGAGTGCACTGGCACCACTGGGGATGCAGTGCAGTGAGTCCAGAGAGTGCACTGGCACCACTGGGGATGCAGTGCCGTGAGTCCAGAGTGTGCACGGGCACCACTGGGGATGCAGTGCAGTGAGTCCACAGAGTGCACTGGCACCACTGGGGATGCAGTGCGGTGAGTCCAGAGAGTGCACTGGCACCAGTGGGGATGCACTGCAGTGAGTCCAGAGAGTGCACTGGCACCACTGGGGATGCACTGCAGTGACTCAAGAGAGCGCACTGGCACCACTGGGGATGCACGCCGGCAAGTCCAGAGAGTGCTCTGGCACCACTGGGGATGCACTGCAGTGAGTCCAGAGAGTGCACTGGCACCACTGGGGATGCAGTGCAGTGAGTCCAGAGAGTGCAGTGGCACCACTCGGGATGCACTGCAGTGAGTCCAAAGAGTGCACTGGCACCATTGGGGATGCAGTGCAGTGAGTCCAGAGAGTGCACTGGCACCACTGGGAATGCAGTGCAGAGAGTCCAGAGAGTGCCCTGGCACCACTGGGGATGCAGTGCAGTGAGTTCAGAGAGTGCACTGGCACCACTGGGGATGCAGTGCAGTGAGTCCAGAGAGTGCACTGGCACCACTGGGGATGCACTGCAGTGAGTCCAGAGAGTGCACTGGCACCACTGGGAATGCAGTGAAATGAGTCCTTAGAGTGTGCACTGGCACCACTGGGGATGCACTGCAGTGAGTCCAGAGAGTGCACTGGCACCACTGGGGATGCAGTGCAGTGAGTCCAGAGAGCGCACTGGCACCACTGGGGATGCACTGCAGTGAGTCCAGAGAGGGCACTGGCACTATTTGGGATGCACCCATCTGAGTCCAGAGAGTGCACTGGCACCACCGGGAATGCACTGTACTGAGTCCAGAGAGGTCACTGACACCACTGGGGATGCAGTGCAGTGAGTCCAGAGAGTGCCCTGGCACCACTGGGGATGCAGTGCAGTGAGTCCAGAGAGTGCACTGGCACCAGTGGGGATGCAGTGCAGTGAGTCCAGAGAGTGCACTGGCACCACTGGGGATGCAGTGCCGTGAGTCCAGAGAGTGCACTGGCACCACTGGGGATGCAGTGCAATGAGTCCAGAGAGTGCACTGGCACCACTGGGGATGCAGTGCAGTGAGTCCAGAGAGTGCACTGGCACCACTGGGGATGCAGTGCCGTGGGTCCAGAGTGTGCACTGGCACCACTGGGGATGCAGTGCAGTGAGTCCAGAGAGTGCACTGGCACCAGTGGGGATGCAGTGCTGTGAGTCCAGAGAGTGCACTGGCACCACTGTGGGTGCAGTGCAGTGAGTCCAGAGAGTGCACTGGCACCAGTGGGGATGCACTGCAGTGAGTCCAGAGAGTGCACTGGCACCACTGGGGATGCAGTGCGGTTAGTCCAGAGAGCGCACTGGCACCACCGGGGATGCAGTGAAATGAGTTCAGAGAGCGCACTGGCACCACCGGGGATGCAGTGCCGTGCTTCCAGAGAGTGCACTGGCACCACTGGGGATGCACTGCAGTGAGTCCAGAGAGTGCACTGGCACCACTGGGGATGCAGTGCAGTGAGTCCAGAGAGTGCACTGGCACCACTGGGGATGCAGTGCAGTGAGTCCAGAGAGTGCACTGGCACCACTGGGGATGCACTGCAGTGAGTCCAGAGAGTGCACTGGCACCACTGGGGATGCAGTGCAGTGAGTGCAGAGAGTGCACTGGCCCCATTGGCGATGCACTGCAGTGAGTACAGAGAGTGCCCCGGCACCACTGGGGATGAAGTGCAGTGAGTCCAGAGAGTTCAGTGGCACCACTGGGGATGAAGTGCAGTGAGTCCAGAGAGCTCAGTGGAACCACTGGGGATGCAGTGCAGTGAGTCCAAAGAGTGCACTGGCACCCTTGGGGATGCAGTGCAGTGAGTCCCGAGAGTGCACTGGCACCACTGGGGATGCAGTGCAGTGAGTCCAGAGAGGTCACTGGCACCACTGGGGAAGCAGTGCAGTGAGTCCAGAGAGTGCACTGGCACCACTGGGGATGCAGTGCAGTGAGTCCAGAGAGTGCACTGGCACCACTGGGGATGCAGTGCAGTGAGCTCAGAGAGTGCACTGGCACCACTGGGGATGCAATGCACTGAGTCCAGAGAGGGCACTGGCACTATTGGGGATGCACCCCGGTGAGTCCAGAGAGTGCACTGGCACCACTGGGGATGCAGTGCAGTGAGTCCAGAGAGTGCACTGGCACCACTGGGGATGCAGTGCCGTGAGTCCAGAGTGTGCACGGGCACCACTGGGGATGCAGTGCAGTGAGTCCACAGAGTGCACTGGCACCACTGGGGATGCAGTGCGGTGAGTCCAGAGAGTGCACTGGCACCAGTGGGGATGCACTGCAGTGAGTCCAGAGAGTGCACTGGCACCACTGGGGATGCACTGCAGTGACTCAAGAGAGCGCACTGGCACCACTGGGGATGCACCCCGGCAAGTCCAGAGAGTGCTCTGGCACCACTGGGGATGCACTGCAGTGAGTCCAGAGAGTGCACTGGCACCACTGGGGGTGCAGTGCAGTGAGTCCAGAGAGTGCACTGGCACCACTGGGGATGCACTGCAGTGAGTCCAGAGAGTGCACTGGCAGCACTGGGGATTCACCCCGGTGAGTCCAGAGAGTGCACTGGCACCACTGGGGATGCACCCCGGCAAGTCCAGAGAGTGCACTGGCACCACTGGGGATGCAGTGCAGTGAGTCCAGAGAGTGCTCTGGCACCACTGGTGATGCACTGCAGTGAGACCAGAGATTGCACTGGCACCACTGGGGATGCAGTGCAGTGAGTCTAGAGAGTGCACTGGCACCAGTGGGGATGCACTGCAGTGAGTCCAGAGAGTGCACTGGCACCACTGGGGATGCAGCGCAGTGAGTCCAGAGAGTGCACTGGCACCACTGGGGATGCAGTGCAGTGAGTCCAGAGAGTGCACTGGCACCACTGGGGATGCAGTGCAGTGAGGTCAGAGAGTGCACTGGCACCACTGGGGATGCAGTGCACTGAGTCCAGAGAGGGCACTGGCAGTATTGGGGATGCACCCCGGTGAGTCCAGAGAGTGCACTGGCACCACTGGGGATGCAGTGCAGTGAGTCCAGAGAGTGCACTGGCACCACTGGGGATGCAGTGCCGTGAGTCCAGAGTGTGCACGGGCACCACTGGGGATGCAGTGCAGTGAGTCCACAGAGTGCACTGGCACCACTGGGGATGCAGTGCGGTGAGTCCAGAGAGTGCACTGGCACCACTGGGGGTGCAGTGCAGTGAGTCCAGAGAGTGCACTGGCACCAGTGGGGATGCACTGCAGTGAGTCCAGAGAGTGCACTGGCAGCACTGGGGATTCAACCCGGTGAGTCCAGAGAGTGCACTGGCACCACTGGGGATGCACCCCGGCAAGTCCAGAGAGTGCACTGGCACCACTGGGGATGCAGTGCAGTGAGTCCAGAGAGTGCTCTGGCACCACTGGGGATGCACTGCAGTGAGACCAGAGATTGCACTGGTAGGATTGGGGATGCACTGCAGTGAGTCCAGAGAGTGCACTGGCACCACTGGGGATGCAGCGCAGTGAGTCCAGAGAGTGCACTGGCACCACTGGGGATGCAGTGCAGTGACTCAAGAGAGTGCACTGGCACCACTGGGGATGCCGTGCAGTGAGTCCAGAGAGTTCACTGGCACCACTGGGGATGCAGTGCAGTGAGTGCAGAGAGTGCACTGGCCCCACTGGGGATGTAGTGCAGTGAGTCCACAGAGGGTACTGGCCCCACTGGGGATGCAGTGCAGTGAGTCCAGAGAGTGCCCCGGCACCACTGGGGATGCAGTGCAGTGAGTCCAGAGAGTGCAGTGGCACCACTGGGGATGCAGTGAAGTGAGTCCAGAGAGTGCACTGGCACCACTGGGGATGCAGTGCAGTGAGCTCAGAGAGTGCACTGGCACCACTGGGGATGCAGTGCAGTGAGTCCAGAGAGTGCACTGTCACCACTGGGGATGCAGTGCAGTGAGTCCAGAGAGTGCACTGGCACCAGTGGGGATGCAGTGCAGTGAGTCCAGAGAGTGCACTGGCACCACTGGGGATGCAGTGCAGTGAGCTCAGAGAGTGCACTGGCACCACTGGGGATGCAGTGCAGTGAGTCCAGAGAGTGCACTGGCACCACTGGGGATGCAGTGCAGTGAGTCCAGAGACTGCACTGGCACCACTGGGGGTGCAGTGCAGTGAGTCCAGAGAGGTCACTGGCACCACTGGGGATGCAGTGCAGTGAGTCCAGAGAGTGCACGGGCACCACTGGGGATGCAGTGCAGTGAGTCCAGAGAGTGCACTGGCACCACTGGGGGTGCAGTGCAGTGAGTCCAGAGAGTGCACTGGCACCACTGGGGATGCAGTGCAGTGAGTCCAGGGAGTGCACTGGCACCGCTGGAGATGCAGTGCAGTGAGTCCAGAGAGTGCACTGGCACCACCTAGCATGCAGTGCAGTGAGTACAGATAGTGCACTGGCACCACTGGGGATGCAGTGCAGTGAGTCCAGAGAGTGCACTGGCACCACCTGGGATGCAGTGCAGTGAGTCCAGAGAGTGCACTGGCACCACTGGGGATGCAGTGCAGTGAGTCCAGAGAGTGCACTGGCACCGCTGGAGATGCAGTGCAGTGAGTCCAGATAGTGCACTGGCACCACTGGGGATGCACTGCAGTGAGTCCAGGGAGTGCACTGGCACCTCTGGGGATGCAGTGCAGTGAGTCCAGAGAGTGCACTGGCACCACTGGGGATGCAGTGCAGTGAGTCCAGAGAGTGCACTGGCACCACTGGGGATGCAGTGCAGTGAGTCCAGAGAGTGCACTGGCACCACTGGGGATGCAGTGCAGTGAGTCCAGAGAGTGCACTGGCACCACTGGGGATGCAGTGCAGTGAGTCCAGAGAGTGCACGGGCACCACTGGGGATGCACCCCGGTGAGTCCAGAGAGTGCACTGGCACCACTGGGGATGCACCCCTGTGAGTCCAGAGAGTGCACTGGCACCACTGGGGATGCAGTGCAGTGAGTCCAGAGAGTGCACTGGCACCACTGGCGATGCACTGCAGTGAGTCCAGAGAGTGCACTGGCACCACTGGGGATGCAGTGCAGTGAGTCCAGAGAGTGCACTGGTACCACTGGGGATGCAGTGCAGTGAGTCCAGAGAGTGCACTGGAACGATTGGGGATGCACTGCAGGGAGTCCAGAGAGTGCACTGGCACCACCTGGGATGCAATGCAGTGAGTCCAGGGAGTGCACTGGCACCACTGGGGATGCACTGCAGTGACTCAAGAGAGCGCACTGGCACCACTGGGGATGCAGTGCAGTGAGTCCAGAGTGTGCACTGGCACCACTGGGGATGCAGTGCAGTGAGTCCAGAGAGTGCACTGGCACCACTGGGGATGCAGTGCAGTGAGCTCAGAGAGTGCACTGGCACCACTGGGGATGCAGTGCATTGAGTCCAGAGAGTGCACTGGCACCACTGGGGATGCAGTGCCGTGAGTCCAGAGAGTGCACTGGCACCACTGGGGATGCAGTGCAGTGAGTCCAGAGAGTGCACTGGCACCACTGGGGGTGCAGTGCGGTGAGTCCAGAGAGGTCACTGGCACCACTGGGGATGCAGTGCAGTGAGTCCAGAGAGTGCACTGGCACCACTGGGGATGCACCCCGGTGAGTCCAGAGAGTGCACTGGCACCACTGGGGATGCAATGCAGTGAGTCCAGAGAGTGCACTGGCACCACTGGGGATGCACTGCAGTGAGTCCAGAGAGTGCACTGGTACCACTGGGGATGCAGTGCAGTGAGTCCAGAGAGTGCACTGGAACGATTGGGGATGCACTGCAGGGAGTCCAGAGAGTGCAGTGACACTACTGGGGATGCAGTGCAGTGAGTCCAGAGAGTGCACTGGTACGATTGGGGATGCAGTGCAGTGAGTCCAGAGAGTGCACTGGCACCACTGGGGATGCACTGCAGTGACTCAAGAGAGCGCACTGGCACCACTGGGGATGCACTGCAGTGAGTCCAGAGAGTGCACTGGCACCACTGGGGATGCAGTGCAGTGAGTCCAGAGAGTGCACTGGCACCACTGGGGATCCAGCGCAGTGAGTCCAGAGAGTGCACTGGCACCACTGGGGATGCAGCGCAGTGAGTCCAGAGAGTACACTGGCACCACTGGGGATGTACTGCCATGAGTCCAGAGAGTGCACTGGCACTACTGGGGATGCAGTGCAGTGAGTCCACAGAGTGCACAGGCATCACTGGGTATGTACTGCCGTGCTTCCAGAGAGTGCACTGGCACCACTGGGGATGCAGTGCAGTGAGTCCAGAGAGTGCACTGGCACCACTGGTGATGCACTGCAGTAAGTGTAGAGAGTGCACTGGCACCACTGGGGATGCAGTTCAGTGACTCCAGAGAGTGCAGTGGCACTACTGGGGATGCAGTGCAGTGAGTCCAGAGAGTGCACTGGTACGATTGGGGATGCAGTGCAGTGAGTCCAGAGAGTGCACTGGCACCACTGGGGATGCACTGCAGTGAGTCCAGAGAGTGCACTGGAACCACTGGGGATGCACCCCGGTGAGTCCAGAGAGTGCACTGGCACCACTGGCGATGCACCCCGGCAAGTCCAGAGAGTGCACTGACACCACTGGGGATGCACTGCAGTGAGTCCAGAGAGTGCACTGGCACCACTGGGGATGCACTGCAGTGAGTCCAGAGAGTGCACTGGCACCACTGGGGATGTGGTGCAATGAGTCAAGAGAGTGCACAGGCACCACTGGGAATGCACTGCAGTGAGACCAGAGATTGCATTGACACCACTGGGGATGCACTGCAGTGAGTCCAGAGAGTGCACTGGAACGATTGGGGATGCACTGCAGGGAGTCCAGAGAGTGCACTGGCACCACCTGGGATGCAATGCAGTGAGTCCAGGGAGTGCACTGGCACCACTGGGGATGCACTGCAGTGACTCAAGAGAGCGCACTGGCACCACTGGGGATGCAGTGCATTGAGTCCAGAGAGTGCTCTGGCACCACTGGGGATGCAGTGCAGTGAGTCCAGAGAGTGCACTGGCACCACTGGGGATGCAGCGCAGTGAGTCCAGAGAGTGCACTGGCACCACTGGGGATGCAGTGCCGTGAGTCCAGAGAGTGCACTGGCACCACTGGGGATGCAGTGCAGTGAGTCCAGAGAGTGCACTGGCACCACTGGGGATGCAGTGCCGTGAGTCCAGAGTGTGCACGGGCACCACTGGGGATGCAGTGCAGTGAGTCCACAGAGTGCACTGGCACCACTGGGGATGCAGTGCGGTGAGTCCAGAGAGTGCACTGGCACCAGTGGGGATGCACTGCAGTGAGTCCAGAGAGTGCACTGGCACCACTGGGGATGCACTGCAGTGACTCAAGAGAGCGCACTGGCACCACTGGGGATGCACCCCGGCAAGTCCAGAGAGTGCTCTGGCACCACTGGGGATGCACTGCAGTGAGTCCAGAGAGTGCACTGGCACCACTGGGGGTGCAGTGCAGTGAGTCCAGAGAGTGCACTGGCACCACTGGGGATGCACTGCAGTGAGTCCAGAGAGTGCACTGGCAGCACTGGGGATTCACCCCGGTGAGTCCAGAGAGTGCACTGGCACCACTGGGGATGCACCCCGGCAAGTCCAGAGAGTGCACTGGCACCACTGGGGATGCAGTGCAGTGAGTCCAGAGAGTGCTCTGGCACCACTGGTGATGCACTGCAGTGAGACCAGAGATTGCACTGGCACCACTGGGGATGCAGTGCAGTGAGTCCAGAGAGTGCACTGGCACCAGTGGGGATGCACTGCAGTGAGTCCAGAGAGTGCACTGGCACCACTGGGGATGCAGCGCAGTGAGTCCAGAGAGTGCACTGGCACCACTGGGGATGCAGTGCAGTGAGTCCAGAGAGTGCACTGGCACCACTGGGGATGCAGTGCAGTGAGGTCAGAGAGTGCACTGGCACCACTGGGGATGCAGTGCACTGAGTCCAGAGAGGGCACTGGCAGTATTGGGGATGCACCCCGGTGAGTCCAGAGAGTGCACTGGCACCACTGGGGATGCAGTGCAGTGAGTCCAGAGAGTGCACTGGCACCACTGGGGATGCAGTGCCGTGAGTCCAGAGTGTGCACGGGCACCACTGGGGATGCAGTGCAGTGAGTCCACAGAGTGCACTGGCACCACTGGGGATGCAGTGCGGTGAGTCCAGAGAGTGCACTGGCACCACTGGGGGTGCAGTGCAGTGAGTCCAGAGAGTGCACTGGCACCAGTGGGGATGCACTGCAGTGAGTCCAGAGAGTGCACTGGCAGCACTGGGGATTCAACCCGGTGAGTCCAGAGAGTGCACTGGCACCACTGGGGATGCACCCCGGCAAGTCCAGAGAGTGCACTGGCACCACTGGGGATGCAGTGCAGTGAGTCCAGAGAGTGCTCTGGCACCACTGGGGATGCACTGCAGTGAGACCAGAGATTGCACTGGTAGGATTGGGGATGCACTGCAGTGAGTCCAGAGAGTGCACTGGCACCACTGGGGATGCAGCGCAGTGAGTCCAGAGAGTGCACTGGCACCACTGGGGATGCAGTGCAGTGACTCAAGAGAGTGCACTGGCACCACTGGGGATGCCGTGCAGTGAGTCCAGAGAGTTCACTGGCACCACTGGGGATGCAGTGCAGTGAGTGCAGAGAGTGCACTGGCCCCACTGGGGATGTAGTGCAGTGAGTCCACAGAGGGTACTGGCCCCACTGGGGATGCAGTGCAGTGAGTCCAGAGAGTGCCCCGGCACCACTGGGGATGCAGTGCAGTGAGTCCAGAGAGTGCAGTGGCACCACTGGGGATGCAGTGAAGTGAGTCCAGAGAGTGCACTGGCACCACTGGGGATGCAGTGCAGTGAGCTCAGAGAGTGCACTGGCACCACTGGGGATGCAGTGCAGTGAGTCCAGAGAGTGCACTGTCACCACTGGGGATGCAGTGCAGTGAGTCCAGAGAGTGCACTGGCACCAGTGGGGATGCAGTGCAGTGAGTCCAGAGAGTGCACTGGCACCACTGGGGATGCAGTGCAGTGAGCTCAGAGAGTGCACTGGCACCACTGGGGATGCAGTGCAGTGAGTCCAGAGAGTGCACTGGCACCACTGGGGATGCAGTGCAGTGAGTCCAGAGACTGCACTGGCACCACTGGGGGTGCAGTGCAGTGAGTCCAGAGAGGTCACTGGCACCACTGGGGATGCAGTGCAGTGAGTCCAGAGAGTGCACGGGCACCACTGGGGATGCAGTGCAGTGAGTCCAGAGAGTGCACTGGCACCACTGGGGGTGCAGTGCAGTGAGTCCAGAGAGTGCACTGGCACCACTGGGGATGCAGTGCAGTGAGTCCAGGGAGTGCACTGGCACCGCTGGAGATGCAGTGCAGTGAGTCCAGAGAGTGCACTGGCACCACCTAGCATGCAGTGCAGTGAGTACAGATAGTGCACTGGCACCACTGGGGATGCAGTGCAGTGAGTCCAGAGAGTGCACTGGCACCACCTGGGATGCAGTGCAGTGAGTCCAGAGAGTGCACTGGCACCACTGGGGATGCAGTGCAGTGAGTCCAGAGAGTGCACTGGCACCGCTGGAGATGCAGTGCAGTGAGTCCAGATAGTGCACTGGCACCACTGGGGATGCACTGCAGTGAGTCCAGGGAGTGCACTGGCACCTCTGGGGATGCAGTGCAGTGAGTCCAGAGAGTGCACTGGCACCACTGGGGATGCAGTGCAGTGAGTCCAGAGAGTGCACTGGCACCACTGGGGATGCAGTGCAGTGAGTCCAGAGAGTGCACTGGCACCACTGGGGATGCAGTGCAGTGAGTCCAGAGAGTGCACGGGCACCACTGGGGATGCACCCCGGTGAGTCCAGAGAGTGCACTGGCACCACTGGGGATGCACCCCTGTGAGTCCAGAGAGTGCACTGGCACCACTGGGGATGCAGTGCAGTGAGTCCAGAGAGTGCACTGGCACCACTGGCGATGCACTGCAGTGAGTCCAGAGAGTGCACTGGCACCACTGGGGATGCAGTGCAGTGAGTCCAGAGAGTGCACTGGTACCACTGGGGATGCAGTGCAGTGAGTCCAGAGAGTGCACTGGAACGATTGGGGATGCACTGCAGGGAGTCCAGAGAGTGCACTGGCACCACCTGGGATGCAATGCAGTGAGTCCAGGGAGTGCACTGGCACCACTGGGGATGCACTGCAGTGACTCAAGAGAGCGCACTGGCACCACTGGGGATGCAGTGCAGTGAGTCCAGAGTGTGCACTGGCACCACTGGGGATGCAGTGCAGTGAGTCCAGAGAGTGCACTGGCACCACTGGGGATGCAGTGCAGTGAGCTCAGAGAGTGCACTGGCACCACTGGGGATGCAGTGCATTGAGTCCAGAGAGTGCACTGGCACCACTGGGGATGCAGTGCCGTGAGTCCAGAGAGTGCACTGGCACCACTGGGGATGCAGTGCAGTGAGTCCAGAGAGTGCACTGGCACCACTGGGGGTGCAGTGCGGTGAGTCCAGAGAGGTCACTGGCACCACTGGGGATGCAGTGCAGTGAGTCCAGAGAGTGCACTGGCACCACTGGGGATGCACCCCGGTGAGTCCAGAGAGTGCACTGGCACCACTGGGGATGCAATGCAGTGAGTCCAGAGAGTGCACTGGCACCACTGGGGATGCACTGCAGTGAGTCCAGAGAGTGCACTGGTACCACTGGGGATGCAGTGCAGTGAGTCCAGAGAGTGCACTGGAACGATTGGGGATGCACTGCAGGGAGTCCAGAGAGTGCAGTGACACTACTGGGGATGCAGTGCAGTGAGTCCAGAGAGTGCACTGGTACGATTGGGGATGCAGTGCAGTGAGTCCAGAGAGTGCACTGGCACCACTGGGGATGCACTGCAGTGACTCAAGAGAGCGCACTGGCACCACTGGGGATGCACTGCAGTGAGTCCAGAGAGTGCACTGGCACCACTGGGGATGCAGTGCAGTGAGTCCAGAGAGTGCACTGGCACCACTGGGGATCCAGCGCAGTGAGTCCAGAGAGTGCACTGGCACCACTGGGGATGCAGCGCAGTGAGTCCAGAGAGTACACTGGCACCACTGGGGATGTACTGCCATGAGTCCAGAGAGTGCACTGGCACTACTGGGGATGCAGTGCAGTGAGTCCACAGAGTGCACAGGCATCACTGGGTATGTACTGCCGTGCTTCCAGAGAGTGCACTGGCACCACTGGGGATGCAGTGCAGTGAGTCCAGAGAGTGCACTGGCACCACTGGTGATGCACTGCAGTAAGTGTAGAGAGTGCACTGGCACCACTGGGGATGCAGTTCAGTGACTCCAGAGAGTGCAGTGGCACTACTGGGGATGCAGTGCAGTGAGTCCAGAGAGTGCACTGGTACGATTGGGGATGCAGTGCAGTGAGTCCAGAGAGTGCACTGGCACCACTGGGGATGCACTGCAGTGAGTCCAGAGAGTGCACTGGAACCACTGGGGATGCACCCCGGTGAGTCCAGAGAGTGCACTGGCACCACTGGCGATGCACCCCGGCAAGTCCAGAGAGTGCACTGACACCACTGGGGATGCACTGCAGTGAGTCCAGAGAGTGCACTGGCACCACTGGGGATGCACTGCAGTGAGTCCAGAGAGTGCACTGGCACCACTGGGGATGTGGTGCAATGAGTCAAGAGAGTGCACAGGCACCACTGGGAATGCACTGCAGTGAGACCAGAGATTGCATTGACACCACTGGGGATGCACTGCAGTGAGTCCAGAGAGTGCACTGGAACGATTGGGGATGCACTGCAGGGAGTCCAGAGAGTGCACTGGCACCACCTGGGATGCAATGCAGTGAGTCCAGGGAGTGCACTGGCACCACTGGGGATGCACTGCAGTGACTCAAGAGAGCGCACTGGCACCACTGGGGATGCAGTGCATTGAGTCCAGAGAGTGCTCTGGCACCACTGGGGATGCAGTGCAGTGAGTCCAGAGAGTGCACTGGCACCACTGGGGATGCAGCGCAGTGAGTCCAGAGAGTGCACTGGCACCACTGGGGATGCAGTGCCGTGAGTCCAGAGAGTGCACTGGCACCACTGGGGATGCAGTGCTGTGAGTCCACAGAGTGCACTGGCACCACGGGGGATGCAGTGCCGTGAGTCCAGAGAGTGCACTGGCACCACTGGGGATGCACTGCAGTGAGTCCAGAGAGTGCACTGGCACCACTGGGGATGTGCTGCAGTGAGTCCAGAGAGTGCACTTGCACCACTGGGGATGCAGTGCAGTGACTCCAGAGAGTGCACTGGCACCACTGGGGATGCACTGCAGTGAGTCCAGAGACTGCACTGGCACCACTGGGCATGCAGTGCAGTGAGTCCAGAGAGGGCACTGGCACCACTGGGGATGCAGTGCAGTGAGTCCAGAGAGTGCACTGGCACCACTGGCGATGCACTGCAGTGAGTCCAGAGAATGCACTGTCACCACTGGTGATGCAGTGCAGTGAGTCCAGAGAGTGCACTGGCACCACTAGGGATGCAGCGCAGTGAGTCCAGAGAGTGCACTGGCACCACTGGGGATGCAGCGCAGTGAGTCCAGAGAGTACATTGGCACCATTGGGGATGCACTGCCGTGAGTCCAGAGAGTGCACTGGCACCACTGGGGATGCACTGCCGTGAGTCCACAGAGTGCACTGGCATCACTGGGTATGCACTGCCGTGCTTCCAGAGAGTGCACTGGCACCACTGGGGATGCAGTGCAGTGAGTCCAGAGAGTGCACTGGCACCACTGGTGATGCACTGCAGTAAGTGCAGAGAGTGCACTGGCACCACTGGGGATGCAGTTCAGTGACTCCAGAGAGTGCAGTGGCACTACTGGGGATGCAGTGCAGTGAGTCCAGAGAGTGCACTGGTACGACTGGGGATGCATTGCAGTGAGTCCAGAGAGTGCACTGGCACCACTGGGGATGCAATGAAGTGAGTCTAGAGAGTGCACTGGCACCACTGGGGATGCACTGCAGTGAGTCCAGAGAGTGCACTGGAACCACTGGGGATGCACCCCGGTGAGTCCAGAGAGTGCACTGGCACCACTGGCGATGCACCCCGGGAAGTCCAGAGAGTGCACTGACACCACTTGGGATGCAGTGCAGTGAGTCCAGAGAGTGCACTGGAACCACTGGGGATGCACCCCGGTGAGTCCAGAGAGTGCACTGGCACCACTGGCGATGCACCCCGGCAAGTCCAGAGAGTGCACTGGCACCACTGGGGATGCACTGCAGTGAGTCCAGAGAGTGCACTGGCACCACTGGGGATGCACTGCAGTGAGTCCAGAGAGTGCACTGGCACCACTGGTGATGTGGTGCAATGAGTCAAGAGAGTGCACAGGCACCACTGGGGATGCACTGCAGTGAGACCAGAGATTGCAGTGGCACCACTGGGGGTGCAGTGCAGTGAGTCCAGAGAGTGCACTGGAACGATTGGGGATGCACTGCAGGAAGTCCAGAGAGTGCACTGGCACCACCTGGGATGCAATGCAGTGAGTCCAGGGAGTGCACTGGCACCACTGGGGATGCACTGCAGTGACTCAGGAGAGCGCACTGGCACCACTGGGGATGCAGTGCATTGAGTCCAGAGAGTGCTCTTTCACCACTGGGGATGCAGTGCAGTGAGTCCAGAGAGTGCACTGGCACCACTGGGGATGCAGCGCAGTGAGTCCAGAGAGTGCACTGGCACCCCTGGGGATGCAGTGCCGTGAGTCCAGAGAGTGCACTGGCACCACTGGGGATGCAGTGCTGTGAGTCCAGAGAGTGCACTGGCACCACTGGGGATGCAGTGCCGTGAGTCCAGAGAGTGCACTGGCACCACTGGGGATGCAGTGCAGTGAGTCCAGAGAATGCACTGGCACCACTGGGGATGCACTGCAGTGAGTCCAGAGAGTGCACTGGCACCACTGGGGATGTGCTGCAGTGAGTCCAGAGAGTGCACTTGCACCACTGGGGATGCAGTGCAGTGACTCCAGAGAGTGCACTGGCACCACTGGGGATGCACTGCAGTGAGTCCAGAGACTGCACTGGCACCACTGGGCATGCAGTGCAGTGAGTCCAGAGAGGGCACTGACACCACTGGGGATGCAGTTCAGTGAGTCCAGAGAGTGCACTGGCACCACTGGCGATGCACTGCAGTGAGTCCAGAGAATGCACTGTCACCACTGGTGATGCAGTGCAGTGAGTCCAGAGAGTGCACTGGCACCACTAGGGATGCAGCGCAGTGAGTCCAGAGAGTGCACTGGCACCACTGGGGATGCAGCGCAGTGAGTCCAGAGAGTACACTGGCACCACTGGGGATGCACTGCCGTGAGTCCAGAGAGTGCACTGGCACCACTGGGGATGCACTGCCGTGAGTCCACAGAGTGCACTGGCATCACTGGGTATGCACTGCCGTGCTTCCAGAGAGTGCACTGGCACCACTGGGGATGCACTGCAGTGAGTCCAGAGAGTGCACTGGCACCACTGGTGATGCACTGCAGTAAGTGCAGAGAGTGCACTGGCACCACTGGGGATGCAGTTCAGTGACTCCAGAGAGTGCAGTGGCACTACTGGGGATGCAGTGCAGTGAGTCCAGAGAGTGCACTGGTACGATTGGGGATGCACTGCAGTGAGTCCAGAGAGTGCACTGGCACCACTGGGGATGCAATGCAGTGAGTCCAGAGAGTGCACTGGCACCACTGGGGATGCACTGCAGTGAGTCCAGAGAGTGCACTGGAACCACTGGGGATGCACCCCGGTGAGTCCAGAGAGTGCACTGGCACCACTGGCGATGCACCCCGGCAAGTCCAGAGAGTGCACTGGCACCACAGGGGATGCAGTGCAGTGAATCCAGAGAGTGCACTGGCACCACTGTGGATGCAGTGCAGTGAGTCCAGAGAGTGCTCTGGCACCACTGGGGATGCAGTGCAACGAGTCCAGAGAGTGCACTGTCACCTTTGGGGATGCAGTGCAGTGAGTCCAGAGAGTGCACTGGCACCACTGGGGATGCACTGCAGTGAGTCCAGAGAGTGCACTGGCACCACTGGGGATGCAGTGCGGTGAGTCCAGAGAGTGCAGTGTCACCACTGGGGATGCAGTGCAGTGACTCAAGAGAGTGCACTGGCACCACTGGGGATGCAGTGCGGTGAGTCCAGAGAGTGCACTGGCACCACTGGGGATGCAGTGCAGTGACTCAAGAGAGTGCACTGGCACCACTGGGGATGCAGTGCAGTCAGTCCAGAGAGTTCACTGGCACCACTGGGGATGCAGTGCAGTGAGTGCAGAGAGTGCACTGGCACCACTGGGGATGCAGTGCAGTGAGTCCACAGAGTGCACTGGCACCAGTGGGGCTGCACTGCAGTGAGTCCAGAGAGTGCACTGGCACCACTGGGGATGCAGTGCAGTGAGTCCACAGAGTGCACTGGCACCACTGGGGATGCAGTGCAGTGAGCTCAGAGAGTGCACTGGCACCACTGGGGATGCAGTGCAGTGAATCCAGAGAGTGCACTGGCACCACTGGGGATGCACTGCAATGAGTCCAGAGAGTGCACTGGCACCACTGGGGATGCAGTGCGGTGAGTCCAGAGAGTGCACTGGCACCACTGGGGATGCAGTGCAGTGAGTCCAGAGAGTGCACTGGCACCACTGGGGATGCACCCCGGTGAGTCCAGAGAGTGCACTGGCACCACTGGGGATGCACCCCGGCAGGTCCAGAGAGTGCACTGTCACCACTGGGAATGCAGTGCAGTGAGTCCAGAGAGTGCACTGGCACCACTGGGGATGCAGTGCAGTGAGTCCAGAGAGTGCACTGGCACCACTGGGGATGCACTGCAGTGAGTCCAGAGAGTGCACTGGCACCACTGGGGATGCACTGCAGTGAATCCAGAGAGTGCACTGGCACCACTGGGGATGCACTGCAGTGAGTCCAGAGAGTGCACTGGCACCACTGGGGATGTGGTGCAATGAGTCCAGAGAGTGCACTGGCACCACTGGGGATGCACTGCAGTGAGACCAGAGATTGCAGTGGCATTACTGGGGATGCAGTGCAGTGAGTCCAGAGAGTGCACTGGAACGATTGGGGATGCACTGCAGGGAGTCCAGAGAGTGCAATGGCACCACCAGGGATGCAATGCAGTGAGTCCAGGGAGTGCACTGGCACCACTGGGGATGCAATGCAGTGACTCAAGAGAGCGCACTGGCACCACTGGGGATGCAGTGCAGTGAGTCCAGAGAGTTCACTGGCACCACTGGGGATGCAGTGCCGTGAGTCCATAGAGTGCATTGGCACCACTGGGGATGCACTGCAGTGAGACCAGAGATTGCACTGGTACGATTGGGGATGCACTGCAGTGAGTCCAGAGAGTGCACTGGCACCACTGGGGATGCAGTGCAGTGAGTCCAGAGAGTGCACTGGCACCACTGGGGATGCAGTGCAGTGAGTCCAGAGAGTGCACTGGCACCACTGGGGATGCAGTGCAGTGAGTCCAGAGAGTGCACTGGCACCACTGGGGATGCAGTGCAGTGAGTGCAGAGAGTGCACTGGCCCCACTGGGGATGTAGTGCAGTGAGTCCACAGAGTGCACTGGTACCACTGGGGATGCAGTGCAGTGAGTCCAGAGAGTGCAGTGGCACCACTGGGGATGCAGTGCAGTGAGTCCAGAGAGTGCAGTGGCACCACTGGGGATTCAGTGCAGTGAGTCCAAAGAGTGCATTGGCACCACTGGGGATGCACTGCAGAACTCAAGAGAGCGCACTGGCAACACTGGTGATGCAGTGCAGTTAGTCCACAGAGGGCACTGGCACCACTGGGGATGCAGTGCGGTGAGTCCAGAGAGTGCACTGGCACCACTGGGGGTGCAGTGCAGTGAGTCCAGAGAGTGCACTGGCACCACTGGGGATGCAGTGCAGTGAGTCCAGAGAGTGCACTGGCACCACTGGGGATGCACCCTGGCAAGTCCAGAGAGTGCACTGTCACCATTGGGGATGCAGTGCAGTGAGTCCAGAGAGTGCACTGGCACCATTGGGGATGCACTGCAGTGAGTCCAGAGAGTGCACTGGCAATAGTGGAGATGCAGTGCAGTGAGTCCAGAGAGTGTACTGGCACCACTGGGGATGCAGTGCAGTGAGTCCAGAGAGTGCACTGGCACCACTGGGGATGAACTGCAGTGAGTCCAGAGAGTGCACTTGTACCACTGGGGATGCACTGCAGTGAGTCCAGAGAGTGCACTGGCACCACTGGGGATGCACTGCAGTGAGTCCAGAGAGTACCCTGGCACCACTGGAGATGCAGTGCAATGAGTTCAGAGAGTTCACTGTCACCACTGGGGATGCACTGCAGTGAGACCAGAGATTGCAGTGGCACCACTGGGGATGCAGTGCAGTGAGTCCAGAGAGTGCACTGGTACGATTGGGGATGCACTGCAGTGACTCAAGAGAGTGCACTGGCACCACTGGGGATGCAGTGCAGTGAGTCCAGAGAGTGCACTGGTACGATTGGGGATGTGCTGCAGTGAGTCCAGAGAGTGCACTTGCACCACTGGGGATGCAGTGCAGTGACTTTAGAGAGTGCACTGGCACCACTGGGGATGCACTGCAGTGAGTCCAGAGACTGCACTGGCACCACTGGGGATGCAGTGCAGTGAGTCCAGAGAGGGCACTGGCACCACTGGGGATGCACTGCAGTGAGTCCAGAGAGTGCACTGGCACCACTGGCGATGCACTGCAGTGAGTCCAGAGAATGCACAGTCACCACTGGTGATGCAGTGCAGTGAGTCCAGAGAGTGCACTGGCACCACTAGGGATGCAGTGCATTGAGTCCAGAGAGTGCACTGGCACCACTGGGGATGCAGCGCAGTGAGTCCAGAGAGTACACTGGCACCACTGGGGATGCACTGCCGTGAGTCCAGAGAGTGCACTGGCCCTACTGGGGATGTAGTGCAGTGAGTCCACAGAGGGCACTGGCACCACTGGGGATGCACTGCAGTGAGTCCAGAGATTGCCCCGGCACCACTGGGGATGCAGTGCAGTGAGTCCAGAGAGTGCAGTGGCACCACTCGGGATGCAGTGCAGTGAGTCCAAAGAGTGCACTGGCATCATTGGGGATGCAGTGCAGTGAGTCCAGAGAGTGCACTGGCACCACTGGGAATGCAGTGCAGTGAGTCCAGAGAGTGCACTGGCACCACTGGGGATGCAGTGCAGTGAGCTCAGAGAGTGCACTGTCACCACTGGGGATGCAGTGCAGTGATTCCAGAGAGTGCACTGGCACGACTGGGGATGCAGTGCAGTGAGTCCAGAGAGTGCACTGGCACCACTGGGGATGCAGTGAAATGAGTCCAGAGAGTGCACTGGCACCACTGGGGATGCACTGCAGTGAGTCCAGAGAGTGCACTGGCACCACTGGGGATGCAGTGCGGTGAGTCCAGAGAGCGCACTGGCACCACTGGGGATGCAGTGCAGTGAGTCCAGAGAGGGCACTGGCACTATTTGGGATGCACCCCGTTGAGTCCAGAGAGTGCACTGGCACCACTGGGGATGCACTGCAATGAGTCCAGAGAGGTCACTGGCACCAATGGCAATGCAGTGCAGTGAGTCCAGAGAGTGCCTTGGCACCACTGGGGATGCACTGCAGTGAGTCCAGAGAGTACCCTGGCACCACTGGGGATGCAGTGCAGTGAGTCCAGAGAGTGCACTGGCACCACTGGGGATGCAGTGCCGTGAGTCCAGAGTGTGCACTGTCACCACTGTGGATGCAGTGCAGTGAGTCCAGAGAGTGCACTGGCACCACTGGGGATGCAGTACTCTGAGTCCAGAGAGTGCACTGGCGCCACTGGGGATGCACTGCAGTGAGTCCAGAGAGTGCACTGGCACCACTGGGGATGCAGTGCGGTGAGTCCAGAGAGTGCACTGGCACCACTGGGGATGCACTGCAGTGAGTCCAGAGAGGGCACTGGCACTATTGGGGATGCAGCGCAGTGAGTCCAGAGAGTGCACTGGAACCACTGGGAATGCAGTGCACTGAGTCCAGAGAGTGCACTGGCACCACTGGGGATGCAGTGCAGTGAGTCCACAGAGAGCACTGGCACCACTGGGGATGCAGTGCAGTGAGTCCAGAGAGTGCAGTGGCACCACTGAGGATGCAGTGCAGTGAGTCCAGAGAGTGCACTGGCACCACTGGGGATGCAGTGCCGTGAGTCCAGAGAGTGCACTGGCACCAATGGCATTGCAGTGCAGTGAGTCCAGAGAGTGCCTTGGCACCACTAGGGATGCACTGCAGTGAGTCCAGAGAGTACCCTGGCACCATTGGGGATGCAGTGCAGTGAGTCCAGAGAGTGCACTGGCACCACTGGGGATGCAGTGCAGTGAGTCCAGAGAGTGCACTGGCACCAGTGGGGATGCAGTGCAGTGAGTCCAGAGAGTGCACTGGCACCACTGGGGGTGCAGTGCAGTGAGTACAGAGAGTGCACTGGCACCACTGGGGATGCAGTGCAGTGAGCTCAGAGAGTGCACTGGCACCACTGGGGATGCAGTGCAGTGAGTCCAGAGAGTGCACTGTCACCACTGGGGATGCAGTGCAGTGAGTCCAGAGACTGCACTGGCACCACTGGGGATGCAGTGCAGTGAGTCCACAGAGTGCACTGGCACCACTGGGGATGCAGTGCAGCTAGATCAGAGAGTGCACTGGCACCACTGGGGATGCAGTGCATTGAGTCCAGAGAGTGCACTGGCACCACTGGGGATGCAGTGCAGTGAGTCCAGAGAGTGCACTGGCACCACTGGAGATGCAGTGCGGTGAGTCCAGAGAGTGCACTGGCACCACTGGGGGTGCAGAGCGGTGAGTCCAGAGAGGTCACTGGCACCACTGGGGATGCAGTGCAGTGAGTCCAGAGAGTGCACGGGCACCACTGGGGATGCACCCCGGTGAGTCCAGAGAGTGCACTGGCACCACTGGGGATGCACCCCTGTGAGTCCAGAGAGTGCACTGGCACCACTGGGGATGCAGTGCAGTGAGTCCAGAGAGTGCACTGGCACCACTGGCGATGCACTGCAGTGAGTCCAGAGAGTGCACTGGCACCACTGGGGATGCACTGCAGTGAGTCCAGAGATTGCCCCGGCACCACTGGGGATGCAGTGCAGTGAGTCCAGAGAGTGCAGTGGCACCACTCGGGATGCAGTGCAGTGAGTCCAAAGAGTGCACTGGCATCATTGGGGATGCAGTGCAGTGAGTCCAGAGAGTGCACTGGCACCACTGGGAATGCAGTGCAGTGAGTCCAGAGAGTGCACTGGCACCACTGGGGATGCAGTGCAGTGAGCTCAGAGAGTGCACTGTCACCACTGGGGATGCAGTGCAGTGATTCCAGAGAGTGCACTGGCACGACTGGGGATGCAGTGCAGTGAGTCCAGAGAGTGCACTGGCACCACTGGGGATGCAGTGAAATGAGTCCAGAGAGTGCACTGGCACCACTGGGGATGCACTGCAGTGAGTCCAGAGAGTGCACTGGCACCACTGGGGATGCAGTGCGGTGAGTCCAGAGAGCGCACTGGCACCACTGGGGATGCAGTGCAGTGAGTCCAGAGAGGGCACTGGCACTATTTGGGATGCACCCCGTTGAGTCCAGAGAGTGCACTGGCACCACTGGGGATGCACTGCAATGAGTCCAGAGAGGTCACTGGCACCAATGGCAATGCAGTGCAGTGAGTCCAGAGAGTGCCTTGGCACCACTGGGGATGCACTGCAGTGAGTCCAGAGAGTACCCTGGCACCACTGGGGATGCAGTGCAGTGAGTCCAGAGAGTGCACTGGCACCACTGGGGATGCAGTGCCGTGAGTCCAGAGTGTGCACTGTCACCACTGTGGATGCAGTGCAGTGAGTCCAGAGAGTGCACTGGCACCACTGGGGATGCAGTACTCTGAGTCCAGAGAGTGCACTGGCGCCACTGGGGATGCACTGCAGTGAGTCCAGAGAGTGCACTGGCACCACTGGGGATGCAGTGCGGTGAGTCCAGAGAGTGCACTGGCACCACTGGGGATGCACTGCAGTGAGTCCAGAGAGGGCACTGGCACTATTGGGGATGCAGCGCAGTGAGTCCAGAGAGTGCACTGGAACCACTGGGAATGCAGTGCACTGAGTCCAGAGAGTGCACTGGCACCACTGGGGATGCAGTGCAGTGAGTCCACAGAGAGCACTGGCACCACTGGGGATGCAGTGCAGTGAGTCCAGAGAGTGCAGTGGCACCACTGAGGATGCAGTGCAGTGAGTCCAGAGAGTGCACTGGCACCACTGGGGATGCAGTGCCGTGAGTCCAGAGAGTGCACTGGCACCAATGGCATTGCAGTGCAGTGAGTCCAGAGAGTGCCTTGGCACCACTAGGGATGCACTGCAGTGAGTCCAGAGAGTACCCTGGCACCATTGGGGATGCAGTGCAGTGAGTCCAGAGAGTGCACTGGCACCACTGGGGATGCAGTGCAGTGAGTCCAGAGAGTGCACTGGCACCAGTGGGGATGCAGTGCAGTGAGTCCAGAGAGTGCACTGGCACCACTGGGGGTGCAGTGCAGTGAGTACAGAGAGTGCACTGGCACCACTGGGGATGCAGTGCAGTGAGCTCAGAGAGTGCACTGGCACCACTGGGGATGCAGTGCAGTGAGTCCAGAGAGTGCACTGTCACCACTGGGGATGCAGTGCAGTGAGTCCAGAGACTGCACTGGCACCACTGGGGATGCAGTGCAGTGAGTCCACAGAGTGCACTGGCACCACTGGGGATGCAGTGCAGCTAGATCAGAGAGTGCACTGGCACCACTGGGGATGCAGTGCATTGAGTCCAGAGAGTGCACTGGCACCACTGGGGATGCAGTGCAGTGAGTCCAGAGAGTGCACTGGCACCACTGGAGATGCAGTGCGGTGAGTCCAGAGAGTGCACTGGCACCACTGGGGGTGCAGAGCGGTGAGTCCAGAGAGGTCACTGGCACCACTGGGGATGCAGTGCAGTGAGTCCAGAGAGTGCACGGGCACCACTGGGGATGCACCCCGGTGAGTCCAGAGAGTGCACTGGCACCACTGGGGATGCACCCCTGTGAGTCCAGAGAGTGCACTGGCACCACTGGGGATGCAGTGCAGTGAGTCCAGAGAGTGCACTGGCACCACTGGCGATGCACTGCAGTGAGTCCAGAGAGTGCACTGGCACCACTGGGGATGCACTGCAGTGAGTCCAGAGAGTGCACTGGTACCACTGGGGATGCAGTGCAGTGAGTCCAGAGAGTGCACTGGAACGATTGGGGATGCAGTGCAGTGAGTCCAGAGAGTGCACTGGCACCACCTGGGATGCAATGCAGTGAGTCCAGGGAGTGCACTGGCACCACTGGGGATGCACTGCAGTGACTCAAGAGAGCGCACTGGCACCACTGGGGATGCAGTGCAGTGAGTCCAGAGTGTGCACTGGCACCACTGGGGATGCAGTGCAGTGAGTCCAGAGAGTGCACTGGCACCACTGGGGATGCAGTGCAGTGAGCTCAGAGAGTGCACTGGCACCACTGGGGATGCAGTGCATTGAGTCCAGAGAGTGCACTGGCACCACTGGGGATGCAGTGCCGTGAGTCCAGAGAGTGCACTGGCACCACTGGGGATGCAGTGCAGTGAGTCCAGAGAGTGCACTGGCACCACTGGAGGTGCAGTGCGGTGAGTCCACAGAGTGCACTGGCACCACTGGGGTTGCAGTGCAGTGAGCTCAGAGAGTGCACTGGCACCACTGGGGATGCAGTGCAGTGAATCCAGAGAGTGCACTGGCACCACTGGGGATGCACTGCAGTGAGTCCAGAGAGTGCACTGGCACCACTGGGGATGCAGTGCGGTGAGTCCAGAGAGTGCACTGGCTCCACTGGGGATGCAGTGCAGTGAGTCCAGAGAGTGCACTGGCACCACTGGGGATGCACCCCGGTGAGTCCAGAGAGTGCACTGGCACCACTGGGGATGCACCCCGGCAGGTCCAGAGAGTGCACTGTCACCACTGGGAATGCAGTGCAGTGAGTCCAGAGAGTGCACTGGCACCACTGGGGATGCAGTGCAGTGAGTCCAGAGAGTGCACTGGCACCACTGGGGATGCACTGCAGTGAGTCCAGAGAGTGCACTGGCACCACTGGGGATGCACTGCAGTGAATCCAGAGAGTGCACTGGCACCACTGGGGATGCACTGCAGTGAGTCCAGAGAGTGCACTGGCACCACTGGGGATGTGGTGCAATGAGTCCAGAGAGTGCACTGGCACCACTGGGGATGCACTGCAGTGAGACCAGAGATTGCAGTGGCATTACTGGGGATGCAGTGCAGTGAGTCCAGAGAGTGCACTGGAACGATTGGGGATGCACTGCAGGGAGTCCAGAGAGTGCAATGGCACCACCAGGGATGCAATGCATGGGTCCAGGGAGTCACTGGCACCACTGGGGATGCAATGCAGTGACTCAAGAGAGCGCACTGGCACCACTGGGGATGCAGTGCAGTGAGTCCAGAGAGTTCACTGGCACCACTGGGGATGCAGTGCCGTCAGTCCATAGAGTGCATTGGCACCACTGGGGATGCACTGCAGTGAGACCAGAGATTGCACTGGTACGATTGGGGATGCACTGCAGTGAGTCCAGAGAGTGCACTGGCACCACTGGGGATGCAGTGCAGTGAGTCCAGAGAGTGCACTGGCACCACTGGGGATGCAGTGCAGTGAGTCCAGAGAGTGCACTGGCACCACTGGGGATGCAGTGCAGTGAGTCCAGAGAGTGCACTGGCACCACTGGGGATGCAGTGCAGTGAGTGCAGAGAGTGCACTGGCCCCACTGGGGATGTAGTGCAGTGAGTCCACAGAGGGCACTGGCACCACTGGGGATGCAGTGCAGAGAGTCCATAGAGTGCATTGGCACCACTGGGGATGCAGTGCAGTGAGTCCAGAGAGTGCAGTGGCACCACTGGGGATTCAGTGCAGTGAGTCCAAAGAGTGCATTGGCACCACTGGGGATGCACTGCAGAACTCAAGAGAGCGCACTGGCAACACTGGTGATGCAGTGCAGTGAGTCCACAGAGGGCACTGGCACCACTGGGGATGCAGTGCGGTGAGTCCAGAGAGTGCACTGGCACCACTGGGGATGCACTGCAGTGAGTCCAGAGAGTGCACTGGCACCACTGGGGATGCAGTGCAGTGAGTCCAGAGAGTGCACTGGCACCACTGGGGATGCACCCTGGCAAGTCCAGAGAGTGCACTGTCACCATTGGGGATGCAGTGCAGTGAGTCCAGAGAGTGCACTGGCACCATTGGGGATGCACTGCAGTGAGTCCAGAGAGTGCACTGGCAATAGTGGAGATGCAGTGCAGTGAGTCCAGAGAGTGCACTGGCACCACTGGGGATGCAGTGCAGTGAGTCCAGAGAGTGCACTGGCACCACTGGGGATGAACTGCAGTGAGTCCAGAGAGTGCACTTGTACCACTGGGGATGCACTGCAGTGAGTCCAGAGAGTGCACTGGCACCACTGGGGATGCACTGCAGTGAGTCCAGAGAGTACCCTGGCACCACTGGGGATGCAGTGCAATGAGTTCAGAGAGTTCACTGTCACCACTGGGGATGCACTGCAGTGAGACCAGAGATTGCAGTGGCACCACTGGGGATGCAGTGCAGTGAGTCCAGAGAGTGCACTGGTACGATTGGGGATGCACTGCAGTGACTCAAGAGAGTGCACTGGCACCACTGGGGATGCAGTGCAGTGAGTCCAGAGAGTGCACTGGTACGATTGGGGATGTGCTGCAGTGAGTCCTGAGAGTGCACTTGCACCACTGGGGATGCAGTGCAGTGACTTTAGAGAGTGCACTGGCACCACTGGGGATGCACTGCAGTGAGTCCAGAGACTGCACTGGCACCACTGGGGATGCAGTGCAGTGAGTCCAGAGAGGGCACTGGCACCACTGGGGATGCACTGCAGTGAGTCCAGAGAGTGCACTGGCACCACTGGCGATGCACTGCAGTGAGTCCAGAGAATGCACTGTCACCACTGGTGATGCAGTGCAGTGAGTCCAGAGAGTGCACTGGCACCACTAGGGATGCAGTGCAGTGAGTCCAGAGAGTGCACTGGCACCACTGGGGATGCAGCGCAGTGAGTCCAGAGAGTACACTGGCACCACTGGGGATGCACTGCCGTGAGTCCAGAGAGTGCACTGGCACCACTGGGGATGCACTGCCGTGAGTCCACAGAGTGCACTGGCATCACTGGGTATGCACTGCCATGCTTCCAGAGAGTGCACTGGCACCACTGGGAATGCAGTGCAGTGAGTCCAGAGAGTGCACTGGTACGATTGGGGATGCACTGCAGTGACTCAAGAGAGTGCACTGGCACCACTGGGGATGCAGTGCAGTGAGTCCAGAGAGTGCACTGGTACGATTGGGGATGCACTGCAGTGAGTCCAGAGAGTGCACTGGCACCACTGGGGATGCACTGCGGTGACTCCAGAGAGTGCACTGGCACCACTGGGGATGCAGTGCAGTGAGTCCAGAGAGTGCACTGGCACCACTGGGGTTGCACTGCAGTGAGTCCAGAGAGTGCACTGGCACCACTGGGGATGCACCCCGGTGAGTCCAGAGAGTGCACTGGCACCACTGGGGATGCACTGCAGTGAGTCCAGAGAGTGCACTGGCACCCATGGGGATGCAGTGCAGTGAGTCCAGAGAGTGCACTGGCACCAGTGGGGATGCACTGCAGTGAGTCCAGAGAGTGCACTGGCACCACTGGGGATGCAGTGCAGTGAGTCCAGAGAGTGCACTGGCACCACTGGGGATGCACTGCACTGAGACCAGAGATTGCAGTGGCACCACAGGGGATGCAGTGCATTGAGTCCAGAGAGTGGCACTGGTACGATTGGGGATGCAGTGCAGTGAGTCCAGAGAGTGCACTGGCACCACTGGGGATGCAATGCAGCGAGTCCAGAGAGTGCACTGGCACCACTGGGGATGCACTGCAGTGACGCAAGAGAGTGCACTGACACCACTGGCGATGCAGTGCAATGAGTCCAGAGAGTGCACTGGCACCACTGGGGATGCAGTGCAGTGAGCTCAGAGAGTGCACTGGCACCACTGGGGATGCAGTGCAGTGAGTCCAGAGAGTGCACTGGCACCACTGGGGATGCACTGCAGTGAGTCCAGAGAGTGCACTGGCACCACTGGGGATGCAGTGCGGTGAGTCCAGAGAGTGCACTGGCACCACTGGGGATGCAGTGCAGTGAGTCCAGAGAGGTCACTGGCACCACTGGGGATGCAGTGCATTGAGTCCAGAGAGTGCACTGGCACCACTGGGGATGCAGTGCAGTGAGTCCAGAGTGTGCACTGGCACCACTGGGGATGCACCCCGGCAAGTCCAGAGAGTGCACTGGCACCACTGGGGATGCAGTGCAGTGAGTCCAGAGAGTGCACTTGCACCACTGGGGGTGCAGTGCAGTGAGTCCAGAGAGTGCACTGGCACCAGTGGGGATGCACTGCAGTGAGTCCAGAGAGTGCACTGGCACCACTGGGGATGCAGTGCCGTGAGTCCATAGAGTGCATTGGCACCACTGGGGATGCACTGCAGTGAGACCAGAGATTGCACTGGTACAATTGGGGATGCAGTGCAGTGAGTCCAGAGAGTGCACTGGCACCACTGGGGATGCAGTGCAGTGAGTCCAGAGAGTGCACTGGCACCACTGGGAATGCAGTGCAGTGACTCAAGAGAGTTCACTGGCACCACTGGGGATGCAGTGCAGTGAGTGCAGAGAGTGCACTGGCCCCACTGGGGATGTAGTGCAGTGAGTCCACAGAGGGCACTGGTACCACTGGGGATGCAGTGCCGTGAGTCCAGAGAGTGCATTGGCAGCACTGGGGATGCAGTGCAGTGAGTCCAGAGAGTGCACTGGCACCACTGGGTATGCAGTGCAGTGAGTCCAAAGAGTTCACTGGCACCATTGGGGATGCAGTGCAATGAGTGCAGAGAGTGCACTTGCACCACTGGGGATGCAGTGCAGTGAGTCCAGAGAGTGCTCTGGTACCACTGGGGATGCAGTGCAGTGAGCTCAGAGAGTGCACTGGCACCACAGGGGATGCAGTGCAGTGAGTCCAGAGAGTGCACTGGCACCACTGGGGATGCACTGCAGTGAGTCCAGAGAGTGCACGGGCACCACTGGGGATGCAGTGCGGTGAGTCCAGAGAGTGCACTGGCACCACTAGGGATGCAGTGCAGTGAGTCCAGAGTGTGCACTGGCACCACTGGGGATGCAGTGCCGTGAGTCCAGAGAGTGCACTGGCACCACTGGGGATGCACCCCGGCAAGTCCAGAGAGTGCACTGTCACCACTGGGGATGCAGTTCAGTGAGTCCAGAGAGTGCACTGGCACCACTGGGGATGCAGTGCAGTTAGTCCACAGAGGGCACTGGCACCACTGGGGATGCAGTGCAGTGAGTCCAGAGAGTGCACTGGCACCACTGGGGATGCAGTGCAATGAGTTCAGAGAGTGCACTGGCACCACTGGGGATGCACTGCAGTGAGACCAGAGATTGCAGTGGCACCACTGGGGATGCACTGCAGTGAGTCCAGAGAGTGCACTGGTACGATTGGGGATGCACTGCAGTGAGTCCAGAGAGTGCACTAGCACCACTTGGGATGCAATGCAGTGAGTCCAGAGAGTGCACTGGCACCACTGGGGATGCACTGCAGTGACTCAAGAGAGTGCACTGGCACCACTGGGGATGCAGTGCAGTGAGTCCAGAGAGTGCACTGGTACGATTGGGGATGCACTGCAGTGAGTCCAGAGAGTGCACTGGCACCACTGGGGATGCACTGCGGTGACTCCAGAGAGTGCACTGGCACCAACTGGAAATGCACTGCAGTGAGTCCACAGAGTGCACTGGCACCACTGGGGATGCAGTGCAGTGAGTCCAGAGAGTGCACTGGCTCCACAGGGGATGCACACCGGTGACTCCAGAGAGTGCACTGGCACCACTGGGGATGCACCCCGGCAAGTCCAGAGAGTGCACTGGCACCACAGGGGATGCAGTGCAGTGAGTCCAGAGAGTGCACTGGCACCACTGGGGATGAACCCCGGTTAGTCAAGAGAGTGCACTGGCACCACTGGGGATGCAGTGCAGTGAGCTCAGAGAGTGCACTGGCACCACTGGGGATGCAGTGCAGTGAGTCCAGAGAGTGCACTGGCACCACTGGGGATGCAGTGCAGTGAGTCCCGAGAGCGCACTGGCACCACTGGGGATGCAGTGCAGTGAGTCCAGAGAGTGCACTGGCACCACTGGGGATGCAGTGCATTGAGTCCAGAGACCGCACTGGCACCACTGGGGATGCACTGCAGTGAGTCCAGAGAGTGCACTGGCACCACTGGGGATGCAGTGCGGTGAGTCCAGAGAGTGCACTGGCACCACTGGGGGTGCAGTGCAGTGAGTCCACAGAGGTCACTGGCACCAATGGGGATGCAGTGCAGTGAGTCCAGAGAGTGCACTGGCCCCACTGGGGATGCAGTCCAGTGAGTCCACAGAGGGCACTGGCACCACTGGGGATGCAGTGCAGTGAGTCCAGAGAGTGCACTGGCACCACTGGGGATGCAGTGCAGTGAGTCCAGAGAGTGCAGTGACACCACTGGGGATGCAGTGCAGTGAGTCCAGAGAGTGTACTGGCACCATTTGGGATGCACTGCAGTGAGTCTAGAGAGTGCACTGGCAATAGTGGAGATGCAGTGCAGTGAGTCTAGAGAGTGCACTGGCACCACTGGGGATGCAGTGCAGTGAGTCCAGAGAGTGCACTGGCACCACTGGGGATGAACTGCAGTGAGTCTAGAGAGTGCACTTGTACCACTGGGGATGCACTGCAGTGAGCTCAGAGAGTGCACTGGCACCACTGGGGATGCACTGCAGTGAGTCCAGAGAGTACCCTGGCACCACTGGGGATGCAGTGCAATGAGTTCAGAGAGTGCACTGGCACCACTGGGGATGCACTGCAGTGAGACCAGAGATTGCAGTGGCACCACTGGGGATGCAGTGCAGTGAGTCCAGAGAGTGCACTGGTACGATTGGGGATGCACTGCAGTGAGTCCAGAGAGTGCACTGGCACCACTGGGGATGCAATGCAGTGAGTCCAGAGAGTGCACTGGCACCACTGGGGATGCAGTGCAGTGAGTCCAGAGAGTGCACTGGCACCACTGGGGATGCACCCCGGTGCGTCCAGAGAGTGCACTGGCACCACTGGGGATGCACCCCGGCAAGTCCAGAGAGTGCACTGGCACCACTGGGGATGCACTGCAGTGAGTCCAGAGAGTCCACTGGCACCACTGGGGATGCACCCCTGTTAGTCAAGAGAGTGCACTGGCACCACTGGGGATGCAGTGCAGTGAGTCCAGAGAGTCCACTGGCACCACTGGGGATGCACCCCTGTTAGTCAAGAGAGTGCACTGGCACCACTGGGGATGCAGTGCAGTGAGTCCAGAGAGTGCACTGGCACCACTGGGGATGCAGTGCAGTGAGTCCAGAGAGTGTACTGGCACCGCTGGGGATGCAGTCCCGTGAGTCCAGAGAGTGCACTGGCAGCACTGGGGATGCAGTGCCGTGAGTCCAGAGTGTGCACTGGCACCACTGGGGATGCAGTGCAGTGAGTCCAGAGAGTGTACTGGCACCACTGGGGATGCACTGCAGTGAGTCCAGAGAGTGCACTTGCACCACTGGGGATGCAGTGCCGTGAGTCCAGAGAGTGTACTGGCACCACTGGGGATGCAGTGCAGTGAGTCCAGAGAGTGCAATGGCACCACTGGGGATGCAGTGCAGTGAGTCCAGAGAGTGCACTGACACCACTGGGGATGCAGTGCAGTGAGTCCAGAGAGTGCACTGGAACCACTGGGGATGCAGTGCAGTGAGTCCAGAGAGTGCACTGGTACGATTGGGGATGCAGTGCCGTGAGTCCAGAGAGTGCACTGGTACGATTGGGGATGCAGTGCCGTGAGTCCAGAGAGTGCACTTGCACCACTAGTGATGCAGTGCAGTGAGTCCAGAGAGTGCACTGGCACCACTGGGGATGCAGTGCAGTGAGTCCACAGAGTGCACTGGCACCACTGGAGATGCAGTGCCGTGAGTCCAGAGAGTGCACTGGCACCACTGGGGATGCACTGCAACGCGTCCAGAGAGTGCACTGGCACCAATGGCAATGCAGTGCAGTGAGTCCAGAGAGTGCCTTGGCACCACTGGGGATGCAGTGCAGTGAGTCCAGAGAGTACCGTGGCACCACTGGGGATGCAGTGCAGTGAGTCCAGAGAGTGCACTGGCACCACTGGGGATGCAGTGCCGTTGGTCCGGAGAGTGCACTAGCACCACTGGGGATGCACTGCAGTGAGTCCAGAGAGTGCACTGGCACCACCGGGGATGCAGTGCCGTGAGTCCAGAGAGTGCACTGTCACCACTGGGGATGCAGTGCAGTGAGTCCAGGGAGTGCACTGGCACCACTGGGGATGCAGTGCAGTGAGACCAGAGATTGCACTGGTACGATTGGGGATGCAGTGCCGTGAGTCCAGAGAGTGCACTGGCACCACTGGGGATGCACTGCAATGAGTCCAGAGAGTGCACTGGCACCACTAGTGATGCAGTGCAGTGAGTCCAGAGAGTGCACTGGCACCACTGGGGATGCAGTGCAGTGAGTCCAGAGAGTGCACTGGCACCACTGGGGATGCAGTGCCGTGAGTCCAGAGAGTGCACTGGCACCACTGGGGATGCACTGCAATGCGTCCAGAGAGTGCACTGGCACCAATGGCAATGCAGTGCAGTGAGTCCAGAGAGTGCCTTGGCACCACTGGGGATGCAGTGCAGTGAGTCGAGAGAGTACCGTGGCACCACTGGGGATGCAGTGCAGTGAGTCCAGAGAGTGCACTGGCACCACTGGGGATGCAGTGCCGTTGGTCCGGAGAGTGCACTAGCACCACTGGGGATGCAGTGCCGTGAGTCCAGAGTGTGCACTGGCACCGCTGGGGATGCACTGCAGTGAGTCCAGAGAGTGCACTGGCACCACCGGGGATGCAGTGCCGTGAGTCCAGAGAGTGCACTGTCACCACTGGGGATGCAGTGCAGTGAGTCCAGGGAGTGCACTGGCACCACTGGGGATGCAGTGCAGTGAGACCAGAGATTGCACTGGTACGATTGGGGATGCGCGGCAGTGAGTCCAGAGAGTGCACTGGCACCACTGGGGATGCACCCTGGTGAGTCCAGAGAGTGCACTGGCACCACTGGGGATGCAGTGCAGTGAGTCCAGAGAGTGCACTGGCACCACTGGGGATGCACTGCCGTGCTTCCAGAGAGTGCACTGGCACCACTGGGGATGCACTGCAGTGAGTCCAGAGAGTGCACTGGCACCACTCGGGATGCAGTGCAGTGAATCCAGAGTGCACTGGCACCACTGGGGATGCACTGCAGTAAGTGCAGAGAGTGCACTGGCACCACTGGGGATGCACTGCAGTGAGTCCAGAGAGTGCACTGGCACCACTGGGGATGCAGTGCGGTGAGTCCAGAGAGTGCACTGGCACCACTGGGGATGCAGTGCGGTGAGTCCAGAGAGTGCACTGTCACCACTGGGGATGCAGTGCAGTGAGTCCAGAGAGGTCACTGGCACCACTGGGGATGCAGTGCAGTGAGTCCAGATAGTGCACTGGCACCACCGGGGATGCACCCTGGTGAGTCCAGAGAGTGCACTGGCACCACTGCGGATGCACCCCGGCAAGTCCAGAAAGTGCAGTGTCACCACTGGGGATGCAGTGCAGTGAGTCCAGAGAGTGCACTGGCACCACTGGGGATGCAGTGCAGTGAGTCCAGAGAGGTCACTGGCACCACTGGGGATGCAGTGCAGTGAGTCCAGAGAGTGCCCTGGCACCACTGGGGATGCAGTGCAGTGAGTCCAGAGAGTGCACTGGCACCACTGGGGATGCAGTGCAGTGAGTCCAGAGAGTGCACTGGCACCACGTGGGATGCAGTGCAGTGAGTCCAGAGATTGCACTGGCACCACTGGGGATGCAGTGCCGTGAGTCCAGAGAGTGCACTGGCACCACTGGGGATGCAGTGCAGTGAATCCAGAGAGTGCCCCGGCACCACTGGGGATGCAGTGCAGTGAGTCCAGAGAGTGCAGTGGCACCACTAGTGATGCACTGAAGTGAGTCCAGAGAGTGCACTGGCACCACTGGGGATGCACTGCAGTGAGTCCAGAGAGTGCACTGGCACCACTGGGGATGCAGTGCAGTGAGTCCAGAGAGTGCAGTGGCACCACTGCGGATGCAGTGCAGTGAGTCCAAAGAGTGCACTGGCACCACTGGGGATGCACTGCAGTGAGTCCAGAGAGTGTACTGGCACCACTGGGGCTGCAGTGCAGTGAGTCCAGAGAGTGCACTGACACCACTGGGGATGCAGTGCAGTGAGTCCAGAGAGTGCACTGGCACCACTGGGGATGCACCCCGGCAAGTCTAGAGAGTGCACTGTCACCACTGGGGATGCAGTGCAGTGAGTCCAGAGAGTGCACTGGCACCACAGGGGATGCAGTGCAGTGAGTCCAGAGAGTGCACTGGCACCACTGGGGATGCAGTGCAGTGAGTCCAGAGAGTACACTGGCACCACTCGGGATGCACTGCCGTAAGTCCAGAGAGTGCACTGGCACCACTGGGGATGCACTGCAGTAAGTCCAGAGAGTGCACTGGCACCACTGGGGATGCAGTGCAATGAGTCCAGAGTGTGCACTGGCACCACTGGGGATGCACTGCAGTGAGTCCAGAGATTGCAGTGGCACCACTGGGGATGCAGTGCAGTGAGTCCAGAGAGTGCACTGGTTCGATTGGGGATGCAGTGCAGTGAGTCCAGAGAGTGCACTGGCACCACTGGAGATGCAATGCAGTGAGTCCAGAGAGGTCACTGGCACCACTGGGCATGCAGTGCAGTGAGTCCAGAGACTGCACTGGCACCACTGGGGATGCAGTGCGGTGAGTCCAGAGAGTGCACTGGCACCACTGGGGATGCAGTGCAGTGAGTCCAGAGAGTGCACTGGCACCACTGCGGATGCACCCCGGCAAGTCCAGAGAGTGCACTGTCACCACTGGGGATGCAGTGCAGTGAGTCCAGAGAGTGCACTGGCACCACTGGGGATGCAGTGCAGTGAGTCTAGAGAGTGCACTGGTACCACTGGGGATGCACTGCCGTGAGTCCAGAGAGTACACTGGCACCACTCGGGATGCACTGCCGTAAGTCCAGAGAGTGCACTGGCACCACTGGGGATGCAGTGCAATGAGTACAGAGTGTGCACTGGCACCACTGGGGATGCACTGCAGTGAGTCCAGAGATTGCACTGGTACCACTGGGGATGCAGTGCAGTGAGTCCAGAGAGTGCACTGGTACGATTGGGGATGCAGTGCAGTGAGTCCAGAGAGTGCACTGGCACCACTGGGGATGCAATGCAGTGAGTCCAGAGAGGTCACTGGCACCACTGGGGATGCAGTGCAGTGAGTCCAGAGACTGCACTGGCACCACTGGGGATGCAGTGCGGTGAGTCCAGAGAGTGCACTGGCACCACTGGGGATGCAGTGCAGTGACTCCAGAGAGTGCACTGGCACCACTGGGGATGCACTGCAGTGAGTCCAGATGTTAGCGTAGCAACCACATAATCACCAAGTGATTATATGAAGGTGCTTTATTCAGCGCTGGAAGCCGGGGCAGGTGCCCAAATCTGGCTTCAAGTCCCGTTACTTCCCAGCCGTTATTTATACATACAATATTGCGTCAGGTATACATATTCATTACAGGTTGCAACATCAGCCTCGCTTTTCATTCTAATTAGCTCCCCTCCCCTTTGCACTTGCGTGGCGCACTCTGGTGGTCGTCCAGGTGGTCGTCCAGATGAAGTAAGGAGTCTTCCTCTCCGCTAAACTTTTCACCTTTCTTACTCGACGCATGCTCCCTCCGCTTCTTGGTTCTGCTTCAACTCATTTCATCATTTCCAGGCCCTTATCCAAGGTCAGGTTGTACCTGTTCCCTCCCAGGGTTCCCCTTCAATGATTCTTTTGATTGTTCAATGTACTCCCTAAGTTTCCAGTATACATAGATTAATTGATAATGTAAGTACATTTGGCAATGCTTAATTATACTGTAGGTCCCATTACCTAAGAGACATTAGTAAAACATCCATTCGATTCTCCCCAACACTAACATTCCCCCCCTTTGAAAATACTTCACTCATACCAAGAGCAAGTATTTTCATTACTGTTAGGTTGAATCAGGTTAGTAGAGGTTAGTGAGTATAACTTGATATAGAGATTAGTAAGTATAATCTTAACGCATCTTCGTTAGTCTACTATCTTATTGATTCCTCTATGCCTGCTTGTTAACGCTAGTACTATAGGATGGGGGTGGAGTAAGTGGGATAGGGTGTTCTGGGTGATTCCCAGTAACCTACTAACCTCCTTGACCACGTTGGCAATGAAATGTGGTCCCCTGTCTGAAGAAATACCCAACGGTACACCAAATCTAGGGATTATTTCCCGTAGTAACCATTTTACCGTTTCCTTTGCTTAGTTGGTGTGACAGGGAAGGGCCTCTGGCCATCCTGAAAAAGTATCAACCCCTACCGATCGGTATTTATAACCTCTTGCTTTAGGCAGTTCCACGAAGTCTATTTGCCAGTAATCTCCAGGCTCTATTCCAGCTCTAGTTCTTCCCATCTCAGCATGTTTCCTTGCTACCGGATTATTCTTTAAGCAAAGCTCACATTTTGACATTACTGACTTTGCCATTGTTAACATGTGTACCGAGATGACACCTCGTTTCAAATAGGTCACCATTGCTTCTGCACCCCAGTGACATTCATTATGTTTTATTTGTAAGATTTCTCGCATTATTATAGGAGGTACTATGAGTTGTCCTGTCGTAGTCACATACCACCCGTCAGGATTCTTCTGGGCCTTCATCAAATTTGCAAGTCTCTCATCTTCCGCTGAATACTTTGGGTCTTTAGGTAATTTAAAACAAGAGAGGCCTACCTTCGATGGAATTAGAGCCATTACTTTCCATACTTCACGTGCAACCTTCCGGGCCGTCAAATCCGCCAGTCTGTTACCTTCTGCAATCTCTGACACCCCTCCTTGATGAGCTTTACAATGCATTATGGCCACCTGTTGGGGTTTCTGTACAGCTGTTATTAATTTCAATATTTCTTCCTGGTATTTTATATTAGTCCCTTGTGAGGATAGCATTCCCCTTTCTTTCCATAATGCCCCATGTACGTGGACTACCCCGAATGCATATTTTGAATCTGTCCAAATATTCACGTTCTTACCCTCGCTTAGTTCCAGGGCTCGTGTCAGGGCGACTATTTCTGCTCGTTGGGCTGAAGTCCCCGGAGGTAGGGAATTTGCCTCAATCACTACCTTTGATGTAGTTGCCGCGTATCCTGCATAACGAGTCCCATTTTCCACAAAGCTGCTTCCATCCGTGAAAAGTTCCCAATCCGGTCTCCCCCGAGGCTGATCCTTTAAGTCTGTTCTGCTGGCATAGGTATGTTCGATGATCTCCACGCAATCATGACTGAGGTCTCCTTCCTCCGTAGTTGTTCCTAGAAACACTGCTGGGTTCAATAAGTTAGTAGTTCTTAAGATTACATCATCTTGCTCAGTTAGTATAGCTTGATATTTCATCATTCGGCTGGGCCATAGCCAATGGCCCCCCTTTTGCTCCAATACCGTAGTCACCATATGTGGCACGAACACTCAATTTGCTTCCCTAATGTGAGCTTCCTGGCTTCCTGTATTAAAAGGACTGTGGCTGCCATGGCCCTTAAACACGAGGGCCATCCAGCGCTTACTGCATCCAATTGTTTAGAAAAATACCCCACAGGTCTTTTCCAGCTCCCAAGTCGCTGGGTCAGTACTCCTAATGCCAATCGTTGTCTCTCATGCACAAACGGCTGGAAGTCCTTTGATAAGTCCGGGGCATGGCATTCTGTACCCCGACTTGTACCCAATCTTGATATCTCTTCAGCCTCCTTATTCCATCCCCTGTGTTATAATCCCATTGGGGATCCTCGGTGGGGAAGTTTTGATCTAGATTTCCAAGCACTAATCCATTTCGTATATCTTCTCGGGCTCTCTCTCTGGCTGCCCGCAATACCATGTCTTTTTCTGTCGAGTCCATCAAAGTATCCAGGATCACCTGGAGATCATCCCAATCGGGATTTTGGGTTTTAATTATCATTTTCATTACCCTAGCTACTTTATCTGGGTTTTCCCTGTAGGTGCCGGCTGCTTGTTTCCATATCATTAAATCCCCAGCTGAAAAAGGCACCTTAACATATACCGGTCCTTCTGTCCCCACTCCTTGCCTGAGGGGAGCGATTATTTTCCCTCCCTGTTCATTTATAGTTTCTCCTGCCCTTCGCTGTTGCCGGGTCCTATGTGACACAGGGGAGACTAAAGTCGGGGATTCTCCATCACTACTGCTATCTTCCTTTTCTCTTTTCCCTCCCTGTCCTGGCTCTTCCGGCGGAGCCGACGGCGCAACTTCCAAATCAATATTTCCATTATTCATTTCCCCATAATACTTATTATTCTCTATTGCCTGATGCTGTATACAGTGTCCCTCCTTAGTACATGCACAACAACGTTCCTCAGTTGAAACCTCAAGCACCATTATTCCACAAGCATGCTGCCATTCAGGCTTTCGGCGCAAATAAAAGAATAATTCCACATACGGCAGTTCATCATATTTTCCTTCCCGCTTACAGAATAGCATCAATTGTAAAATTGTATTATATTGCAATGTTCCATTCTCAGGCCAAGTTTCTTGGTCCTCTAGTTTATACTGTGGCCACCAAATATTACAATAATCAATCAGCTTTCCTTTCCGCATTTCTTGACCAAAACCTCCCTCTTTCCAGTGTGCTAGCAAACACCCCAGCGGGGATGTCCGCGGGATAGGTACATCTTTTCCCAGAATTCCTTTGATCTTTTTCATTTTGAGCTTATGATACAAACCCAAAAGCTGCCAGAGCAGCAGCACACTTTCCCAGAAGCTGCCGGAGCAGCAGTACACTCTCCCAAAAGCTGCCGGAGCAGCAGCGTGCTCTCCCAGAAGCTGCCGGAGCAGCAGCACGCTTTCCCAAAAGCTGCCGGAGCAGCAGCATGCTCTCCCAAAAGCTGCCGGAGCAGCAGCACGCTTTCCCAAAAGCTGCCGGAGCAGCAGCGTGCTCTCCCAAAAGCTGCCGGAGCAGCAGCACGCTTTCCCAAAAGCTGCCGGAGCAGCAGCACACTCTCCCAAAAGCTGCCGGAGCAGCAGCGTGCTCTCCCAGAAGCTGCCGGAGCAGCAGCACGCTTTCCCAAAAGCTGCCGGAGCAGCAGCACGCTTTCCCAAAAGCTGCCGGAGCAGCAGCGTGCTCTCCCAAAAGCTGCCGGAGCAGCAGCACGCTCACCAAGAAGCTGCCGGAGCAGCAGCACGCTTTCCCAAAAGCTGCCGGAGCAGCAGCGTGCTCACCAAGAAGCTGCCGGAGCAGCAGCGTGCTCTCCCAAAAGCTGCCGGAGCAGCAGCACGCTTTCCCAAAAGCTGCCGGAGCAGCAGCGTGCTCTCCCAAAAGCTGCCGGAGCAGCAGCATGCTTTCCCAAAAGCTGCCGGAGCAGCAGCGTGCTCTCCCAAAAGCTGCCGGAGCAGCAGCACTCTTTCCCAAAAGCTGCCGGAGCAGCAGCACGCTTTCCCAAAAGCTGCCGGAGCAGCAGCACACTCTCCCAAAAGCTGCCGGAGCAGCAGCGTGCTCTCCCAGAAGCTGCCGGAGCAGCACCGTGCTCCCCCAAAAGCTGCCGGAGCAGCAGCACGCTTTCCCAAAAGCTGCCGGAGCAGCAGCGTGCTCTCCCAAAAGCTGCCGGAGCAGCAGCACGCTCACCAAGAAGCTGCCGGAGCAGCAGCGTGCTCTCCCAAAAGCTGCCGGAGCAGCAGCACGCTTTCCCAAAAGCTGCCGGAGCAGCAGCGTGCTCTCCCAAAAGCTGCCGGAGCAGCAGCACGCTTTCCCAGAAGCTGCCGGAGCAGCAGCGTGCTTACTACATACCAATAATACCAAGTGCTGACCCTTCAGCACAAACCAATACAATTACCAATACCAAACCACCAATGCCGAACCTGCAGAGCTTTCGCTCTGTCTAACGGACGGCGCCTAGGCTTACCCCGGGAGCTCCCTGCCCAACCGAGCGTGGCTTTCGCCACGTCTGACCGGCAGGCTTTCCCAACCAAATTGGTACCGAATACCCAAAGTTGAAAGCACCTTTGCTTACCACTCCAGTGGTACGTCGTGAGCAGCGGAGGTCGGTCGTGGTCAACTGCTCCCCGAGAATCCCTCGGTGCCGGCTGGAGCGAAACCGAGACACGAGCCGCCTCAGCAGTGCCCACGCTGTCCCACCTGGGTCGCCAAAATGTTAGCGTAGCAACCACATAACCACCAAGTGATCATATGAAGGTGCTTTATTCAGCGCTGGAAGCCGGGGCAGGTGCCCAAATCTGGCTTCAAGTCCCGTTACTTCCCAGCCGTTATTTATACATACAATATTGCGTCAGGTATACATATTCATTACAGGTTGCAACATCAGCCTCGCTTTTCATTCTAATTAGCTCCCCTCCCCTTTGCACATGCGTGGCGCACTCTGGTGGTCGTCCAGGTGGTCGTCCAGATGAAGTAAGGAGTCTTCCTCTCCGCTAAACTTTTCACCTTTCTTACTCGACGCATGCTCCCTCCGCTTCTTGGTTCTGCTTCAACTCATTTCATCATTTCCAGGCCCTTATCCAAGGTCAGGTTGTACCTGTTCCCTCCCAGGGTTCCCCTTCAATGATTCTTTTGATTGTTCAATGTACTCCCTAAGTTTCCAGTATACATAGATTAATTGATAATGTAAGTACATTTGGCAATGCTTAATTATACTGTAGGTCCCATTACCTAAGAGACATTAGTAAAACATCCATTCGATTCTCCCCAAACCTAACACAGAGACTGCACTGGCACCACTGGCGATGCACTGCAGTGAGTCCAGAGAGGGCATTGGCACCACTGGGGATGCACTGCGGTGCTTCCAGAGAGTGCACTGGCACCACTGGGGATGCACTGCCGTGAGTCCAGAGAGTGCACTGGCACCACCTGGGATGCACTGCAGTGAGTCCAGAGAGTGCACTGGCACCACTGGGGATGCAGTGCAGTGAGTCCAGAGACTGCAGTGGCACCACTGAGGATGCAGTGCAGTGAGTCCAAAGAGTGCACTGGCACCACTGGGGATGCACTGCAGTGAGTCCAGAAAGTGTACTGGCACCACTGGGGATGCAGTGCAGTGAGTCCAGAGAGTGCACTGACACCACTGGGGATGCAGTGCAGTGAGTCCAGAGAGTGCACTGGCACCACTGGGGATGCATCCCGGTGAGTCCAGAGAGTGCACTGTCACCACTGGGGATGCAGTGCAGTGAGTGCAGAGAGTGCACTGGCACCACAGGGGATGCAGTGCAGTGAGTCCAGAGAGTGCACTGGCACCACTGGGGATGCACTGCAGTGAGTCCAGGAGTGCACTGGCACCACTGGGGATGCACTGCAGTGAGTCCAGAGAGTGCACTGGCACCACTGGGGATGCAGTGCAGTGAGTCCAGAGAGTGCACTGGCACCACTGGGGATGCAGTGCAGTGAGTCCAGAGAGTGCACTTGCACCACTGGGGATACAGTGCAGTGAGTCCAGAGAGTGCACTGGCACCACTGGGGATGCAGCGCAGTGAGTCCAGAGAGTGCACTGGCACCACTGGTGATGCACTGCCGTGCTTCCAGAGAGTGGACTGGCACCACTGGGGATGCACTGCCGTGAGTCCAGAGAGTGCACTGGCACCACTGGGGATGCAGTGCAGTGAGTCCAGAGAGTGCACTGGCACCACTGGTGATGCACTGCAGTAAGTGCAGAGAGTGCACTAGCACCACTGGGGATGCAGTGCAGTGTGTCCAGAGAGTGCCCTGGCACCTTTGGGGATGCAGTGCAGTGAGTCCAGAGAGTGCACTGGCACCACTGGGGGTGCACTGCAGTGAGTCCAGAGAGGGCACTGGCACTATTGGGGATGCAGTGCAATGAGTCCAGAGTGTGCACTGGAACCACTGGGGATGCAGTGCAGTGAGTCCAGAGAGTGCACTGGTACGATTTGGGATGCAGTGCAGTGAGTCCAGAGAGTGCACTGGCACCACTGGGGATGCAATGCAGTGAGTCCAGAGAGGTCACTGGCACCACTGGGGATGCAGTGCAGTGAGTCCAGAGACTGCACTGGCACCACTGGGGATGCAGTGCGGTGAGTCCAGAGAGTGCACTGGCACCACTGGGGATGCACTGCAGTGAGTCCAGAGATTGCAGTGGCACCACTGGGGATGCAGTGCAGTGAGTCCAGAGAGTGCACTGGTACGATTGGGGATGCAGTGCAGTGAGTCCAGAGAGTGCACTGGCACCACTGGGGATGCAATGCAGTGAGTCCAGAGAGGGCATTGACACCACTGGGGATGCACTGCCGTGCTTCCAGAGAGTGCACTGGCACCACTGGGGATGCACTGCCGTGAGTCCAGAGAGTGCACTGGCACCACCTGGGATGCACTGCAGTGAGTCCAGAGAGTGCACTGGCACCACTGGGGATGCAGTGCAGTGAGTCCAGAGTGTGCACTGGCACCACTGGGGATGCAGTGCAGTGAGTCCAGAGAATGCACTGGCACCACTGGGGATGCAGTGCTGTGAGTCCAGAGAGTGCACTGGCACCACTGTGGGTGCAGTGCAGTGAGTCCAGAGAGTGCACTGGCACCACTGGGGATGCAGTGCAGTGAGTCCAGAGAGTGCAGTGGCACCACTGGGGATGCAGTGCAGTGAGTCCAAAGAGTGCACTGGCACCACTGGGGATGCACTGCAGTGAGTCCAGAGAGTGTACTGGCACCACTGGGGATGCAGTGCAGTGAGTCCAGAGAGTGCACTGGCACCACAGGGGATGCAGTGCAGTGAGTCCAGAGAGTGCACTGGCACCACTGGGGATGCACTGCAGTGAGTCCAGGAGTGCACTGGCACCACTGGGGATGCAGTGCAGTGAGTCCAGAGAGTGCACTGGCACCACTGGGGATGCAGTGCAGTGAATCCAGAGAGTGCACTGGAACCACTGGGGATGCAGTGCAGTGAGTCCAGAGAGTGCACTTGCACCACTGGGGATACAGTGCAGTGAGTCCAGAGAGTGCACTGGCACCACTGGGGATGCAGCGCAGTGAGTCCAGAGAGTGCACTGGCACCACTGGGGATGCACTGCCGTGCTTCCAGAGAGTGCACTGGCACCACAGGGGATGCACTGCCGTGAGTCCAGAGAGTGCACTGGCACCACTGGTGATGCAGTGCAGTGAGTCCAGAGAGTGCACTGGCACCTTTGGGGATGCAGTGCAGTGAGTCCAGAGAGTGCACTGGCACCACTGGGGATGCAGTGCAGTGAGTCCAGAGAGTGCACTGGCACCGCTGGAGATGCAGTGCAGTGAGTCCAGAGAGTGCACTGGCACCACCTGGGATGCACTGCAGTGAGTCCAGAGAGTGCACGGGCACCACTGGGGATGCACTGCCGTGCTTCCAGAGAGTGCACTGGCACCACTGGGGATGCACTGCAGTGAGTCCAGAGAGTGCACTGGCACCACTGGGGATGCAGTGCAGTGAGTCCAGAGAGAGCACTTGTACCACTGGGTATACAGTGCAGTGAGTCCAGAGAGTGCACTGGCACCACTGGGGATGCAGCGCAGTGAGTCCAGAGAGGTCACTGGCACCACTGGGGATGCAGTGCAGTGAGTCCAGAGAGGGCACTGGCACCACTGGGGATGCAGTGCAGTGAGTCCAGAGAGTGCACTGGCACCACTGGGAATGCTGTGCACTGAGTCCAGAGAGGTCACTGGCACCACTGGGGATGCAGTGCAGTGAGTGCAGAGAGTGCCCTGGCTCCACAGGGGATGCAGTGCAGTGAGTCCAGAGAGTGCACTGGCACCACTGGGGATGCAGTGCAGTGAGTCCAGAGAGTGCACTGGCACCACTGGGGATGCAGCGCAGTGAGTCCAGAGAGTGCACTGGCACCACTGGGGATGCACTGCAATGAGTCCAGAGAGTGCACTGGCACCAATGGCAATGCAGTGCAGTGAGTCCACAGAGTGCCTTGGCACCACTGGGGATGCAGTGCAGTGAGTCCAGAGAGTACACTGGCACCACTGGGGATGAAGTGCAGTGAGTCCAGAGAGTGCAATGGCACCACTGGGGATGCAGTGCCGTTGGTCCCGAGAGTGCACTAGCACCACTGGGGATGCAGTGCCGTGAGTCCAGAGTGTGCACTGGCACCACTGGGGATGCAGTGCAGTGAGTCCAGAGAGTGCACTGGCACCACTGGGGATGCAGTGCTGTGAGTCCAGAGAGTGCACTGGCACCACTGGGGGTGCAGTGCAGTGAGTCCAGAGAGTGCACTGGCACCACTGGGGATGCAGTGCCGTGAGTCCAGAGAGTGCACTGGCACCAGTGGGGATGCACTGCAGTGAGTCCAGAGAGTGCACTGGCACCACTGGGGATGCAGTGCAGTGAGTCCAGAGAGTGCACTGGCACCACTGGGGATGCAGTGCCGTGAGTCCAGAGAGTGCACTGGCACCACTGGGGATGCACTGCAGTGAGTCCAGAGAGTGCACTGGCACCACTGGGAATGCAGTGCAGTGAGTCCAAAGAGTGCACTGGCACCACTGGGGATGCAGTGCAGTGAGTCCAGAGAGTGCACTGGCACCACTGGGGATGCACTGCAGTGAGCTCAGAGAGTGCACTGGCACCAATGGCAAGACAGTGCAGTGAGTCCAGAGAGTGTACTGGCACCACTGGGGATGCAGTGCAGTGAGTCCAGAGAGTGCACTGGCCCCACTGGGGATGCAGTGCAGTGAGTCCAGAGAGTGCAGTGGCACCACTGGGGATGCAGTGCAGTGAGTCCAGAGAGTGCCCCGGCACCACTGGGGATGCACTGCAGTGAGTCCAGAGAGTGCAGTGGCACCACTGCGGATGCAGTGCAGTGAGTCCAAAGAGTGCACTGGCACCACTGGGGATGCACTGCAGTGAGTCCAGAGAGTGTACTGGCACCACTGGGGATGCACTGCAGTGAGTCCAGAGAGTGCACTGACACCACTGGGGATGCACTGCAGTGAGTCCAGAGAGTGCACTGGCACCACTGGGGATGCAGGGCAGTGACTCCAGAGAGTGCACTGGCACCACTGGGGATGCAGTGCAGTGAGTCCAGAGAGTGCACTGGCACCACTGTGGATGCACCCCGGCAAGTCTAGAGAGTGCACTGTCACCACTGGGGATGCAGTGCAGTGAGTCCAGAGAGTGGACTGGCACCACAGGGGTTGCAGTGCAGTGAGTCCAGAGAGTGCACTGGCACCACTGGGGATGCACTGCAGTGAGTCCAGGAGTGCACTGGCACCACTGGGGATGCACTGCAGTGAGTCCAGAGAGTGCACTGGCACCACTGGGGATGCAGTGCAGTGAGTCCAGAGAGTGCACTGGCACCAATGGGGATGCATTGCAGTGAATCCAGAGAGTGCTCTGGAACCACTGGGGATGCAGTGCAGTGAGTCCAGAGAGTGCACTTGCACCACTGGGGATACAGTGCAGTGAGTCCAGAGAGTGCACTGGCACCACTGGGGATGCAGCGCAGTGAGTCCAGAGAGTGCACTGGCACCACTGGGGATGCACTGCCGTGCTTCCAGAGAGTGCACTGGCACCACTGGGGATGCACTGCCGTGAGTCCAGAGAGTGCACTGGCACCACTGGGGATGCAGTGCAGTGAGTCCAGAGAGTGCACTGGCAGCACTGGTGATGCACTGCAGTAAGTGCAGAGAGTGCACTGGCACCACTGGCGATGCAGTGCAGTGTGTCCAGAGAGTGCCCTGGCACCTTTGGGGATGCAGTGCAGTGAGTCCAGAGAGTGCACTGGCACCACTGGGGGTGCAGTGCAGTGAGTCCAGAGTGTGCACTGGAACCACCGGGGATGCAGTGCCGTGAGTCCAGAGAGTGCACTGGCACCGCTGGAGATGCAGTGCAGTGAGTCCAGAGAGTGCACTGGCACCACCTGGGATGCACTGCAGTGAGTCCTGAGAGCGCATTGGCACCACTGGGGATGCAGTGCAGTGACTCCAGAGAGTGCACTGGCACCACTGGGGATGCAGTACAGTGAGTCCAGAGAGTGCACTCGCACCTCTGGGGATGCAGTGCAGTGAGTCCAGAGAGTGCACTGGCACCACTGGGGATGCAGTGCAGTGAGTCCAGAGAGTGCAGTTGCACCACTGGGGATACAGTGCAGTGAGTCCAGAGAGTGCACTGGCACCACTGGGGATGCAGCGCAGTGAGTCCAGAGAGTGCACTGGCACCACTGGGGATGCAGTGCAGTGAGTCCAGAGAGTGCACTGGCACCACTGGGGATGCACTGCAGTGAGTCCAGAGAGTGCACTGGCACTATTCGGGATGCAGTGCAGTGAGTCCAGAGAGTGCACTGGCACCACTGGGAATGCAGTGCACTGAGTCCAGAGAGGTCACTGGCACCACTGGGGATGCAGTGCAGTGAGTCCAGAGAGTGCCCTGGCACCACAGGGGATGCAGTGCAGTGAGTCCAGAGAGTGCACTGGCACCAATAGGGATGCAGTGCAGTGAGTCCAGAGAGTGCACTGGCACCACTGGGGATGCACTGCAGTGAGTCCAGAGAGTGCACTGGCACCACTGGGGATGCAGTGCAGTGAGTCCAGAGAGTGCACTGGCACCACTGGGGATGCAGTGCAGTGAGTCCACAGAGTGCACTGGCACCACTGGGGATGCAGTGCAGTGAGTCCAGAGAGTGCACTTGCACCACTGGGGATACAGTGCAGTGAGTCCAGAGAGTGCACTGGCACCACTGGGGATGCAGCGCAGTGAGTCCAAAGAGTGTACTGGCACCACTGGGGAAGCAGCGCAGTGAGTCCAGAGAGTGCACTGGCACCACTGGGGATGCAGTGCAGTGAGTCCAGAGAGTACACTGGCACCACTCGGGATGCACTGCCGTTAGTCCAGAGAGTGCACTGGCACCACTGGGGATGCACTGCAGTAAGTCCAGAGAGTGCACTGGCACCACTGGGGATGCAGTGCAATGAGTCCAGAGTGTGCACTGGCACCACTGGGGATGCACTGCAGTGAGTCCAGAGATTGCAGTGGCACCACTGGGGATGCAGTGCAGTGAGTCCAGAGAGTGCACTGGCACCACTGGGGATGCAGTGCAGTGAGTCCAGAGAGTGCACTGGCACCACTGGGGATGCAGTGCAGTGAGTCCAGAGAGTGCACTGGCACCACTGGGGATGCAGCGCAGTGAGTCCAGAGAGGTCACTGGCACCACTGGGGATGCAGTGCAGTGAGTCCAGAGAGGGCACTGGCACCACTGGGGATGCAGTGCAGTGAGTCCAGAGAGTGCACTGGCACCACTGGGAATGCTGTGCACTGAGTCCAGAGAGGTCACTGGCACCACTGGGGATGCAGTGCAGTGAGTGCAGAGAGTGCCCTGGCACCACAGGGGATGCAGTGCAGTGAGTCCAGAGAGTGCACTGGCACCACTGGGGATGCAGTGCAGTGAGTCCAGAGAGTGCACTGGCACCACTGGGGATGCAGCGCAGTGAGTCCAGAGAGTGCACTGGCACCACTGGGGATGCACTGCAATGAGTCCAGAGAGTGCACTGGCACCAATGGCAATGCAGTGCAGTGAGTCCACAGAGTGCCTTGGCACCACTGGGGATGCAGTGCAGTGAGTCCAGAGAGTACACTGGCACCACTGGGGATGCAGTGCAGTGAGTCCAGAGAGTGCAATGGCACCACTGGGGATGCAGTGCCGTTGGTTCCGAGAGTGCACTAGCACCACTGGGGATGCAGTGCCGTGAGTCCAGAGTGTGCACTGGCACCACTGGGGATGCAGTGCAGTGAGTCCAGAGAGTGCACTGGCACCACTGGGGATGCAGTGCTGTGAGTCCAGAGAGTGCACTGGCACCACTGGGGGTGCAGTGCAGTGAGTCCAGAGAGTGCACTGGCACCACTGGGGATGCAGTGCCGTGAGTCCAGAGAGTGCACTGGCACCAGTGGGGATGCACTGCAGTGAGTCCAGAGAGTGCACTGGCACCACTGGGGATGCAGTGCAGTGAGTCCAGAGAGTGCACTGGCACCACTGGGGATGCAGTGCCGTGAGTCCAGAGAGTGCACTGGCACCACTGGGGATGCAGTGCAGTGAGTCCAGAGAGTGCACTGGCACCACTGGGAATGCAGTGCAGTGAGTCCAAAGAGTGCACTGGCACCACTGGGGATGCAGTGCAGTGAGTCCAGAGAGTGCACTGGCACCACTGGGGATGCACTGCAGTGAGCTCAGAGAGTGCACTGGCACCACTGGGGATGCAGTGCAGTGAGTCCAGAGAGTGTACTGGCACCACTGGGGATGCAGTGCAGTGAGTCCAGAGAGTGCACTGGCCCCACTGGGGATGCAGTGCAGTGAGTCCAGAGAGTGCAGTGGCACCACTGGGGATGCAGTGCAGTGAGTCCAGAGAGTGCCCCGGCACCACTGGGGATGCACTGCAGTGAGTCCAGAGAGTGCAGTGGCACCACTGCGGATGCAGTGCAGTGAGTCCAAAGAGTGCACTGGCACCACTGGGGATGCACTGCAGTGAGTCCAGAGAGTGTACTGGCACCACTGGGGATGCAGTGCAGTGAGTCCAGAGAGTGCACTGACACCACTGGGGATGCACTGCAGTGAGTCCAGAGAGTGCACTGGCACCACTGGGGATGCAGGGCAGTGACTCCAGAGAGTGCACTGGCACCACTGGGGATGCAGTGCAGTGAGTCCAGAGAGTGCACTGGCACCACTGTGGATGCACCCCGGCAAGTCTAGAGAGTGCACTGTCACCACTGGGGATGCAGTGCAGTGAGTCCAGAGAGTGGACTGGCACCACAGGGGTTGCAGTGCAGTGAGTCCAGAGAGTGCACTGGCACCACTGGGGATGCACTGCAGTGAGTCCAGGAGTGCACTGGCACCACTGGGGATGCACTGCAGTGAGTCCAGAGAGTGCACTGGCACCACTGGGGATGCAGTGCAGTGAGTCCAGAGAGTGCACTGGCACCAATGGGGATGCATTGCAGTGAATCCAGAGAGTGCTCTGGAACCACTGGGGATGCAGTGCAGTGAGTCCAGAGAGTGCACTTGCACCACTGGGGATACAGTGCAGTGAGTCCAGAGAGTGCACTGGCACCACTGGGGATGCAGCGCAGTGAGTCCAGAGAGTGCACTGGCACCACTGGGGATGCACTGCCGTGCTTCCAGAGAGTGCACTGGCACCACTGGGGATGCACTGCCGTGAGTCCAGAGAGTGCACTGGCACCACTGGGGATGCAGTGCAGTGAGTCCAGAGAGTGCACTGGCAGCACTGGGGATGCACTGCAGTAAGTGCAGAGAGTGCACTGGCACCACTGGCGATGCAGTGCAGTGTGTCCAGAGAGTGCCCTGGCACCTTTGGGGATGCAGTGCAGTGAGTCCAGAGAGTGCACTGGCACCACTGGGGGTGCAGTGCAGTGAGTCCAGAGTGTGCACTGGAACCACCGGGGATGCAGTGCCGTGAGTCCAGAGAGTGCACTGGCACCGCTGGAGATGCAGTGCAGTGAGTCCAGAGAGTGCACTGGCACCACCTGGGATGCACTGCAGTGAGTCCTGAGAGCGCATTGGCACCACTGGGGATGCAGTGCAGTGACTCCAGAGAGTGCACTGGCACCACTGGGGATGCAGTACAGTGAGTCCAGAGAGTGCACTCGCACCTCTGGGGATGCAGTGCAGTGAGTCCAGAGAGTGCACTGGCACCACTGGGGATGCAGTGCAGTGAGTCCAGAGAGTGCAGTTGCACCACTGGGGATACAGTGCAGTGAGTCCAGAGAGTGCACTGGCACCACTGGGGATGCAGCGCAGTGAGTCCAGAGAGTGCACTGGCACCACTGGGGATGCAGTGCAGTGAGTCCAGAGAGTGCACTGGCACCACTGGGGATGCACTGCAGTGAGTCCAGAGAGTGCACTGGCACTATTCGGGATGCAGTGCAGTGAGTCCAGAGAGTGCACTGGCACCACTGGGAATGCAGTGCACTGAGTCCAGAGAGGTCACTGGCACCACTGGGGATGCAGTGCAGTGAGTCCAGAGAGTGCCCTGGCACCACAGGGGATGCAGTGCAGTGAGTCCAGAGAGTGCACTGGCACCAATAGGGATGCAGTGCAGTGAGTCCAGAGAGTGCACTGGCACCACTGGGGATGCACTGCAGTGAGTCCAGAGAGTGCACTGGCACCACTGGGGATGCAGTGCAGTGAGTCCAGAGAGTGCACTGGCACCACTGGGGATGCAGTGCAGTGAGTCCACAGAGTGCACTGGCACCACTGGGGATGCAGTGCAGTGAGTCCAGAGAGTGCACTTGCACCACTGGGGATACAGTGCAGTGAGTCCAGAGAGTGCACTGGCACCACTGGGGATGCAGCGCAGTGAGTCCAAAGAGTGTACTGGCACCACTGGGGAAGCAGCGCAGTGAGTCCAGAGAGTGCACTGGCACCACTGGGGATGCAGTGCAGTGAGTCCAGAGAGTACACTGGCACCACTCGGGATGCACTGCCGTTAGTCCAGAGAGTGCACTGGCACCACTGGGGATGCACTGCAGTAAGTCCAGAGAGTGCACTGGCACCACTGGGGATGCAGTGCAATGAGTCCAGAGTGTGCACTGGCACCACTGGGGATGCACTGCAGTGAGTCCAGAGATTGCAGTGGCACCACTGGGGATGCAGTGCAGTGAGTCCAGAGAGTGCACTGGTACGATTGGGGATGCAGTGCAGTGAGTCCAGAGAGTGCACTGGCACCACTGGGGATGCAATGCAGTGAGTCCAGAGAGGTCACTGGCACCACTGGGGAAGCAGTGCAGTGAGTCCAGAGACTGCACTGGCACCACTGGGGATGCAGTGCGGTGAGTCCAGAGAGTGCACTGGCACCACTGGGGATGCAGTGCAGTGAGTCCAGAGAGTGCACTGGCACCTCTGGGGATGCACCCCGGTGAGTCCAGAGAGTGCACTGGCACCACTGGGGATGCAGTGCAGTGAGTCCAGAGAGTGCACTGGCCCCACTGGGGATGCAGTGCAGTGAGTCCAGAGAGTGCACTGGCACCACTGGGGATGCAGTGCAGTGAGTCCAGAGAGTGCCCCGGCACCACTGGGGATGCACTGCAGTGAGTCCAGAGAGTGCAGTGGCACCACTGCGGATGCAGTGCAGTGAGTCCAAAGAGTGCACTGGCACCACTGGGGATGCACTGCAGTGAGTCCAGAGAGTGTACTGGCACCACTGGGGATGCAGTGCAGTGAGTCCAGAGAGTGCACTGACACCACTGGGGATGCACTGCAGTGAGTCCAGAGAGTGCACTGGCACCACTGGGGATGCAGGGCAGTGACTCCAGAGAGTGCACTGGCACCACTGGGGATGCAGTGCAGTGAGTCCAGAGAGTGCACTGGCACCACTGGGGATGCACCCCGGCAAGTCTAGAGAGTGCACTGTCACCACTGGGGATGCAGTGCAGTAAGTGCAGAGAGTGCACTGGCACCACTGGGGATGCAGTGCAGTGTGTCCAGAGAGTGCCCTGGCACCACTGGGGATGCAGTGCAGTGAGTCCAGGAGTGCACTGGCACCACTGGGGATGCACTGCAGTGAGTCCAGAGAGTGCACTGGCACCACTGGGGATGCAGTGCAGTGAGTCCAGAGAGTGCACTGGCACCACTGGGGATGCATTGCAGTGAATCCAGAGACTGCACTGGAACCACTGGGGATGCAGTTCAGTGAGTCCAGAGAGTGCACTTGCACCACTGGGGATACAGTGCAGTGAGTCCAGAGAGTGCACTGGCACCACTGGGGATGCAGTGCAGTGAGTCCAGAGAGTGCACTGGCACCACTGGGGATGCACTGCCGTGCTTCCAGAGAGTGCACTGGCACCACTGGGGATGCACTGCCGTGAGTCCAGAGAGTGCACTGGCACCACTGGGGATGCAGTGCAGTGAGTCCAGAGAGTGCACTGGCAGCACTGGTGATGCACTGCAGTAAGTGCAGAGAGTGCACTGGCACCACTGGGGATGCAGTGCAGTGTGTCCAGAGAGTGCCCTGGCGCCTTTGGGGATGCAGTGCAGTGAGTCCAGAGAGTGCACTGGCACCACTGGGGGTGCAGTGCAGTGAGTCCAGAGAGTGCACTGGCACCACTGGGGATGCAGTGCAGTGAGTCCAGAGAGTGCACTGGCACCGCTGGAGATGCAGTGCAGTGAGTCCAGAGAGTGCACTGGCACCACCTGGGATGCACTGCAGTGAGTCCTGAGAGCGCATTGGCACCACTGGGGATGCAGTGCAGCTAGATCAGAGAGTGCACTGGCACCACTGGGGATGCAGTGCAGTGAGTCCAGAGAGTGCACTGGCACCTCTGTGGATGCAGTGCAGTGAGTCCAGAGAGTGCACTGGCACCACTGGGGATGCAGTGCAGTGAGTCCAGAGAGTGCAGTTGCACCACTGGGGATACAGTGCAGTGAGTCCAGAGAGTGCACTGGCACCACTGGGGATGCAGCGCAGTGAGTCCAGAGAGTGCACTGGCACCACTGGGGATGCAGTGCAGTGAGTCCAGAGAGTGCACTGGCACCACTGGGGATGCACTGCAGTGAGTCCAGAGAGGGCACTGGCACTATTGGGGATGCACCCCGGTGAGTCCAGAGAGTGCACTGGCACCACTGGGAATGCAGTGCACTGAGTCCAGAGAGGTCACTGGCACCACTGGGGATGCAGTGCAGTGAGTCCAGAGAGTGCCCTGGCACCACAGGGGATGCAGTGCAGTGAGTCCAGAGAGTACACTGGCACCACTCGGGATGCACTGCCGTAAGTCCAGAGAGTGCACTGGCACCACTGGGGAAGCAGCGCAGTGAGTCCAGAGAGTGCACTGGCACCACTGGGGATGCAGTGCAGTGAGTCCAGAGAGTACACTGGCACCACTCGGGATGCACTGCCGTAAGTCCAGAGAGTGCACTGGCACCACTGGGGATGCACTGCAGTAAGTCCAGAGAGTGCACTGGCACCACTGGGGATGCAGTGCAATGAGTCCAGAGTGTGCACTGGCACCACTGGGGATGCACTGCAGTGAGTCCAGAGATTGCAGTGGCACCACTGGGGATGCAGTGCAGTGAGTCCAGAGAGTGCACTGGTACGATTGGGGATGCAGTGCAGTGAGTCCAGAGAGTGCACTGGCACCTCTGGGGATGCAATGCAGTGAGTCCAGAGAGGTCACTGGCACCACTGGGGATGCAGTGCAGTGAGTCCAGAGAGTGCACTGGCACCACTGGGGATGCAGTGCGGTGAGTCCAGAGAGTGCACTGGCACCACTGGGGATGCAGTGCAGTGAGTCCAGAGAGTGCACTGGCACCACTGGGGATGCACCCCGGTGAGTCCAGAGAGTGCACTGGCACCACTGCGGATGCACCCCGGCAAGTCCAGAGAGTGCACTGTCCCCACTGGGGATGCAGTGCAGTGAGTCCAGAGAGTGCACTGGCACCACTGGGGATGCAGTGCAGTGAGTCCAGAGAGTGCAGTGGTGCCACTGGGGATGCAGTGCAGTGAGTCCAGAGAGTGCACTGGCACCACTGGGGATGCAGTGCAGTGAGTCCAGAGAGTGCACTGATGCCACTGGGGATGCACTGCAGTGAGTCCAGAGAGTGCAGTGGCACCACTGGGGATGCAGTGCAGTGAGTCCAGAGAGTGCCCCGGCACCACTGGGGATGCACTGCAGTGAGTCCAGAGAGTGCACTGGCACCACTGGGGATGCAGTGCAGTGAGTCCAGAGAGTGCACTGGCACCACTGGGGATGCAGTGCAGTGAGTCCACAGAGTGCACTGGCACCACTGGGGATGCAGTGCAGTGAGTCCAGAGAGTGCACTTGCACCACTGGGGATACAGTGCAGTGAGTCCAGAGAGTGCACTGGCACCACTGGGGATGCAGCGCAGTGAGTCCAAAGAGTGTACTGGCACCACTGGGGAAGCAGCGCAGTGAGTCCAGAGAGTGCACTGGCACCACTGGGGATGCAGTGCAGTGAGTCCAGAGAGTACACTGGCACCACTCGGGATGCACTGCCGTAAGTCCAGAGAGTGCACTGGCACCACTGGGGATGCACTGCAGTAAGTCCAGAGAGTGCACTGGCACTACTGGGGATGCAGTGCAATGAGTCCAGAGTGTGCACTGGCACCACTGGGGATGCACTGCAGTGAGTCCAGAGAGTGCACTGGCACCACTGGGGATGCAGTGCAGTGAGTCCAGAGAGTGCACTGGCACCACTGGGGATGCATTGCAGTGAATCCAGAGACTGCACTGGAACCACTGGGGATGCAGTTCAGTGAGTCCAGAGAGTGCACTTGCACCACTGTTGATACAGTGCAGTGAGTCCAGAGAGTGCACTGGCACCACTGGGGATGCACTGCAGTGAGTCCAGAGATTGCAGTGGCACCACTGGGGATGCAGTGCAGTGAGTCCAGAGAGTGCACTGGTACGATTGGGGATGCAGTGCAGTGAGTCCAGAGAGTGCACTGGCACCACTGGGGATGCAATGCAGTGAGTCCAGAGAGGTCACTGGCACCACTGGGGATGCAGTGCAGTGAGTCCAGAGACTGCACTGGCACCACTGGGGATGCAGTGCGGTGAGTCCAGAGAGTGCACTGGCACCACTGGGGATGCAGTGCAGTGAGTCCAGAGAGTGCACTGGCACCACTGGGGATGCACCCCGGTGAGTCCAGAGAGTGCACTGTCCCCACTGGGGATGCAGTGCAGTGAGTCCAGAGAGTGCACTGGCACCACTGGGGATGCAGTGCAGTGAGTCCAGAGAGTGCACTGGTGCCACTGGGGATGCACTGCAGTGAGTCCAGAGAGTGCACTGGCACCACTGGGGATGCAGTGCAGTGAGTCCAGAGAGTGCACTGGTACCACTGGGGATGCACTGCCGTGAGTCCAGAGAGTACACTGGCACCACTCGGGATGCACTGCCGTAAGTCCAGAGAGTGCACTGGCACCACTGGGGATGCACTGCCGTGCTTCCAGAGACTGCACTCTCACTACTGGGGATGCAGTGCAGTGAGTCCACAGAGGGCACTGGCACCACTGGGGATGCAGTGCAGTGAGTCCAGAGAGTGCACTGGCACCACTGGGGATGCACTGCAGTGAGTCCAGAGAGTGCACTGGTACCACTGGGGATGCACTGCAGTGAGTCCAGAGAGTGCACTTGCACCACTGGGATGCACCCCGGCAAGTCCAGAGAGTGCACTGGCACCACTGGGGATGCACTGCCGTGAGTCCAGAGAGTGCACTGGCACCACTGGGGATGCAGTGCAGTGAGTCCAGAGAGTGCACTGGCACCACTGGTGATGCACTGCAGTAAGTGCAGAGAGTGCACTAGCACCACTGGGGATGCAGTGCAGTGTGTCCAGAGAGTGCCCTGGCACCTTTGGGGATGCAGTGCAGTGAGTCCAGAGAGTGCACTGGCACCACTGGGGGTGCACTGCAGTGAGTCCAGAGAGGGCACTGGCACTATTGGGGATGCAGTGCAATGAGTCCAGAGTGTGCACTGGCACCACTGGGGATGCAGTGCAGTGAGTCCAGAGAGTGCACTGGTACGATTGGGGATGCAGTGCAGTGAGTCCAGAGAGTGCACTGGCACCACTGGGGATGCAATGCAGTGAGTCCAAAGAGGTCACTGGCACCACTGGGGATGCAGTGCAGTGAGTCCAGAGACTGCACTGGCACCACTGGGGATGCAGTGCGGTGAGTCCAGAGAGTGCACTGGCACCACTGGGGATGCACTGCAGTGAGTCCAGAGATTGCAGTGGCACCACTGGGGATGCAGTGCAGTGAGTCCAGAGAGTGCACTGGCACCACTGGGGATGCAATGCAGTGAGTCCAGAGAGGGCATTGGCACCACTGGGGATGCACTGCCGTGCTTCCAGAGAGTGCACTGGCACCACTGGGGATGCACTGCCGTGAGTCCAGAGAGTGCACTGGCACCACCTGGGATGCACTGCAGTGAGTCCAGAGAGTGCACTGGCACCACTGGGGATGCAGTGCAGTGAGTCCAGAGAGTGCAGTGGCACCACTGCGGATGCAGTGCAGTGAGTCCAAAGAGTGCACTGGCACCACTGGGGTGCACTGCAGTGAGTCCAGAGAGTGTACTGGCACCACTGGGGATGCAGTGCAGTGAGTCCAGAGAGTGCACTGACACCACTGGGGATGCAGTGCAGTGAGTCCAGAGAGTGCACTGGCACCACTGGGGATGCACCCCGGCAAGTCTAGAGAGTGCACTGTCACCACTGGGGATGCAGTGCAGTGAGTCCAGAGAGTGCACTGGTACCACAGGGGATGCAGTGCAGTGAGTCCAGAGAGTGCACTGGCACCACTGGGGATGCAGTGCAGTGAGTCCAGAGAGTACACTGGCACCACTCGGGATGCACTGCCGTAAGTCCAGAGAGTGCACTGGCACCACTGGGGATGCACTGCAGTAAGTCCAGAGAGTGCACTGGCACCACTGGGGATGCAGTGCAATGAGTCCAGAGTGTGCACTGGCACCACTGGGGATGCACTGCAGTGAGTCCAGAGATTGCAGTGGCACCACTGGGGATGCAGTGCAGTGAGTCCAGAGAGTGCACTGGTACGATTGGGGATGCAGTGCAGTGAGTCCAGAGAGTGCACTGGCACCACTGGGGATGCAATGCAGTGAGTCCAGAGAGGTCACTGGCACCACTGGGGATGCAGTGCAGTGAGTCCAGAGACTGCACTGGCACCACTGGGGATGCAGTGCGGTGAGTCCAGAGAGTGCACTGGCACCACTGGGGATGCAGTGCAGTGAGTCCAGAGAGTGCACTGGCACCTCTGGGGATGCACCCCGGTGAGTCCAGAGCGTGCACTGGCACCACTGCGGATGCACCCCGGCAAGTCCAGAGAGTGCACTGTCACCACTGGGGATGCAGTGCAGTGAGTCCAGAGAGTGCACTGGCACCACTGGGGATGCAGTGCAGTGAGTCTAGAGAGTGCACTGGTACCACTGGGGATGCACTGCCGTGAGTCCAGAGAGTACACTGGCACCACTCGGGATGCACTGCCGTAAGTCCAGAGAGTGCACTGGCACCACTGGGGATGCAGTGCAATGAGTACAGAGTGTGCACTGGCACCACTGGGGATGCACTGCAGTGAGTCCAGAGATTGCACTGGTACCACTGGGGATGCAGTGCAGTGAGTCCAGAGAGTGCACTGGTACGATTGGGGATGCAGTGCAGTGAGTCCAGAGAGTGCACTGGCACCACTGGGGATGCAATGCAGTGAGTCCAGAGAGGTCACTGGCACCACTGGGGATGCAGTGCAGTGAGTCCAGAGACTGCACTGGCACCACTGGGGATGCAGTGCGGTGAGTCCAGAGAGTGCACTGGCACCACTGGGGATGCAGTGCAGTGACTCCAGAGAGTGCACTGGCACCACTGGGGATGCACTGCAGTGAGTCCAGATGTTAGCGTAGCAACCACATAATCACCAAGTGATTATATGAAGGTGCTTTATTCAGCGCTGGAAGCCGGGGCAGGTGCCCAAATCTGGCTTCAAGTCCCGTTACTTCCCAGCCGTTATTTATACATACAATATTGCGTCAGGTATACATATTCATTACAGGTTGCAACATCAGCCTCGCTTTTCATTCTAATTAGCTCCCCTCCCCTTTGCACTTGCGTGGCGCACTCTGGTGGTCGTCCAGGTGGTCGTCCAGATGAAGTAAGGAGTCTTCCTCTCCGCTAAACTTTTCACCTTTCTTACTCGACGCATGCTCCCTCCGCTTCTTGGTTCTGCTTCAACTCATTTCATCATTTCCAGGCCCTTATCCAAGGTCAGGTTGTACCTGTTCCCTCCCAGGGTTCCCCTTCAATGATTCTTTTGATTGTTCAATGTACTCCCTAAGTTTCCAGTATACATAGATTAATTGATAATGTAAGTACATTTGGCAATGCTTAATTATACTGTAGGTCCCATTACCTAAGAGACATTAGTAAAACATCCATTCGATTCTCCCCAACACTAACATTCCCCCCCTTTGAAAATACTTCACTCATACCAAGAGCAAGTATTTTCATTACTGTTAGGTTGAATCAGGTTAGTAGAGGTTAGTGAGTATAACTTGATATAGAGATTAGTAAGTATAATCTTAACGCATCTTCGTTAGTCTACTATCTTATTGATTCCTCTATGCCTGCTTGTTAACGCTAGTACTATAGGATGGGGGTGGAGTAAGTGGGATAGGGTGTTCTGGGTGATTCCCAGTAACCTACTAACCTCCTTGACCACGTTGGCAATGAAATGTGGTCCCCTGTCTGAAGAAATACCCAACGGTACACCAAATCTAGGGATTATTTCCCGTAGTAACCATTTTACCGTTTCCTTTGCTTAGTTGGTGTGACAGGGAAGGGCCTCTGGCCATCCTGAAAAAGTATCAACCCCTACCGATCGGTATTTATAACCTCTTGCTTTAGGCAGTTCCACGAAGTCTATTTGCCAGTAATCTCCAGGCTCTATTCCAGCTCTAGTTCTTCCCATCTCAGCATGTTTCCTTGCTACCGGATTATTCTTTAAGCAAAGCTCACATTTTGACATTACTGACTTTGCCATTGTTAACATGTGTACCGAGATGACACCTCGTTTCAAATAGGTCACCATTGCTTCTGCACCCCAGTGACATTCATTATGTTTTATTTGTAAGATTTCTCGCATTATTATAGGAGGTACTATGAGTTGTCCTGTCGTAGTCACATACCACCCGTCAGGATTCTTCTGGGCCTTCATCAAATTTGCAAGTCTCTCATCTTCCGCTGAATACTTTGGGTCTTTAGGTAATTTAAAACAAGAGAGGCCTACCTTCGATGGAATTAGAGCCATTACTTTCCATACTTCACGTGCAACCTTCCGGGCCGTCAAATCCGCCAGTCTGTTACCTTCTGCAATCTCTGACACCCCTCCTTGATGAGCTTTACAATGCATTATGGCCACCTGTTGGGGTTTCTGTACAGCTGTTATTAATTTCAATATTTCTTCCTGGTATTTTATATTAGTCCCTTGTGAGGATAGCATTCCCCTTTCTTTCCATAATGCCCCATGTACGTGGACTACCCCGAATGCATATTTTGAATCTGTCCAAATATTCACGTTCTTACCCTCGCTTAGTTCCAGGGCTCGTGTCAGGGCGACTATTTCTGCTCGTTGGGCTGAAGTCCCCGGAGGTAGGGAATTTGCCTCAATCACTACCTTTGATGTAGTTGCCGCGTATCCTGCATAACGAGTCCCATTTTCCACAAAGCTGCTTCCATCCGTGAAAAGTTCCCAATCCGGTCTCCCCCGAGGCTGATCCTTTAAGTCTGTTCTGCTGGCATAGGTATGTTCGATGATCTCCACGCAATCATGACTGAGGTCTCCTTCCTCCGTAGTTGTTCCTAGAAACACTGCTGGGTTCAATAAGTTAGTAGTTCTTAAGATTACATCATCTTGCTCAGTTAGTATAGCTTGATATTTCATCATTCGGCTGGGCGATAGCCAATGGCCCCCCTTTTGCTCCAATACCGTAGTCACCATATGTGGCACGAACACTCAATTTGCTTCCCTAATGTGAGCTTCCTGGCTTCCTGTATTAAAAGGACTGTGGCTGCCACGGCCCTTAAACACGAGGGCCATCCAGCGCTTACTGCATCCAATTGTTTAGAAAAATACCCCACAGGTCTTTTCCAGCTCCCAAGTCGCTGGGTCAGTACTCCTAATGCCAATCGTTGTCTCTCATGCACAAACGGCTGGAAGTCCTTTGATAAGTCCGGGGCATGGCATTCTGTACCCCGACTTGTACCCAATCTTGATATCTCTTCAGCCTCCTTATTCCATCCCCTGTGTTATAATCCCATTGGGGATCCTCGGTGGGGAAGTTTTGATCTAGATTTCCAAGCACTAATCCATTTCGTATATCTTCTCGGGCTCTCTCTCTGGCTGCCCGCAATACCATGTCTTTTTCTGTCGAGTCCATCAAAGTATCCAGGATCACCTGGAGATCATCCCAATCGGGATTTTGGGTTTTAATTATCATTTTCATTACCCTAGCTACTTTATCTGGGTTTTCCCTGTAGGTGCCGGCTGCTTGTTTCCATATCATTAAATCCCCAGCTGAAAAAGGCACCTTAACATATACCGGTCCTTCTGTCCCCACTCCTTGCCTGAGGGGAGCGATTATTTTCCCTCCCTGTTCATTTATAGTTTCTCCTGCCCTTCGCTGTTGCCGGGTCCTATGTGACACAGGGGAGACTAAAGTCGGGGATTCTCCATCACTACTGCTATCTTCCTTTTCTCTTTTCCCTCCCTGTCCTGGCTCTTCCGGCGGAGCCGACGGCGCAACTTCCAAATCAATATTTCCATTATTCATTTCCCCATAATACTTATTATTCTCTATTGCCTGATGCTGTATACAGTGTCCCTCCTTAGTACATGCACAACAACGTTCCTCAGTTGAAACCTCAAGCACCATTATTCCACAAGCATGCTGCCATTCAGGCTTTCGGCGCAAATAAAAGAATAATTCCACATACGGCAGTTCATCATATTTTCCTTCCCGCTTACAGAATAGCATCAATTGTAAAATTGTATTATATTGCAATGTTCCATTCCCAGGCCAAGTTTCTTGGTCCTCTAGTTTATACTGTGGCCACCAAATATTACAATAATCAATCAGCTTTCCTTTCCGCATTTCTTGACCAAAACCTCCCTCTTTCCAGTGTGCTAGCAAACACCCCAGCGGGGATGTCCGCGGGATAGGTACATCTTTTCCCAGAATTCCTTTGATCTTTTTCATTTTGAGCTTATGATACAAACCCAAAAGCTGCCAGAGCAGCAGCACACTTTCCCAGAAGCTGCCGGAGCAGCAGTACACTCTCCCAAAAGCTGCCGGAGCAGCAGCGTGCTCTCCCAGAAGCTGCCGGAGCAGCAGCACGCTTTCCCAAAAGCTGCCGGAGCAGCAGCATGCTCTCCCAAAAGCTGCCGGAGCAGCAGCACGCTTTCCCAAAAGCTGCCGGAGCAGCAGCGTGCTCTCCCAAAAGCTGCCGGAGCAGCAGCACGCTTTCCCAAAAGCTGCCGGAGCAGCAGCGTGCTCTCCCAAAAGCTGCCGGAGCAGCAGCGTGCTCTCCCAGAAGCTGCCGGAGCAGCAGCACGCTTTCCCAAAAGCTGCCGGAGCAGCACCGTGCTCTCCCAAAAGCTGCCGGAGCAGCAGCACGCTTTCCCAAAAGCTGCCGGAGCAGCAGCGTGCTCTCCCAAAAGCTGCCGGAGCAGCAGCACGCTTTCCCAAAAGCTGCCGGAGCAGCAGCACACTCTCCCAAAAGCTGCCGGAGCAGCAGCGTGCTCTCCCAAAAGCTGCCGGAGCAGCAGCACGCTTTCCCAAAAGCTGCCGGAGCAGCACCGTGCTCTCCCAAAAGCTGCCGGAGCAGCAGCACGCTTTCCCAAAAGCTGCCGGAGCAGCAGTGTGCTCTCCCAAAAGCTGCCGGAGCAGCAGCACGCTCACCAAGAAGCTGCCGGAGCAGCAGCGTGCTCTCCCAAAAGCTGCCGGAGCAGCAGCACGCTTTCCCAAAAGCTGCCGGAGCAGCAGCGTGCTCTCCCAAAAGCTGCCGGAGCAGCAGCATGCTTTCCCAAAAGCTGCCGGAGCAGCAGCGTGCTCTCCCAAAAGCTGCCGGAGCAGCAGCACTCTTTCCCAAAAGCTGCCGGAGCAGCAGCGTGCTCTCCCAAAAGCTGCCGGAGCAGCAGCACGCTTTCCCAAAAGCTGCCGGAGCAGCAGCACACTCTCCCAAAAGCTGCCGGAGCAGCAGCGTGCTCTCCCAGAAGCTGCCGGAGCAGCAGCACGCTTTCCCAAAAGCTGCCGGAGCAGCAGCGTGCTCTCCCAAAAGCTGCCGGAGCAGCAGCACGCTTTCCCAAAAGCTGCCGGAGCAGCACCGTGCTCCCCCAAAAGCTGCCGGAGCAGCAGCACGCTTTCCCAAAAGCTGCCGGAGCAGCAGCGTGCTCTCCCAAAAGCTGCCGGAGCAGCAGCACGCTCACCAAGAAGCTGCCGGAGCAGCAGCGTGCTCTCCCAAAAGCTGCCGGAGCAGCAGCACGCTTTCCCAAAAGCTGCCGGAGCAGCAGCGTGCTCTCCCAAAAGCTGCCGGAGCAGCAGCACGCTTTCCCAGAAGCTGCCGGAGCAGCAGCGTGCTTACTACATACCAATAATACCAAGTGCTGACCCTTCAGCACAAACCAATACAATTACCAATACCAAACCACCAATGCCGAACCTGCAGAGCTTTCGCTCTGTCTAACGGACGGCGCCTAGGCTTACCCCGGGAGCTCCCTGCCCAACCGAGCGTGGCTTTCGCCACGTCTGACCGGCAGGCTTTCCCAACCAAATTGGTACCGAATACCCAAAGTTGAAAGCACCTTTGCTTACCACTCCAGTGGTACGTCGTGAGCAGCGGAGGTCAGTCGTGGTCAACTGCTCCCCGAGAATCCCTCGGTGCCGGCTGGAGCGAAACCGAGACACGAGCCGCCTCAGCAGTGCCCACGCTGTCCCACCTGGGTCGCCAAAATGTTAGCGTAGCAACCACATAACCACCAAGTGATCATATGAAGGTGCTTTATTCAGCACTGGAAGCCGGGGCAGGTGCCCAAATCTGGCTTCAAGTCCCGTTACTTCCCAGCCGTTATTTATGCATACAATATTGCGTCAGGTATACATATTCATTACAGGTTGCAACATCAGCCTCGCTTTTCATTCTAATTAGCTCCCCTCCCCTTTGCACATGCGTGGCGCACTCTGGTGGTCGTCCAGGTGGTCGTCCAGATGAAGTAAGGAGTCTTCCTCTCCGCTAAACTTTTCACCTTTCTTACTCGACGCATGCTCCCTCCGCTTCTTGGTTCTGCTTCAACTCATTTCATCATTTCCAGGCCCTTATCCAAGGTCAGGTTGTACCTGTTCCCTCCCAGGGTTCCCTTTCAATGATTCTTTTGATTGTTCAATGTACTCCCTAAGTTTCCAGTATACATAGATTAATTGATAATGTAAGTACATTTGGCAATGCTTAATTATACTGTAGGTCCCATTACCTAAGAGACATTAGTAAAACATCCATTCGATTCTCCCCAACACTAACACAGAGACTGCACTGGCACCACTGGCGATGCACTGCAGTGAGTCCAGAGAGGGCATTGGCACCACTGGGGATGCACTGCCGTGCTTCCAGAGAGTGCACTGGCACCACTGGGGATGCACTGCCGTGAGTCCAGAGAGTGCACTGGCACCACCTGGGATGCACTGCAGTGAGTCCAGAGAGTGCACTGGCACCACTGGGGATGCAGTGCAGTGAGTCCAGAGAGTGCAGTGGCACCACTGCGGATGCAGTGCAGTGAGTCCAAAGAGTGCACTGGCACCACTGGGGATGCACTGCAGTGAGTCCAGAGAGTGTACTGGCACCACTGGGGATGCAGTGCAGTGAGTCCAGAGAGTGCACTGACACCACTGGGGATGCAGTGCAGTGAGTCCAGAGAGTGCACTGGCACCACTGGGGATGCATCCCGGTGAGTCCAGAGAGTGCACTGTCACCACTGGGGATGCAGTGCAGTGAGTGCAGAGAGTGCACTGGCACCACAGGGGATGCAGTGCAGTGAGTCCAGAGAGTGCACTGGCACCACTGGGGATGCACTGCAGTGAGTCCAGGAGTGCACTGGCACCACTGGGGATGCACTGCAGTGAGTCCAGAGAGTGCACTGGCACCACTGGGGATGCAGTGCAGTGAGTCCAGAGAGTGCACTGGCACCACTGGGGATGCAGTGCAGTGAGTCCAGAGAGTGCACTTGCACCACTGGGGATACAGTGCAGTGAGTCCAGAGAGTGCACTGGCACCACTGGGGATGCAGCGCAGTGAGTCCAGAGAGTGCACTGGCACCACTGGTGATGCACTGCCGTGCTTCCAGAGAGTGCACTGGCACCACTGGGGATGCACTGCCGTGAGTCCAGAGAGTGCACTGGCACCACTGGGGATGCAGTGCAGTGAGTCCAGAGAGTGCACTGGCACCACTGGTGATGCACTGCAGTAAGTGCAGAGAGTGCACTAGCACCACTGGGGATGCAGTGCAGTGTGTCCAGAGAGTGCCCTGGCACCTTTGGGGATGCAGTGCAGTGAGTCCAGAGAGTGCACTGGCACCACTGGGGGTGCACTGCAGTGAGTCCAGAGAGGGCACTGGCACTATTGGGGATGCAGTGCAATGAGTCCAGAGTGTGCACTGGCACCACTGGGGATGCAGTGCAGTGAGTCCAGAGAGTGCACTGGTACGATTGGGGATGCAGTGCAGTGAGTCCAGAGAGTGCACTGGCACCACTGGGGATGCAATGCAGTGAGTCCAGAGAGGTCACTGGCACCACTGGGGATGCAGTGCAGTGAGTCCAGAGACTGCACTGGCACCACTGGGGATGCAGTGCGGTGAGTCCAGAGAGTGCACTGGCACCACTGGGGATGCACTGCAGTGAGTCCAGAGATTGCAGTGGCACCACTGGGGATGCAGTGCAGTGAGTCCAGAGAGTGCACTGGTACGATTGGGGATGCAGTGCAGTGAGTCCAGAGAGTGCACTGGCACCACTGGGGATGCAATGCAGTGAGTCCAGAGAGGGCATTGGCACCACTGGGGATGCACTGCCGTGCTTCCAGAGAGTGCACTGGCACCACTGGGGATGCACTGCCGTGAGTCCAGAGAGTGCACTGGCACCACCTGGGATGCACTGCAGTGAGTCCAGAGAGTGCACTGGCACCACTGGGGATGCAGTGCAGTGAGTCCAGAGAGTGCAGTGGCACCACTGCGCATGCAGTGCAGTGAGTCCAAAGAGTGCACTGGCACCACTGGGGATGCACTGCAGTGAGTCCAGAGAGTGTACTGGCACCACTGGGGATGCAGTGCAGTGAGTCCAGAGAGTGCACTGACACCACTGGGGATGCAGTGCAGTGAGTCCAGAGAGTGCACTGGCACCACTGGGGATGCAGTGCAGTGAGTCCAGAGAGTGCACTGGCACCACTGGGGATGCAGTGCAATGAGTCCAGAGAGTGCACTGGCACCACAGGGGATGCAGTGCAGTGAGTCCAGAGAGTGCACTGACACCACTGGGGATGCAGTGCAGTGAGTCCAGAGAGTACACTGGCACCACTCGGGATGCACTGCCGTAAGTCCAGAGAGTGCACTGGCACCACTGGGGATGCACTGCAGTAAGTCCAGAGAGTGCACTGGCACCACTGGGGATGCAGTGCAATGAGTCCAGAGTGTGCACTGGCACCACTGGGGATGCACTGCAGTGAGTCCAGAGATTGCAGTGGCACCACTGGGGATGCAGTGCAGTGAGTCCAGAGAGTGCACTGGTACGATTGGGGATGCAGTGCAGTGAGTCCAGAGAGTGCACTGGCACCACTGGGGATGCAATGCAGTGAGTCCAGAGAGGTCACTGGCAGCACTGGGGATGCAGTGCGGTGAGTCCAGAGAGTGCACTGGCACCACTGGGGATGCAGTGCAGTGAGTCCAGAGAGTGCACTGGCACCTCTGGGGATGCACCCCGGTGAGTCCAGAGAGTGCACTGGCACCACTGCGGATGCACCCCGGCAAGTCCAGAGAGTGCACTGTCACCACTGGGGATGCAGTGCAGTGAGTCCAGAGAGTGCACTGGCACCACTGGGGATGCAGTGCAGTGAGTCTAGAGAGTGCACTGGTACCACTGGGGATGCACTGCCGTGAGTCCAGAGAGTACACTGGCACCACTCGGGATGCACTGCCGTAAGTCCAGAGAGTGCACTGGCACCACTGGGGATGCAGTGCAATGAGTACAGAGTGTGCACTGGTACCACTGGGGATGCACTGCAGTGAGTCCAGAGAGTGCACTGGTACCACTGGGGATGCAGTGCAGTGAGTCCAGAGAGTGCACTGGTACGATTGGGGATGCAGTGCAGTGAGTCCAGAGAGTGCACTGGCACCACTGGGGATGCAATGCAGTGAGTCCAGAGAGGTCACTGGCACCACTGGGGATGCAGTGCAGTGAGTCCAGAGACTGCACTGGCACCACTGGGGATGCAGTGCGGTGAGTCCAGAGAGTGCACTGGCACCACTGGGGATGCAGTGCAGTGACTCCAGAGAGTGCACTGGCACCACTGGGGATGCACTGCAGTGAGTCCAGATGTTAGCGTAGCAACCACATAATCACCAAGTGATTATATGAAGGTGCTTTATTCAGCGCTGGAAGCCGGGGCAGGTGCCCAAATCTGGCTTCAAGTCCCGTTACTTCCCAGCCGTTATTTATACATACAATATTGCGTCAGGTATACATATTCATTACAGGTTGCAACATCAGCCTCGCTTTTCATTCTAATTAGCTCCCCTCCCCTTTGCACATGCGTGGCGCACTCTGGTGGTCGTCCAGGTGGTCGTCCAGATGAAGTAAGGAGTCTTCCTCTCCGCTAAACTTTTCACCTTTCTTACTCGACGCATGCTCCCTCCGCTTCTTGGTTCTGCTTCAACTCATTTCATCATTTCCAGGCCCTTATCCAAGGTCAGGTTGTACCTGTTCCCTCCCAGGGTTCCCCTTCAATGATTCTTTTGATTGTTCAATGTACTCCCTAAGTTTCCAGTATACATAGATTAATTGATAATGTAAGTACATTTGGCAATGCTTAATTATACTGTAGGTCCCATTACCTAAGAGACATTAGTAAAACATCCATTCGATTCTCCCCAACACTAACATTCCCCCCCTTTGAAAATACTTCACTCATACCAAGAGCAAGTATTTTCATTACTGTTAGGTTGAATCAGGTTAGTAGAGGTTAGTGAGTATAACTTGATATAGAGATTAGTAAGTATAATCTTAACGCATCTTCGTTAGTCTACTATCTTATTGATTCCTCTATGCCTGCTTGTTAACGCTAGTACTATAGGATGGGGGTGGAGTAAGTGGGATAGGGTGTTCTGGGTGATTCCCAGTAACCTACTAACCTCCTTGACCACGTTGGCAATGAAATGTGGTCCCCTGTCTGAAGAAATACCCAACGGTACACCAAATCTAGGGATTATTTCCCGTAGTAACCATTTTACCGTTTCCTTTGCTTAGTTGGTGTGACAGGGAAGGGCCTCTGGCCATCCTGAAAAAGTATCAACCCCTACCGATCGGTATTTATAACCTCTTGCTTTAGGCAGTTCCACGAAGTCTATTTGCCAGTAATCTCCAGGCTCTATTCCAGCTCTAGTTCTTCCCATCTCAGCATGTTTCCTTGCTACCGGATTATTCTTTAAGCAAAGCTCACATTTTGACATTACTGACTTTGCCATTGTTAACATGTGTACCGAGATGACACCTCGTTTCAAATAGGTCACCATTGCTTCTGCACCCCAGTGACATTCATTATGTTTTATTTGTAAGATTTCTCGCATTATTATAGGAGGTACTATGAGTTGTCCTGTCGTAGTCACATACCACCCGTCAGGATTCTTCTGGGCCTTCATCAAATTTGCAAGTCTCTCATCTTCCGCTGAATACTTTGGGTCTTTAGGTAATTTAAAACAAGAGAGGCCTACCTTCGATGGAATTAGAGCCATTACTTTCCATACTTCACGTGCAACCTTCCGGGCCGTCAAATCCGCCAGTCTGTTACCTTCTGCAATCTCTGACACCCCTCCTTGATGAGCTTTACAATGCATTATGGCCACCTGTTGGGGTTTCTGTACAGCTGTTATTAATTTCAATATTTCTTCCTGGTATTTTATATTAGTCCCTTGTGAGGATAGCATTCCCCTTTCTTTCCATAATGCCCCATGTACGTGGACTACCCCGAATGCATATTTTGAATCTGTCCAAATATTCACGTTCTTACCCTCGCTTAGTTCCAGGGCTCGTGTCAGGGCGACTATTTCTGCTCGTTGGGCTGAAGTCCCCGGAGGTAGGGAATTTGCCTCAATCACTACCTTTGATGTAGTTGCCGCGTATCCTGCATAACGAGTCCCATTTTCCACAAAGCTGCTTCCATCCGTGAAAAGTTCCCAATCCGGTCTCCCCCGAGGCTGATCCTTTAAGTCTGTTCTGCTGGCATAGGTATGTTCGATGATCTCCACGCAATCATGACTGAGGTCTCCTTCCTCCGTAGTTGTTCCTAGAAACACTGCTGGGTTCAATAAGTTAGTAGTTCTTAAGATTACATCATCTTGCTCAGTTAGTATAGCTTGATATTTCATCATTCGGCTGGGCGATAGCCAATGGCCCCCCTTTTGCTCCAATACCGTAGTCACCATATGTGGCACGAACACTCAATTTGCTTCCCTAATGTGAGCTTCCTGGCTTCCTGTATTAAAAGGACTGTGGCTGCCACGGCCCTTAAACACGAGGGCCATCCAGCGCTTACTGCATCCAATTGTTTAGAAAAATACCCCACAGGTCTTTTCCAGCTCCCAAGTCGCTGGGTCAGTACTCCTAATGCCAATCGTTGTCTCTCATGCACAAACGGCTGGAAGTCCTTTGATAAGTCCGGGGCATGGCATTCTGTACCCCGACTTGTACCCAATCTTGATATCTCTTCAGCCTCCTTATTCCATCCCCTGTGTTATAATCCCATTGGGGATCCTCGGTGGGGAAGTTTTGATCTAGATTTCCAAGCACTAATCCATTTCGTATATCTTCTCGGGCTCTCTCTCTGGCTGCCCGCAATACCATGTCTTTTTCTGTCGAGTCCATCAAAGTATCCAGGATCACCTGGAGATCATCCCAATCGGGATTTTGGGTTTTAATTATCATTTTCATTACCCTAGCTACTTTATCTGGGTTTTCCCTGTAGGTGCCGGCTGCTTGTTTCCATATCATTAAATCCCCAGCTGAAAAAGGCACCTTAACATATACCGGTCCTTCTGTCCCCACTCCTTGCCTGAGGGGAGCGATTATTTTCCCTCCCTGTTCATTTATAGTTTCTCCTGCCCTTCGCTGTTGCCGGGTCCTATGTGACACAGGGGAGACTAAAGTCGGGGATTCTCCATCACTACTGCTATCTTCCTTTTCTCTTTTCCCTCCCTGTCCTGGCTCTTCCGGCGGAGCCGACGGCGCAACTTCCAAATCAATATTTCCATTATTCATTTCCCCATAATACTTATTATTCTCTATTGCCTGATGCTGTATACAGTGTCCCTCCTTAGTACATGCACAACAACGTTCCTCAGTTGAAACCTCAAGCACCATTATTCCACAAGCATGCTGCCATTCAGGCTTTCGGCGCAAATAAAAGAATAATTCCACATACGGCAGTTCATCATATTTTCCTTCCCGCTTACAGAATAGCATCAATTGTAAAATTGTATTATATTGCAATGTTCCATTCCCAGGCCAAGTTTCTTGGTCCTCTAGTTTATACTGTGGCCACCAAATATTACAATAATCAATCAGCTTTCCTTTCCGCATTTCTTGACCAAAACCTCCCTCTTTCCAGTGTGCTAGCAAACACCCCAGCGGGGATGTCCGCGGGATAGGTACATCTTTTCCCAGAATTCCTTTGATCTTTTTCATTTTGAGCTTATGATACAAACCCAAAAGCTGCCAGAGCAGCAGCACACTTTCCCAGAAGCTGCCGGAGCAGCAGTACACTCTCCCAAAAGCTGCCGGAGCAGCAGCGTGCTCTCCCAGAAGCTGCCGGAGCAGCAGCACGCTTTCCCAAAAGCTGCCGGAGCAGCAGCATGCTCTCCCAAAAGCTGCCGGAGCAGCAGCACGCTTTCCCAAAAGCTGCCGGAGCAGCAGCGTGCTCTCCCAAAAGCTGCCGGAGCAGCAGCACGCTTTCCCAAAAGCTGCCGGAGCAGCAGCACACTCTCCCAAAAGCTGCCGGAGCAGCAGCGTGCTCTCCCAGAAGCTGCCGGAGCAGCAGCACGCTTTCCCAAAAGCTGCCGGAGCAGCACCGTGCTCTCCCAAAAGCTGCCGGAGCAGCAGCACGCTTTCCCAAAAGCTGCCGGAGCAGCAGCGTGCTCTCCCAAAAGCTGCCGGAGCAGCAGCACGCTTTCCCAAAAGCTGCCGGAGCAGCACCGTGCTCTCCCAAAAGCTGCCGGAGCAGCAGCACGCTTTCCCAAAAGCTGCCGGAGCAGCAGCGTGCTCTCCCAAAAGCTGCCGGAGCAGCAGCACGCTCACCAAGAAGCTGCCGGAGCAGCAGCGTGCTCTCCCAAAAGCTGCCGGAGCAGCAGCACGCTTTCCCAAAAGCTGCCGGAGCAGCAGCGTGCTCTCCCAAAAGCTGCCGGAGCAGCAGCATGCTTTCCCAAAAGCTGCCGGAGCAGCAGCGTGCTCTCCCAAAAGCTGCCGGAGCAGCAGCACTCTTTCCCAAAAGCTGCCGGAGCAGCAGCGTGCTCTCCCAAAAGCTGCCGGAGCAGCAGCACGCTTTCCCAAAAGCTGCCGGAGCAGCAGCACACTCTCCCAAAAGCTGCCGGAGCAGCAGCGTGCTCTCCCAGAAGCTGCCGGAGCAGCAGCACGCTTTCCCAAAAGCTGCCGGAGCAGCAGCGTGCTCTCCCAAAAGCTGCCGGAGCAGCAGCACGCTTTCCCAAAAGCTGCCGGAGCAGCACCGTGCTCCCCCAAAAGCTGCCGGAGCAGCAGCACGCTTTCCCAAAAGCTGCCGGAGCAGCAGCGTGCTCTCCCAAAAGCTGCCGGAGCAGCAGCACGCTCACCAAGAAGCTGCCGGAGCAGCAGCGTGCTCTCCCAAAAGCTGCCGGAGCAGCAGCACGCTTTCCCAAAAGCTGCCGGAGCAGCAGCGTGCTCTCCCAAAAGCTGCCGGAGCAGCAGCACGCTTTCCCAGAAGCTGCCGGAGCAGCAGCGTGCTTACTACATACCAATAATACCAAGTGCTGACCCTTCAGCACAAACCAATACAATTACCAATACCAAACCACCAATGCCGAACCTGCAGAGCTTTCGCTCTGTCTAACGGACGGCGCCTAGGCTTACCCCGGGAGCTCCCTGCCCAACCGAGCGTGGCTTTCGCCACGTCTGACCGGCAGGCTTTCCCAACCAAATTGGTACCGAATACCCAAAGTTGAAAGCACCTTTGCTTACCACTCCAGTGGTACGTCGTGAGCAGCGGAGGTCAGTCGTGGTCAACTGCTCCCCGAGAATCCCTCGGTGCCGGCTGGAGCGAAACCGAGACACGAGCCGCCTCAGCAGTGCCCACGCTGTCCCACCTGGGTCGCCAAAATGTTAGCGTAGCAACCACATAACCACCAAGTGATCATATGAAGGTGCTTTATTCAGCACTGGAAGCCGGGGCAGGTGCCCAAATCTGGCTTCAAGTCCCGTTACTTCCCAGCCGTTATTTATGCATACAATATTGCGTCAGGTATACATATTCATTACAGGTTGCAACATCAGCCTCGCTTTTCATTCTAATTAGCTCCCCTCCCCTTTGCACATGCGTGGCGCACTCTGGTGGTCGTCCAGGTGGTCGTCCAGATGAAGTAAGGAGTCTTCCTCTCCGCTAAACTTTTCACCTTTCTTACTCGACGCATGCTCCCTCCGCTTCTTGGTTCTGCTTCAACTCATTTCATCATTTCCAGGCCCTTATCCAAGGTCAGGTTGTACCTGTTCCCTCCCAGGGTTCCCTTTCAATGATTCTTTTGATTGTTCAATGTACTCCCTAAGTTTCCAGTATACATAGATTAATTGATAATGTAAGTACATTTGGCAATGCTTAATTATACTGTAGGTCCCATTACCTAAGAGACATTAGTAAAACATCCATTCGATTCTCCCCAACACTAACACAGAGACTGCACTGGCACCACTGGCGATGCACTGCAGTGAGTCCAGAGAGGGCATTGGCACCACTGGGGATGCACTGCCGTGCTTCCAGAGAGTGCACTGGCACCACTGGGGATGCACTGCCGTGAGTCCAGAGAGTGCACTGGCACCACCTGGGATGCACTGCAGTGAGTCCAGAGAGTGCACTGGCACCACTGGGGATGCAGTGCAGTGAGTCCAGAGAGTGCAGTGGCACCACTGCGGATGCAGTGCAGTGAGTCCAAAGAGTGCACTGGCACCACTGGGGATGCACTGCAGTGAGTCCAGAGAGTGTACTGGCACCACTGGGGATGCAGTGCAGTGAGTCCAGAGAGTGCACTGACACCACTGGGGATGCAGTGCAGTGAGTCCAGAGAGTGCACTGGCACCACTGGGGATGCATCCCGGTGAGTCCAGAGAGTGCACTGTCACCACTGGGGATGCAGTGCAGTGAGTGCAGAGAGTGCACTGGCACCACAGGGGATGCAGTGCAGTGAGTCCAGAGAGTGCACTGGCACCACTGGGGATGCACTGCAGTGAGTCCAGGAGTGCACTGGCACCACTGGGGATGCACTGCAGTGAGTCCAGAGAGTGCACTGGCACCACTGGGGATGCAGTGCAGTGAGTCCAGAGAGTGCACTGGCACCACTGGGGATGCAGTGCAGTGAGTCCAGAGAGTGCACTTGCACCACTGGGGATACAGTGCAGTGAGTCCAGAGAGTGCACTGGCACCACTGGGGATGCAGCGCAGTGAGTCCAGAGAGTGCACTGGCACCACTGGTGATGCACTGCCGTGCTTCCAGAGAGTGCACTGGCACCACTGGGGATGCACTGCCGTGAGTCCAGAGAGTGCACTGGCACCACTGGGGATGCAGTGCAGTGAGTCCAGAGAGTGCACTGGCACCACTGGTGATGCACTGCAGTAAGTGCAGAGAGTGCACTAGCACCACTGGGGATGCAGTGCAGTGTGTCCAGAGAGTGCCCTGGCACCTTTGGGGATGCAGTGCAGTGAGTCCCGAGAGTGCACTGGCACCACTGGGGGTGCTGTGCAGTGAGTCCAGAGAGTGCACTGGCACCACTGGGGATGCAGTGCAGTGAGTCCAGACAGTCCACTGGCACCACCGGGGATGCACCCCGGTGAGTCCAGAGAGTGCACTGGCACCACTGGTGATGCACCCCGGCAAGTCCAGAGAGTGCACTGTCACCACTGGGGATGCACTGCAGTGAGTCCAGAGAGTGCACTGGCACCACTGGGGATGCAGTGCACTGAGTACACAGAGTGCACTGGCACGACTGGGGATGCACCCCGGTGAGTCCAGAGAGTGCACTGGCACCACTGGGATGCACCCCGGCAAGTCCAGAGAGTGCACTGGCACCACTGGGGATGCAGTGCAGTGAGTCCAGAGAGTGCACTGGCACCACTGGGGATGCACTGCCGTGAGTCCAGAGAGTGCACTGGCACCAGTGGGGATGCACTGCAGTGAGTCCAGAGAGTGCACTGGCACCACTGGGGATGCAGTGCAAGGAGTCCAGAGAGTGCACTGGCACCACTGGGGATACACTGAAGTGAGACCAGAGATTGCACTGGCACCACTGGGGATGCAGTGCACTGAGTCCAGAGAGTGCACTGGTACGATTGGGGATGCAGTGCAGTGAGTCCAGAGAGTGCACTGGCACCACTGGGGATGCACTGCAGTGAGTCCAGAGAGTGCACTGGCACCACTGGGGATGCAGTGCCGTGAATCCAGAGAGTGCACTGGCACCACTAGGGATGCAGTGCAGTGAGTCCAGAGAGTGCACTGGCACCACTGGGGATGCAGTGCAGTGAGTCCAGAGAGTGCATTGGCACCACTGGGGATGCAGTGCCGTGAGTCCAGAGAGTGCACTGGCACCACTGGGGATGCAGTGCAGTGAGTCCAGAGAGTGCACTGGAACCACCGGGGATGCAGTGCCGTGAGTCCAGAGAGTGCACTGGCACCACTGGGGATGCACCCTGGTGAGTCCAGAGAGTGCCCTGGCACCACTGGGGATGCACCCCGGCAAGTCCAGAGAGTGCACTGGCACCACTGGGGATGCAGTGCAGTGAGTCCGGAGAGTGCGCCGGCACCACTGGGGATGCAGTGCAGTGAGTCCAGAGAGTGCACTGGCACCACTGGAGATGCACCCTGGTGAGTCCAGAGAGTGCCCTGGCACCACTGGGGATGCACCCCGGCAAGTCCAGAGAGTGCACTGGCACCACTGGGGATGCAGTGCAGTGAGTCCGGAGAGTGCGCCGGCACCACTGGGGATGCAGTGCAGTGAGTCCAGAGACTGCGCTAGCACCACTGGGGATGCAGTGCAGTGAGTCCAAAGAGTGCACTGGCACTATTGGGGATGCAGTGCAGTGAGTCCAGAGAGTGCACAGGCACCACTGGGGATGCAGTGCAGTGAGTCCACAGAGTGCACTGGCACCACTGGGGATGCAGTGCAGTGAGTCCAGAGAGTGCACTGGCACCACTGGGGATGCAGTGCAGTGAGTCCAGAGAGTGCACTGGCACCACTGGGGATGCACCCCGGTGAGTCCAGAGAGAGCACTGTCACCACTGGGGATGCAGTGCAGTGAGTCCAGAGAGTGCACTGGCACCACTGGGAATGCAGTGCAGTGAGTCCAGAGAGTGCACTGGCACCACTGGGGATGCAGTGCAGTGAGTCCAGAGAGTGCACTGGCACCACTGGGGATGCACCCCGGTGAGTCCAGAGAGTGCACTGGCACCACTGGGGATGCACTGCAGTGAGTCCAGAGAGTGCACTGGCACCACTGGGGATGCAGTGCAATGAGTCCAGAGAGTGCACTGGCACCACTGGGGATGCACTGCAGTGAGACCAGAGATTGCAGTGGCACCACTGGGGATGCAGTGCAGTGAGTCCGGAGAGTGCACTGGTACGATTGGGGATGCACAGCAGTGAGTCCAGAGAGTGCACTGGCACCACTTGGGATGCAATGCAGTGAGTCTAGAGAGTGCACTGGCACCACAGGGGATGCACTGCAGTGACTCAAGAGAGTGCACTGGCACCACTGGGGATGCAGTGCAGTGAGTCCAGAGAGTGCACTGGCACCACTGGGGATGCAGTGCAGTAAGTCCAGAGAGTGCACTGGCACCACTGGGGATGCAGTGCGGTGAGTCCAGAGAGTGCACTGGAAGCACTGGGGATGCAGTGCAGTGAGTCCAGAGACGTCACTGGCACCACTGGGGATGCAGTGCAGTGAGTCCAGAGAGTGCACTGGCACCACTGGGGATGCACCCTGGTGAGTCCAGAGAGTGCGCTGGCACCACTGGGGATGCACCCCGGCAAGTCCAGAGAGTGCACTGGCACCACTGGGGATGCAGTGCAGTGAGTCCGGAGAGTGCCCCGGCACCACTGGGGATGCAGTGCAGTGAGTCCAGAGAGTGCAGTGGCACCACTGGGGATGCAGTGCAGTGAGTCCAAAGAGTGCACTGGCACCATTGGGGATGCAGTGCAGTGAGTCCAGAGAGTGCACTGGCACCAGTGGGGATGCAGTGCAGTGAGCTCAGAGACTGCACTGGCACCACTGGGGATGCAGTGCAGTGAGTCCAGAGAGTGTACTGGCACCACTGGGGATGCAGTGCAGTGAGTCCAGAGAGTGCACTGGCACCACTGGGGATGCACTGCAGTGAGTCCAGAGAGTGCACAGGCACCACTGGGGATGCACCTCGGCAAGTCCAGAGAGTGCACTGTCACCACTGGGGATGCAGTGCAGTGAGTCCACAGAGGGCACTGGCACCACTGGGGATGCAGTGCAGTGAATCCAGAGAGTGCACTGGCTCCACTGGTGATGCACTGCAGTGAGTCCAGAGAGTGCACTGGCACCACGAGGGATGCAGTGCAGTGAGTCCAGAGAGTGCCCTGGCACCACTGGGGATGCAGTGTAGTGAGTCCACAGAGTGCACTGGCACCACAGAGGATACACTGCAGTGACTCCAGAGAGTGCACTGGCACCACTGGGGATGCACTGCAGTGAGTCCAGAGAGTGCACTGGCACCACTGGGGATGCACCCCGGTGAGTCCAGAGAGTGCACTGGCACCACTGGGGATGCAGTGCAGTGAGTCCAGAGAGTGCACTGCCACCACTGTTCATGCAGTGCAGTGAGTCCAAAGAGTGCACTGGCACCACTGGGGATGCAGTGCAGTGAGTGCAGAGAGTGCACTGGCACCACTGGGGATGCACTGCAGTGAGTCCAGAGAGTGCACTGGCACATCGTACCAGTGCACTCTCTGCACTCACTGCACTGCATCCCCAGTGGTGCCAGTGCACTATCTGGACTCACTGCACTGCATCCCCACTGGTGCCAGTGCACTCTCTGCACTCACTGCACTGCATCCCCAGTTTTGCCAGTGCACTCTCTGGAGTCACTGCAGTGCATCCCAGTGGTGCCAGTGCACTCTCTGGACTCACTGCAGTGCATCCCTGTGGTGCCAGTGCACTCTCTAGACTCACTGCACTGCATCCCCAGAGGTGCCAGTGCACTCTCTGGACTCACCGGGGTGCATCGCCAGTGGTGCCAGTGCACTCTCTGGACTCACCGGGGTGCATCCCCAGTGGTGCCAGTGCACTCTCTGTACTCACTGCACTGCTTCCCAGTGGTGCCAGTGCACTCTCTGGACTCACTGCGCTGCATCTCCAGCTAGTGCCAGTGCACTCTCTGGACTCACTGCACTGCATCCCCAGTGGTGCCAGTGCACTCTCTGGACTCACTGCACTGCATCCCCAGTGGTGCCAATGCACTCTCTGGACTCACTGCACTGCATCCACAGTGGTGCCAGTGCACTCTCTGGACTCACTGCACTGCATCCCCAGTGGAGACAGTGCACTCTCTGGACTCACTGTAGTGCATCCCCAGTGGTGCCAGTGCACTCTCTGGACTCACTGCACTGCATCCCCACTGGTGCCAGTGCACTCTCTGCACTCACTGCACTGCATCCCCAGTTTTGCCAGTGCACTCTCTGGACTCACTGCAGTGCATCCCCAGTGGTGCCAGTGCACTCTCTGCACTCACTGCAGTGCATCCCCAGTGGTGCCAGTGCACTCTCTGGACTCACTGCACTGCATCCCCAGTGGTGCCAGGGCACTCTCTGGACTCACTGCAGTGCATCCGCAGTGGTGCTAGTGCACTCTCTGGACTCACCGGGGTGCATCCACAGTGGTGCCAGTGCACTCTCTGGACTCACTGCACTGCATCCCTACTGGTGCCAGTGCACTCTCTGCACTTACTGCAGTGCATCCCCAGTGTTGCCAGTGCACTCTCTGGACTCACTGCACTGCATCCCCAGTGGTGCCAGTGCACTCTCTGGACTCACTGCAGTGAAACCCCGGTGGTGCCAGTGCACTCTCTGGACTCACTGCACTGCATCCCCAGTGGTGCCAGTGCACTCTCTGGACTCACTGCACTGCATCCCCAGTGGTGCCAGTGCACTCTCTGGACTCACTGCAGTGAATCCCCGGTGGTCCCAGTGCACTCTCTGGACTCACTGCACTGCATCCCCACTGGTGCCAGTGAAATCTCTGGACTCACTGCACTGCATCCCCAGTCGTGCCTGTGCAGTCTCTGGACTCACGGCAGTGCATCCCCAGTGGTGCCTGTGCACTCTCTGGACTCACCGGGGTGCATCCCCAGTGTTGCCAGTGCACTATCTGGACTCACCGGGGTGCATCCCCAGTGGTGCCAGTGCACTCTCTGGACTCACTGCAGTGAAAACCCGGTAGTGCCAGTGCACTCTCTGGACTCACTGCAGTGCATCCCCAGTCGTGCCTGTGCACTCTCTGGACTCACTGCAGTGCATACCCAGTGGTGCCAGTACACTCTCTGGACTCACTGCAGTGCATCCCCAGTGGTGCCAGTGCAGTCTCTGAACTCACAGCATTGCATTCCCAGTGGTGCCAGTTCACTCTCTGGACTCACTGCAGTGCATCCCCAGTGGTGCCAGTGCACTCTCTGGACTCACTGCACTGCAACCCCGGTGGTGCTAGTGCACTCTCTGGACTCACTGCAGTGCACCCCCACTGGTGCCAGTGCACTCTCTGGACTCACTGCACTGCATCCCCAGTCGTACCAGTGCACTCTCTGGACTCACTGCACTGCATCCCCAAGGGTCCAGTGCACTCTCTGGACTCAACTGCACTGCATCCCCAGTGGTGCCCGTGCACTCTCTGGACTCACTGCACTGCATCCCCATTGGTGCCAGTGCACTCTCTGCACTCACTACACTGCATCCCCAGTGGTGACAGTGCACTCTCTGGACTCACTGCACTGCATCCCCAGCGGTGCCAGTGCACTCTCTGGAGTCACTGCACTGCATCCCCAGTGGTGCCAGTGCACTCTCTGGACTCACTGCAGTGCATCCCCAGTGGTGCCAGTGCACTCTCTGGACTCACTGCACTGCATCCCCAGTGGTGCCAATGCACTCTCTGGACTCACTGCACTGCATCCACAGTGGTGCCAGTGCACTCTCTGGACTCACTGCACTGCATCCCCAGTGGAGACAGTGCACTCTCTGGCCTCACTGTAGTGCATCCCCAGTGGTGCCAGTGCACTCTCTGGACTCACTGCACTGCATCCCCACTGGTGCCAGTGCACTCTCTGCACTCACTGCACTGCATACCCATTAGTGCCAGTGCACTCTCTGGACTCAGTGCACTGCATCCGCAATGGTGCCACTGCACTCTCTGGACTCACTTCACTGCATCCCCGGTGGTGCCAGTGCACTCTCTGGACTCACTGCACTGCATCCCCAGTGGTGCCAGGGCACTCTCTGGACTCACTGCAGTGCATCCGCAGTGGTGCCAGTGCACTCTCTGGACTCACCGGGGTGCATCCACAGTGGTGCCAGTGCACTCTCTGGACTCACTGCACTGCATCCCTACTGGTGCCAGTGCACTCTCTGCACTTACTGCAGTGCATCCCCAGTGTTGCCAGTGCACTCTCTGGACTCACTGCACTGCATCCCCAGTGGTGCCAGTGCACTCTCTGGACTCACTGCAGTGAAACCCCGGTGGTGCCAGTGCACTCTCTGGACTCACTGCACTGCATCCCCAGTGGTGCCAGTGCACTCTCTGGACTCACTGCACTGCATCCCCAGTGGTGCCAGTGTACTCTCTGGACTCACTGCAGTGAATCCCCGGTGGTCCCAGTGCACTCTCTGGACTCACTGAACTGCATCCCCACTGGTGCCAGTGTAATCTCTGGACTCACTGCACTGCATCCCCAGTCGTGCCTGTGCAGTCTCTGGACTCACGGCAGTGCATCCCCAGTGGTGCCTGTGCACTCTCTGGACTCACCGGGGTGCATCCCCAGTGTTGCCAGTGCACTCTCTGGACTCACCGGGGTGCATCCCCAGTGGTGCCAGTGCACTCTCTGGACTCACTGCAGTGAAAACCCGGTAGTGCCAGTGCACTCTCTGGACTCACTGCAGTGCATCCCCAGTCGTGCCTGTGCACTCTCTGGACTCACTGCAGTGCATCCCAAGTGGTGCCAGTACACTCTCTGGACTCACTGCAGTGCATCCCCAGTGGTGCCAGTGCAGTCTCTGAACTCACAGCATTGCATTCCCAGTGGTGCCAGTGCACTCTCTGGACTCACTGCAGTGCATCCCCAGTGGTGCCAGTGCACTCTCTGGACTCACTGCACTGCAACCCCGGTGGTGCTAGTGCACTCTCTGGACTCACTGCAGTGCACCCCCACTGGTGCCAGTGCACTCTCTGGACTCACTGCACTGCATCCCCAGTCGTACCAGTGCACCCTCTGGACTCACTGCACTGCATCCCCAAGGGTCCAGTGCACTCTCTGGACTCAACTGCACTGCATCCCCAGTGGTGCCAGTGCACTCTCTGCACTCACTACACTGCATCCCCAGTGGTGACAGTGCACTCTCTGGACTCACTGCACTGCATCCCCAGCGGTGCCAGTGCACTCTCTGGAGTCACTGCACTGCATCCCCAGTGGTGCCAGTGCACTCTCTGGACTCACTGCAGTGCATCCCCAGTGGTGCCAGTGCACTCTCTGGACTCACTGCATTGCATCCCCAGTGGTGCCAGTGCACTCTCTGGACTCACCGGGGTGCATCCCCAGTGGTGCCAGTGCACTCTCTGGACTCACCAAAGTGCATCCCCAGTGGTGCCAGTGCACTCTCTGCACTCACTGCACTGCATCCCCAGTGGTGCCAATGCACTCTCTGGACTCACTGCACTGCATCCACAGTGGTGCCAGTGCACTCTCTGGACTCACTGCACTGCATCCCCAGTGGTGCCAGTGCACTCTCTGCACTCACTGCACTGCATCCCCAGTGGTGCCAGTGCACTATCTGGACTCACTGCACTGCATCCCCACTGGTGCCAGTGCACTCTCTGCACTCACTGCACTGCATCCCCAGTTTTGCCAGTGCACTCTCTGGAGTCACCGCAGTGCATCCCCAGTGGTGCCAGTGCACTCTCTGGACCCACTGCAGTGCATCCCCAGTGGTGCCAGTGCACTCTCTAGACTCACTGCACTGCATCCCCAGTGGTGCCAGTGCACTCTCTGGACTCACTGCACTGCATCCCCAGTGGTGCCAGGGCACTCTCCGGACTCACTGCAGTGCATCCGCAGTGGTGCCAGTGCACTCTTTCGAGTCACTGCACTGCATCCCCATTAGTGCCAGTGCACTCTCTGGACTCACTGCGGTGCACCCCCACTGGTGCCAGTGCACTCTCTGGACTCACTGCACTGCATCCCCAGTGGTGCCAGTGCACTCTCTGGACTCACTACACTGCATCCCCAGTGGTGCCAGTGTACTCTCTGCACTCACTGCAGTGCATCCCCAGTGGTGCCAGTGCACTCTCTGGACTCACTGCACTGCACCCCCAGTGGTGCCAGTGCACTCTCTGGACTCACTGCAGTGCATCCCCAGTGGTGCCAGTGCACTCTCTGCACTCACTGCACTGCATCCCCAGTGGTGCGAATGCACTCTCTGGACTCACTGCACTGCATCCACAGTGGTGCCAGTGCACTCTCTGGACTCACTGCAGTGCATCCCCAGTGGTGCCAGTGCACTATCTGGACTCACTGCACTGCATCCCCACTGGTGCCAGTGCATTCTCTGCACTCACTGCACTGCATCCCCAGTTTTGCCAGTGCACTCTCTGGAGTCACTGCAGTGCATCCCCAGTGGTGCCAGTGCCCTCTGTGGACTCACTGCACTGCATCCCCAGTGGTGCCAGTGCACTCTCTGGACTCACTGCAGTGCATCCCCAGTGGTGCCAGTGCACTATCTGGACTCACTGCACTGTATCCCCACTGGTGCCAGTGCACTCTCTGCACTCACTGCACTGCATCCCCAGTTTTGCCAGTGCACTCTCTGGAGTTACTGCAGTGCATCCCCAGTGGTGCCAGTGCACTCTCTGGACTCACTGCAGTGCATCCCCAGTGGTGCCAGTGCACTCTCTGGACTCACTGCACTGCATCCCCATTGCTGCCAGTGCACTTTCTGGACTCACCGGGGTGCATCCCCAGTGGTGCCAGTGCACTCTCTGGACTCACCGGGGTGCATCCCCAGTGGTGCCAGTGACCTCTCTGGACTCACTGCACTGCATCCCCAGTGGTGCCAGTGCACTCTCTGCACTTACTGCAGTGCATCCCCAGTGTTGCCAGTGCATTCTCTGGACTCACTGCACTGCATCCCCAGTGGTGCCAGTGCACTCTCTGGACTCACTGCAGTGAAACCCCGGTGGTGCCAGTGCACTCTCTGGACTCACTGCAGTGCATCCCCAGTGGTGCCAGTGCACTCTCTGGACTCACTGCACTGCATCCCCAGTGGTGCCAGTGCACTCTCTGGACTAACTGCAGTGCATCCCCAGTGGTGCCAGTACACTCTCTGGACTCACTGCAGTGCATCCCCAGTGGTGCCAGTGCACTCTCTGAACTCACTGCACTGCATTCCCAGTGGTGCCAGTGCACTCTCTGGACTCACTGCAGAGCATCCCCAGTGGTGCCAGTGCACTCTCTGGACTCACTGCACTGCAGCCCCTGTGCTGCCAGTGCACTCTCTGGACTCACCGGGGTGCATCCCCAGTGGTGCCAGTGCAATCTCAGGACTCACCGGGGTGCATCCCCAGTAGTGCCAGTGCACTCTCTGGACTCACTGCACTGCATCCCCAGTGGTGCCAGTGCACTCCCTGCATCTACTGCAGTGCATCCCCAGTGTTGCCAGTGCACTCTCTGACTCACTGCACTGCATCCCCAGTGGTGCCAGTGCACTCTCTGGACTCACTGCAGTGAAACCCCGGTGGTGCCAGTGCACTCTCTGGACTCACTGCACTGCATCCCCAGTGGTGCCAGTGCACTCTCTGGACTCACTGCACTGCATCCCCAGTCGTGCCTGTGCAGTCTCTGCACTCACTGCAGTGCATCCCCAGTGGTGCCAGTGCACTCTCTGGACTCACTGCAGTGCATCCACAGTGGTGCCAGTGCACTCTCTGGACTCACTGCAGTGCATCCCCAGTGGTGCCAGTGCACTCTCTGGACTCACTGCAGTGCATCCCCAGTGGTGCCAGTGCACTCTCTGGACTCACTGCAGTGCATCCCCAGTGGTGCCAGTGCACTCTCTGGACTCACTGCACTGCAACCCCGGTGGTGCCAGTGCACTCTCTGGACTCACTGCAGTGCACCCCCACAGGTGCCAGTGCACTCTCTGGACTCACTGCACTGCATCCCCAGTGGTGCCAGTGCACTCTCTGGACTCACTGCACTGCATCCCCAGTGGTGCCAGTGTACTCTCTGCACTCACTGCAGTGCATCTCCAGTGGTGCCAGTGCACTCTCTGGACTCACTGCAGTGCATCCCCAGTGGTGCCAGTGCACTCTCTGGACTCACTGCACTGCATCCCCAGTGGTGCCAATGCACTCTCTGGACTCACTGCACTGAATCCACAGTGGTGCCAGTGCACTCTCTGGACTCACTGCACTGCATCCCCAGTGGCGCCAGTGCACTCTCTGCACTCACTGCACTGCATCCCCAGTGGTGCCAGTGCACTATCTGGACTCACTGTACTGCATCCCCACTGGTGCCAGTGCACTCTCTGCACTCACTACACTGCATCCCCAGTTTTGCCAGTGCACTCTCTGGAGTCACTGCAGTGCATCCCAGTGGTGCCAGTGCACTCTCTGGACTCACTGCAGTGCATCCCCAGTGGTGCCAGTGCACTCTCTAGACTCACTGCACTGCATCCCCAGAGGTGCCAGTGCACTCTCTGGACTCACCGGGGTGCATCCCCAGTGGTGCCAGTGCACTCTCTGGACTCACCGGGGTGCATCCCCAGTGGTGCCAGTGCACTCTCTGGACTCACTGCACTGCATCCCCAGTGGTGCCAGTGCACTCTCTGGACTCACTGCAGTGCATCCCCAGTGGTGCCAGTGCACTCTCTGGACTCACTGCACTGCATCCCCAGTGGTGCCAGTGCACTCTCTGGACTCACTGCACTGCATCCCCAGTGGTGCCAATGCACTCTCTGGACTCACTGCACTGCATCCACAGTGGTGCCAGTGCACTCTCTGGACTCACTGCACTGCATCCCCAGAGGAGACAGTGCACTCTCTGGACTCACTGTAGTGCATCCCCAGTGGTGCCAGTGCACTATCTGGACTCACTGCACTGCATCCCCAGTGGTGCCAGTGCACTCTCTGCACTCACTGCACTGCATCCCCAGTTTTGCCAGTGCACTCTCTGGACTCACTGCAGTGCATCCCCAGTGGTGCCAGTGCACTCTCTGGACTCACTGCAGTGCATCCCCAGTTGTGCCAGTGCACTCTCTGGACTCACTGCACTGCATCCCCAGTGGTGCCAGGGCACTCTCTGGACTCACTGCAGTGCATCCGCAGTGGTGCCAGTGCACTCTCTGGACTCACCGGGGTGCATCCACAGTGGTGCCAGTGCACTCTCTGGACTCACTGCACTGCATCCCTACTGGTGCCAGTGCACTCTCTGCACTTACTGCAGTGCATCCCCAGTGTTGCCAGTGCACTCTCTGGACTCACTGCACTGCATCCCCAGTGGTGCCAGTGTACTCTCTGGACTCACTGCAGTGAAACCCCGGTGGTGCCAGTGCACTCTCTGGACTCACTGCACTGCATCCCCAGTGGTGCCAGTGCACTCTCTGGACTCACTGCACTGCATCCCCAGTGGTGCCAGTGCACTCTCTGGACTCACTGCAGTGAATCCCCAGTGTTGCCAGTGCACTCTCTGGACTCACTGCACTGCATCCCCAGTGGTGCCAGTGTAATCTCTGGAGTCACCGCAGTGCATCCCCAGTGGTGCCAGTGCACTCTCTGGACCCACTGCAGTGCATCCCCAGTGGTGCCAGTGCACTCTCTAGACTCACTGCACTGCATCCCCAGTGGTGCCAGTGCACTCTCTGGACTCACTGCACTGCATCCCCAGTGGTGCCAGGGCACTCTCCGGACTCACTGCAGTGCATCCGCAGTGGTGCCAGTGCACTCTTTCGAGTCACTGCACTGCATCCCCATTAGTGCCAGTGCACTCTCTGGACTCACTGCGGTGCACCCCCACTGGTGCCAGTGCACTCTCTGGACTCACTGCACTGCATCCCCAGTGGTGCCAGTGCACTCTCTGGACTCACTACACTGCATCCCCAGTGGTGCCAGTGTACTCTCTGCACTCACTGCAGTGCATCCCCAGTGGTGCCAGTGCACTCTCTGGACTCACTGCACTGCACCCCCAGTGGTGCCAGTGCACTCTCTGGACTCACTGCAGTGCATCCCCAGTGGTGCCAGTGCACTCTCTGCACTCACTGCACTGCATCCCCAGTGGTGCGAATGCACTCTCTGGACTCACTGCACTGCATCCCCACTGGTGCCAGTGCATTCTCTGCACTCACTGCACTGCATCCCCAGTTTTGCCAGTGCACTCTCTGGAGTCACTGCAGTGCATCCCCAGTGGTGCCAGTGCCCTCTGTGGACTCACTGCACTGCATCCCCAGTGGTGCCAGTGCACTCTCTGGACTCACTGCAGTGCATCCCCAGTGGTGCCAGTGCACTATCTGGACTCACTGCACTGTATCCCCACTGGTGCCAGTGCACTCTCTGCACTCACTGCACTGCATCCCCAGTTTTGCCAGTGCACTCTCTGGAGTTACTGCAGTGCATCCCCAGTGGTGCCAGTGCACTCTCTGGACTCACTGCTGTGCATCCCCAGTGGTGCCAGTGCACTCTCTGGACTCACTGCACTGCATCCCCATTGCTGCCAGTGCACTTTCTGGACTCACCGGGGTGCATCCCCAGTGGTGCCAGTGCACTCTCTGGACTCACCGGGGTGCATCCCCAGTGGTGCCAGTGACCTCTCTGGACTCACTGCACTGCATCCCCAGTGGTGCCAGTGCACTCTCTGCACTTACTGCAGTGCATCCCCAGTGTTGCCAGTGCATTCTCTGGACTCACTGCACTGCATCCCCAGTGGTGCCAGTGCACTCTCTGGACTCACTGCAGTGAAACCCCGGTGGTGCCAGTGCACTCTCTGGACTCACTGCAGTGCATCCCCAGTGGTGCCAGTGCACTCTCTGGACTCACTGCACTGCATCCCCAGTGGTGCCAGTGCACTCTCTGGACTAACTGCAGTGCATCCCCAGTGGTGCCAGTACACTCTCTGGACTCACTGCAGTGCATCCCCAGTGGTGCCAGTGCACTCTCTGAACTCACTGCACTGCATTCCCAGTGGTGCCAGTGCACTCTCTGGACTCACTGCAGAGCATCCCCAGTGGTGCCAGTGCACTCTCTGGACTCACTGCACTGCATCCCCAGTGGTGCCAGTGCACTCTCTGGACTCACTGCACTGCATCCCCAGTCGTGCCTGTGCAGTCTCTGCACTCACTGCAGTGCATCCCCAGTGGTGCCAGTGCACTCTCTGGACTCACTGCAGTGCATCCACAGTGGTGCCAGTGCACTCTCTGGACTCACTGCAGTGCATCCCCAGTGGTGCCAGTGCACTCTCTGGACTCACTGCAGTGCATCCCCAGTGGTGCCAGTGCACTCTCTGGACTCACTGCAGTGCATCCCCAGTGGTGCCAGTGCACTCTCTGGACTCACTGCACTGCAACCCCGGTGGTGCCAGTGCACTCTCTGGACTCACTGCAGTGCACCCCCACAGGTGCCAGTGCACTCTCTGGACTCACTGCACTGCATCCCCAGTGGTGCCAGTGCACTCTCTGGACTCACTGCACTGCATCCCCAGTGGTGCCAGTGTACTCTCTGCACTCACTGCAGTGCATCTCCAGTGGTGCCAGTGCACTCTCTGGACTCACTGCAGTGCATCCCCAGTGGTGCCAGTGCACTCTCTGGACTCACTGCACTGCATCCCCAGTGGTGCCAATGCACTCTCTGGACTCACTGCACTGAATCCACAGTGGTGCCAGTGCACTCTCTGGACTCACTGCACTGCATCCCCAGTGGCGCCAGTGCACTCTCTGCACTCACTGCACTGCATCCCCAGTGGTGCCAGTGCACTATCTGGACTCACTGTACTGCATCCCCACTGGTGCCAGTGCACTCTCTGCACTCACTACACTGCATCCCCAGTTTTGCCAGTGCACTCTCTGGAGTCACTGCAGTGCATCCCAGTGGTGCCAGTGCACTCTCTGGACTCACTGCAGTGCATCCCCAGTGGTGCCAGTGCACTCTCTAGACTCACTGCACTGCATCCCCAGAGGTGCCAGTGCACTCTCTGGACTCACCGGGGTGCATCCCCAGTGGTGCCAGTGCACTCTCTGGACTCACCGGGGTGCATCCCCAGTGGTGCCAGTGCACTCTCTGGACTCACTGCACTGCATCCCCAGTGGTGCCAGTGCACTCTCTGGACTCACTGCAGTGCATCCCCAGTGGTGCCAGTGCACTCTCTGGACTCACTGCACTGCATCCCCAGTGGTGCCAGTGCACTCTCTGGACTCACTGCACTGCATCCCCAGTGGTGCCAATGCACTCTCTGGACTCACTGCACTGCATCCACAGTGGTGCCAGTGCACTCTCTGGACTCACTGCACTGCATCCCCAGTGGAGACAGTGCACTCTCTGGACTCACTGTAGTGCATCCCCAGTGGTGCCAGTGCACTATCTGGACTCACTGCACTGCATCCCCAGTGGTGCCAGTGCACTCTCTGCACTCACTGCACTGCATCCCCAGTTTTGCCAGTGCACTCTCTGGACTCACTGCAGTGCATCCCCAGTGGTGCCAGTGCACTCTCTGGACTCACTGCAGTGCATCCCCAGTTGTGCCAGTGCACTCTCTGGACTCACTGCACTGCATCCCCAGTGGTGCCAGGGCACTCTCTGGACTCACTGCAGTGCATCCGCAGTGGTGCCAGTGCACTCTCTGGACTCACCGGGGTGCATCCACAGTGGTGCCAGTGCACTCTCTTGAGTCACTGCACTGCATCCCTACTGGTGCCAGTGCACTCTCTGCACTTACTGCAGTGCATCCCCAGTGTTGCCAGTGCACTCTCTGGACTCACTGCACTGCATCCCCAGTGGTGCCAGTGTACTCTCTGGACTCACTGCAGTGAAACCCCGGTGGTGCCAGTGCACTCTCTGGACTCACTGCACTGCATCCCCAGTGGTGCCAGTGCACTCTCTGGACTCACTGCACTGCATCCCCAGTGGTGCCAGTGCACTCTCTGGACTCACTGCAGTGAATCCCCGGTGGTGCCAGTGCACTCTCTGGACTCACTGCACTGCATCCCCACTGGTGCCAGTGTAATCTCTGGACTCACTGCACTGCATCCCCAGTCGTGCCTGTGCAGTCTCTGGACTCACGGCAGTGCATCCCCAGTGGTGCCTGTGCACTCTCTGGACTCACCGGGGTGCATCCCCAGTGTTGCCAGTGCACTCTCTGGACTCACCGGGGTGCATCCCCAGTGGTGCCAGTGCACTCTCTGGACTCACTGCAGTGAAAACCCGGTAGTGCCAGTGCACTCTCTGGACTCACTGCAGTGCATCCCCAGTGGTGCCAGTGCACTCTCTGGACTCACTGCACTGCATCCCCAGTCGTGCCTGTGCACTCTCTGGACTCACTGCAGTGCATCCCCAGTGGTGCCAGTACACTCTCTGGACTCACTGCAGTGCATCCCCAGTGGTGCCAGTGCAGTCTCTGAACTCACAGCATTGCATTCCCAGTGGTGCCAGTGCACTCTCTGGACTCACTGCAGTGCATCCCCAGTGGTGCCAGTGCACTCTCTGGACTCACTGCACTGCAACCCCGGTGGTGCTAGTGCACTCTCTGGACTCACTGCAGTGCACCCCCACTGGTGCCAGTGCACTCTCTGGACTCACTGCACTGCGTCCCCAGTGGTACCAGTGCACTCTCTGGACTCACTGCACTGCATCCCCAAGGGTCCAGTGCACTCTCTGGACTCAACTGCACTGCATCCCCAGTGGTGCCCGAGCACTCTCTGGACTCACTGCACTGCATCCCCAGTGGTGCCAGTGCACTCTCTGCACTCACTACACTGCATCCCCAGTGGTGACAGTGCACTCTCTGGACTCACTGCACTGCATCCCCAGTGGTGCCAGTGCACTCTCTGGACTCACTGCACTGCATCCCCAGTGGTGCCTGTGCACTCTCTGGACTCACAGCACTCCATCCCCACTGGTGCCAGTGCACTCTCTGGACTCACTGCATTGCATCCCCAGTGGTGCCAGTGCACTCTCTGGACTCACCGGGGTGCATCCCCAGTGGTGCCAGTGCACTCTCTGGACTCACCAAAGTGCATCCCCAGTGGTGCCAGTGCACTCTCTGCACTCACTGCACTGCATCCCCAGTGGTGCCAATGCACTCTCTGGACTCACTGCACTGCATCCACAGTGGTGCCAGTGCACTCTCTGGACTCACTGCACTGCATCCCCAGTGGTGCCAGTGCACTCTCTGCACTCACTGCACTGCATCCCCACTGGTGCCAGTGCACTATCTGGACTCACTGCACTGCATCCCCAGTTTTGCCAGTGCACTCTCTGCACTCAGATTCACAGATTCACAGATTTTTCTAGGTTGGAAGAGACCTCAAGATCATCGAGTCCAACCTCCGACCTAACACTAAGTACTCCACTAAACCATATCCCTAAGCTCTACATCTAAACGTCTTTTAAAGACCTCCAGGGATGGTGACTCCACCACCTCCCTGGGCAGCCCGTTCCAATGCTTAATAACCCTTTCGGTAAAGAAGTACTTCCTAACATCCAACCTAAAACTCCCCTGTCGCAACTTTAGCCCATTCCCCCTCGTCCTGTCACCAGGCACGTGGGAGAATAGACCAACCCCCACCTCTCTACAGCCTCCTTTCAGGTAACTGTAGAGAGCGATGAGGTCGCCCCTGAGCCTCCTCTTCTCCAGGCTGAACAAGCCCAGCTCCCTCAGCCGCTCCTCGTAAGACTTGTTCTCCAGACCCCTCACAAGCTTGGTCGCCCTTCTCTGGACTCGCTCGAGCATGTCCATGTCCTTCCTGTAGCGAGGGGCCCAAAACTGAACACAGTACTCGAGGTGCGGCCTCACCAGAGCCGAGTACAGGGGCACAATCACTTCCCTCGACCTGCTGGCCACACTGCTTCTTATACAGGCCAGGATGCCGTTGGCCTTCTTGGCCACCTGGGCACACTGCTGGCTCATATTCAGCCGACTATCCACCAATACTCCCAGGTCCTTCTCGGCCAGGCAGCTTTCCAGCCACTCATCTCCCAGCCTGTAGCTCTGCTTGGGGTTGTTGCAGCCCAGGTACAGGACCCGGCACTTGGCCTTGTTGAACTTCATGCAGTTGACCTCAGCCCATCGCTCCAGCCTATGCAGATCCTCCTGCAGAGCCTTCCTGCCCTCGAGCAGATCGACACACGCACTTAGCTTGGTGTCATCTGCAAACTTACTGAGGGTGCACTGGACGCCCTCATCCAGATCATCAATAAAGATATTAAAGAGGACCGGCCCCAGTACCGAGCCCTGGGGGACTCCACTAGTGACCGGCCTCCAACCAGATTTGACTCCATTCACCACAACTCTCTGGGCCCGGCCATCCAGCCAGTTTCTAACCCAGCGAAGCGTACGCCAGTCCAAGCCCCGAGCAGCCAGTTTCTCGAGGAGAATGTTGTGGGGAACGGTGTCAAAAGCCTTACTGAGGTCAAGGTAGACCACGTCCACAGCCTTTCCCTCATCCACCAAGCGCGTCACTTGGTCATAGAAGGAGATCAGGTTCGTCAAGCAGGACCTGCCTTTCATAAACCCATGCTGACTGGGCCTGATCGCCTGCTTGCCCTGCAAGTGCTGCGTGATGACCCTCAAGATAATCTGCTCCATGAGCTTCCCCGGCACTGAGGTCAAACTGACAGGCCTATAGTTCCCCGGGTCTGCCCTGCGGCCCTTCTTATAGATAGGCGTCACATTGGCTAGCCGCCAGTCAACCGGGACCTCCCCCGATAGCCAGGACTGCCGATAAATGATGGAAAGCGGCTCGGCCAGCTCCTCCGCCAGTTCTCTCAGTACCCTCGGGTGGATCCCATCCGGCCCCATCGACTTGTGCACATCCAAGCTCCGTAGCAGGTCGCCAACCATTTCCTCATGGATAGCGAAGGCCACATCCAGCTCCCCATCCCCTTCCACCAGCTCAGGGCACTGGGTGTCCGGAGAACAACCGGTATTGCCGCTAAAGACTGAGGCAAAGGCGGCATTAAGCACCTCAGCCTTTTCCTCATCCTTAGTAACTAGGTTTCCCCTCGCATCCAGTAAAGGATGGAGATTCTCCCTAGTCCTCCGTTTCGCGTTGATGTATTTGTAAAAGGATTTTTTGTTGTCTTTAACGGCAGTAGCCAGGTTGAGCTCCAGATGAGCTTTGGCCTTTCTAATTTTCTCCCTGCACAGCCTCGCTACATCCTTGTAGTCCTCCTCAGTGGCCCGCCCTTTTTTCCAAAGATTATAAACCCTCTTTTTTCTGCTAAGCTCCAGCCGCAACTCTCTGTTGAGCCAGGCCGGTCTTCTTCCACGCCGGCTCATCTTTGGGCACGTGGGGACGGACCGCTCCTGTGCCATCACGATTTCCTTCTTGAGGAGCGCCCAGCCTTCCTGGACTCCTCTGCCCTTCAGAACCGCCTCCCAAGGGACTCGGCCAACCAGCGTCCTGAGCAGCTCAAAGTCAGCCCTCCGGAAGTCCAAGACAGCAGTTTTACTGGTCCCCTTCCTGGCCTCGCCAAGAATAGAGAACTCTACCATTTCGTGGTCACTCTGCCCCAGACAGCTTCCGACCACCACATCTCCCACCAGTCCTTCTCTGTTTGTGAAGAGAAGGTCTAGCGGGGCACCACCCCTGGTAGGTTCACTGACCAGCTGCGTCAGGAAGCTATCTCCCACGCTCTCCAGAAACCTCCTAGACTGCTTTCTCTGTGCCGTGTTGTGTTTCCAGGATATGTCCGGGAAGTTGAAGTCCCCCACGAGGACAAGCGCCGACGATTTTGCAACTTCTGTCAGTTGCCTATAAAACTCCTCATCCGTCTCCTCATCCTGGTTCGGCGGTCTATAACAGACCCCCACCAGGATGCTAGCCTTGCCGGCCTTCCCGCGGATCCTAACCCACAGGGATTCAACCTTATCATTCCCAGCCTGGAGTTCTACAACATCGAAAGATTCTCTAATGTAGAGAGCCACGCCACCTCCCCTTCTGTGCTGCCTGTCCCTCCTGAAGAGCCGATAGCCAGGCATTGCAGCACTCCAGTCGTGGGAGCGGTCCCACCACGTCTCCGTGATGGCAACCAAGTCGTAGCCTGCCTGCTGCACAATGGCTTCCAGCTCCTCCTGTTTGTTACCCATGCTGCGTGCATTAGTGTAGATGCACTTCAGCTGGGCCATCGCCTTCTTCCCCGGCCTAGCCATTGTTTCCCCCGGCACCGCTCCGACAAGCCTTGTTTGAGCCCCGTCCCCCTTCTTACCTAGTTTAAAGCTCTCTCTATGAGCCCCGCCAGCTCCTGGCCTAGGATCCGTTTTCCCCTTGGAGATAGAGACCCATCTGGGGCCATCAGGCCGGGTGCCGAGTAAAGCTCCCCATGGTGAAAAAACCCAAAATTTCTATGCTGGCACCAGCCTCTGAGCCACCTATTAACCACATGAGCTTTCCATGTCCTCTCCGTGCCTCTCCCTTCCCCCGTAGGGATGGACGAGAACACCACCTGCACTCCCACTCCCTCCACCAATCGTCCCAGCCCCCTATAGTCCTGTTTGATGGCCCTGAGGCTTCTCTTTTCAACATCATCGCTGCCAGCCTGGACTATCAAAAGCGGGTAATAGTCAGAGGGGCGAACCAGGTTTGGAAGCTTCCTGGTAACGTCTCTGACCCTGGCCCCAGGGAGGCAGCAGACTTCCCTATGTGTGGGGTCAGGCCGACAAATAGGGCCCTCCGTTCCCCTGAGGAGGGAGTCGCCCACAACAATCACCCTTCTTTCTTTCTTGGTGGAGGCAGTCCTGAGGCGTGGAGTCAACTTCCTCACCTCAGGCATCCTCCCGGGTAGGCTTCCTACCTCATCCTCACCCACCGGTCTCTCCAGCTCCAGGGCCTCAAACCTATTGTTCAAGGGCACCTGGGAAGGCGGCGCCGGAAGGGGAGGGCATCTCCTGCGAGGTCGAGCAGGGACCTGCCTCCATTCCTCCTCAACTCGCAGGTCCCCTCCCTCTGCCCGATGGCAACAGGGCAGGGGGTCCACCCCCCTTTGGGGCGTCTCACCCTGGTCCCTCTCCCTCCGGTCCTGCAGGGAGTCGCTCCACCAGTCTATCTCCCGCTCGCACTCCCTGATATCCCTCAGCCTCTGCACCTCCTCCTTGAGCTCTGCCACCATGCGGACCAGGTCGTCCACCTGCTCGCACCTCACGCAAGCAGTCTCCCTGCCTCCCGCCGATGGCAGCAAGAGGCTCAGACACTCCCCGCATCCGGAGACCTGAACTGCCGCATGTTTGGACGGGCAGTCGGTCTGGGTGTGCACTGACTTCCTAGAGAAAGCACCGTGCCTGGTGGAGACCATCGCAGCCCAGCTGACGGGAGAGTGTCGTTAGAGGAGTTGTCCCTATGGGCGGGTGTGAGCGCTCCGCCCTGCCTGCCCACCCTGCCTGCCCACCCTGCCTGCGCCAACTGCCTCGCTAACTGCCGCGTCACTCCCACCGCGTCACTCCCTGTTCGCCGCGCTCCTGGTCGCTCGCGCTCCCTAAGGGCTGCCTTTGAACGGCCGGGGGGAGGAGCTGACGCTGACGCTGCTGGCCCCGCCTACGCCTCGTCAGCCTCCCTCACGAGGGCTGCCGGTGCCTGGCGGCTCCCTCACGTAGGCTCGATGCCCGAAAAATAGCCCTGCCTGTCCCGATCCCGCGCTCCGCTGCAGCACGCGTCTGCCCCGGAGCCGGTCGCCTCGGCAAGTGGCTCTGAAAAGGCGGTGGTGCCCGATTTAAAAGGCCCGCCGCTGACGCTGTCGCTGACGCTGACGCTGCTGGCCCCGCCTACGCCTCGTCAGCCTCCCTCACGAGGGCTGCCGGTGCCTGGCGGCTCCCTCACGTAGGCTCGATGCCCGAAAAATAGCCCTGCCTGTCCCGATCCCGCGCTCCGCTGCAGCACGCGTCTGCCCCGGAGCCGGTCGCCTCGCACTCACTGCACTGCATCCCCAGTTTTGCCAGTGCACTCTCTGGAGTCACCGCAGTGCATCCCCAGTGGTGCCAGTGCACTCTCTGGACCCACTGCAGTGCATCCCCAGTGGTGCCAGTGCACTCTCTAGACTCACTGCACTGCATCCCCAGTGGTGCCAGTGCACTCTCTGGACTCACCGGGGTGCATCCCCAGTGGTGCCAGTGCACTCTCTGGACTCACTGCACTGCATCCCCAGTGGTGCCTGTGCACTCTCTGGACTCACTGATGTGCATCCCCACTGGTGCCAGTTCACTCTCTGGACTCACTGCACTGCATCCCCACTGGTGCCAGTGCACTCTCTGGACTCACTGCACTGCATCCCCAGTGGTGCCAATGCACTCTCTGGACTCACTGCACTGCATCCACAGTGGTGCCAGTGCACTCTCTAGACTCACTGCAGTGCATCCCCAGTGGTGCCAGTGCACTCTCTGGACTCACTGTAGTGCATCCCCAGTGGTGCCAGTGCACTATATGGACTCACTGCACTGCATCCCCACTGGTGCCAGTGCACTCTCTGCACTCACTGCACTGCATCCCCAGTTTTGCCAGTGCACTCTCTGGAGTCACTGCAGTGCATCCCCAGTGGTGCCAGTGCACTCTCTGGACTCACTGCAGTGCATCCCCAGTGGTGCCAGTGTACTCTCTGGACTCACTGCACTGCATCCCTAGTCGTGCCTGTGCAGTCTCTGGACTCACGGCAGTGCATCCCCAGGGGTGCCAGTGTAATCTCTGGACTCACGGCACTCCATTCCCAGTGGTGCCAGTGCACTCTCTGGACTCACTGTAGTGCATCCCCTTAGGACCAGTGCACTCTCTGGACTCACTGCACTGCATCCCCAGTGGTGCCAGTGCAATCTCTGGACTCACGGCACTGCATCCCCAGTGGTGCCAGTACACTCTCTGGACTCACTGCACTGCATCCCCTTAGGACCAGTGCACTCTCTGGACTCACTGCACTGCATCCCCAGTGGTGCCAGTGCACTCTCTGCACTCACTGCACTGCATCCCCACTGGTGCCAGTGCACTCTCTGGACTCACTGCACTCCATCTCCACTGGTACCAGTACACTCTCTGGACTCACTGCACTGCATCCCCAGTGGTGCCAGTGCACGCTCTGGACTCACTGCACTGCATCCCCAAGGTGCCAGTGCACTCTCTGGACTCAACTGCACTGCATCCCCAGTGGTGCCCGTGCACTCTCTGGACTCACTGCAGTGCATCCCCAGTGGTGCCAGTGCACTCTCTGGACTCACTGCAGTGCATCCCCAGTGGTGCCAGTGCACTCTTTGGACTCACTGCAGTGCATCCCCAGTGGTGCCAGTGCACTCTCTGCACTCACTGCACTGCATCCCCAGTGGTGCCAGTGCACTCTCTGGAGTCACTGCACTGCATCCCCAGTGGTGCCAGTGCACTCTCTGGACTCACCGGGGTGCATCCCCAGTGGTGCCAGTGCACTCTCTGGACTCACTGCACTGCATTCCCAGTGGTGCCTGTGCACTCTCTGGACTCACTGCAGTGCATCCCAGGTGGTGCCAGTGCAGTCTCTGGACTCACTGCAGTGCATTCCTAGTGGTGCCAGTGCAGTATCTGCACTCACTGCAGTGCACCTCCAGTGGTGCCAGTGCACTCTCTGGACTCACTGCAGTGCATCCCTACTGGTGCCTGTGCACTCTCTGGACTCACTGCACTGCATCCCCAGTGGTGCCCGTGCAGTCTCTGGACTCACTGCAGTGCATCCCCAGTGGTGACAGTGCACTCTCTGCAGTCACTGCAGTGCATCCCCAGTGGTGCCAGTGCACTCTCTGGACTCACTGCAGTGTATCCCCAGTGGTGCCAGTGCACTCTGTGGACTCACTGCACTGCATCCCCTGTGGTGCCACTGCACTCTCTGGACTCACTGCATTGCATCCCCAGTGTTGCCAGTACACTCTCTGGACTCACTGCAGTGCATCCCCAGTGGTGCCAGTGCACTCTCTGGACTCACTGCACTGCATCCCCAGTGGTGCCAGTGCACTCTCTGGACTCACTGCAGTGCATCCCCAGTGGTGCCAGTGCACTCTCTGGACTCACTGCACACTATGAACAGTGGTGCCAGTGCACTCTCTGGACTCACTGCAGTGCATCCCCAGTGGTGCCAGTGCAATCTCAGGACTCACTGCAGTGCAGCTCCAGTTGGTGCCAGTGCACTATCTGGACTCACTGCACTGCATCCCCAGTGGTGCCAGTGCACTCTCTGGACTCACTGCAGTGCATCCCCAGTGGTGCCAGTGCACTCTCTGGAGTCACTGCAGTGTATCCCCAGTGGTGCCAGTGCACTCTCTGGACTCACTGAACTGCATCCCCAGTGGTGCCAGAGCACTCTCTGGACTCACTGCACTGCATCCCCAGTGGTGCCAGCGCACTCTCTGGACTCACTGCACTGCATCCCCAGTGGTGCCAGTGCACTCTCTGGACTCACTGCAGTGCATCCCCAGTGGTACCAGTGCATATCTGAAATCACTGCACTGCATCACCAGTGGTGCCAGTGCACTCTCTGGACTCACTGCACTGCATCCCCAGTGGTGCCAGTGCACTCTCTGGACTCACTGCAGTGCATCCCCAGTGGTGCCTGTGCAGTCTCTGGACTCACTGCACTCCATCCCCAGTGGTGCCAGTGCACTCTCTGGACTCACTGCACTGCATCCCCACTGGTGCCAGTGCACTCTCTGGACTCACTGCAGTGCGTCCCCAGTGGTGCCAGTGCACTCTCTGGACGCATTGCAGTGCATCTCCAGTGGTGCCAGTGCAATCTCTGGACTCACTGCACTGCATCCCCAGTGGTGCCTGTGCACTCTCTGGACTCACTGCAGTGCATCCCAGGTGGTGCCAGTGCAGTCTCCGGACTCACTGCCGTGCATTCCTAGTGGTGCCAGTGCAGTATCTGCACTCACTGCAGTGCACCTCCAGTGGTGCCAGTGCACTCTCTGGACTCACTGCAGTGCATCCCTATTGGTGCCTGTGCACTCTCTGGACTCACTGCACTTCATCCCCAGTGGTGCCAGTGCACTCTCTGGACTCACTGCACTGCCTCCCCAGTGGTGACAGTGCACTCTCTGGAGTCACTGCAGTGCATCCCCAGTGGTGCCAGTGCACTCTCTGGACTCACTGCAGTGTATCCCCTGTGGTGCCAGTGCACTCTCTGGACTCACTGCACTGCATCCCCAGTGGTGCCACTGCACTCTCTGGACTCACTGCATTGCATCCCCAGTGTTGCCAGTACACTCTCTGGACTCACTGCAGTGCATCCCCAGTGGTGCCAGTGCACTCTCTGGACTCACTGCACTGCATCCCCAGTGGTGCCAGTGCACTCTCTGGACTCACTGCACTCCATCCCCACTGGTGTCAGTCCACTCTCTGGAGTCACTGCACTGCATCCCCAGTGGTGCCAGTGCACTCTCTGGACTCACTGCACTGCCTCCCCAGTGGTGACAGTGCACTCTCTGGAGTCACTGCAGTGCATCCCCAGTGGTGCCAGTGCACTCTCTGGACTCACTGCAGTGTATCCCCTGTGGTGCCAGTGCACTCTCTGGACTCACTGCACTGCATCCCCAGTGGTGCCACTGCACTCTCTGGACTCACTGCACTGCATCCCCAGTGTTGCCAGTACACTCTCTGGACTCACTGCAGTGCATCCCCAGTGGTGCCAGTGCACTCTCTGGACTCACTGCACTGCATCCCCAGTGGTGCCAGTGCACTCTCTGGACTCACTGCACTCCATTCCCACTGGTGCCAGTCCACTCTCTGGACTCACTGCAGTGCATCCCCAGTGGTGCCAGTGCACTCTCTGGACTCACTGCACTGCATCCCCAGTGGTGCCAGTGCACTCTTTGGACTCACTGCACACTATGAACAGTGGTGCCAGTGCACTCTCTGGACTCACTGCAGTGCATCCCCAGTGGTGCCAGTGCAATCTCAGGACTCACTGCAGTGCAGCTCCAGTTGGTGCCAGTGCACTATCTGGACTCACTGCACTGCATCCCCAGTGGTGCCAGTGCACTCTCTGGACTCACCGGGGTGCATCCCCAGTGGTGCCAGTGCACTCTCTGGAGTCACTGCAGTGTATCCCCAGTGGTGCCAGTGCACTCTCTGGACTTACTGAACTGCATCCCCAGTGGTGCCAGAGCACTCTCTGGACTCACTGCAGTGCATCCCCAGTGGTGCCAGTGCACTCTCTGGACTCACTGCACTGCATTCCCAGTGGTGCCAGTGCACTCTCTGGACTCACTGCAGTGCATCCCCAGTGGTGCCAGTGCACTCTCTGGACTCACTGCACTGCAACCCCGGTGGTGCCAGTGCACTCTCTGGACTTACTGCAGTGCACCCCCACAGGTGACAGTGCACTCTCTGGACTCACTGCAGTGCATCCCCAGTGGTGCCAGTGCACTCTCTGGACTCACTGCACTGCATCCCCAGTGGTGCCAGTGTACTCTCTGGACTCACTGCAGTGCATCCCCAGTGGTGCCAGTGCACTCTCTGGACTCACTGCAGTGCATCCCCAGTGGTGCCAGTGCACTCTCTGGACTCACTGCAGTGCATCCCCAGTGGTGCCAATGCACTCTCTGGACTCACTGCACTGCATCCCCAGTGGTGCCAGTGCACTCTCTGGACTCACTGCAGTGCATCCCCAGTGGCGCCAGTGCACTCTCTGCACTCACTGCAGTGCATCCCCAGTGGTGCCAGTGCACTATCTGGACTCACTGCACTGCATACCCACTGGTGCCAGTGCACTCTCTGGACTCACTGCACTGCATCCCCAGTTTTGCCAGTGCACTGTCTGGAGTCACTGCAGTGCATCCCCAGTGGTGCCAGTGCACTCTCTAGACTCACTGCACTGCATCCCCAGTGGTGCCAGTGCACTCTCTGGACTCACCGGGGTGCATCCCCAGTGGTGCCAGTGCACTCTCTGGACTCACCGGGGTGCATCCCCAGTGGTGCCAGTGCAGTCTCTGGACTCACTGCACTGCATCCCCAGTGGTGCCAGTGCACTCTCTGGACTCACTGCAGTGCATCCCCACTGGTACCAGTGCACTCTCTGGACTCACTGCATTGCATCCCCAGTGGTGCCAGTGCACTCTCTGGACTCACTGCACTGCATCCCCAGTGGTGCCAATGCACTCTCTGGACTCACTGCACTGCATCCACAGTGGTGCCATTGCACTCTCTGGACTCACTGCACTGCATCCCCAGTGGTGCCAGTGCACTCTCTGGAGTCACTGCAGTGCATGCCCAGTGGTGCCAGTGCACTATCTGGACTCACTGCACTGCATCCCCACTGGTGCCAGTGCACTCTCTGCACTCACTGCACTGCATCCCCAGTTTTGCCAGTGCACTCTCTGGAGTCACTGCAGTGCATCCCCAGTGGTGCCAGTGCACTCTCTGGACTCACTGCACTGCATCCCCAGTGGTGCCAGTGCACTCTCTGGACTCACTGCACTGCATCCCCATTGCTGCCAGTGCACTCACTGGACTCACCGGGGTGCATCCCCAGTGGTGCCAGTGCACTCTCTGGACTCACCGGGGTGCATCCACAGTGGTGCCAGTGCACTCTCTGCACTCACTGCACTGCATCCCCAGTTTTGCCAGTGCACTCTCTGGACTCACTGCACTGCATCCCCACTGGTGCCAGTGTAATCTCTGGACTCACTGCACTGCATCCCCAGTCGTGCCTGTGCAGTCTCTGGACTCAGGGCAGTGCATCCCCAGTGGTGCCAGTGCACTCTCTGGACTCACCGGGGTGCATCACCAGTGGTGCCAGTGCACTCTCTGGACTCACCGGGGTGCATCCCCAGTGGTGCCAGTGCACTCTCTGGACTCACTGCACTGCATCCCCAGTGGTGCCAGTGCACTCTCTGGACTCACTGCAGTGCATCCCCAGTGGTGCCAGTGCACTCTCTGGACTCACTGCACTGCATCCCCAGTGGTGCCAGTGCACTCTCTGGACTCACTGCAGTGCATCCCCAGTGGTGCCAATGCACTCTCTGGACTCACTGCAGTGCATCCCCAGTGGTGCCAAGGCACTCTCTGGACTCACTGAACTGCATCCCCAGTGGTGCCAGTGCACTCTCTGGACTCACTGCAGTGCATCCCCAGTGGTGCCAGAGCACTCTCTGGACTCACTGCACTGCATCCCCAGTGGTGCCAGTGCACTCTCTGCACTCACTGCACTGCATCCCCAGTTTTGCCAGTGCACTCTCTGGAGTCACTGCAGTGCATCCCCAGTGGTGCCAGTGCACTCTCTGGACTCACTGCACTGCATCCCCATTGCTGCCAGTGCACTCTCTGGACTCACCTGGGTGCATCCACAGTGGTGCCAGTGCACTCTCTGGAGTCACTGCAGTGCATCCCCAGTGGTGCCAGTGCACTCTCTGCACTTACTGCAGTGCATCCCAAGTGTTGCCAGTGCACTCTCTGGACTCACTGCAGTGCATCCCCAGTGGTGCCAGTGGACTCTCTGGACTCACTGCAGTGAAACCCCGGTGGTGCCAGTGCACTCTCTGGACTCACTGCAGTGCATCCCCAGTGGTGCCAGTGCACTATCTGGACTCACTGCACTGCATCCCCAGTCGTGCCTGTACACTCTCTGGACTAACTGCAGTGCATCCCCAGTGGTGCCAGTACACTCTCTGGACTCACTGCAGTGCATCCCCAGTGGTGCCAGTGCCGTCTCTGAACTCACAGCATTGCATTCCCAGTGGTGCCAGTGCACTCTCTGGACTCACTGCAGTGCATCCCCAGTGGTGCCAGTGCACTCTCTGGACTCACTGCACTGCAACCCCGGTGGTGCCAGTGCACTCTCTGGACTCACTGCAGTGCACCCCCACTGGTGCCAGTGCACTCTCTGGACTCACTGCACTGCATCCCCAGTGGTACCAGTGCACTCTCTGGACTAACTGCAGTGCATCCCCAGTGGTGCCAGTACACCCTCTGGACTCACTGCAGTGCATCCCCAGTGGTGCCAGTGCACTCTCTGGACTCACTGCACTGCATCCCCAGTGGTGGCAGTGCACTCTCTGGACTCACTGCACTGCATCCCCAGTGGTGCTAGTGCACTCTCTGCACTCACTGCACTGCATCCCCAGTGGTGCCAGTGCACTCTCTGGACTCACTGCAGTGCATCCCCAGTGGTGCCAGTGCACTCTCTGGACTCACTGCACTGCATCCCCAGTGGTGCCAGTGCACTCTCTGCACTCACTGCACTGCATCCCCAGTGGTGCCAGTGCACTCTCTGGACTCACTGCACTGCATCCCCAGCGGTGCCAGTGCACTCTCTGGAGTCACTGCACTGCATCCCCAGTGGTGCCTGTGCAGTCTCTGGACTCACTGCAGTGCATCCCCAGTGGTGCCAGTGCACTCTCTGGACTCACTGCATTGCATCCCCAGTGCTGCCAGTGCACTCTCTGGACTCACCGGGGTGCATCCCCAGTGGTGCCAGTGCACTCTCTGGACTCACCAAGGTGCATCCCCAGTGGTGCCAGTGCACTCTCTGGACTCACTGCACTGCATCCCCAGTGGTGCCAGTGCACTCTCTGGACTCACTGCAGTCCATCCCCAGTGTTGCCAGTGCACTCTCTGGACTCACTGCACTGCATCCCCAGTGGTGCCAGTGCACTCTCTGGACTCACTGCAGTGAATCCCCGGTGGTGCCAGTGCACTCTCTGGACTCACTGCACTGCATCCCCAGTGGTGCCAGTGTAATCTCTGGACTCACTGCACTGCATCCCCAGTCGTGCCTGTGCAGTCTCTGGACTCACGGCAGTGCATCCGCAGTGGTGCCAGTGCACTCTCTGGACTCACTGCAGTGCATCCCAAGTGGTGCAAGTGCAGTCTCTGGACTCACTGCAGTGCATCCCCAGTGATGCCAGTGCACTCTCTGGACTCACTGCACTGCATCCCCAGTGGTGCCAGTGCACTCTCTGGACTCACGGCACTGCATCCCCAGTGGAGCCAGTGCACTCTCTGGACTCACTGCAGTGCATCCCCAGTGGTGCCAGTGCACTCTCTGGACTCACTGCACTGCATCCCCAGGGGTGCCAGCACACTCTCTGGCGTCACTGCACTGCATCCCCAGTGGTGATGTGCAGTCTCTGGACTCACAGCAGTGCATCCCCAGTGGTGCCAGTGCACTCTCTGGACTCACTGCACTGCATCCCAGGTGATGCCTGTACACTCTCTGGACTCACTGCAGTGCATCCCCAGTGGTGCCAGTGCACTCTCTGGACTCACTGCACTCCATCTCCACTGGTACCAGTACACTCTCTGGACTCACTGCACTGCATCCCCAGTGGTGCCAGTGCACGCTCTGGACTCACTGTAGTGCATCCCCTTAGGACCAGTGCACTCTCTGGACTCACTGCAGTGCATCCCCAGTGGTGCCAGTGCAATCTCTGGACTCACGGCACTGCATCCCCAGTGGTGCCAGTGCACTCTCTGGACTCACTGCAGTGCATCCCCTTAGGACCAGTGCACTCTCTGGACTCACTGCACTGCATCCCCAGTGGTGCCAGTGCACTCTCTGGACTCACTGCAGTGCATCCCTACTGGTGCCAGTGCACTCTCTGGACTCACTGCACTCCATCCCCACTGGTGCCAGTACACTCTCTGGACTCACTGCACTGCATCCCCAGTGGTGCCAGTGCACTCTCTGCACTCACTGCACTGCATCCCCAGTGGTGCCAGTGCACTATCTGGACTCATTGCAGTGCATCCCCAGTGGTGCCAGTGCACTCTCTGAGTCACTGCACTGCATTCCCAGTGGTGCCAGTGCACTCTCTGGACTCACTGCAGTGCATCCCGCGTGGTGCCAGTGCACTCTCTGGACTCACTGCACTGCATCCCCAGTCGTGCCTGTGCAGTCTCTGGACTCACGGCAGTGCATCCGCAGTGGTGCCAGTGCACTCTCTGGACTCACTGCAGTGCATCCCCAGTGGTGCAAGTGCAGTCTCTGGACTCACTGCAGTGCATCCCCAGTGATGCCAGTGCACTCTCTGGACTCACTGCACTGCATCCCCAGTGGTGCCAGTGCACTCTCTGGACTCACGGCACTGCATCCCCAGTGGAGCCAGTGCACTCTCTGGACTCACTGCAGTGCATCCCCAGTGGTGCCAGTGCACTCTCTGGACTCACTGCACTGCATCCCCAGGGGTGCCACAACACTCTCTGGAGTCACTGCACTGCATCCCCAGTGGTGACTGTGCAGTCTCTGGACTCACAGCAGTGCATCCCCAGTGGTGCCAGTGCACTCTCTGGACTCACTGCACTGCATCCCAGGTGGTGCCTGTGCACTCTCTGGACTCACTGCAGTGCATCCCCAGTGGTGCCAGTGCAATCTCTGGACTCACGGCACTGCATCCCCAGTGGTGCCAGTGCACTCTCTGGACTCACTGTAGTGCATCCCCTTAGGACCAGTGCACTCTCTGGACTCACTGCACTGCATCCCCAGTGGTGCCAGTGCAATCTCTGGACTCACGGCACTGCATCCCCAGTGGTGCCAGTGCACTCTCTGGACTCACTGCAGTGCATCCCCAATCGTACCAGTGCACTCTCTGGACTCACTGCAGTGCATCCCCAGTGGTGCCAGTGCACTCTCTGGACTCACTGCACTGCATCCCCAGTGGTGCCAGTTCACTCTCTGGACTCACTGCACTCCATCCCCACTGGTGCCAGTACACTCTCTGGACTCACTGCACTGCATCCCCAGTGGTGCCAGTGCACTCTCTGCACTCACTGCACTGCATCCCCAGTGGTGCCAGTGCACTATCTGGACTCATTGCAGTGCATCCCCAGTGGTGCCAGTGCACTCTCTGAGTCACTGCACTGCATTCCCAGTGGTGCCAGTGCACTCTCTGGACTCACTGCAGTGCATCCCGCGTGGTGCCAGTGCACTCTCTGGACTCACTGCACTGCATCCCCAGTGGTGCCAGTGCACTCTCTGGAGTCACTGCACTGCATCCCCACTGGTGCCAGTGCACTCTCTGGACTCACCGCACAGCATCCCCAGTGGTGCCAGTGCACTCTCTGGACTCACTGCACTGCATTCCCAGTGGTGCCAGTGCACTCTCTGCACTCACAGGCAGTGCATCCCCAGTGGTGCCAGTGCACTCTCTGGACTCACTGCACTGCATCCGCAGTGGTGCCAGTGCACTCTCTGGACTCACTGCACTGCATCCCCAGTGGTGCCAGTGCACTCTCTGGACTCACTGCACTGCATCCCCAGTGGTGCCTGTGCAGTCTCTGGACTCACTGCACTGCATCCCCAGTGATGCCAGTGCACTCTCTGGACTCACTGCAGTGCATCCCCACGGGTGCCAGTGCACTCTCTGGACTCACTGCAGTGCATCCCCAGTGGTGCCAGTGCACTCTCTGGACTCATTGCAGTGCATCTCGAGTGGTGCCAGTGCACTCTCTGGACTCACGGCACTGCATCCCCAGTGGTGCCAGTGCACTCTCTGGACTCACTGCACTGCATACCCTTAGGACCAGTGCAATCTCTGGACTCACTGCACTGCATCCCCAGTGGTGCCAGTGCACTCTCTGGACTCACTGCACTGCATCCCCAGTGTGCCTGTGCAGTCTCTGGACTCACTGCACTCCATCCCCAGAGGTGCCAGTGCACTCTCTGGACTCACTGCACTGCATCCCCACTGGTGCCAGTGCACTCTCTGGACTCACTGCACTGCATCCCCAGTGGTGCCAGTGCACTCTCTGGACTCATTGCAGTGCATCTCCAGTGGTGCCAGTGCAATCTCTGGACTCACTGCACTGCATCCCCAGTGGTGCCAGTGCACTCTCTGGACTCACTGCACTGCATCCCCAGTGGTGCCAGTGCACTCTCTGGACTCACTGCACTGCATCCCCAGTGGTGCCAGTGCACTCTCTGGACTCACTGCACTGCATCCCCAGTGGTGCCAGTGCACTCTCTGGACTCACTGCACTGCATCCCCAGTGGTGCCAGTGCACTCTCTGGACTCTCTGCAGTGCAGCCCCTGAGGTGTCAGTGCACTCTCTGGAGTCACTGCACTGCATCCCCAGTGGTGCCAGTGCACTCTCTGGACTCACTGCACTGCATCCCCAGTGGTGCCAGTGCACTCTCTGGACTCACTGCAGTCCATCCCCAGTGTTGCCAGTGCACTCTCTGGACTCACTGCACTGCATCCCCAGTGGTGCCAGTGCACTCTCTGGACTCACTGCAGTGAATCCCCGGTGGTGCCAGTGCACTCTCTGGACTCACTGCACTGCATCCCCACTGGTGCCAGTGTAATCTCTGGACTCACTGCACTGCATCCCCAGTCGTGCCTGTGCAGTCTCTGGACTCACGGCAGTGCATCCGCAGTGGTGCCAGTGCACTCTCTGGACTCACTGCACTGCATCCCCAGTGGTGCAAGTGCAGTCTCTGGACTCACTGCAGTGCATCCCCAGTGATGCCAGTGCACTCTCTGGACTCACTGCACTGCATCCCCAGTGGTGCCAGTCCACTCTCTGGACTCACGGCACTGCATCCCCAGTGGAGCCAGTGCACTCTCTGGACTCACTGCAGTGCATCCCCAGTGGTGCCAGTGCACTCTCTGGACTCACTGCACTGCATCCCCAGGGGTGCCAGCACACTCTCTGGCGTCACTGCACTGCATCCCCAGTGGTGATGTGCAGTCTCTGGACTCACAGCAGTGCATCCCCAGTGGTGCCAGTGCACTCTCTGGACTCACTGCACTGCATCCCAGGTGGTGCCTGTACACTCTCTGGACTCACTGCAGTGCATCCCCAGTGGTGCCAGTGCACTCTCTGGACTCACTGCACTGCATCCCCAGTGGTGCCAGTGCAATCTCTGGACTCACGGCACTGCATCCCCAGTGGTGCCAGTGCACTCTCTGGACTCACTGTAGTGTATCCCCTTAGGACCAGTGGACTCTCTGGACTCACTGCACTGCATCCCCAGTGGTGCCAGTGCAATCTCTGGACTCACGGCAGTGCATCCCCAGTGGTGCCAGTGCACTCTCTGGACTCACTGCACTGCATCCCCAGTGGTGCCAGTGCACTCTCTGGACTCACTGCACTGCATCCCCAGTGGTGCCAGTGCACTCTCTGGACTCACTGCACTGCATCCCCAGTGGTGCCAGTGCACTCTCTGGACTCACTGCACTCCATCCCCACTGGTGCCAGTACACTCTCTGGACTCACTGCACTGCATCCCCAGTGGTGCCAGTGCACTCTCTGCACTCACTGCACTGCATCCCCAGTGGTGCCAGTGCACTATCTGGACTCACTGCACTGCATCCCCACTGGTGCCAGTGTAATCTCTGGACTCACTGCACTGCATCCCCAGTCGTGCCTGTGCAGTCTCTGGACTCACGGCAGTGCATCCGCAGTGGTGCCAGTGCACTCTCTGGACTCACTGCACTGCATCCCCAGTGGTGCAAGTGCAGTCTCTGGACTCACTGCAGTGCATCCCCAGTGATGCCAGTGCACTCTCTGGACTCACTGCACTGCATCCCCAGTGGTGCCAGTCCACTCTCTGGACTCACGGCACTGCATCCCCAGTGGAGCCAGTGCACTCTCTGGACTCACTGCAGTGCATCCCCAGTGGTGCCAGTGCACTCTCTGGACTCACTGCACTGCATCCCCAGGGGTGCCAGCACACTCTCTGGCGTCACTGCACTGCATCCCCAGTGGTGATGTGCAGTCTCTGGACTCACAGCAGTGCATCCCCAGTGGTGCCAGTGCACTCTCTGGACTCACTGCACTGCATCCCAGGTGGTGCCTGTACACTCTCTGGACTCACTGCAGTGCATCCCCAGTGGTGCCAGTGCACTCTCTGGACTCACTGCACTGCATCCCCAGTGGTGCCAGTGCAATCTCTGGACTCACGGCACTGCATCCCCAGTGGTGCCAGTGCACTCTCTGGACTCACTGTAGTGTATCCCCTTAGGACCAGTGGACTCTCTGGACTCACTGCACTGCATCCCCAGTGGTGCCAGTGCAATCTCTGGACTCACGGCAGTGCATCCCCAGTGGTGCCAGTGCACTCTCTGGACTCACTGCACTGCATCCCCAGTGGTGCCAGTGCACTCTCTGCACTCACTGCACTGCATCCCCAGTGGTGCCAGTGCACTATCTGGACTCACTGCACTGCATCCCCACTGGTGCCAGTGTAATCTCTGGACTCACTGCACTGCATCCCCAGTCGTGCCTGTGCAGTCTCTGGACTCACGGCAGTGCATCCGCAGTGGTGCCAGTGCACTCTCTGGACTCACTGCACTGCATCCCCAGTGGTGCAAGTGCAGTCTCTGGACTCACTGCAGTGCATCCCCAGTGATGCCAGTGCACTCTCTGGACTCACTGCACTGCATCCCCAGTGGTGCCAGTCCACTCTCTGGACTCACGGCACTGCATCCCCAGTGGAGCCAGTGCACTCTCTGGACTCACTGCAGTGCATCCCCAGTGGTGCCAGTGCACTCTCTGGACTCACTGCACTGCATCCCCAGGGGTGCCAGCACACTCTCTGGCGTCACTGCACTGCATCCCCAGTGGTGATGTGCAGTCTCTGGACTCACAGCAGTGCATCCCCAGTGGTGCCAGTGCACTCTCTGGACTCACTGCACTGCATCCCAGGTGGTGCCTGTACACTCTCTGGACTCACTGCAGTGCATCCCCAGTGGTGCCAGTGCACTCTCTGGACTCACTGCACTGCATCCCCAGTGGTGCCAGTGCAATCTCTGGACTCACGGCACTGCATCCCCAGTGGTGCCAGTGCACTCTCTGGACTCACTGTAGTGTATCCCCTTAGGACCAGTGGACTCTCTGGACTCACTGCACTGCATCCCCAGTGGTGCCAGTGCAATCTCTGGACTCACGGCAGTGCATCCCCAGTGGTGCCAGTGCACTCTCTGGACTCACTGCACTGCATCCCCAGTGGTGCCAGTGCACTCTCTGGACTCACTGCACTGCATCCCCAGTGGTGCCAGTGCACTCTCTGGACTCACTGCACTGCATCCCCAGTGGTGCCAGTGCACTCTCTGGACTCACTGCACTCCATCCCCACTGGTGCCAGTACACTCTCTGGACTCACTGCACTGCATCCCCAGTGGTGCCAGTGCACTCTCTGCACTCACTGCACTGCATCCCCAGTGGTGCCAGTGCACTATCTGGACTCATTGCAGTGCATCCCCAGTGGTGCCAGTGCACTCTCTGAGTCACTGCACTGCATTCCCAGTGGTGCCAGTGCACTCTCTGGACTCACTGCAGTGCATCCCCAGTGGTGCCAGTGCACTCTCTAGACTCACTGCACTGCATCCCCAGTGGTGCCAGTGCACTCTCTGGACTCACTGCAGTGCATCCCCAGTGGTGCCAGTGCACTCTCTGGACTCACTGCACACTATGAACAGTGGTGCCAGTGCACTCTCTGGACTCACTGCAGTGCATCCCCAGTGGTGCCAGTGCAATCTCAGGACTCACTGCAGTGCAGCTCCAGTTGGTGCCAGTGCACTATCTGGACTCACTGCACTGCATCCCCAGTGGTGCCAGTGCACTCTCTGGACTCACTGCAGTGCATCCCCAGTGGTGCCAGTGCACTCTCTGGAGTCACTGCTGTGTATCCCCAGTGGTGCCAGTGCACTCTCTGGACTCACTGAACTGCATCCCCAGTGGTGCCAGAGCACTCTTTGGACTCACTGCAGTGCATCCCCAGTGGTGCCAGTGCACTCTCTGGACTCACTGCACTGCATCCCCAGTGGTGCCAGTGCACTCTCTGGACTCACTGCAGTGCATCCCCAGTGGTACCAGTGCATATCTGAAATCACTGCACTGCATCCCCACTGGTGCCAGTGTAATCTCTGGACTCACTGCACTGCATCCCCAGTCGTGCCTGTGCAGTCTCTGGACTCACGGCAGTGCATCCGCAGTGGTGCCAGTGCACTCTCTGGACTCACTGCAGTGCATCCCCAGTGGTGCAAGTGCAGTCTCTGGACTCACTGCAGTGCATCCCCAGTGATGCCAGTGCACTCTCTGGACTCACTGCACTGCATCCCCAGTGGTGCCAGTCCACTCTCTGGACTCACGGCACTGCATCCCCAGTGGAGCCAGTGCACTCTCTGGACTCACTGCAGTGCATCCCCAGTGGTGCCAGTGCACTCTCTGGACTCACTGCACTGCATCCCCAGGGGTGCCAGCACACTCTCTGGCGTCACTGCACTGCATCCCCAGTGGTGATGTGCAGTCTCTGGACTCACAGCAGTGCATCCCCAGTGGTGCCAGTGCACTCTCTGGACACACTGCACTGCATCCCAGGTGGTGCCTGTACACTCTCTGGACTCACTGCAGTGCATCCCCAGTGGTGCCAGTGCACTCTCTGGACTCACTGCACTGCATCCCCAGTGGTGCCAGTGCAATCTCTGGACTCACGGCACTGCATCCCCAGTGGTGCCAGTGCACTCTCTGGACTCACTGTAGTGCATCCCCTTAGGACCAGTGGACTCTCTGGACTCACTGCACTGCATCCCCAGTGGTGCCAGTGCAATCTCTGGACTCACGGCAGTGCATCCCCAGTGGTGCCAGTGCACTCTCTGGACTCACTGCAGTGCATCCCCTTAGGACCAGTGCACTCTCTGGACTCACTGCACTGCATCCCCAGTGGTGCCAGTGCACTCTCTGGACTCACTGCACTGCATCCCCAGTGGTGCCAGTGCACTCTCTGGACTCACTGCACTCCATCCCCACTGGTGCCAGTACACTCTCTGGACTCACTGCACTGCATCCCCAGTGGTGCCAGTGCACTCTCTGCACTCACTGCACTGCATCCCCAGTGGTGCCAGTGCACTATCTGGACTCATTGCAGTGCATCTCCAGTGGTGCCAGTGCACTCTCTGAGTCACTGCACTGCATTCCCAGTGGTGCCAGTGCACTCTCTGGACTCACTGCAGTGCATCCCCAGTGGTGCCAGTGCACTCTCTGGACTCACTGCACTGCATCCCCAGTGGTGCCAGTGCACTCTCTGGACTCACTGCAGTGCATCCCCAGTGGTGCCAGTGCACTCTCTGGACTCACTGCACACTATGAACAGTGGTGCCAGTGCACTCTCTGGACTCACTGCAGTGCATCCCCAGTGCTGCCAGTGCAATCTCAGGACTCACTGCAGTGCAGCTCCAGTTGGTGCCAGTGCACTATCTGGACTCACTGCACTGCATCCCCAGTGGTGCCAGTGCACTCTCTGGACTCACTGCAGTGCATCCCCAGTGGTGCCAGTGCACTCTCTGGAGTCACTGCAGTGTATCACCAGTGGTGCCAGTGCACTCTCTGGACTCACTGAACTGCATCCCCAGTGGTGCCAGAGCACTCTTTGGACTCACTGCAGTGCATCCCCAGTGGTGCCAGTGCACTCTCTGGACTCACTGCACTGCATCCCCAGTGGTGCCAGTGCACTCTCTGGACTCACTGCAGTGCATCCCCAGTGGTACCAGTGCATATCTGAAATCACTGCACTGCATCACCAGTGGTGCCAGTGCACTCTCTGGACTCACTGCACTGCATCCCCAGTGGTGCCAGTGCACTCTCTGGACTCACTGCACTGCATTCCCAGTGGTGCCTGTGCAGTCTCTGGACTCACTGCACTCCATCCCCAGTGGTGCCAGTGCACTCTCTGGACTCACTGCACTGCATCCCCACTGGTGCCAGTGCACTCTCTGGACTCACTGCAGTGCGTCCCCAGTGGTGCCAGTGCACTCTCTGGACTCATTGCAGTGCATCTCCAGTGGTGCCAGTGCAATCTCTGGACTCACTGCACTGCATCAACAGTGGTGCCTATGCACTCTCTGGACTCACTGCAGTGCATCCCAGGTGGTGCCAGTGCAGTCTCCGGACTCACTGCCGTGCATTCCTAGTGGTGCCAGTGCAGTATCTGCACTCACTGCAGTGCACCTCCAGTGGTGCCAGTGCACTCTCTGGACTCACTGCAGTGCATCCCTATTGGTGCCTGTGCACTCTCTGGACTCACTGCACTTCATCCCCAGTGGTGCCAGTGCACTCTCTGGACTCATTGCACTGCCTCCCCAGTGGTGACAGTGCACTCTCTGGACTCACTGCACTGCATCCCCAGTGGTGCCAGTGCACTCTCTGGACTCACTGCAGTGTATCCCCTGTGGTGCCAGTGCACTCTCTGGACTCACTGCACTGCATCCCCAGTGGTGCCACTGCACTCTCTGGACTCACTGCATTGCATCCCCAGTGTTGCCAGTACACTCTCTGGACTCACTGCAGTGCATCCCCAGTGGTGCCAGTGCACTCTCTGGACTCACTGCACTGCATCCCCAGTGGTGCCAGTGCACTCTCTGGACTCACTGCACTCCATCCCCACTGGTGTCAGTCCACTCTCTGGAGTCACTGCACTGCATCCCCAGTGGTGCCAGTGCACTCTCTGGACTCACTGCACTGCCTCCCCAATGGTGACAGTGCACTCTCTGGAGTCACTGCAGTGCATCCCCAGTGGTGCCAGTGCACTCTCTGGACTCACTGCACTCCATCCCCACTGGTGTCAGTCCACTCTCTGGAGTCACTGCACTGCATCCCCAGGAGTGCCAGTGCACTCTCTGGACTCACTGCACTGCCTCCCCTGTGGTGCCAGTGCACTCTCTGGACTCACTGCACTGCATCCCCAGTGGTGCCACTGCACTCTCTGGACTCACTGCACTGCATCCCCAGTGTTGCCAGTACACTCTCTGGACTCACTGCAGTGCATCCCCAGTGGTGCCAGTGCACTCTCTGGACTCACTGCACTGCATCCCCAGTGGTGCCAGTGCACTCTCTGGACTCACTGCACTCCATTCCCACTGGTGCCAGTCCACTCTCTGGACTCACTGCAGTGCATCCCCAGTGGTGCCAGTGCACTCTCTGGACTCACTGCACTGCATCCCCAGTGGTGCCAGTGCACTCTTTGGACTCACTGCACACTATGAACAGTGGTGCCAGTGCACTCTCTGGACTCACTGCAGTGCATCCCCAGTGGTGCCAGTGCAATCTCAGGACTCACTGCAGTGCAGCTCCAGTTGGTGCCAGTGCACTATCTGGACTCACTGCACTGCATCCCCAGTGGTGCCAGTGCACTCTCTGGACTCACTGCAGTGCATCCCCAGTGGTGCCAGTGCACTCTCTGGAGTCACTGCAGTGTATCCCCAGTGGTGCCAGTGCACTCTCTGGACTCACTGAACTGCATCCCCAGTGGTGCCAGAGCAGTCTCTGGACTCACTGCACTGCATCCCCAGTGGTGCCAGTGCACTCTCTGGACTCACTGCACTGCATCCCCAGTGGTGCCAGTGCACTCTCTGGACTCACTGCAGTGCATCCCCAGTGGTGCCAGTGCACTCTCTGGACTCACTGCACTGCAACCCCGGTGGTGCCAGTGCACTCTCTGGACTCACTGCAGTGCACCCCCACAGGTGACAGTGCACTCTCTGGACTCACTGCAGTGCATCCCCAGTGGTGCCAGTGCACTCTCTGGACTCACTGCACTGCATCCCCAGTGGTGCCAGTGTACTCTCTGGACTCACTGCAGTGCATCCCCAGTGGTGCCAGTGCACTCTCTGGACTCACTGCAGTGCATCCCCAGTGGTGCCAGTGCACTCTCTGGACTCACTGCAGTGCATCCCCAGTGGTGCCAATGCACTCTCTGGACTCACTGCACTGCATCCCCAGTGGTGCCAGTGCACTCTCTGGACTCACTGCAGTGCATCCCCAGTGGCGCCAGTACACTCTCTGCACTCACTGCAGTACATCCCCAGTCGTGCCAGTGCACTATCTGGACTCACTGCACTGCATCCCCACTGGTGCCAGTGCACTCTCTGGACTCACTGCACTGCATCCCCAGTTTTGCCAGTGCACTCTCTGGACTCACTGCAGTGCATCCCCAGTGGTGCCAGTGCACTCTCTAGACTCACTGCACTGCATCCCCAGTGGTGCCAGTGCACTCTCTGGACTCACCGGGGTGCATCCCCAGTGGTGCCAGTGCACTCTCTGGACTCACCGGGGTGCATCCCCAGTGGTGCCAGTGCAGTCTCTGGACTCACTGCACTGCATCCCCAGTGGTGCCAGTGCACTCTCTGGACTCACTGCAGTGCATCCCCACTGGTGCCAGTGCACTCTCTGGACTCACTGCACTGCATCCCCAGTGGTGCCAGTGCACTCTCTGGACTCACTGCACTGCATCCCCAGTGGTGCCAATGCACTCTCTGGACTCACTGCACTGCATCCACAGTGGTGCCATTGCACTCTCTGGACTCACTGCACTGCATCCCCAGTGGTGCCAGTGCACTCTCTGGAGTCACTGCAGTGCATCCCCAGTGGTGCCAGTGCACTATCTGGACTCACTGCACTGCATCCCCACTGGTGCCAGTGCACTCTCTGCACTCACTGCACTGCATCCCCAGTTTTGCCAGTGCACTCTCTGGAGTCACTGCAGTGCATCCCCAGTGGTGCCAGTGCACTCTCTGGACTCACTGCACTGCATCCCCAGTGGTGCCAGTGCACTCTCTGGACTCACTGCACTGCATCCCCATTGCTGCCAGTGCACTCACTGGACTCACCGGGGTGCATCCCCGGTGGTGCCAGTGCACTCTCTGGACTCACCGGGGTGCATCCCCAGTGGTGCCAGTGCACTCTCTGGACTCACTGCACTGCATCCCTACTGGTGCCAGTGCACTCTCTGCACTTTCTGCAGTGCATCCCCAGTGTTGCCAGTGCACTCTCTGGACTCACTGCACTGCATCCCCAGTGGTGCCAGTGCACTCTCTGGACTCACTGCAGTGAAACCCCGGTGGTGCCAGTGCACTCTCTGGACTCACTGCAGTGCATCCCCAGTGGTGCCAGTGCACTCTCTGGACTCACTGCACTGCATCCCCAGTGGTGCCAGTGCACTCTCTGGACTCACTGCAGCGAATCCCCGGTGGTGCCAGTGCACTCTCTGGACTCACTGCACTGCATCCCCACTGGTGCCAGTGTAATCTCTGGACTCACTGCACTGCATCCCCAGTCGTGCCTGTGCAGTCTCTGGACTCACGGCAGTGCATCCCCAGTGGTGCCAGTGCACTCTCTGGACTCACCGGGGTGCATCACCAGTGGTGCCAGTGCACTCTTTGGACTCACCGGGGTGCATCCCCAGTGGTGCCAGTGCACTCTCTGGACTCACTGCACTGCATCCCCAGTGGTGCCAGTGCACTCTCTGGACTCACTGCAGTGCATCCCCAGTGGTGCCAGTGCACTCTCTGGACTCACTGCACTGCATCCCCAGTGGTGCCAGTGCACTCTCTGGACTCACTGCAGTGCATCCCCAGTGGTGCCAATGCACTCTCTGGACTCACTGCACTGCATCCCCAGTGGTGCCAAGGCACTCTCTGGACTCACTGCACTGCATCCCCAGTGGTGCCAGTGCACTCTCTGGACTCACTGCAGTGCATCCCCAGTGGTGCCAGTGCACTCTCTGGACTCACTGCACTGCATCCCCAGTGGTGCCAGTGCACTCTCTGCACTCACTGCACTGCATCCCCAGTTTTGCCAGTGCACTCTCTGGAGTCACTGCAGTGCATCCCCAGTGGTGCCAGTGCACTCTCTGGACTCACTGCACTGCATCCCCATTGCTGCCAGTGCACTCTCTGGACTCACCTGGGTGCATCCACAGTGGTGCCAGTGCACTCTCTGGAGTCACTGCAGTGCATCCCCAGTGGTGCCAGTGCACTCTCTGCACTTACTGCAGTGCATCCCAAGTGTTGCCAGTGCACTCTCTGGACTCACTGCAGTGCATCCCCAGTGGTGCCAGTGCACTCTCTGGACTCACTGCAGTGCATCCCCAGTGGTGCCAGTGCACTATCTGGACTCACTGCACTGCATCCCCAGTCGTGCCTGTACACTCTCTGGACTAACTGCAGTGCATCCCCAGTGGTGCCAGTACACTCTCTGGACTCACTGCAGTGCATCCCCAGTGGTGCCAGTGCCGTCTCTGAACTCACAGCATTGCATTCCCAGTGGTGCCAGTGCACTCTCTGGACTCACTGCAGTGCATCCCCAGTGGTGCCAGTGCACTCTCTGGACTCACTGCACTGCAACCCCGGTGGTGCCAGTGCACTCTCTGGACTCACTGCAGTGCACCCCCACTGGTGCCAGTGCACTCTCTGGACTCACTGCACTGCATCCCCAGTGGTACCAGTGCACTCTCTGGACTAACTGCAGTGCATCCCCAGTGGTGCCAGTACACCCTCTGGACTCACTGCAGTGCATCCCCAGTGTTGCCAGTGCACTCTCTGGACTCACTGCACTGCATCCCCAGTGGTGGCAGTGCACTCTCTGGACTCACTGCACTGCATCCCCAGTGGTGCTAGTGCACTCTCTGCACTCACTGCACTGCATCCCCAGTGGTGCCAGTGCACTCTCTGGACTCACTGCAGTGCATCCCCAGTGGTGCCAGTGCACTCTCTGGACTCACTGCACTGCATCCCCAGTGGTGCCAGTGCACTCTCTGCACTCACTGCACTGCATCCCCAGTGGTCACAGTTCACTCTCTGGACTCACTGCACTGCATCCCCAGCGGTGCCAGTGCACTCTCTGGACTCACTGCACTGCATCCCCAGTGGTGCCTGTGCAGTCTCTGGACTCACTGCAGTGCATCCCCAGTGGTGCCAGTGCACTCTCTGGACTCACTGCATTGCATCCCCAGTGCTGCCAGTGCACTCTCTGGACTCACCGGGGTGCATCCCCAGTGGTGCCAGTGCACTCTCTGGACTCACCAAGGTGCATCCCCAGTGGTGCCAGTGCACTCTCTGGACTCACTGCACTGCATCCCCAGTGGTGCCAGTGCACTCTCTGGACTCACTGCAGTCCATCCCCAGTGTTGCCAGTGCACTCTCTGGACTCACTGCACTGCATCCCCAGTGGTGCCAGTGCACTCTCTGGACTCACTGCAGTGAATCCCCGGTGGTGCCAGTGCACTCTCTGGACTCACTGCAGTGCATCCCCAGTGGTGCCAGTGCACTCTCTGGACTCACTGCACTGCAACCCCGGTGGTGCCAGTGCACTCTCTGGACTCACTGCAGTGCACCCCCACAGGTGACAGTGCACTCTCTGGACTCACTGCAGTGCATCCCCAGTGGTGCCAGTGCACTCTCTGGACTCACTGCACTGCATCCCCAGTGGTGCCAGTGTACTCTCTGGACTCACTGCAGTGCATCCCCAGTGGTGCCAGTGCACTCTCTGGACTCACTGCAGTGCATCCCCAGTGGTGCCAGTGCACTCTCTGGACTCACTGCAGTGCATCCCCAGTGGTGCCAATGCACTCTCTGGACTCACTGCACTGCATCCCCAGTGGTGCCAGTGCACTCTCTGGACTCACTGCAGTGCATCCCCAGTGGCGCCAGTACACTCTCTGCACTCACTGCAGTACATCCCCAGTCGTGCCAGTGCACTATCTGGACTCACTGCACTGCATCCCCACTGGTGCCAGTGCACTCTCTGGACTCACTGCACTGCATCCCCAGTTTTGCCAGTGCACTCTCTGGAGTCACTGCAGTGCATCCCCAGTGGTGCCAGTGCACTCTCTAGACTCACTGCACTGCATCCCCAGTGGTGCCAGTGCACTCTCTGGACTCACCGGGGTGCATCCCCAGTGGTGCCAGTGCACTCTCTGGACTCACCGGGGTGCATCCCCAGTGGTGCCAGTGCAGTCTCTGGACTCACTGCACTGCATCCCCAGTGGTGCCAGTGCACTCTCTGGACTCACTGCAGTGCATCCCCACTGGTGCCAGTGCACTCTCTGGACTCACTGCACTGCATCCCCAGTGGTGCCAGTGCACTCTCTGGACTCACTGCACTGCATCCCCAGTGGTGCCAATGCACTCTCTGGACTCACTGCACTGCATCCACAGTGGTGCCATTGCACTCTCTGGACTCACTGCACTGCATCCCCAGTGGTGCCAGTGCACTCTCTGGAGTCACTGCAGTGCATCCCCAGTGGTGCCAGTGCACTATCTGGACTCACTGCACTGCATCCCCACTGGTGCCAGTGCACTCTCTGCACTCACTGCACTGCATCCCCAGTTTTGCCAGTGCACTCTCTGGAGTCACTGCAGTGCATCCCCAGTGGTGCCAGTGCACTCTCTGGACTCACTGCACTGCATCCCCAGTGGTGCCAGTGCACTCTCTGGACTCACTGCACTGCATCCCCATTGCTGCCAGTGCACTCACTGGACTCACCGGGGTGCATCCCCGGTGGTGCCAGTGCACTCTCTGGACTCACCGGGGTGCATCCCCAGTGGTGCCAGTGCACTCTCTGGACTCACTGCACTGCATCCCTACTGGTGCCAGTGCACTCTCTGCACTTTCTGCAGTGCATCCCCAGTGTTGCCAGTGCACTCTCTGGACTCACTGCACTGCATCCCCAGTGGTGCCAGTGCACTCTCTGGACTCACTGCAGTGAAACCCCGGTGGTGCCAGTGCACTCTCTGGACTCACTGCAGTGCATCCCCAGTGGTGCCAGTGCACTCTCTGGACTCACTGCACTGCATCCCCAGTGGTGCCAGTGCACTCTCTGGACTCACTGCAGCGAATCCCCGGTGGTGCCAGTGCACTCTCTGGACTCACTGCACTGCATCCCCACTGGTGCCAGTGTAATCTCTGGACTCACTGCACTGCATCCCCAGTCGTGCCTGTGCAGTCTCTGGACTCACGGCAGTGCATCCCCAGTGGTGCCAGTGCACTCTCTGGACTCACCGGGGTGCATCACCAGTGGTGCCAGTGCACTCTTTGGACTCACCGGGGTGCATCCCCAGTGGTGCCAGTGCACTCTCTGGACTCACTGCACTGCATCCCCAGTGGTGCCAGTGCACTCTCTGGACTCACTGCAGTGCATCCCCAGTGGTGCCAGTGCACTCTCTGGACTCACTGCACTGCATCCCCAGTGGTGCCAGTGCACTCTCTGGACTCACTGCAGTGCATCCCCAGTGGTGCCAATGCACTCTCTGGACTCACTGCACTGCATCCCCAGTGGTGCCAAGGCACTCTCTGGACTCACTGCACTGCATCCCCAGTGGTGCCAGTGCACTCTCTGGACTCACTGCAGTGCATCCCCAGTGGTGCCAGTGCACTCTCTGGACTCACTGCACTGCATCCCCAGTGGTGCCAGTGCACTCTCTGCACTCACTGCACTGCATCCCCAGTTTTGCCAGTGCACTCTCTGGAGTCACTGCAGTGCATCCCCAGTGGTGCCAGTGCACTCTCTGGACTCACTGCACTGCATCCCCATTGCTGCCAGTGCACTCTCTGGACTCACCTGGGTGCATCCACAGTGGTGCCAGTGCACTCTCTGGAGTCACTGCAGTGCATCCCCAGTGGTGCCAGTGCACTCTCTGCACTTACTGCAGTGCATCCCAAGTGTTGCCAGTGCACTCTCTGGACTCACTGCAGTGCATCCCCAGTGGTGCCAGTGCACTCTCTGGACTCACTGCAGTGCATCCCCAGTGGTGCCAGTGCACTATCTGGACTCACTGCACTGCATCCCCAGTCGTGCCTGTACACTCTCTGGACTAACTGCAGTGCATCCCCAGTGGTGCCAGTACACTCTCTGGACTCACTGCAGTGCATCCCCAGTGGTGCCAGTGCCGTCTCTGAACTCACAGCATTGCATTCCCAGTGGTGCCAGTGCACTCTCTGGACTCACTGCAGTGCATCCCCAGTGGTGCCAGTGCACTCTCTGGACTCACTGCACTGCAACCCCGGTGGTGCCAGTGCACTCTCTGGACTCACTGCAGTGCACCCCCACTGCTGCCAGTGCACTCTCTGGACTCACTGCACTGCATCCCCAGTGGTACCAGTGCACTCTCTGGACTAACTGCAGTGCATCCCCAGTGGTGCCAGTACACCCTCTGGACTCACTGCAGTGCATCCCCAGTGTTGCCAGTGCACTCTCTGGACTCACTGCACTGCATCCCCAGTGGTGGCAGTGCACTCTCTGGACTCACTGCACTGCATCCCCAGTGGTGCTAGTGCACTCTCTGCACTCACTGCACTGCATCCCCAGTGGTGCCAGTGCACTCTCTGGACTCACTGCAGTGCATCCCCAGTGGTGCCAGTGCACTCTCTGGACTCACTGCACTGCATCCCCAGTGGTGCCAGTGCACTCTCTGCACTCACTGCACTGCATCCCCAGTGGTCACAGTTCACTCTCTGGACTCACTGCACTGCATCCCCAGCGGTGCCAGTGCACTCTCTGGACTCACTGCACTGCATCCCCAGTGGTGCCTGTGCAGTCTCTGGACTCACTGCAGTGCATCCCCAGTGGTGCCAGTGCACTCTCTGGACTCACTGCATTGCATCCCCAGTGCTGCCAGTGCACTCTCTGGACTCACCGGGGTGCATCCCCAGTGGTGCCAGTGCACTCTCTGGACTCACCAAGGTGCATCCCCAGTGGTGCCAGTGCACTCTCTGGACTCACTGCACTGCATCCCCAGTGGTGCCAGTGCACTCTCTGGACTCACTGCAGTGAATCCCCGGTGGTGCCAGTGCACTCTCTGGACTCACTGCACTGCATCCCCAGTGGTGCCAGTGTAATCTCTGGACTCACTGCACTGCATCCCCAGTCGTGCCTGTGCAGTCTCTGGACTCACGGCAGTGCATCCGCAGTGGTGCCAGTGCACTCTCTGGACTCACTGCAGTGCATCCCCAGTGGTGCAAGTGCAGTCTCTGGACTCACTGCAGTGCATCCCCAGTGATGCCAGTGCACTCTCTGGACTCACTGCACTGCATCCCCAGTGGTGCCAGTGCACTCTCTGGACTCACGGCACTGCATCCCCAGTGGAGCCAGTGCACTCTCTGGACTCACTGCAGTGCATCCCCAGTGGTGCCAGTGCACTCTCTGGACTCACTGCACTGCATCCCCAGGGGTGCCAGCACACTCTCTGGCGTCACTGCACTGCATCCCCAGTGGTGATGTGCAGTCTCTGGACTCACAGCAGTGCATCCCCAGTGGTGCCAGTGCACTCTCTGGACTCACTGCACTGCATCCCAGGTGATGCCTGTACACTCTCTGGACTCACTGCAGTGCATCCCCAGTGGTGCCAGTGCACTCTCTGGACTCACTGCACTGCATCCCCAGTGGTTCCAGTGCAATCTCTGGACTCACGGCACTGCATCCCCAGTGGTGCCAGTGCACTCTCTGGACTCACTGTAGTGCATCCCCTTAGGACCAGTGCACTCTCTGGACTCACTGCAGTGCATCCCCAGTGGTGCCAGTGCAATCTCTGGACTCACGGCACTGCATCCCCAGTGGTGCCAGTGCACTCTCTGGACTCACTGCAGTGCATCCCCTTAGGACCAGTGCACTCTCTGGACTCACTGCACTGCATCCCCAGTGGTGCCAGTGCACTCTCTGGACTCATTGCACTGCATCCCCAGTGGTGCCAGTGCACTCTCTGGACTCACTGCACTCCATCCCCACTGGTGCCAGTACACTCTCTGGACTCACTGCACTGCATCCCCAGTGGTGCCAGTGCACTCTCTGCACTCACTGCACTGCATCCCCAGTGGTGCCAGTGCACTATCTGGACTCATTGCAGTGCATCCCCAGTGGTGCCAGTGCACTCTCTGAGTCACTGCACTGCATTCCCAGTGGTGCCAGTGCACTCTCTGGACTCACTGCAGTGCATCCCGCGTGGTGCCAGTGCACTCTCTGGACTCACTGCACTGCATCCCCAGTCGTGCCTGTGCAGTCTCTGGACTCACGGCAGTGCATCCGCAGTTGTGCCAGTGCACTCTCTGGACTCACTGCAGTGCATCCCCAGTGGTGCAAGTGCAGTCTCTGGACTCACTGCAGTGCATCCCCAGTGATGCCAGTGCACTCTCTGGACTCACTGCACTGCATCCCCAGTGGTGCCAGTGCACTCTCTGGACTCACGGCACTGCATCCCCAGTGGAGCCAGTGCACTCTCTGGACTCACTGCAGTGCATCCCCAGTGGTGCCAGTGCACTCTCTGGACTCACTGCACTGCATCCCCAGGGGTGCCAGCACACTCTCTGGAGTCACTGCACTGCATCCCCAGTGGTGACTGTGCAGTCTCTGGACTCACAGCAGTGCATCCCCAGTGGTGCCAGTGCACTCTCTGGACTCACTGCACTGCATCCCAGGTGGTGCCTGTGCACTCTCTGGACTCACTGCAGTGCATCCCCAGTGGTGCCAGTGCAATCTCTGGACTCACGGCACTGCATCCCCAGTGGTGCCAGTGCACTCTCTGGACTCACTGTAGTGCATCCCCTTAGGACCAGTGCACTCTCTGGACTCACTGCACTGCATCCCCAGAGGTGCCAGTGCAATCTCTGGACTCACGGCACTGCATCCCCAGTGGTGCCAGTGCACTCTCTGGACTCACTGCACTGCATCCCCTTAGGACCAGTGCACTCTCTGGACTCACTGCACTGCATCCCCAGTGGTGCCAGTGAACTCTCTGGACTCACTGCACTGCATCCCCAGTGTGCCTGTGCAGTCTCTGGACTCACTGCACTCCATCCCCAGTGGTGCCAGTGCACTCTCTGGACTCACTGCACTGCATCCCCACTGGTGCCAGTGCACTCTCTGGACTCAGTGCACTGCATCCCCAGTGGTGCCAGTGCACTCTCTGGACTCATTGCAGTGCATCTCCAGTGGTGCCAGTGCAATCTCTGGACTCACTGCACTGCATCCCCAGTGGTGCCAGTGCACTCTCTGGACTCACTGCACTGCATCCCCAGTGGTGCCAGTGCACTCTCTGGACTCACTGCACTGCATCCCCAGTGGTGCCAGTGCACTCTCTGGACTCACTGCACTGCATCCCCAGTGGTGCCAGTGCACTCTCTGGACTCACTGCACTGCATCCCCAGTGGTGCCAGTACACTCTCTGGACTCTCTGCAGTGCAGCCCCTGAGGTGTCAGTGCACTCTCTGGAGTCACTGCACTGCATCCCCAGTGGTGCCAGTGCACTCTCTGGACTCACTGCACTGCATCCCCAGTGGTGCCAGTGCACTCTCTGGACTCACTGCAGTCCATCCCCAGTGTTGCCAGTGCACTCTCTGGACTCACTGCACTGCATCCCCAGTGGTGCCAGTGCACTCTCTGGACTCACTGCAGTGAATCCCCGGTGGTGCCAGTGCACTCTCTGGACTCACTGCACTGCATCCCCACTGGTGCCAGTGTAATCTCTGGACTCACTGCACTGCATCCCCAGTCGTGCCTGTGCAGTCTCTGGACTCACGGCAGTGCATCCCCAGTGGTGCCAGTGCACTCTCTGGACTCACTGCAGTGCATCCCCAGTGGTGCAAGTGCAGTCTCTGGACTCACTGCAGTGCACCCCCAGTGGTGCCAGTGCACTCTCTGGACTCACTGCACTGCATCCCCAGTGGTGCCAGTCCACTCTCTGGACTCACTGCACTGCATCCCCAGTGGTGCCAGTGCACTCTCTGGACTCACTGCACTGCATCCCCAGTGGTGCCAGTACACTCTCTGGACTCTCTGCAGTGCAGCCCCTGAGGTGTCAGTGCACTCTCTGGAGTCACTGCACTGCATCCCCAGTGGTGCCAGTGCACTCTCTGGACTCACTGCACTGCATCCCCAGTGGTGCCAGTGCACTCTCTGGACTCACTGCACTGCATCCCCAGTGTGCCTGTGCAGTCTCTGGACTCACTGCACTCCATCCCCAGTGGTGCCAGTGCACTCTCTGGACTCACTGCACTGCATCCCCACTGGTGCCAGTGCACTCTCTGGACTCAGTGCACTGCATCCCCAGTGGTGCCAGTGCACTCTCTGGACTCATTGCAGTGCATCTCCAGTGGTGCCAGTGCAATCTCTGGACTCACTGCACTGCATCCCCAGTGGTGCCAGTGCACTCTCTGGACTCACTGCACTGCATCCCCAGTGGTGCCAGTGCACTCTCTGGACTCACTGCACTGCATCCCCAGTGGTGCCAGTGCACTCTCTGGACTCACTGCACTGCATCCCCAGTGGTGCCAGTGCACTCTCTGGACTCACTGCACTGCATCCCCAGTGGTGCCAGTACACTCTCTGGACTCTCTGCAGTGCAGCCCCTGAGGTGTCAGTGCACTCTCTGGAGTCACTGCACTGCATCCCCAGTGGTGCCAGTGCACTCTCTGGACTCACTGCACTGCATCCCCAGTGGTGCCAGTGCACTCTCTGGACTCACTGCAGTCCATCCCCAGTGTTGCCAGTGCACTCTCTGGACTCACTGCACTGCATCCCCAGTGGTGCCAGTGCACTCTCTGGACTCACTGCAGTGAATCCCCGGTGGTGCCAGTGCACTCTCTGGACTCACTGCACTGCATCCCCACTGGTGCCAGTGTAATCTCTGGACTCACTGCACTGCATCCCCAGTCGTGCCTGTGCAGTCTCTGGACTCACGGCAGTGCATCCCCAGTGGTGCCAGTGCACTCTCTGGACTCACTGCAGTGCATCCCCAGTGGTGCAAGTGCAGTCTCTGGACTCACTGCAGTGCACCCCCAGTGGTGCCAGTGCACTCTCTGGACTCACTGCACTGCATCCCCAGTGGTGCCAGTCCACTCTCTGGACTCACGGCACTGCATCCCCAGTGGAGCCAGTGCACTCTCTGGACTCACTGCAGTGCATCCCCAGTGGTGCCAGTGCACTCTCTGGACTCACTGCACTGCATCCCCAGGGGTGCCAGCACACTCTCTGGCATCACTGCACTGCATCCCCAGTGGTGATGTGCAGTCTCTGGACTCACAGCAGTGCATCCCCAGTGGTGCCAGTGCACTCTCTGGACTCACTGCACTGCATCCCAGGTGGTGCCTGTACACTCTCTGGACTCACTGCAGTGCATCCCCAGTGGTGCCAGTGCACTCTCTGGACTCACTGCACTGCATCCCCAGTGGTGCCAGTGCAATCTCTGGACTCACTGCACTGCATCCCCAGTGGTGCCAGTGCACTCTCTGGACTCACTGCACTGCATCCCCTTAGGACCAGTGGACTCTCTGGACTCACTGCACTGCATCCCCAGTGGTGCCAGTGCAATCTCTGGACTCACGGCAGTGCATCCCCAGTGGTGCCAGTGCACTCTCTGGACTCACTGCAGTGAATCCCCTTAGGACCAGTGCACTCTCTGGACTCACTGCACTGCATCCCCAGTGGTGCCAGTGCACTCTCTGGACTCACTGCACTGCATCCCCAGTGGTGCCAGTGCACTCTCTGGACTCACTGCACTCCATCCCCACTGGTGCCAGTACACTCTCTGGACTCACTGCACTGCATCCCCAGTGGTGCCAGTGCACTCTCTGCACTCACTGCACTGCATCCCCAGTGGTGCCAGTGCACTATCTGGACTCATTGCAGTGCATCCCCAGTGGTGCCAGTGCACTCTCTGAGTCACTGCACTGCATTCCCAGTGGTGCCAGTGCACTCTCTGGACTCACTGCAGTGCATCCCGCGTGGTGCCAGTGCACTCTCTGGACTCACTGCACTGCATCCCCAGTCGTGCCTGTGCAGTCTCTGGACTCACGGCAGTGCATCCGCAGTGGTGCCAGTGCACTCTCTGGACTCACTGCAGTGCATCCCCAGTGGTGCAAGTGCAGTCTCTGGACTCACTGCAGTGCATCCCCAGTGATGCCAGTGCACTCTCTGGACTCACTGCACTGCATCCCCAGTGGTGCCAGTGCACTCTCTGGACTCACGGCACTGCATCCCCAGTGGAGCCAGTGCACTCTCTGGACTCACTGCAGTGCATCCCCAGTGGTGCCAGTGCACTCTCTGGACTCACTGCACTGCATCCCCAGGGGTGCCAGCACACTCTCTGGCGTCACTGCACTGCATCCCCAGTGGTGACTGTGCAGTCTCTGGACTCACAGCAGTGCATCCCCAGTGGTGCCAGTGCACTCTCTGGACTCACTGCACTGCATCCCAGGTGGTGCCTGTGCACTCTCTGGACTCACTGCAGTGCATCCCCAGTGGTGCCAGTGCACTCTCTGGACTCACTGCACTGCATCCCCAGTGGTGCCAGTGCAATCTCTGGACTCACGGCACTGCATCCCCAGTGGTGCCAGTGCACTCTCTGGACTCACTGTAGTGCATCCCCTTAGGACCAGTGCACTCTCTGGACTCACTGCACTGCATCCCCAGTGGTGCCAGTGGAATCTCTGGACTCACGGCACTGCATCCCCAGTGGTGCCAGTGCACTCTCTGGACTCACTGCAGTGCATCCCCGTAGGACCAGTGCACTCTCTGGACTCACTGCACTGCATCCCCAGTGGTGCCAGTGCACTCTCTGGACTCACTGCACTGCATCCCCAGTGGTGCCAGTGCACTCTCTGGACTCACTGCACTCCATCCCCACTGGTGCCAGTACACTCTCTGGACTCACTGCAGTGCATCCCCAGTGGTGCCAGTGCACTCTCTGCACTCACTGCACTGCATCCCCAGTGGTGCCAGTGCACTATCTGGACTCATTGCAGTGCATCCCCAGTGGTGCCAGTGCACTCTCTGAGTCACTGCACTGCATTCCCAGTGGTGCCAGTGCACTCTCTGGACTCACTGCAGTGCATCCCGCGTGGTGCCAGTGCACTCTCTGGACTCACTGCACTGCATCCCCAGTGGTGCCAGTGCACTCTCTGGAGTCACTGCACTGCATCCCCACTGGTGCCAGTGCACTCTCTGGACTCACCGCACAGCATCCCCAGTGGTGCCAGTGCACTCTCTGGACTCACTGCACTTCATTCCCAGTGGTGCCAGTGCACTCTCTGCACTCACAGGCAGTGCATCCCCAGTGGTGCCAGTGCACTCTCTGGACTCACTGCAGTGCACCTCCAGTGGTGCCAGTGCACTCTCTGGAGTCACTGCACTGCATCCCCAGTGGTGCCAGTGCACTCTCTGGACTCACTGCACTGCATCCCCAGTGGTGCCTGTGCAGTCTCTGGACTCACTGCACTGCATCCCCAGTGATGCCAGTGCACTCTCTGGACTCACTGCAGTGCATCCCCACTGGTGCCAGTGCACTCTCTGGACTCACTGCAGTGCATCCCCAGTGGTGCCAGTGCACTCTCTGGACTCATTGCAGTGCATCTCGAGTGGTGCCAGTGCAATCTCTGGACTCACGGCACTGCATCCCCAGTGGTGCCAGTACACTCTCTGGACTCACTGCACTGCATCCCCTTAGGACCAGTGCACTCTCTGGACTCACTGCACTGCATCCCCAGTGGTGCCAGTGCACTCTCTGGTCTCACTGCACTGCATCCCCAGTGTGCCTGTGCAGTCTCTGGACTCACTGCACTCCATCCCCAGTGGTGCCAGTGCACTCTCTGGACTCACTGCACTGCATCCCCACTGGTGCCAGTGCACTCTCTGGACTCACTGAAGTGCATCCCCAGTGGTGCCAGTGCACTCTCTGGACTCATTGCAGTGCATCTCCAGTGGTGCCAGTGCAATCTCTGGACTCACTGCACTGCATCCCCAGTGGTGCCAGTGCACTCTCTGGACTCACTGCACTGCATCCCCAGTGGTGCCAGTGCACTCTCTGGACTCACTGCAGTGCACTCCATCCCCACTGGTGCCAGTGCACTCTCTGGACTCACTGCACTGCATCCCCAGTGGTGCCAGTGCACTCTCTGGACTCACTGCACTGCATCCCCAGTGGTGCCAGTACACTCTCTGGACTCTCTGCAGTGCAGCCCCTGAGGTGTCAGTGCACTCTCTGGAGTCACTGCACTGCATCCCCAGTGGTGCCAGTGCACTCTCTGGACTCACTGCAGTGAATCCCCAGTGGTGCCATTGCACTCTCTGGACTCACGGCACTGCATCCCCAGTGGTGCCAGTGCACTCTCTGGACTCACTGCACTGCATCCCCAGTGGTGCCTGTGCACTCTCTGGACACACTGCACTGCATTCCTAGTGGTGCCAGTGCAGTATCTGCACTCACTGCAGTGCACCTCCAGTGGTGCCAGTGCACTCTCTGGACTCACTGCAGTGCATCCCTATTGGTGCCTGTGCACTCTCTGGACTCACTGCACTTCATCCCCAGTGGTGCCAGTGCACTCTCTGGACTCACTGCACTGCCTCCCCAGTGGTGACAGTGCACTCTCTGGACTCACTGCAGTGCATCCCCAGTGGTGCCAGTGCACTCTCTGGACTCACTGCAGTGTATCCCCTGTGGTGCCAGTGCATTCTCTGGACTCTCTGCACTGCATCCCCAGTGGTGCACTGCACTCTCTGGACTCACTGCAGTGCCTCCCCAGTGGTGCCAGTGCACTCTCTGGACTCACTGCACTGCATCCCCAGTGGTGCCAGTGCACTCTCTGGACTCACTGCACTCCATCGCCACTGGTGCCAGTCCACTCTCTGGACTCACTGCACTGCATCCCCAGTGGTGACAGTGCACTCTCTGGACTCACTGCACTGCATCCCCAGTGGTGCCAGTGCACTCTTTGGACTCACTGCACATTATGAACAGTGGTGGCAGTGCACTCTCTGGACTCATTGCCGTGCATCTCCAATGGTGCCAGTGCAATCTCTGGACTCACTGCACTGCATCCCCAGTGGTGCCAGTGCACTCTCTAGACTCACTGCACTCCATCCCCACTGGTGCCAGTGCACTCTCTGGACTCAGTGCAGTGCATCCCCAGTGGTGCCAGTGCACTCTCTGGACTCACTGCAGTGCATCCCCAGTGGTGCCTGTGCAGTCTCTGGACTCACTGGACTCCATCCCCACTGGTGCCAGTGCACTCTCTGGACTCACTTCACTGCATCCCCAGTGGTGCCAGTGTAGTCTCTGGACTCACTGCACTGCATCCCCAGTGGTGCCAGTGCACTCTCTGGACTCACTGCACTGCATCCCCAGTGGTGCCAGTGCACTCTCTGGACTCACTGCACTGCGTCCCCAGTGGTGCCTGTGCAGTCTCTGGACTCACTGCAGTGCATCCCCACTGGTGCCAGTGCACTCTCTGGACTCACTGCACTGCATCCCCAGTGGTGCCAGTGCACTCTCTGGAGTCACTGCAGTGCATCCCCAGTGGTGCCAGTGCACTCTCTGGACTCATTGCAGTGCATCCGCACTGGTGCCAGTGCACTCTCTGGACTCACTGCACTGCATCCCCAGTGGTGCCAGTGCAATCTCTGGACTCACTGCACTGCATCCCCAGTGGTGCCTGTGCAGTCTCTGGACTCACTGCACTGCATCCCCAGTGATGCCAGTGCACTCTCTGGACTCACTGCACTGCATCCCCACTGGTGCCAGTGCACTCTCTGGACTCACTGCAGTGCATCCCCAGTGGTGCCAGTGCACTCTCTGGACTCACTGCAGTGCATCTCCAGTGGTGCCAGTGCAATCTCTGGACTCACGGCACTGCATCCCCAGTGGTGCCAGTACACTCTCTGGAGTCACTGCAGTGCATCCCCTTAGGACCAGTGCACTCTCTGGACTCACTGCACTGCATCCCCAGTGGTGCCAGTGCACTCTCTGGACTCACTGCACTGCATCCCCAGTGGTGCCAGTGCAGTCTCTGGACTCACTGCACTCCATCCCCACTGGTGCCAGTACACTCTCTGGACTCACTGCACTGCAACCCCAGTGGTGCCAGTGCAATCTCTGAACTCACTGCAGTGCACCCCCACTGGTGCCAGTGCATTCTCTGGACTCACTGCACTCCATCCCCAGTGGTGCCCGTGCACTCTCTGGACTCACCGCACTGCATCCCCAAGGTGCCAGTGCACTCTCTGGACTCATTGCAGTGCATCCCCAGTGGTGCCAGTGCACTCTCTGGACTCACTGCACTGCATCCCCAGTGGTGCCAGTGCACTCTCTGGACTCACCGGGGTGCATCCCCAGTGGTGCCAGTGCACTGTCTGGACTCACTGCAGTGCATCCATAGTGTTGCCAGTGCACTCTCTGGACTCACTGCAGTGCATCCCCAGTGGTGCCGGTGCAATCTCAGGACTCTCTGCAGTGAACCCCCTGAGGTGCCAGTGCACTCTCTGGAGTCACTGCACTGCATCCCCACTGGTGCCAGTGCACTCTCTGAAATCACTGCACTGCATCACCAGTGGTGCCAGTGCACTCTCTGGACTCACTGCACTGCATCCCCACTGGTGCCAGTGCACTCTCTGGACTCACTGCACTGCATCCCCAGTGGTGCCAGTGCACTCTCTGGACTCATTGCAGTGCATCTCCAGTTGTTCCAGTGCACTCTCTGGACTCACGGCACTGCATCCCCAGTGGTGCCAGTGCACTCTCTGGAATCACTCTAATGCACACCAGTGGTGCCAGTACACTCTCTGGAGTCACTGCAGTGCATCCCCTTAGGACCAGTGCACTCTCTGGACTCACTGCACTGCATCCCCAGTGGTGCCAGGGCACTCTCCGGACTCACTGCACTGCATCCCCAGTGGTGCCAGTGCAGTCTCTGGACTCACTGCAGTGCATCCCCAGTGGTGCCAGTGTAGTCTCTGGACTCACTGCACTGCAACCCCAGTGGTGCCAGTGCACTCTCTGAACTCACTGCACTGCATCCCCAGTGGTGCCAGTGCACTCTCTGGACTCACTGCACTGCATCCCCAGTGGTGCCAGTGCACTCTCTGGACTCACTGCACTGCATCCCCAGTGGTGCCTGTGCACTCTCTGGACTCAACTGCACTGCATCCCCAGTGGTGCCCGTGCACTCTCTGGACTCACTGCAGTGCATCCCCAGTGGTGCCTGTGCAGTCTCTGGACTCACTGTACTCCATCCCCACTGGTGCCAGTGCACTCTCTGGACTCACTTCACTGCATCCCCAGTGGTGCCAGTGCACTCTCTGGACTCATTGCAGTGCATCTCCAGTTGTTCCAGTGCACTCTCTGGACTCACGGCACTGCATCCCCAGTGGTGCCAGTGCACTCTCTGAGTCACTGCACTGCATTCCCAGTGGTGCCAGTGCACTCTCTGGACTCACTGCAGTGCATCCCCAGTGGTGCCAGTGCACTCTCTGGACTCACTGCACTGCAACCCCAGTGGTGCCAGTGCAGTCTCTGAACTCACTGCAGTGCACCCCCACTGGTGCCAGTGCACTCTCTGGACTCACTGCACTACATCCCCAGAGGTGCCAGTGCACTCTCTGGACTCACTGCAGTGCATCCCCAATGTGCCAGTGCACTCTCTGGACTCAACTGCACTGCATCCCCAGTGGTGCCCGTGCACTCTCTGGACTCACTGCACTGCATCGCCAGTCGTGCCAGTGCACTCTCTCGACTCACTGCACTGCATCCCCAGTGGTGCCAGTGCACTCTCTGGACTCACTGCAGTGCATCCCCAGTGGTGCCAGTGCACTCTCTGGACTCACTGCACTGCCTCCCCAATGGTGACAGTGCGCTCTCTGGACTCACTGCACTGAACCCCCAGTGGTGCCAGTGCACTCTCTGGACTCACTGCAGTGTATCCCCTGTGGTGCCAGGGCACTCTGTGTACTCACTGCACTGCATCCCCACTGTTGCCAGTGCACTCTCTGGACTCACTGCAGTGAATCCCCGGTGGTGCCAGTGCACTCTCTCGACTCACTGCACTGCATCCCCAGTGATGCCAGTGCACTCTCTGGACTCACTGCACTGCATCCCCACTGGTGCCAGTGCACTCTCTGGACTCACTGCAGTGCATCCCCAGTGGTGCCAGTGCACTCTCTGGACTCACTGCAGTGCATCTCCAGTGGTGCCAGTGCAATCTCTGGACTCACGGCACTGCATCCCCAGTGGTGCCAGTACACTCTCTGGAGTCACTGCTGTGCATCCCCTTAGGACCAGTGCACTCTCTGGACTCACTGCACTGCATCCCCAGTGGTGCCAGTGCACTCTCTGGACTCACTGCACTGCATCCCCAGTGGTGCCAGTGCAGTCTCTGGACTCACTGCACTCCATCCCCACTGGTGCCAGTACACTCTCTGGACTCACTGCACTGCAACCCCAGTTGTGCCAGTGCAATCTCTGAACTCACTGCAGTGCACCCCCACTGGTGCCAGTGCATTCTCTGGACTCACTGCACTCCATCCCCAGTGGTGCCCGTGCACTCTCTGGACTCACCGCACTGCATCCCCAAGGTGCCAGTGCACTCTCTGGAGTCATTGCAGTGCATCCCCAGTGGTGCCAGTGCACTCTCTGGACTCACTGCACTGCATCCCCAGTGGTGCCAGTGCACTCTCTGGACTCACCGGGGTGCATCCCCAGTGGTGCCAGTGCACTGTCTGGACTCACTGCAGTGCATCCATAGTGTTGCCAGTGCACTCTCTGGACTCACTGCAGTGCATCCCCAGTGGTGCCAGTGCAATCTCAGGACTCTCTGCAGTGAACCCCCTGAGGTGCCAGTGCACTCTCTGGAGTCACTGCACTGCATCCCCACTGGTGCCAGTGCACTCTCTGAAATCACTGCACTGCATCACCAGTGGTGCCAGTGCACTCTCTGGACTCACTGCACTGCATCCCCACTGGTGCCAGTGCACTCTCTGGACTCACTGCAGTGCATCCCCAGTGGTGCCAGTGCACTCTCTGGACTCATTGCAGTGCATCTCCAGTTGTTCCAGTGCACTCTCTGGACTCACGGCACTGCATCCCCAGTGGTGCCAGTGCACTCTCTGGAATCACTCTAATGCACACCAGTGGTGCCAGTACACTCTCTGGAGTCACTGCAGTGCATCCCCTTAGGACCAGTGCACTCTCTGGACTCACTGCACTGCATCCCCAGTGGTGCCAGGGCACTCTCCGGACTCACTGCACTGCATCCCCAGTGGTGCCAGTGCAGTCTCTGGACTCACTGCAGTGCATCCCCAGTGGTGCCAGTGTAGTCTCTGGACTCACTGCACTGCAACCCCAGTGTTGCCAGTGCAATCTCTGAACTCACTGCACTGCATCCCCAGTGGTGCCAGTGCACTCTCTGGACTCACTGCACTGCATCCCCAGTGGTGCCAGTGCACTCTCTGGACTCACTGCACTGCATCCCCAGTGGTGCCTGTGCACTCTCTGGACTCAACTGCACTGCATCCCCAGTGGTGCCCGTGCACTCTCTGGACTCACTGCAGTGCATCCCCAGTGGTGCCTGTGCAGTCTCTGGACTCACTGTACTCCATCCCCACTGGTGCCAGTGCACTCTCTGGACTCACTTCACTGCATCCCCAGTGGTGCCAGTGCACTCTCTGGACTCATTGCAGTGCATCTCCAGTTGTTCCAGTGCACTCTCTGGACTCACGGCACTGCATCCCCAGTGGTGCCAGTGCACTCTCTGGAATCACTCTAATGCACACCAGTGGTGCCAGTGCACTATCTGGACTCATTGCAGTGCATCCCCAGTGGTGCCAGTGCACTCTCTGAGTCACTGCACTGCATTCCCAGTGGTGCCAGTGCACTCTCTGGACTCACTGCAGTGCATCCCCAGTGGTGCCATTGCACTCTCTGGACTCACTGCACTGCAACCCCAGTGGTGCCAGTGCACTCTCTGAACTCACTGCAGTGCACCCCCACTGGTGCCAGTGCACTCTCTGGACTCTCTGCACTGCATCCCCAGTGGTGCCCGTGCACTCTCTGGACTCACTGCACTGCATCCCCAGTGGTGCCAGTGCACTCTCTCGACTCACTGCACTGCATCCCCAGTGGTGCCAGTGCACTCTCTGGACTCACTGCAGTGCATCCCCAGTGGTGCCAGTGCACTCTCTGGACTCACTGCACTGCCTCCCCAATGGTGACAGTGCGCTCTCTGGACTCACTGCACTGAACCCCCAGTGGTGCCAGTGCACTCTCTGGACTCACTGCAGTGTATCCCCTGTGGTGCCAGGGCACTCTGTGTACTCACTGCACTGCATCCCCACTGTTGCCAGTGCACTCTCTGGACTCACTGCAGTGAATCCCCGGTGGTGCCAGTGCACTCTCTCGACTCACTGCACTGCATCCCCAGTGGTGCCAGTGCACTCTCTGGACTAACTGCACTGCATCCCCAGTCGTGCCTGTGCAGTCTCTGGACTCACTGCAGTGCACCCCCAGTGGTGCCACTGCACTCTCTGGACTCACTGCAGTGCATCCCCAGTGGTGCAAGTGCAGTCTCTGGACTCACTGCAGTGCATGTCCAGTGGTGCCAGTGTACTCTCTGGACTCACTGCACTGCATCCCCAGTGGTGCCAGTGTACTCTCTGGACTCACTGCGCTGCATTCCCAGTGGTGACAATGCACTCTCTGGACTCACTGCACTGCATCCCCTGTGGTGCCAGTGCACTCTCTGCACTCATTGCACTGCATCCCCAGTGGTGCCAGTGCACTCTCTGGACTCACTGCACTGCATCCCCAGTGGTGCCAGTGCACTCTCTGGACTCACGGCACTGCATCACCAGTGGAGCCAGTGCACTTTCTGGACTCACTGCAGTGCATCCCCAGTGGTGCCAGTGCACTGTCTGGACTCACTGCACTGCATCCCCAGGGGTGCCAGTACACTCTCTGGCGTCACTGCACTGCATCCCCAGTGGTGCCTGTGCAGTCTCTGGACTCACTGCACTGCATCCCCAATGGTGCCAGTGCACTCTCTGGACTTACTGCACTGCATCCCCAGTGGTGCCAGTGCAGTCTCTGGACTCACTGCACTCCATCCCCACTGGTGCCAGTACACTCTCTGGACTCACTGCACTGCATCCCCAGTGGTGACAGTGCACTCTCTGGACTCACTGCACTGCATCCCCAGTGGTGCCAGTGCACTCTCTGGACTCACTGCAGTCCATCACCAGTGGTGCCAGTGCACTCTCTGAGTCACTGCACTGCATGCCCAGTGGTGCCAGTGCACTCTCTGGACTCACTGCACTGCATCCCCAGTGGTGCCAGTGCACTCTCTGGACTCACTGCACTGCATCCCCAGTGGTGCCAGTGCACTCTCTGGACTCACTGCAGTGCATTCCCAGTGGTGCCAGTGCAGTCTCTGCACTCACTGCACTGCATCTCCAGTGGTGCCAGTGCACTCTCTGGACTCACTGCAGTGCATCCCTACTGGTGCCTGTGCACTTTCTGGACTCACTGCACTGCATCCCCAGTGGTCCCAGTGCACTCTCTGTAGTCACTGCGCTCCATTCCCAGTGGTGCCAGTGCACTCTCTGGACTCACTGCACTGCCTCCCCAATGGTGACAGTGCACTCTCTGGACTCACTGCACTGCACCCCCAGTGGTGCCAGTGCACTCTCTGGACTCACTGCAGTGTATCCCCTGTGGTGCCAGGGCCCTCTGTGTACTCACTGCACTGCATCCCCAGTGGTGCCAGTGCACTCTCTGGACTCACTGCAGTGCATACCCAGTGGTGCCAGTCCACTCTCTGGACTCACTGCACTGCATCCCCAGTGGTGCCAGTGCACTCTCTGGACTCACTGCACTCCATCCCCACTGGTGCCAGTTCACTCTCTGGACTCACTGCACTGCATCCCCAGTGGTGACAGTGCACTCTCTGCACTCATGCACTGCATCCCCAGTGGTGCCAGTGCACTCTCTGGACTTACTACACTGCATGAACAGTGGTGCCAGTGCACTCTCTGGACTCACTGCACTGCATCCCCAGTGGTGCCAGTGTAGTCTCTGGACTCACTGCAGTACATCCCCAGTGGTGCCAGTGCAATCTCAGGACTCACTGCAGTGCAGCTCCAGTTGGTGCCAGTGCACTCTCTGGACTCACTGCACTGCATCCCCAGTGGTGCCAGTGCACTCTCTGGACTCACTGCACTGCATCCCCAGTGGTGCCAGTGCACTCTCTGGAGTCACTGCAGTGTATCCCCAGTGGTGCCAGTGCACTCTCTGGACTCACTGAACTGCATTCCCAGTGGTGCCAGAGCACTCTCTGGGCTCACTGCAGTGCATCCCCAGTGGTGCCAGTGCACTCTCTGGACTCACTGCAGTGCATCCCCAGTGGTGCCAGTGCACTCTCTGCACTCACTGCACTGCATCCCCAGTGGTGCCAATGCACTCTCTGGACTCACTGCACTGCATCCCCAGTGGTGCCAGTGCACTCTCTGAGCTCACTGCAGTGCATCCCAATGGTGCCAGTGCACTCTCTGGACTCACTGCACTGCATCCCCAGTGGTGCCAGTGCACTCTCTGGGCTCACTGCACTGCATCCCCAGTGTTCCCAGAGCACTCTCTGGACTCAGCGAGGTGCATCCCCAGTGGTGCCAGTGCACTCTCTGGACTCACTGCAGTGCATCCCCAGTGGTTCCAGTGCACTCTCTGGATCACTGCACTGCATCACCATTGGTGCCAGGGCACTCTCCGGACTCACTGCAGTGCATCCGCAGTGGTGCCAGTGCACTCTTTCGAGTCACTGCACTGCATCCCCAGTGGTGTCAGTGCACTCTCTGGACTCACTGCACTGCATTCCCAGTGGTGCCAGTGCACTCTCTGGACTCACTGCACTGCATCCCCAGTGGTGCCAGTGCACTCTCTGGACTCACTGCACTGCATCCCCAGTGGTGCCAGTGCACTCTCTGGGCTCACTGCACTGCATCCCCAGTGTTCCCAGAGAACTCTCTGGACTCACCGAGGTGCATCCCCAGTGGTGCCAGTGCACTCTCTGGACTCACTGCAGTGCATATCCAGTGGTGCCAGTGCACTCTCTGGACTCACTGCAGTGCAGCCCCTGAGGTGCCAGTGTACTCTCTGGACTCACTGCACAGCATCCCCAGTGGTGCCAGTGCACTCTCTGGAGTCACTACACTGCATCCCCACTGGTGCCAGTGCACTCTCTGGACTCACTGCACTGCATCCCCAGTGGTGCCAGTGCACTCTCTGGACTCACATCGCTGAATGAACAGTGGTGCCAGTGCACTCTCTGGACTCACTGCACTGCATCCCCAGTGGTTCCAGTGCACTCTCTGGATCACTGCACTGCATCACCATTGGTGCCAGGGCACTCTCTGGACTCACTGCAGTGCATCCGCAGTGGTGCCAGTGCACTCTTTCGAGTCAGTGCTCTGCATCCCCAGTGGTGCCAGTGCACTCTCTGGACTCACTGCAGTGCATCCCAGTGGTGCCAGTGCAGTCTCTGGACTCACTGCAGTGCATCCCCAGTGGTGCCACTGCACTCTCTGGACTCACTGCACTGCATCCCCAGTGCTGACAGTGCACTCTCTGGACTCACTGCACTGCATCCCCAGTGGTGCCAGTGCACTCTCTGGACTCAGTGCACTGCATCCCCAGTGGTGCCACTGCACTCTCTGGACTCACTGCAGTGCATCCCCAGTGGTGCCAGTGCACTCTCTGGACTCACTGCACTGCATCCCCAGTGGTGCCAGTGCACTCTCTGGAGTCACTGCAGTGCATCCCCAGTGGGGCCAGTGCACTCTCTGGACTCACTGCACTGCATCCCCAGTGGTGCCAGTGCAATCTCTGGACTCACGGCACTGCATCCCCAGTGGTGCCAGTGCACTATCTGGACTCATTGCAGTGCATCCCCAGTGGTGCCAGTGCACTCTCTGAGTCACTGCACTGCATTCCCAGTGGTGCCAGTGCACTCTCTGGGCTCACTGCAGTGCATCCCCAGTGGTGCCAGTGCACTCTCTGGACTCACTGCACTGCAACCCCAGTGGTACCAGTGCAATCTCTGGACTCACTGCAGTGCACCCCCACTGGTGCCAGTGCACTCTCTGGACTCACTGCAGTGCATCCCCAGTGGTGCCAGTGCACTCTCTGGACTCACTGCACTGCATCCCCAAGGTGCCAGTGCACTCTCTGGACTCATTGCAGTGCATCCCCAGTGGTGCCAGTGCACTCTCTGGACTCACTGCACTGCATCCCCAGTGGTGCCAGTGCACTCTCTGGACTCACCGGGGTGCATCCCCAGTGGTGCCAGTGCACTCTCTGGACTCACTGCAGTGCATCCACAGTGTTGCCAGTGCACTCTCTGGACTCACTGCAGTGCATCCCCAGTGGTGCCAGTGCAATCTCAGGACTCTCTGCAGTGAACCCCCTGAGGTGCCAGTGCAGTCTCTGGAGTCACTGCACTGCATCCCCACTGGTGCCAGTGCACTCTCTGAAATCACTGCACTGCATCACCAGTGGTGCCAGTGCACTCTCTGGACTCACTGCACTGCATCCCCAGTGGTGCCTGTGCACTCTCTGGACTCACTGCACTGCATCCCCACTGGTGCCAGTGCACTCTCTGGACTCACTGCAGTGCATCCCCAGTGGTGCCAGTGCACTCTCTGGACTCATTGCAGTGCATCTCCAGTTGTTCCAGTGCACTCTCTGGACTCACGGCACTGCATCCCCAGTGGTGCCAGTGCACTCTCTGGAATCACTGTAATGCACACCAGTGGTGCCAGTACACTCTCTGGAGTCACTGCAGTGCATCCCCTTAGGACCAGTGCACTCTCTGGACTCACTGCACTGCATCCCCAGTGGTGCCAGGGCACTCTCCGGACTCACTGCACTGCATCCCCAGTGGTGCCAGTGCAGTCTCTGGACTCACTGCAGTGCATCCCCAGTGGTGCCAGTGTAGTCTCTGGACTCACTGCACTGCAACCCCAGTGGTGCCAGTGCACTCTCTGAACTCACTGCACTGCATCCCCAGTGATGCCAGTGCACTCTCTGGACTCACTGCACTGCATCCCCAGTGGTGCCAGTGCACTCTCTGGACTCACTGCACTGCATCCCCAGTGGTGCCTGTGCACTCTCTGGACTCAACTGCACTGCATCCCCAGTGGTGCCCGTGCACTCTCTGGACTCACTGCAGTGCATCCCCACTGGTGCCAGTGCACTCTCTGGACTCACTGCACTGCATCCCCAGAGGTGCCAGTGCACTCTCTGGACTCACTGCAGTGCATCCGCAATGTGCCAGTGTACTCTCTGGACTCAACTGCACTGCATCCCCAGTGGTGCCAGTGCACTCTCTGGACTCACTGCAGTGCATCGCCAGTGGTGCCACTGCACTCTCTCGACTCACTGCACTGCATCCCCAGTGGTGCCAGTGCACTCTCTGGACTCACTGAAGTGCATCCCCAGTGGTGCCAGTGCACTCTCTGGACTCACTGCACTGCCTCCCCAATGGTGACAGTGCGCTCTCTGGACTCACTGCACTGAACCCCCAGTGGTGCCAGTGCACTCTCTGGACTCACTGCAGTGTATCCCCTGTGGTGCCAGGGCACTCTGTGTACTCACTGCACTGCATCCCCACTGTTGCCAGTGCACTCTCTGGACTCACGGCAGTGAATCCCCGGTGGTGCCAGTGCACTCTCTCGACTCACTGCACTGGATCCCCAGTGGTGCCAGTGCACTCTCTGGACTCACTGCACTGCATCCCCAGTCGTGCCTGTGCAGTCTCTGGACTCACTGCAGTGCACCCCCAGTGGTGCCACTGCACTCTCTGGACTCACTGCAGTGCATCCCTAGTGGTGCAAGTGCAGTCTCTGGACTCACTGCAGTGCATCTCCAGTGGTGCCAGTGCACTCTCTGGACTCACTGCACTGCATCCCCAGTGGTGCCAGTGTACTCTCTGTAGTCACTGCGCTGCATTCCCAGTGGTGACAATGCACTCTCTGGACTCACTCACTGCATCCCCAGTGGTGCCAGTGCACTCTCTGCACTCATTGCACTGCATCCCCAGTGGTGCCAGTGCACTCTCTGGACTCACTGCACTGCATCCCCAGTGGTGCCAGTGCACTCTCTGGACTCACGGCACTGCATCACCAGTGGAGCCAGTGCACTTTCTGGACTCACTGCACTGCATCCCCAGGGGTGCCAGTACACTCTCTGGCGTCACTGCACTGCATCCCCAGTGGTGACTGTGCAGTCTCTGGACTCACTGCACTGCATCACCAGTGATGCCAGTACACTCTCTGGACTCACTGCACTGCATCCCCAGTGGTGCCAGTGCACTCTCTGGACTCACTGCACTGTATCCCCAGTGGTGCCAGTGCAGTCTCTGGACTCACTGCACTCCATCCCCACTGGTGCCAGTACACTCTCTGGACTCACTGCACTGCATCCCCAGTGGTGACAGTGCACTCTCTGGACTCACTGCACTGCATCCCCAGTGGTGCCAGTGCACTCTCTGGACTCACTGCAGTCCATCCCCAGTGGTGCCAGTGCACTCTCTGAGTCACTGCACTGCATGCCCAGTGGTGCCAGTGCACTCTCTGGACTCACTGCAGTGCATTCCCAGTGGTGCCAGTGCAATCTCTGCACTCACTGCACTGCATCTCCAGTGGTGCCAGTGCACTCTCTGGACTCACTGCAGTGCATCCCTACTGGTGCCTGTGCACTTTCTGGACTCACTGCAGTGCATCCCCAGTGGTGCCAGTGCACTCTCTGGACTCATTGCAGTGCATCTCGAGTGGTGCCAGTGCAATCTCTGGACTCACGGCACTGCATCCCCAGTGGTGCCAGTGCACTCTCTGGAATCACTGCACTGCATCCCCTTAGGACCAGTGCACTCTCTGGACTCACTGCAGAGCATCCCCAGTGGTGCCAGTGCACTCTCTGGACTCACTGCACTGCATCCCCAGTGGTGCCTGTGCAGTCTCTGGACTCACTGCACTCCATCCCCACTGGTGCCAGTGCACTCTCGCGACTCACTGCACTGCATCCCCACTGGCGCCAGTGCACTCTCTGGACTCACTGCAGTGCATCCCCCGTGGTGCCAGTGCACTCTCTGGACTCACTGCACTGCATCCCCAGTGGTGCCTGTGCAGTCTCTGGACTCACTGCACTCCATCCCCACTGGTGCCAGTGCCCTCTCTGGACTCACTGCACTGCATCCCCAGTGGTGACAGTGCACTCTCTGGAGTCACTGCAGTGCATCCCCAGTGGTGCCAGTGCACTCTCTGGACTCACTGCACTGCATCCCCAGTGGTGCCAGTGCACTCTCTGGACTCACTGCAGTCCATCACCAGTGGTGCCAGTGCACTCTCTGAGTCACTGCACTGCATGCCCAGTGGTGCCAGTGCACTCTCTGGACTCACTGCACTGCATCCCCAGTGGTGCCAGTGCACTCTATGGACTCACTGCACTGCATCCCCAGTGGTGCCAGTGCACTCTCTGGACTCACTGCAGTGCATTCCCAGTGGTGCCAGTGCAGTCTCTGCACTCACTGCACTGCATCTCCAGTGGTGCCAGTGCACTCTCTGGACTCACTGCAGTGCATCCCTACTGGTGCCTGTGCACTTTCTGGACTCACTGCACTGCATCCCCAGTGGTGCCAGTGCACTCTCTGTAGTCACTGCGCTCCATTCCCAGTGGTGCCAGTGCACTCTCTGGACTCACTGCACTGCCTCCCCAATGGTGACAGTGTACTCTCTGGACTCACTGCACTGCACCCCCAGTGGTGCCAGTGCACTCTCTGGACTCACTGCAGTGTATCCCCTGTGGTGCCAGGGCACTCTGTGTACTCACTGCACTGCATCTCCAGTGGTGCCAGTACACTCTCTGGACTCACTGCAGTGCATCCCCAGTGGTGCCAGTCCACTCTCTGGACTCACTGCACTGCATCCCCAGTGGTGCCAGTGCACTCTCTGGACTCACTGCACTCCATCCCCACTGGTGCCAGTCCACTCTCTGGACTCACTGCACTGCATCCCCAGTGGTGACAGTGCACTCTCTGCACTCATGCACTGCATCCCCAGTGGTGCCAGTGCACTCTCTGGACTTACTACACTGCATGAACAGTGGTGCCAGTGCACTCTCTGGACTCACTGCACTGCATCCCCAGTGGTGCCAGTGTAGTCTCTGGACTCACTGCAGTGCATCCCCAGTGGTGCCAGTGCAATCTCAGGACTCACTGCAGTGCAGCTCCAGTTGGTGCCAGTGCACTCTCTGGACTCACTGCACTGCATCCCCAGGGGTGCCAGTGCACTCTCTGGACTCACTGCACTGCATCCCCAGTTGTGCCAGTGCACTCTCTGGAGTCACTGCAGTGTATCCCCAGTGGTGCCAGTGCACTCTCTGGACTCACTGCACTGCATTCCCAGTGGTGCCAGAGCACTCTCTGGACTCACTGCAGTGCATCCCCAGTGGTGCCAGTGCACTCTCTGGACTCACTGCAGTGCATCCCCAGTGGTGCCAGTGCACTCTCTGCACTCACTGCACTGAATCCCCAGTGGTGCCAGTGCACTCTCTGGACTCACTGCACTGCATTCCCAGTGGTGCCAGTGCACTCTCTGGACTCACTGCAGTGCATCCCAATGGTGCCAGTGCACTCTCTGGACTCACTGCACTGCATCCCCAGTGGTGCCAGTGCACTCTCTGGGCTCACTGCACTGCATCCCCAGTGTTCCCAGAGCACTCTCTGGACTCAGCGAGGTGCATCCCCAGTGGTGCCAGTGCACTCTCTGGACTCACTGCAGTGCATATCCAGTGGTGCCAGTGCACTCTCTGGACTCACTGCAGTGCAGCCCCTGAGGTGCCAGTGTACTCTCTGGACTCACTGCACTGCATCCCCAGTGGTGCCAGTGCACTCTCTGGAGTCACTACACTGCATCCCCACTGGTGCCAGTGCACTCTCTGGACTGACTGCACTGCATCCCCAGTGGTGCCAGTGCACTCTCTGGACTCACATCACTGAATGAACAGTGGTGCCAGTGCACTCTCTGGACTCACTGCACTGCATCCCCAGTGGTTCCAGTGCACTCTCTGGATCACTGCACTGCATCAACATTGGTGCCAGGGCACTCTCCGGACTCACTGCAGTGCATCCGCAGTGGTGCCAGTGCACTCTTTCGAGTCCCTGCACTGCATCCCCAGTGGTGCCAGTGCACTCTCTGGACTCACTGCACTGCATTCCCAGTGGTGCCAGTGCACTCTCTGGACTCACTGCACTGCATCCCCAGTGGTGCCAGTGCACTCTCTGGACTCACTGCACTGCATCCCCAGTGGTGCCAGTGCACTCTCTGGGCTCACTGCACTGCATCCCCAGTGTTCCCAGAGAACTCTCTGGACTCACCGAGGTGCATCCCCAGTGGTGCCAGTGCACTCTCTGGACTCACTGCAGTGCATATCCAGTGGTGCCAGTGCACTCTCTGGACTCAGTGCAGTGCAGCCCCTGAGGTGCCAGTGTACTCTCTGGACTCACTGCAGTGCATCCCCAGTGGTGCCAGTGCACTCTCTGGAGTCACTACACTGCATCCCCACTGGTGCCAGTGCACTCTCTGGACTCACTGCACTGCATCCCCAGTGGTGCCAGTGCACTCTCTGGACTCACATCACTGAATGAACAGTGGTGCCAGTGCACTCTCTGGACTCACTGCACTGCATCCCCAGTGGTTCCAGTGCACTCTCTGGATCACTGCACTGCATCACCATTGGTGCCAGGGCACTCTCTGGACTCACTGCAGTGCATCCGCAGTGGTGCCATTGCACTCTTTCGAGTCACTGCTCTGCATCCCCAGTGGTGCCAGTGCACTCTCTGGACTCACTGCAGTGCATCCCAGTGGTGCCAGTGCAGTCTCTGGACTCACTGCAGTGCATCCCCAGTGCTGACAGTGCACTCTCTGGACTCACTGCACTGCATCACCAGTGGTGCCAGTGCACTCTCTGGACTCAGTGCACTGCATCCCCAGTGGTGCCAGTGCACTCTCTGGACTCACTGCAGTGCATCCCCAGTGGTGCCAGTGCAGTCTCTGGACTCACTGCACTGCATCCCCAGTGGTGCCAGTGCACTCTCTGGACTCACTGCAGTGCATCCCCTGTTGTGCCAGTGCACTCTCTGGACTCACTGCACTGCATCCCCAGTGGTGCCAGTGCACTCTCTGGACTCACTGCAGTGCATCCCCAGTGGTGCCAGTGCACTCTCTGGACTCACTGCACTGCATCCCCAGTGGTGCCAGTGCACTCTCTGGACTCACTGCACTGCATCCCCAGTGCTGACAGTGCACTCTCTGGACTCACTGCACTGCATCACCAGTGGTGGCAGTGCACTCTCTGGACTCACTGCACTGCATCCCCAGTGGTGCCAGTGCACTCTCTGGACTCACTGCACTGCATCCCCAGTGGTGCCAGTGCACTCTCTGGAGTCACTGCACTGCATCAACAGTGGTGCCAGTGCACTCTCTGGACTCACTGCACTGCATCCCCAGTGGTGCCAGTGCACTCTCTGGACTCACTGCACTGCATCCCCAGTGGTGCCAGTGCACTCTCTGGACTCACTGCAGTGCATCCCCAGTGGTGCCAGTGCACTCTCTGGGCTCACTGCAGTGCATCCCCAGTGGTGCCAGTGCACTCTCTGAAATCACTGCAGTGCATCCCAAGTGGTGCCAGTGCACTCTCTGGAGTCACTGCACTGCGTCAACAGGTCTGCCAGTGCACTCTCTGGACTCACTGCACTGCATGCCCAGTGGTGCCAGTGCACTCTCTGGACTCACTGCAGTGAATCCCCGGTGGTGCCAGTGCACTCTCTGGACTCACTGCACTGCATCCCCAGTGGTGCCAGTTCACTCTCTGGACTCACTGAACTGCATCCCCAGTGGTGCCAGTGCACTCTCTGGACTCACTGAAGTGATCCCAAGTGGTGCCTGTGAAGTCTCTGGACTCACTGCAGTGCATCCCCAGTGGTGCCAGTGTAGTCTCTGGACTCACTGCACTGCAACCCCAGTGGTGCCAGTGCAATCTCAGGACTCACAGCAGTGCAGCTCCAGTTGGTGCCAGTGCACTCTCTGGACTCACTGCACTGCATCCCTTGTGGTGCCATTGCACTCTCAGGACTCACTGCACTGCATCCCCAGTGGTGCCAGTGCACTCTCTGGACTCACTGCACTAAAACTCCAGTGGTGCCAGTGCACTCTCTGGACTCACTGCAGTGCATCCCCAGTGGTGCCAGTGCACTCTCTGGAATCACTGCACTGCATCCCCTGTGGTGCCAGTGCACTCTCTGGAGTCACTGCACTGCATCCCCAGTGGTGCCAGTGCATTCTCTAGACTCATTGCAGTGCATCCCCAGTGGTGCCAGTGCACTCTCTGGACTCACTGCACTGCATCCCCAGTGGTGCCAGTGCACTCTCTGGACTCACTGCAGTGCATCTCCAGTGGTGCCACTGCACTCTCTGGACTCACTGCACTGCATCCCAGTGGTGCCAGTGCACTCTTTGGGCTCACTGCACTGCATACCCAGTGGTGCCAGTGCACTCTCTGGACTCACTGCAGTGCATCCCCAGTGGTGCCAGTGCACTCTCTGGACTCACTGCACTGCATCCCCAGTGGTGCCAGTGCACTCTCTGGACTCACTGCAGTGCATTCCCAGTGGTGCCAGTGCACTCTCTGGACTCACTGCAGTGCATCCCCAGTGGTGCCAGTGCACTCTCTGCACTCACTGCACTGCATCACCAGTGGTGCCAGTGCACTCTCTGGACTCACTGCACTGCATCCCCAGTGGTGCCAGTACACTCTCTGGACTCACTGCAGTGCATCCCCAGTGGGGCCAGTGCACTCTCTGGAGTCACTGCACTGCATCAACAGTTTGCCCGTGCACTCTCTGGACTCACTGCACTGCATGCCCAGTGGTGCCAGTGCACTCTCTGGACTCACTGCAGTGAATCCCCGGTGGTGCCAGTGCACTCTCTGGACTCACTGCACTGCATCCCCAGTGGTGCCAGTGCACTCTCTGGACTCACTGCACTGCATCCCAAGTGGTGCCTGTGAAGTCTCTGGACTCACTGCAGTGCATCCCCAGTGGTGCCAGTGTAGTCTCTGGACTCACTGCACTGCAACCCCAGTGGTGCCAGTGCAATCTCAGGACTCACAGCAGTGCAGCTCCAGTTGGTGCCAGTGCACTCTCCGGACTCACTGCACTGCATCCCCAGTGGTGCCAGTGCACTCTCTGGACTCACTGCACTGCATCACCAGTGGTGCCAGTGCACTCTCTGGACTCATTGCACTGCATCCCCAGTGGTGCCATTGCACTCTCAGGACTCACTGCACTGCATCCCCAGTGGTGCCAGTGCACTCTCTGGACTCACTGCACTGCATCCCCTGTGGAGCCAGTGCACTCTCTGGACTAACTACATTGCATCCCCAGTGGTGCCAGTGCACTCTCTGGACTCACTGCACTGCATCCCCAGTGGTGCCAGTGCACTCTCTGGATTCACTGCAGTGCATCCCCAGTGCTGACAGTGCACTCTCTGGACTCAGTGCACTGCATCCCCAGTGGTGCCAGTGCACTCTCTGGACTCACTGCAGTGCATCCCCAGTGGTGCCAGTGCACTCTCTGGACTCACTGCAGTGCATCCCCAGTGGTGCCAGTGCACTCTCTGGAGTCACTGCACTGCATCAAATGTGCTGCCAGTGCACTCTCTGGACTCACTGCACTGCATGCCCAGTGGTGCCAGTGCACTCTCTGGACTCACTGCAGTGCATCCCCAGTGGTGCCAGTGTAGTCTCTGGACTCACTGCACTGTATCCCCAGAGTGCCAGTTTAGTCTCTGGACTCACTGCAGTGCATCCCCAGTGGTGCCAGTGCACTCTCTGGACTCACTGCACTGCATCCCCAGTGGTGCCAGTGCACTCTCTGGACTCACAGCACTGCATCCCCAGTGGTGCCAGTACACTCTCTGGACTCACTGCAGTGCATCCCCAGTGGTGCCAGTGCACTCTCTGGAGTCACTGCACTGCATCAACAGTGCTGCCAGTGCACTCTCTGGACTCACTGCACTGCATGCCCAGTGGTGCCAGTGCACTCTCTGCACTCACTGCAGTGAATCCCCGGTGGTGCCAGTGCACTCTCTGGACTCACTGCACTGCATCCCCAGTGGTGCCAGTTCACTCTCTGGACTCACTGAACTGCATCCCCAGTGGTGCCAGTGCACTCTCTGGACTCACTGAAGTGATCCCAAGTGGTGCCTGTGAAGTCTCTGGACTCACTGCAGTGCATCCCCAGTGGTGCCAGTGTAGTCTCTGGACTCACTGCACTGCAACCCCAGTGGTGCCAGTGCAATCTCAGGACTCACAGCAGTGCAGCTCCAGTTGGTGCCAGTGCACTCTCTGGACTCACTGCACTGCATCCCTTGTGGTGCCATTGCACTCTCAGGACTCACTGCACTGCATCCCCAGTGGTGCCAGTGCACTCTCTGGACTCACTGCACTAAAACTCCAGTGGTGCCAGTGCACTCTCTGGACTCACTGCAGTGCATCCCCAGTGGTGCCAGTGCACTCTCTGGAATCACTGCACTGCATCCCCTGTGGTGCCAGTGCACTCTCTGGAGTCACTGCACTGCATCCCCAGTGGTGCCAGTGCATTCTCTAGACTCATTGCAGTGCATCCCCAGTGGTGCCAGTGCACTCTCTGGACTCACTGCACTGCATCCCCAGTGGTGCCAGTGCACTCTCTGGACTCACTGCAGTGCATCTCCAGTGGTGCCACTGCACTCTCTGGACTCACTGCACTGCATCCCAGTGGTGCCAGTGCACTCTTTGGGCTCACTGCACTGCATACCCAGTGGTGCCAGTGCACTCTCTGGACTCACTGCAGTGCATCCCCAGTGGTGCCAGTGCACTCTCTGGACTCACTGCACTGCATCCCCAGTGGTGCCAGTGCACTCTCTGGACTCACTGCAGTGCATTCCCAGTGGTGCCAGTGCACTCTCTGGACTCACTGCAGTGCATCCCCAGTGGTGCCAGTGCACTCTCTGCACTCACTGCACTGCATCACCAGTGGTGCCAGTGCACTCTCTGGACTCACTGCACTGCATCCCCAGTGGTGCCAGTACACTCTCTGGACTCACTGCAGTGCATCCCCAGTGGGGCCAGTGCACTCTCTGGAGTCACTGCACTGCATCAACAGTTTGCCCGTGCACTCTCTGGACTCACTGCACTGCATGCCCAGTGGTGCCAGTGCACTCTCTGGACTCACTGCAGTGAATCCCCGGTGGTGCCAGTGCACTCTCTGGACTCACTGCACTGCATCCCCAGTGGTGCCAGTGCACTCTCTGGACTCACTGCACTGCATCCCAAGTGGTGCCTGTGAAGTCTCTGGACTCACTGCAGTGCATCCCCAGTGGTGCCAGTGTAGTCTCTGGACTCACTGCACTGCAACCCCAGTGGTGCCAGTGCAATCTCAGGACTCACAGCAGTGCAGCTCCAGTTGGTGCCAGTGCACTCTCCGGACTCACTGCACTGCATCCCCAGTGGTGCCAGTGCACTCTCTGGACTCACCGCACTGCATCACCAGTGGTGCCAGTGCACTCTCTGGACTCATTGCACTGCATCCCCAGTGGTGCCATTGCACTCTCAGGACTCACTGCACTGCATCCCCAGTGGTGCCAGTGCACTCTCTGGACTCACTGCACTGCATCCCCTGTGGAGCCAGTGCACTCTCTGGACTAACTACATTGCATCCCCAGTGGTGCCAGTGCACTCTCTGGACTCACTGCACTGCATCCCCAGTGGTGCCAGTGCACTCTCTGGATTCACTGCAGTGCATCCCCAGTGCTGACAGTGCACTCTCTGGACTCAGTGCACTGCATCCCCAGTGGTGCCAGTGCACTCTCTGGACTCACTGCAGTGCATCCCCAGTGGTGCCAGTGCACTCTCTGGACTCACTGCAGTGCATCCCCAGTGGTGCCAGTGCACTCTCTGGAGTCACTGCACTGCATCAAATGTGCTGCCAGTGCACTCTCTGGACTCACTGCACTGCATGCCCAGTGGTGCCAGTGCACTCTCTGGACTCACTGCAGTGCATCCCCAGTGGTGCCAGTGTAGTCTCTGGACTCACTGCACTGTATCCCCAGAGTGCCAGTTTAGTCTCTGGACTCACTGCAGTGCATCCCCAGTGGTGCCAGTGCACTCTCTGGACTCACTGCACTGCATCCCCAGTGGTGCCAGTGCACTCTCTGGACTCACTGCACTGCATCCCCAGTGGTGCCAGTACACTCTCTGGACTCACTGCAGTGCATCCCCAGTGGTGCCAGTGCACTCTCTGGAGTCACTGCACTGCATCAACAGTGCTGCCAGTGCACTCTCTGGACTCACTGCACTGCATGCCCAGTGGTGCCAGTGCACTCTCTGGACTCACTGCAGTGAATCCCCGGTGGTGCCAGTGCACTCTCTGGACTCACTGCACTGCATCCCCAGTGGTGCCAGTTCACTCTCTGGACTCACTGCACTGCATCCCCAGTGGTGCCAGTGCACTCTCTGGACTCACTGCACTGCATCCCAAGTGGTGCCTGTGAAGTCTCTGGACTCACTGCAGTGCATCCCCAGTGGTGCCAGTGTAGTCTCTGGACTCACTGTACTGCAACCCCAGTGGTGCCAGTGCAATCTCAGGACTCAGAGCAGTGCAGCTCCAGTTGGTGCCAGTGCACTCTCCGGACTCACTGCACTGCATCCCCAGTGGTGCCAGTGCACTCTCTGGACTCACCGCACTGCATCACCAGTGGTGCCAGTGCACTCTCTGGACTCACTGCAGTGCATCCCTTGTGGTGCCATTGCACTCTCAGGACTCACTGCACTGCATCCCCAGTGGTGCCAGTGCACTCTCTGGACTCACTGCACTGCATCCCCAGTGGAGCCAGTGCACTCTCTGGACTAACTACATTGCATCCCCAGTGGTGCCAGTGCACTCTCTGGACTCACTGCACTGCATCCCCAGTGGTGCCAGTGCACTCTCTGGACTCACTGCAGTGCATCCCCAGTGCTGACAGTGCAATCTCTGGACTCACTGCACTGCATCCCCAGTGGTGCCAGTGCACTCTCTGGACTCAGTGCACTGCATCCCCAATGGTGCCAGTGCACTCTCTGGACTCACTGCAGTGCATCCCCAGTGGTGCCAGTGCACTCTCTGGACTCACTGCAGTGCATCCCCAGTGGTTCCAGTGCACTCTCTGGATCACTGCACTGCATCAACATTGGTGCCAGGGCACTCTCCGGACTCACTGCAGTGCATCCGCAGTGGTGCCAGTGCACTCTTTCGAGTCACTGCACTGCATCCCCAGTGGTGCCAGTGCACTCTCTGGACTCACTGCACTGCATTCCCAGTGGTGCCAGTGCACTCTCTGGACTCACTGCACTGCATCCCCAGTGGTGCCAGTGCACTCTCTGGACTCACTGCACTGCATCCCCAGTGGTGCCAGTGCACTCTCTGGGCTCACTGCACTGCATCCCCAGTGTTCCCAGAGAACTCTCTGGACTCACCGAGGTGCATCCCCAGTGGTGCCAGTGCACTCTCTGGACTCACTGCAGTGCATATCCAGTGGTGCCAGTGCACTCTCTGGACTCAGTGCAGTGCAGCCCCTGAGGTGCCAGTGTACTCTCTGGACTCACTGCAGTGCATCCCCAGTGGTGCCAGTGCACTCTCTGGAGTCACTACACTGCATCCCCACTGGTGCCAGTGCACTCTCTGGACTCACTGCACTGCATCCCCAGTGGTGCCAGTGCACTCTCTGGACTCACATCACTGAATGAACAGTGGTGCCAGTGCACTCTCTGGACTCACTGCACTGCATCCCCAGTGGTTCCAGTGCACTCTCTGGATCACTGCACTGCATCACCATTGGTGCCAGGGCACTCTCTGGACTCACTGCAGTGCATCCGCAGTGGTGCCAGTGCACTCTTTCGAGTCACTGCTCTGCATCCCCAGTGGTGCCAGTGCACTCTCTGGACTCACTGCAGTGCATCCCAGTGGTGCCAGTGCAGTCTCTGGACTCACTGCACTGCATCCCCAGTGCTGACAGTGCACTCTCTGGACTCACTGCACTGCATCCCCAGTGGTGCCAGTGCACTCTCTGGACTCAGTGCACTGCATCCCCAGTGGTGCCAGTGCACTCTCTGGACTCACTGCAGTGCATCCCCAGTGGTGCCAGTGCACTCTCTGGACTCACTGCACTGCATCCCCAGTGGTGCCAGTGCACTCTCTGGACTCACTGCAGTGCATCCCCTGTTGTGCCAGTGCACTCTCTGGACTCACTGCACTGCATCCCCAGTGGTGCCAGTGCACTCTCTGGACTCACTGTTGTGCATCCCCAGTGGTGCCAGTGCACTCTCTGGACTCACTGCACTGCATCCCCAGTGGTGCCAGTGCACTCTCTGGACTCACTGCACTGCATCCCCAGTGCTGACAGTGCACTCTCTGGACTCACTGCACTGCATCACCAGTGGTGGCAGTGCACTCTCTGGACTCACTGCACTGCATCCCCAGTGGTGCCAGTGCACTCTCTGGACTCACTGCACTGCATCCCCAGTGGTGCCAGTGCACTCTCTGGAGTCACTGTACTGCATCAACAGTGCTGCCAGTGCACTCTCTGGACTCACTGCACTGCATCCCCAGTGGTGCCAGTGCACTCTCTGGACTCACTGCACTGCATCCCCAGTGGTGCCAGTGCACTCTCTGGACTCACTGCAGTGCATCCCCAGTGGTGCCAGTGCACTCTCTGGACTCACTGCAGTGCATCCCCAGTGGTGCCAGTGCACTCTCTGAAATCACTGCAGTGCATCCCAAGTGGTGCCAGTGCACTCTCTGGAGTCACTGCACTGCGTCAACAGGTCTGCCAGTGCACTCTCTGGACTCACTGCACTGCATGCCCAGTGGTGCCAGTGCACTCTCTGGACTCACTGCAGTGAATCCCCGGTGGTGCCAGTGCACTCTCTGGACTCACTGCACTGCATCCCCAGTGGTGCCAGTTCACTCTCTGGACTCACTGAACTGCATCCCCAGTGGTGCCAGTGCACTCTCTGGACTCACTGAAGTGATCCCAAGTGGTGCCTGTGAAGTCTCTGGACTCACTGCAGTGCATCCCCAGTGGTGCCAGTGTAGTCTCTGGACTCACTGCACTGCAACCCCAGTGGTGCCAGTGCAATCTCAGGACTCACAGCAGTGCAGCTCCAGTTGGTGCCAGTGCACTCTCTGGACTCACTGCACTGCATCCCTTGTGGTGCCATTGCACTCTCAGGACTCACTGCACTGCATCCCCAGTGGTGCCAGTGCACTCTCTGGACTCACTGCACTAAAACTCCAGTGGTGCCAGTGCACTCTCTGGACTCACTGCAGTGCATCCCCAGTGGTGCCAGTGCACTCTCTGGAATCACTGCACTGCATCCCCTGTGGTGCCAGTGCACTCTCTGGAGTCACTGCACTGCATCCCCAGTGGTGCCAGTGCATTCTCTAGACTCATTGCAGTGCATCCCCAGTGGTGCCAGTGCACTCTCTGGACTCACTGCACTGCATCCCCAGTGGTGCCAGTGCACTCTCTGGACTCACTGCAGTGCATCTCCAGTGGTGCCACTGCACTCTCTGGACTCACTGCACTGCATCCCAGTGGTGCCAGTGCACTCTTTGGGCTCACTGCACTGCATACCCAGTGGTGCCAGTGCACTCTCTGGACTCACTGCAGTGCATCCCCAGTGGTGCCAGTGCACTCTCTGGACTCACTGCACTGCATCCCCAGTGGTGCCAGTGCACTCTCTGGACTCACTGCAGTGCATTCCCAGTGGTGCCAGTGCACTCTCTGGACTCACTGCAGTGCATCCCCAGTGGTGCCAGTGCACTCTCTGCACTCACTGCACTGCATCACCAGTGGTGCCAGTGCACTCTCTGGACTCACTGCACTGCATCCCCAGTGGTGCCAGTACACTCTCTGGACTCACTGCAGTGCATCCCCAGTGGGGCCAGTGCACTCTCTGGAGTCACTGCACTGCATCAACAGTTTGCCCGTGCACTCTCTGGACTCACTGCACTGCATGCCCAGTGGTGCCAGTGCACTCTCTGGACTCACTGCAGTGAATCCCCGGTGGTGCCAGTGCACTCTCTGGACTCACTGCACTGCATCCCCAGTGGTGCCAGTGCACTCTCTGGACTCACTGCACTGCATCCCAAGTGGTGCCTGTGAAGTCTCTGGACTCACTGCAGTGCATCCCCAGTGGTGCCAGTGTAGTCTCTGGACTCACTGCACTGCAACCCCAGTGGTGCCAGTGCAATCTCAGGACTCACAGCAGTGCAGCTCCAGTTGGTGCCAGTGCACTCTCCGGACTCACTGCACTGCATCCCCAGTGGTGCCAGTGCACTCTCTGGACTCACCGCACTGCATCACCAGTGGTGCCAGTGCACTCTCTGGACTCATTGCACTGCATCCCCAGTGGTGCCATTGCACTCTCAGGACTCACTGCACTGCATCCCCAGTGGTGCCAGTGCACTCTCTGGACTCACTGCACTGCATCCCCTGTGGAGCCAGTGCACTCTCTGGACTAACTACATTGCATCCCCAGTGGTGCCAGTGCACTCTCTGGACTCACTGCACTGCATCCCCAGTGGTGCCAGTGCACTCTCTGGATTCACTGCAGTGCATCCCCAGTGCTGACAGTGCACTCTCTGGACTCAGTGCACTGCATCCCCAGTGGTGCCAGTGCACTCTCTGGACTCACTGCAGTGCATCCCCAGTGGTGCCAGTGCACTCTCTGGACTCACTGCAGTGCATCCCCAGTGGTGCCAGTGCACTCTCTGGAGTCACTGCACTGCATCAAATGTGCTGCCAGTGCACTCTCTGGACTCACTGCACTGCATGCCCAGTGGTGCCAGTGCACTCTCTGGACTCACTGCAGTGCATCCCCAGTGGTGCCAGTGTAGTCTCTGGACTCACTGCACTGCATCCCCAGTGGTGCCAGTGCACTCTCTGGACTCACTGCACTGCATCCCCAGTGGTGCCAGTGCACTCTCTGGACTCACTGCACTGCATCCCCAGTGGTGCCAGTACACTCTCTGGACTCACTGCAGTGCATCCCCAGTGGTGCCAGTGCACTCTCTGGAGTCACTGCACTGCATCCCCAGTGGTGCCAGTGCACTCTCTGGACTCACTGCACTGCATGCCCAGTGGTGCCAGTGCACTCTCTGGACTCACTGCAGTGAATCCCCGGTGGTGCCAGTGCACTCTCTGGACTCACTGCACTGCATCCCCAGTGGTGCCAGTTCACTCTCTGGACTCACTGCACTGCATCCCCAGTGGTGCCAGTGCACTCTCTGGACTCACTGCACTGCATCCCAAGTGGTGCCTGTGAAGTCTCTGGACTCACTGCAGTGCATCCCCAGTGGTGCCAGTGTAGTCTCTGGACTCACTGTACTGCAACCCCAGTGGTGCCAGTGCAATCTCAGGACTCAGAGCAGTGCAGCTCCAGTTGGTGCCAGTGCACTCTCCGGACTCACTGCACTGCATCCCCAGTGGTGCCAGTGCACTCTCTGGACTCACCGCACTGCATCACCAGTGGTGCCAGTGCACTCTCTGGACTCACTGCAGTGCATCCCTTGTGGTGCCATTGCACTCTCAGGACTCACTGCACTGCATCCCCAGTGGTGCCAGTGCACTCTCTGGACTCACTGCACTGCATCCCCAGTGGAGCCAGTGCACTCTCTGGACTAACTACATTGCATCCCCAGTGGTGCCAGTGCACTCTCTGGACTCACTGCACTGCATCCCCAGTGGTGCCAGTGCACTCTCTGGACTCACTGCAGTGCATCCCCAGTGCTGACAGTGCAATCTCTGGACTCACTGCACTGCATCCCCAGTGGTGCCAGTGCACTCTCTGGACTCAGTGCACTGCATCCCCAATGGTGCCAGTGCACTCTCTGGACTCACTGCAGTGCATCCCCAGTGGTGCCAGTGCACTCTCTGGACTCACTGCAGTGCATCCCCAGTGGTGCCAGTGCACTCTCTGGAGTCACTGCACTGCATCAACAGTGCTGCCAGTGCACTCTCTGGACTCATGCACTGCATGCCCAGTGGTGCCAGTGCACTCTCTGGACTCACTGCAGTGCATCCCCAGTGGTGCCAGTGTAGTCTCTGGACTCACTGCACTGTATCCCCAGGGTGCCAGTTTAGTCTCTGGACTCACTGCAGTGCATCCCCAGTGCTGACAGTGCACTCTCTGGACTCAGTGCACTGCATCCCCAGTGGTGCCAGTGCACTCTCTGGGCTCAGTGCACTGCATCCCCAGTGGTGCCAGTGCACTCTCTGGACTCACTGCAGTGCATCCCCAGTGGTGCCAGTGCACTCTCTGGACTCACTGCACTGCATCCCCAGTGGTGCCAGTGCACTCTCTGAGCTCACTGCAGTGCATCCCCAGTGGTGCCAGTGCACTCTCTCGACTCACTGCACTGCATCCCCAGTGGTGCCAGTGCACTCTCTGGACTCACTGCACTGCATCCCCAGTGGTGCCAGTACACTCTCTGGACTCACTGCACTGCATCCCCAGGGTGCCAGTTTAGTCTCTGGACTCACAGCAGTGCATCCCCAGTGGTGCCAGTGCACTCTCTGGACTCACTGCAGTGCAGCTCAGTGGTGCCTGAGCACTCTCTGGACTCACTGCACTGCATCCCCAGTGGTGCCAGTGCACTCTCTGGACTCACTGCACTACATCACCAGTGATGCCAGTGCACTCTCTGGACTCACTGCAGTGCATCCACAGTGGTGCCAGTGCACTCTCTGGACTCACTGCAGTTTATCCCCAGTGGTGCCAGTGCACTCTCTGGACTCACTGCACTGCATCACCATTGGTGCCAGGGCACTCTCTGGACTCACTGCAGTGCATTCCCAGTGGTGCCAGTGCACTGTCTGGACTCACTGCACTGCATCCCCAGTGGTGCCAGTGCAGTCTCTGGACTCACTGCACTGCATCCCCAATGGTGCCAGTACACTCTCTGGACTCACTGCACTGCATCCCCAGTGGTGCCAGAGCACTCTCTGGACTCACGGCACTGCATCCCCAGTGGTGCCAGTGCACTCTCTGGACTCACTGCACTGCATCCCCAGTGGTGCCAGTGCACTCTCTGGACTCACTGCACTAAAACTCCAGTGGTGCCAGTGCACTCTCTGGAGTCACTGCAGTGCATCCCCAGTGGTGCCAGTGCACTCTCTGGACTCACTGCAGTGCATCCCCAGTGGTGCCAGTGCACTCTCTGGAATCACTGCAGTGCATCCCCTGTGGTGCCAGTGCACTCTCTGGACTCACAGGGGTGCATCCCCAGTGGTGCCAGTGCATTCTCTAGACTCATTGCAGTGCATCCCCAGTGGTGCCAGTGCACTCTCTGGAATCACTGCAGTGCATCCCCAGTGGTGCCAGTGCACTCTCTGGACTCACTGCACTGCATCCCCAGTGGTGCCACTGCACTCTCTGGACTCACTGCAGTGCATCCCCAGTGGTGCCAGTGCACTCTCTGGACTCACTGTACTGCATCCCCAGTGGTGCCAGTACACTCTCTGGACTCACTGCACTGCATCAACAGTGCTGCCAGTGCACTCTCTGGACTCACTGCACTGCATGCCCAGTGGTGCCAGTGCACTCTCTGGACTCACTGCAGTGCATCCCAAGTGGTGCCAGTGCACTCTCTGGAGTCACTGCAGTGCATCCCCAGTGGTGCCAGTTCACTCTCTGGACTCACTGAACTGCATCCCCAGTGGTGCCAGTGCACTCTCTGGACTCACTGCAGTGCATCCCAAGTGGTGCCTGTGAAATCTCTGGACTCACTGCAGTGCATCCCCAGTGGTGCCAGTGTAGTCTCTGGACTCACTGCACTGCAACCCCAGTGGTGCCAGTGCAATCTCAGGACTCATTGCAGTGCAGCTCCAGCTGGTGCCAGTGCACTCTCTGGACTCACTGCACTGCATCCCCAGTGGTGCCAGTGCACTCTCTGGACTCACTGCAGTGCATCCCCAGTGGTGCCAGTGCACTCTCTGGACTCACTGCAGTGCAGCCAAAGTGGTGCCAGTGCACTCTCTGGACTCACTGTACTGCATCCCCAGTGGTGCCAGTACACTCTCTGGACTCACTGCACTGCATCAACAGTGCTGCCAGTGCACTCTCTGGACTCACTGCACTGCATGCCCAGTGGTGCCAGTGCACTCTCTGGACTCACTGCAGTGAATCCCCGGTGGTGCCAGTGCACTCTCTGGACTCACTGCAGTGCATCCCCAGTGGTGCCAGTTCACTCTCTGGACTCACTGAACTGCATCCCCAGTGGTGCCAGTGCACTCTCTGGACTCACTGCAGTGCATCCCAAGTGGTGCCTGTGAAATCTCTGGACTCACTGCAGTGCATCCCCAGTGGTGCCAGTGTAGTCTCTGGACTCACTGCACTGCAACCCCAGTGGTGCCAGTGCAATCTCAGGACTCATTGCAGTGCAGCTCCAGCTGGTGCCAGTGCACTCTCTGGACTCACTGCACTGCATCCCCAGTGGTGCCAGTGCACTCTCTGGACTCACTGCAGTGCATCCCCAGTGGTGCCAGTGCACTCTCTGGACTCACTGCAGTGCAGCCCCAGTGGTGCCAGTGCACTCTCTGGACTCACTGCAGTGCATCCCCAGTGGTGCCAGTGCACTCTCTGGAATCACTGCAGTGCATCCCCTGTGGTGCCAGTGCACTCTCTGGACTCACTGCAGTGTATCCCCAGTGGTGCCAGTGCACTCTCTGGACTCACTGCAGTGCATCCCCAGTGGTGCCAGTGCACTCTCTGGACTCACTGCAGTGCAGCCCCAGTGGTGCCAGTGCACTCTCTGAACTCACTGCAGTGCATCCCCAGTGGTGCCAGTGCACTCTCTGGACTCACTGCAGTGCATCCCCAGTGGTGCCAGTGCACTCTCTGGACTCACTGCAGTGCATCCCCAGTGGTGCCAGTGCAGTCTCTGGACTCACTGCAGTGCATCCCCAGTGGTGCCAGTGCACTCTCTGGACTCACTGCAGTGTATCCCCTGTGGTGCCAGTGCACTCTCTGGACTCACTGCACTGCATCCCCAGTGGTGTACTGCACTCTCTGGACTCACTGCATTGCATCCCCAGTGTTGCCAGTACACTCTCTGGACTCACTGCAGTGCATCCCCAGTGGTGCCAGTGCACTCTCTGGACTCACTGCACTTCATCCCCAGTGGTGCCAGTGCAATCTCTGGACTCACTGCACTCCATCCCCACTGGTGCCAGTCCACTCTCTGGACTCACTGCACTGCATCCCCACTGGTGCCAGTGCACTCTCTGGACTCACTGCACTCCACCCCCACTGGTGCCAGTCCACTCTCTGGACTCACTGCACTGCATCCCCAGTGGTGACAGTGCACTCTCTGGACTCACTGCACTGCATCCCCAGTGGTGCCAGTGCACTCTCTGGACTCACTGCACTGCATCCCCAGTGGTGCCTGTGCAGTCTCTGGACTCACTGCACTCCATCCCCAGTGGTGCCTGTGCAGTCTCTGGACTCACTACACTGCATCCCCAGTGGTGCCAGTGCACTCTCTGGACTCACTGCACTGCATCCCCAGTGGTGCCAGTGCAATCTCTGGACTCACTGCACTGCATCCCCAGTGGTGCCTGTGCAGTCTCTGGACTCACTACACTGCATCCCCAGTGGTGCCAGTGCACTCTCTGGACTCACTGCACTGCATCCCCAGTGGTGCCAGTGCACTCTCTGGACTCACTGCAGTGCATCCCCAGTGGTGCCAGTGCACTCTCTGGACTCACTGCAGTGCATCTCCAGTGGTGCCAGTGCACTCTCTGGGCTCACGGCACTGCATCCCCAGTGGTGCCAGTACACTCTCTGGAGTCACTGCAGTGCATCCCCTTAGGACCAGTGCACTCTCTGGACTCACTGCACTGCATCCCTAGTGGTGACAGTGCACTCTCTGGACTCACTGCACTGCATCCCCAGTGGTGCCAGTGCAGTCTCTGGACTCACTGCACTCCATCCCCACTGGTGCCAGTACACTCTCTGGACTCACTGCACTGCAACCCCAGTGGTGCCAGTGCAATCTCTGAACTCACTGCAGTGCACCCCCACCGGTGCCAGTGCATTCTCTGGACTCACTGCACTCCATCACCAGTGGTGCCCGTGCACTCTCTGGACTCACTGCACTGCATCCCCAAGGTGCCAGTGCACTCTCTGGACTCATTGCAGTGCATCCCCAGTGGTGCCAGTGCACTCTCTGGACTCACTGCACTGCATCCCCAGTGGTGCCAGTGCACTCTCTGGACTCACCGGGGTGCATCCCCAGTGGTGCCAGTGCACTCTCTGGACTCACTGCACTCCATCCCCACTGGTGCCAGTCCACTCTCTGGACTCACTGCACTGCATCCCCAGTGGTGACAGTGCACTCTCTGGACTCACTGCACTGCATCCCCAGTGGTGCCTGTGCAGTCTCTGGACTCACTGCACTGCATCCCCAGTGATGCCAGTGCACTCTCTGGACTCACTGCACTGCATCCCCAGTGGTGCCAGTGCACTCTCTGGACTCACTGCAGTGCATCCCCAGTGGTGCCAGTGCACTCTCTGGACTCACTGCAGTGCATCTCCAGTGGTGCCAGTGCAATCTCTGGACTCACGGCACTGCATCCCCAGTGGTGCCAGTACACTCTCTTGAGTCACTGCAGTGCATCCCCTTAGGACCAGTGCACTCTCTGGACTCACTGCACTGCATCCCCAGTGGTGACAGTGCACTCTCTGGACTCACTGCACTGCATCCCCAGTGGTGCCAGTGCAGTCTCTGGACTCACTGCACTGCATCCCCACTGGTGCCAGTACACTCTCTGGACTCACTGCACTGCAACCCCAGTGGTGCCAGTGCAATCTCTGAACTCACTGCAGTGCACCCCCACTGGTGCCAGTGCATTCTCTGGACTCACTGCACTCCATCCCCAGTGGTGCCCGTGCACTCTCTGGACTCACCGCACTGCATCCCCAAGGTGCCAGTGCACTCTCTGGACTCATTGCAGTGCATCCCCAGTGGTGCCAGTGCACTCTCTGGACTCACTGCACTGCATCCCCAGTGGTGCCAGTGCACTCTCTGGACTCACCGGGGTGCATCCCCAGTGGTGCCAGTGCACTCTCTGGACTCACTGCTGTGCATCCACAGTGTTGCCAGTGCACTCTCTGGACTCACTGCAGTGCATCCCCAGTGGTGCCAGTGCAATCTCAGGACTCTCTACAGTGAACCCCCTGAGGTGCCAGTGCACTCTCTGGAGTCACTGCACTGCATCCCCACTGGTGCCAGTGCACTCTCTGAAATCACTGCACTGCATCACCAGTGGTGCCAGTGCACTCTCTGGACTCACTGCACTGCATCCCCAGTGGTGCCTGTGCACTCTCTGGACTCACTGCACTGCATCCCCACTGGTGCCAGTGCACTCTCTGGACTCACTGCAGTGCATCCCCAGTGGTGCCAGTGCACTCTCTGGACTCATTGCAGTGCATCTCCAGTTGTTCCAGTGCACTCTCTGGACTCACGGTACTGCATCCCCAGTGGTGCCAGTGCACTCTCTGGAATCACTGTAATGCACACCAGTGGTGCCAGTACACTCTCTGGAGTCACTGCAGTGCATCCCCTTAGGACCAGTGCACTCTCTGGACTCACTGCACTGCATCCCCAGTGGTGCCAGGGCACTCTCCGGACTCACTGCACTGCATCCCCAGTGGTGCCAGTGCAGTCTCTGGACTCACTGCAGTGCATCCCCAGTGGTGCCAGTGTAGTCTCTGGACTCACTGCACTGCAACCCCAGTGGTGCCAGTGCACTCTCTGAACTCACTGCACTGCATCCCCAGTGGTGCCAGTGCACTCTCTGGACTCACGGCACTGCATCACCAGTGGAGCCAGTGCACTTTCTGGACTCACTGCAGTGCATCCCCAGTGGTGCCAGTGCACTCTCTGGACTCACTGCACTGCATCCCCAGGGGTGCCAGTACACTCTCTGGCGTCACTGCAATGCATCCCCAGTGGTGCCTGTGCAGTCTCTGGACTCACTGCACTGCATCCCCAGTGATGCCAGTACACTCTCTAGACTCACTGCACTGCATCCCCAGTGGTGCCAGTGCACTCTCTGGACTCACTGCAGTGCATCCCCAGTGGTGCCAGTGCAGTCTCTGGACTCACTGCACTCCATCCCCACTGGTGCCAGTACACTCTCTGGACTCACTGCACTGCATCCCCAGTGGTGCCAGTGCACTCTCTGGACTCACTGCACTGCATCCCCAGTGGTGCCAGTGCACTCTCTGGACTCACTGCAGTCCATCACCAGTGGTGCCAGTGCACTCTCTGAGTCACTGCACTGCATGACCAGTGGTGCCAGTGCACTCTCTGGACTCACTGCACTGCATCCCCAGTGGTGCCAGTGCACTCTCTGGACTCACTGCACTGCATCCCCAGTGGTGCCAGTGCACTCTCTGGACTCACTGCAGTGCATTCCCAGTGGTGCCAGTGCAGTCTCTGCACTCACTGCACTGCATCTCCAGTGGTGCCAGTGCACTCTCTGGACTCACTGCAGTGCATCCCTACTGGTGCCTGTGCACTTTCTGGACTCACTGCACTGCATCCCCTGTGGTGCCAGTGCAGTCTCTGCACTCACTGCACTGCATCCCCAGTGGTGCCAGTGTACTCTCTGGAGTCACTGCAGTGTATCCCCAGTGGTGCCAGTGCACTCTCTGGACTCACTGAACTGCATCCCCAGTGGTGCCAGTGCACTCTCTGGACTCACTGCAGTGCATCCCCAGTGGTGCCAGTGCACTCTCTGCACTCACTGCACTGAATCCCCAGTGGTGCCAGTGCACTCTCTGGACTCACTGCACTGCATTCCCAGTGGTGCCAGTGCACTCTCTGGACTCACTGCAGTGCATCCCAATGGTGCCAGTGCACTCTCTGGACTCACTGCACTGCATCCCCAGTGGTGCCAGTGCACTCTCTGGACTCACTGCACTGCATCCCCAGTGTTCCCAGAGTACTCTCTGGACTCAGCGAGGTGCATCCCCAGTGGTGCCAGTGCACTCTCTGGACTCACTGCAGTGCATATCCAGTGGTGCCAGTGCACTCTCTGGACTCACTGCAGTGCAGCCCCTGAGGTGCCAGTGTACTCTCTGGACTCACTGCACTGCATCCCCAATGGTGCCAGTGCACTCTCTGGAGTCACTACACTGCATCCCCAGTGGTGCCAGTGCACTCTCTGGAGTCACTGCACTGCATCCCCAGTGGTGCCAGTGCACTCTCTGGACTCACATCACTGAATGAACAGTAGTGCCAGTGCACTCTCTGGACTCACTGCACTGCATCCCCAGTGGTTCCAGTGCACTCTCTGGATCACTGCACTGCATCACCATTGGTGCCAGGGCACTCTCCGGACTCACTGCAGTGCATCCGCAGTGGTGCCAGTGCACTCTTTCGAGTCACTGCACTGCATCCCCAGTGGTGACAGTGCACTCTCTGGACTCACTGCACTGCATTCCCAGTGGTGCCAGTGCACTCTCTGGACTCACTGCAGTGCATCCCCAGTGGTGCCAGTGCACTCTCTGGACTCACTGCACTGCATCCCCAGTGGTGCCAGTGCACTCTCTGAGCTCACTGCACTGCATCCCCAGTGTTCCCAGAGAACTCTCTGGACTCACCGAGGTGCATCCCCAGTGGTGCCAGTGCACTCTCTGGACTCACTGCAGTGCATATCCAGTGGTGCCAGTGTACTCTCTGGACTCACTGCAGTGCAGCCCCTGAGGTGCCAGTGTACTCTCTGGACTCACTGCACTGCATCCCCAGTGGTGCCAGTGCACTCTCTGGAGTCACTACACTGCATCCCCACTGGTGCCAGTGCACTCTCTGGACTCACTGCACTGCATCCCCAGTGGTGCCAGTGCACTCTCTGGACTCACATCACTGAATGAACAGTGGTGCCAGTGCACTCTCTGGACTCACTGCACTGCATCCCCAGTGGTTCCAGTGCACTCTCTGGATCACTGCACTGCATCACCATTGGTGCCAGGGCACTCTCTGGACTCACTGCAGTGCATCCGCAGTGGTGCCAGTGCACTCTTTCGAGTCACTGCTCTGCATCCCCAGTGGTGCCAGTGCACTCTCTGGACTCACTGCAGTGCATCCCAGTGGTGCCTGTGCAGTCTCTGGACTCACTGCAGTGCATCCCCTGTGGTGCCAGTGCACTCTCTGGACTCACTGCACTGCATCCCCAGTGCTGACAGTGCACTCTCTGGACTCACTGCACTGCATCCCCAGTGGTGCCAGTGCACTCTCTGGACTCAGTGCACTGCATCCCCAGTGGTGCCACTGCACTCTCTGGACTCACTGCAGTGCATCCCCAGTGGTGCCAGTGCACTCTCTGGACTCACTGCACTGCATCCCCAGTGGTGCCAGTGCACTCTCTGGAGTCACTGCAGTGCATCCCCTGTTGTGCCAGTGCACTCTCTGGACTCACTGCACTGCATCCCCAGTGGTGCCAGTGCACTCTCTGGACTCACTGCACTGCATCCCCAGTGGTGCCAGTGCACTCTCTGAACTCACTGCAGTGCATCCCCAGTGGTGCCAGTGCACTCTCTGGACTCACTGCACTGCATCCCCAGTAGTGCCAGTGCACTCTCTGGACTCACTGCACTGCATCCCCAGTGCTGACAGTGCACTCTCTGGACTCACTGCACTGCATCACCAGTGGTGGCAGTGCACTCTCTGGACTCACTGCACTGCATCCCCAGTGGTGCCAGTGCACTCTCTGGACTCACTGCACTGCATGCCCAGTGGTGCCAGTGCACTCTCTGGACTCACTGCAGTGCATCCCCAGTGGTGCCAGTGCACTCTCTGGACTCACTGCACTGCATCCCCAGTGGTGCCAGTGCACTCTCTGGACTCACTCCACTAAAACTCCAGTGGTGCCAGTGCACTCTCTGGACTCACTGCAGTGCATCCCCAGTGGTGCCAGTGCACTCTCTGGAATCACTGCAGTGCATCCCCAGTGGTGCCAGTGCACTCTCTGGAGTCACTGCACTGCGTCAACAGTGCTGCCAGTGCACTCTCTGGACTCACTGCACTGCATGCCCGGTGGTGCCAGTGCACTCTCTGGACTCACTGCAGTGAATCCCCGGTGGTGCCAGTGCACTCTCTGGACTCACTGCACTGCATCCCCAGTGGTGCCAGTTCACTCTCTGGACTCACTGAACTGCATCCCCAGTGGTGCCAGTGCACTCTCTGGACTCACTGTACTGCACCCCAAGTGGTGCCTGTGAAGTCTCTGGACTCACTGGAGTGCATCCCCAGTGGTGCCAGTGTAGTCTCTGGACTCACTGCACTGCATCCCCAGTGGTGCCTGTGAAGTCTCTGGACTCACTGCAGTGCATCCCCAGTGGTGCCAGTGCACTCTCTGGACTCACTGCACTGCATCCCCAGTGGTGCCAGTGCACTCTCTGGACTCAGTGCAGTGCATTCCCAGTGGTGCCAGTGCACTCTCTGGACTCACTGCAGTGCATCCCCAGTGGTGCCAGTGCACTCTCTGCACTCACTGCACTGCATCCCCAGTGGTGCCAGTGCACTCTCTGGACTCACTGCACTGCATCCCCAGTGGTGCCAGTACAATCTCTGGACTCACTGCAGTGCATCCCCAGTGGTGCCAGTGCACTCTCTGGAGTCACTGCACTGCATCAACAGTTTGCCAGTGCACTCTCTGGACTCACTGCACTGCATGCCCAGTGGTGCCAGTGCACTCTCTGGACTCACTGCAGTGAATCCCCGGTGGTGCCAGTGCACTCTCTGGACTCACTGCACTGCATCCCCAGTGGTGCCAGTTCACTCTGTGGACTCACTGCACTGCATCCCCAGTGGTGACAGTGCACTCTCTGGACTCACTGCACTGCATCCCCAGTGGTGCCAGTTCACTCTGTGGACTCACTGCACTGCATCCCCAGTGGTGCCAGGGCACTCTCCGGACTCACTGCACTGCATCCCCAGTGGTGCCAGTGCAGTCTCTGGACTCACTGCAGTGCATCCCCAGTGGTGCCAGTGTAGTCTCTGGACTCACTGCACTGCAACCCCAGTGGTGCCAGTGCACTCTCTGAACTCACTGCACTGCATCCCCAGTGGTGCCAGTGCACTCTCTGGACTCACTGCAGTGCATCCCCAGTGGTGCCAGTGCACTCTCTGGACTCATTGCAGTGCATCCCCAGTGGTGCCAGTGCACTCTCTGAGTCACTGCACTGCATTCCCAGTGGTGCCGGTGCACTCTCTGAACTCACTGCACTGCATCCCCAGTGGTGCCAGTGCACTCTCTGCACTCACTGCACTGCATCCCCAGAGGTGCCAGTGCACTCTCTGGACTCACTGCACTGCATCCCCAGTGGTGCCAGTGCACTCTCTGGACTCAACTGCACTGCATCCCCAGTGGTGCCCGTGCACTCTCTGGACTCACTGCAGTGCATCGCCAGTGGTGCCAGTGCACTCTCTCGACTCACTGCACTGCATCCCCAGTGGTGCCAGTGCACTCTCTGGACTCACTGCAGTGCATCCCCAGTGGTGCCAGTGCACTCTCTGGACTCACTGCACTGCCTCCCCAATGGTGACAGTGCGCTCTCTGGACTCACTGCACTGAACCCCCAGTGGTGCCAGTGCACTCTCTGGACTCACTGCAGTGTATCCCCTGTGGTGCCAGGGCACTCTGTGTACTCAATGCACTGCATCCCCACTGTTGCCAGTGCACTCTCTGGACTCACTGCAGTGAATCCCCGGTGGTGCCAGTGCACTCTCTCGACTCACTGCACTGCATCCCCAGTGGTGGCAGTGCACTCTCTGGACTCACTGCACTGCATCCCCAGTCGTGCCTGTGCAGTCTCTGGACTCACTGCACTGCACCCCCAGTGGTGCCACTGCACTCTCTGGACTCACTGCAGTGCATCCCCAGTGGTGCAAGTGCAGTCTCTGGACTCACTGCAGTGCATCTCCAGTGGTGCCAGTGCACTCTCTGGACTCACTGCACTGCATCCCCAGTGGTGCCAGTGTACTCTCTGTAGTCACTGCGCTGCATTCCCAGTGGTGACAATGCACTCTCTGGACTCACTGCAGTGCATCCCCTGTGGTGCCAGTGCACTCTCTGCACTCATTGCACTGCATCCCCAGTGGTGCCAGTGCACTCTCTGGACTCACTGCACTGCATCCCCAGTGGTGCCAGTGCACTCTCTGGACTCACGGCACTGCATCACCAGTGGAGCCAGTGCACTTTCTGGACTCACTGCAGTGCATCCCCAGTGGTGCCAGTGCACTCTCTGGACTCACTGCACTGCATCCCCAGGGGTGCCAGTACACTCTCTGGCGTCACTGCAATGCATCCCCAGTGGTGCCTGTGCAGTCTCTGGACTCACTGCACTGCATCCCCAGTGATGCCAGTACACTCTCTAGACTCACTGCACTGCATCCCCAGTGGTGCCAGTGCACTCTCTGGACTCACTGCACTGCATCCCAAGTGGTGCCAGTGCAGTCTCTGGACTCACTGCACTCCATCCCCACTGGTGCCAGTACACTCTCTGGACTCACTGCACTGCATCCCCAGTGGTGCCAGTGCACTCTCTGGACTCACTGCACTGCATCCCCAGTGGTGCCAGTGCACTCTCTGGACTCACTGCAGTCCATCACCAGTGGTGCCAGTGCACTCTCTGAGTCACTGCACTGCATGACCAGTGGTGCCAGTGCACTCTCTGGACTCACTGCACTGCATCCCCAGTGGTGCCAGTGCACTCTCTGGACTCACTGCACTGCATCCCCAGTGGTGCCAGTGCACTCTCTGGACTCACTGCAGTGCATTCCCAGTGGTGCCAGTGCAGTCTCTGCACTCACTGCACTGCATCTCCAGTGGTGCCAGTGCACTCTCTGGACTCACTGCAGTGCATCCCTACTGGTGCCTGTGCACTTTCTGGACTCACTGCACTGCATCCCCTGTGGTGCCAGTGCACTCTCTGTAGTCACTGCGCTCCATTCCCAGTGGTGCCAGTGCACTCTCTGGACTCACTGCACTGCCTCCCCAATGGTGACAGTGCACTCTCTGGACTCACTGCACTGCACCCCCAGTGGTGCCAGTGCACTCTCTGGACTCACTGCAGTGTATCCCCTGTGGTGCCAGGGCACTCTGTGTACTCACTGCACTGCATCTCCAGTGGTGCCAGTACACTCTCTGGACTCACTGCAGTGCATCCCCAGTGGTGCCAGTGCACTCTCTGGACTCACTGCACTGCATCCCCAGTGGTGCCAGTGCACTCTCTGGACTCACTGCACTCCATCCCCACTGGTGCCAGTCCACTCTCTGGACTCACTGCACTGCATCCCCAGTGGTGACAGTGCACTCTCTGCACTCATGCACTGCATCCCCAGTGGTGCCAGTGCACTCTCTGGACTTACTACACTGCATGAACAGTGGTGCCAGTGCACTCTCTGGACTCACTGCACTGCATCCCCAGTGGTGCCAGTGTAGTCTCTGGACTCACTGCAGTGCATCCCCAGTGGTGCCAGTGCAATCTCAGGACTCACTGCAGTGCAGCTCCAGTTGGTGCCAGTGCACTCTCTGGACTCACTGCACTGCATCCCCAGTGGTGCCAGTGCACTCTCTGGACTCACTGCACTGCATCCCCAGTGGTGCCAGTGCACTCTCTGGAGTCACTGCAGTGTATCCCCAGTGGTGCCAGTGCACTCTCTGGACTCACTGAACTGCATTCCCAGTGGTGCCAGGGCACTCTCTGGACTCACTGCAGTGCATCCCCAGTGGTGCCAGTGCACTCTCTGGACTCACTGCAGTGCATCCCCAGTGGTGCCAGTGCACTCTCTGCACTCACTGCACTGAATCCCCAGTGGTGCCAGTGCACTCTCTGGACTCACTGCACTGCATTCCCAGTGGTGCCAGTGCACTCTCTGGACTCACTGCAGTGCATCCCAATGGTGCCAGTGCACTCTCTGGACTCACTGCACTGCATCCCCAGTGGTGCCAGTGCACTCTCTGGGCTCACTGCACTGCATCCCCAGTGTTCCCAGAGTACTCTCTGGACTCAGCGAGGTGCATCCCCAGTGGTGCCAGTGCACTCTCTGGACTCACTGCAGTGCATATCCAGTGGTGCCAGTGCACTCTCTGGACTCACTGCAGTGCAGCCCCTGAGGTGCCAGTGTACTCTCTGGACTCACTGCACTGCATCCCCAATGGTGCCAGTGCACTCTCTGGAGTCACTACACTGCATCCCCACTGGTGCCAGTGCACTCTCTGGAGTCACTGCACTGCATCCCCAGTGGTGCCAGTGCACTCTCTGGACTCACATCACTGAATGAACAGTGGTGCCAGTGCACTCTCTGGACTCACTGCACTGCATCCCCAGTGGTTCCAGTGCACTCTCTGGATCACTGCACTGCATCACCATTGGTGCCAGGGCACTCTCCGGACTCACTGCAGTGCATCCGCAGTGGTGCCAGTGCACTCTTTCGAGTCACTGCACTGCATCCCCAGTGGTGACAGTGCACTCTCTGGACTCACTGCACTGCATTCCCAGTGGTGCCAGTGCACTCTCTGGACTCACTGCAGTGCATCCCCAGTGGTGCCAGTGCACTCTCTGGACTCACTGCACTGCATCCCCAGTGGTGCCAGTGCACTCTCTGAGCTCACTGCACTGCATCCCCAGTGTTCCCAGAGAACTCTCTGGACTCACCGAGGTGCATCCCCAGTGGTGCCAGTGCACTCTCTGGACTCACCGAGGTGCATCCCCAGTGGTGCCAGTGCACTCTCTGGACTCACTGCAGTGCAGCCCCTGAGGTGCCAGTGTACTCTCTGGACTCACTGCACTGCATCCCCAGTGGTGCCAGTGCACTCTCTGGAGTCACTACACTGCATCCCCACTGGTGCCAGTGCACTCTCTGGACTCACTGCACTGCATCCCCAGTGGTGCCAGTGCACTCTCTGGACTCACATCACTGAATGAACAGTGGTGCCAGTGCACTCTCTGGACTCACTGCACTGCATCCCCAGTGGTTCCAGTGCACTCTCTGGATCACTGCACTGCATCACCATTGGTGCCAGGGCACTCTCTGGACTCACTGCAGTGCATCCGCAGTGGTGCCAGTGCACTCTTTCGAGTCACTGCTCTGCATCCCCAGTGGTGCCAGTGCACTCTCTGGACTCACTGCAGTGCATCCCAGTGGTGCCAGTGCAGTCTCTGGACTCACTGCAGTGCATCCCCAGTGGTGCCAGTGCACTCTCTGGACTCACTGCACTGCATCCCCAGTGCTGACAGTGCACTCTCTGGACTCACTGCACCGCATCCCCTGTGGTGCCAGTGCACTCTCTGCACTCATTGCACTGCATCCCCAGTGGTGCCAGTGCACTCTCTGGACTCACTGCACTGCATCCCCAGTGGTGCCAGTGCACTCTCTGGACTCACGGCACTGCATCACCAGTGGAGCCAGTGCACTTTCTGGACTCACTGCAGTGCATCCCCAGTGGTGCCAGTGCACTCTCTGGACTCACTGCACTGCATCCCCAGGGGTGCCAGTACACTCTCTGGCGTCACTGCAATGCATCCCCAGTGGTGCCTGTGCAGTCTCTGGACTCACTGCACTGCATCCCCAGTGATGCCAGTACACTCTCTAGACTCACTGCACTGCATCCCCAGTGGTGCCAGTGCACTCTCTGGACTCACTGCACTGCATCCCCAGTGGTGCCAGTGCACTCTCTGGACTCACTGCACTCCATCCCCACTGGTGCCAGTACACTCTCTGGACTCACTGCACTGCATCCCCAGTGGTGCCAGTGCACTCTCTGGACTCACTGCACTGCATCCCCAGTGGTGCCAGTGCACTCTCTGGACTCACTGCAGTCCATCACCAGTGGTGCCAGTGCACTCTCTGAGTCACTGCACTGCATGACCAGTGGTGCCAGTGCACTCTCTGGACTCACTGCACTGCATCCCCAGTGGTGCCAGTGCACTCTCTGGACTCACTGCACTGCATCCCCAGTGGTGCCAGTGCACTCTCTGGACTCACTGCAGTGCATTCCCAGTGGTGCCAGTGCAGTCTCTGCACTCACTGCACTGCATCTCCAGTGGTGCCAGTGCACTCTCTGGACTCACTGCAGTGCATCCCTACTGGTGCCTGTGCACTTTCTGGACTCACTGCACTGCATCCCCTGTGGTGCCAGTGCACTCTCTGTAGTCACTGCGCTCCATTCCCAGTGGTGCCAGTGCACTCTCTGGACTCACTGCACTGCCTCCCCAATGGTGACAGTGCACTCTCTGGACTCACTGCACTGCACCCCCAGTGGTGCCAGTGCACTCTCTGGACTCACTGCAGTGTATCCCCTGTGGTGCCAGGGCACTCTGTGTACTCACTGCACTGCATCTCCAGTGGTGCCAGTACACTCTCTGGACTCACTGCAGTGCATCCCCAGTGGTGCCAGTGCACTCTCTGGACTCACTGCACTGCATCCCCAGTGGTGCCAGTGCACTCTCTGGACTCACTGCACTCCATCCCCACTGGTGCCAGTCCACTCTCTGGACTCACTGCACTGCATCCCCAGTGGTGACAGTGCACTCTCTGCACTCATGCACTGCATCCCCAGTGGTGCCAGTGCACTCTCTGGACTTACTACACTGCATGAACAGTGGTGCCAGTGCACTCTCTGGACTCACTGCACTGCATCCCCAGTGGTGCCAGTGTAGTCTCTGGACTCACTGCAGTGCATCCCCAGTGGTGCCAGTGCAATCTCAGGACTCACTGCAGTGCAGCTCCAGTTGGTGCCAGTGCACTCTCTGGACTCACTGCACTGCATCCCCAGTGGTGCCAGTGCACTCTCTGGACTCACTGCACTGCATCCCCAGTGGTGCCAGTGCACTCTCTGGAGTCACTGCAGTGTATCCCCAGTGGTGCCAGTGCACTCTCTGGACTCACTGAACTGCATTCCCAGTGGTGCCAGGGCACTCTCTGGACTCACTGCAGTGCATCCCCAGTGGTGCCAGTGCACTCTCTGCACTCACTGCACTGAATCCCCAGTGGTGCCAGTGCACTCTCTGGACTCACTGCACTGCATTCCCAGTGGTGCCAGTGCACTCTCTGGACTCACTGCAGTGCATCCCAATGGTGCCAGTGCACTCTCTGGACTCACTGCACTGCATCCCCAGTGGTGCCAGTGCACTCTCTGGGCTCACTGCACTGCATCCCCAGTGTTCCCAGAGTACTCTCTGGACTCAGCGAGGTGCATCCCCAGTGGTGCCAGTGCACTCTCTGGACTCACTGCAGTGCATATCCAGTGGTGCCAGTGCACTCTCTGGACTCACTGCAGTGCAGCCCCAGTGGTGCCAGTGTACTCTCTGGACTCACTGCACTGCATCCCCAATGGTGCCAGTGCACTCTCTGGAGTCACTACACTGCATCCCCACTGGTGCCAGTGCACTCTCTGGAGTCACTGCACTGCATCCCCAGTGGTGCCAGTGCACTCTCTGGACTCACATCACTGAATGAACAGTGGTGCCAGTGCACTCTCTGGACTCACTGCACTGCATCCCCAGTGGTTCCAGTGCACTCTCTGGATCACTGCACTGCATCACCATTGGTGCCAGGGCACTCTCCGGACTCACTGCAGTGCATCCGCAGTGGTGCCAGTGCACTCTTTCGAGTCACTGCACTGCATCCCCAGTGGTGACAGTGCACTCTCTGGACTCACTGCACTGCATTCCCAGTGGTGCCAGTGCACTCTCTGGACTCACTGCAGTGCATCCCCAGTGGTGCCAGTGCACTCTCTGGACTCACTGCACTGCATCCCCAGTGGTGCCAGTGCACTCTCTGAGCTCACTGCACTGCATCCCCAGTGTTCCCAGAGAACTCTCTGGACTCACCGAGGTGCATCCCCAGTGGTGCCAGTGCACTCTCTGGACTCACTGCAGTGCATATCCAGTGGTGCCAGTGCACTCTCTGGACTCACTGCATTGCAGCCCCTGAGGTGCCAGTGTACTCTCTGGACTCACTGCACTGCATCCCCAGTGGTGCCAGTGCACTCTCTGGAGTCACTACACTGCATCCCCACTGGTGCCAGTGCACTCTCTGGACTCACTGCACTGCATCCCCAGTGGTGCCAGTGCACTCTCTGGACTCACATCACTGAATGAACAGTGGTGCCAGTGCACTCTCTGGACTCACTGCACTGCATCCCCAGTGGTTCCAGTGCACTCTCTGGATCACTGCACTGCATCACCATTGGTGCCAGGGCACTCTCTGGACTCACTGCAGTGCATCCGCAGTGGTGCCAGTGCACTCTTTCGAGTCACTGCTCTGCATCCCCAGTGGTGCCAGTGCACTCTCTGGACTCACTGCAGTGCATCCCAGTGGTGCCAGTGCAGTCTCTGGACTCACTGCAGTGCATCCCCAGTGGTGCCAGTGCACTCTCTGGACTCACTGCACTGCATCCCCAGTGCTGACAGTGCACTCTCTGGACTCACTGCACTGCATCCCCAGTGGTGCCAGTGCACTCTCTGGACTCAGTGCACTGCATCCCCAGTGGTGCCACTGCACTCTCTGGACTCACTGCAGTGCATCCCCAGTGGTGCCAGTGCACTCTCTGGACTCACTGCACTGCATCCCCAGTGGTGCCAGTGCACTCTCTGGAGTCACTGCAGTGCATCCCCTGTTGTGCCAGTGCACTCTCTGGACTCACTGCACTGCATCCCCAGTGGTGCCAGTGCACTCTCTGGACTCACTGCACTGCATCCCCAGTGGTGCCAGTGCACTCTCTGGACTCACTGCAGTGCATCCCCAGTGGTGCCAGTGCACTCTCTGGACTCACTGCACTGCATCCCCAGTAGTGCCAGTGCACTCTCTGGACTCACTGCACTGCATCCCCAGTGCTGACAGTGCACTCTCTGGACTCACTGCACTGCATCACCAGTGGTGGCAGTGCACTCTCTGGACTCACTGCACTGCATCCCCAGTGGTGCCAGTGCACTCTCTGGACTCACTGCACTGCATGCCCAGTGGTGCCAGTGCACTCTCTGGAGTCACTGCACTGCATCAACAGTGGTGCCAGTGCACTCTCTGGACTCACTGCACTGCATCCCCAGTGGTGCCAGTGCACTCTCTGGACTCACTCCACTAAAACTCCAGTGGTGCCAGTGCACTCTCTGGACTCACTGCAGTGCATCCCCAGTGGTGCCAGTGCACTCTCTGGAATCACTGCAGTGCATCCCCAGTGGTGCCAGTGCACTCTCTGGAGTCACTGCACTGCGTCAACAGTGCTGCCAGTGCACTCTCTGGACTCACTGCACTGCATGCCCGGTGGTGCCAGTGCACTCTCTGGACTCACTGCAGTGAATCCCCGGTGGTGCCAGTGCACTCTCTGGACTCACTGCACTGCATCCCCAGTGGTGCCAGTTCACTCTCTGGACTCACTGAACTGCATCCCCAGTGGTGCCAGTGCACTCTCTGGACTCACTGTACTGCACCCCAAGTGGTGCCTGTGAAGTCTCTGGACTCACTGGAGTGCATCCCCAGTGGTGCCAGTGTAGTCTCTGGACTCACTGCACTGCATCCCCAGTGGTGCCTGTGAAGTCTCTGGACTCACTGCAGTGCATCCCCAGTGGTGCCAGTGCACTCTCTGGACTCACTGCACTGCATCCCCAGTGGTGCCAGTGCACTCTCTGGACTCAGTGCAGTGCATTCCCAGTGGTGCCAGTGCACTCTCTGGACTCACTGCAGTGCATCCCCAGTGGTGCCAGTGCACTCTCTGCACTCACTGCACTGCATCCCCAGTGGTGCCAGTGCACTCTCTGGACTCACTGCACTGCATCCCCAGTGGTGCCAGTACAATCTCTGGACTCACTGCAGTGCATCCCCAGTGGTGCCAGTGCACTCTCTGGAGTCACTGCACTGCATCAACAGTTTGCCAGTGCACTCTCTGGACTCACTGCACTGCATGCCCAGTGGTGCCAGTGCACTCTCTGGACTCACTGCAGTGAATCCCCGGTGGTGCCAGTGCACTCTCTGGACTCACTGCACTGCATCCCCAGTGGTGCCAGTTCACTCTGTGGACTCACTGCACTGCATCCCCAGTGGTGACAGTGCACTCTCTGGACTCACTGCACTGCATCCCAAGTGGTGCCTGTGAAGTCTCTGGACTCACTGCAGTGCATCCCCAGTGGTGCCAGTGTAGTCTCTGGACTCACTGCACTGCAACCCCAGTGGTGCCAGTGCAATCTCAGGACTCACGGCAGTGCAGCTCCAGTTGGTGCCAGTGCACTCTCCGGACTCACTGCACTGCATCCCCAGTGGGGCCAGTGCACTCTCTGGACTCACCGCACTGCATCACCAGTGGTGCCAGTGCACTCTCTGGACTCACTGCAGTGCATCACTTGTGGTGCCATTGCACTCTCAGGACTCACTGCACTGCATCCCCAGTGGTGCCAGTGCAGTCTCTGGACTCACTGCACTCCATCCCCAGTGGAGCCAGTGCACTCTCTGGACTAACTACATTGCATCCCCAGTGGTGCCAGTGCACTCTCTGGACTCACTGCACTGCATCCCCAGTGGTGCCAGTGCACTCTCTGGACTCACTGCAGTGCATCCCCAGTGCTGCCAGTGCACTCTCTGGACTCACTGCACTGCATCCCCAGTGGTGCCAGTGCACTCTCTGGACTCAGTGCACTGCATCCCCAATGGTGCCAGTGCACTCTCTGGACTCACTGCAGTGCATCCCCAGTGGTGCCAGTGCACTCTCTGGACTCACTGCAGTGCATCCCCAGTGGTGCCAGTGCACTCTCTGGAGTCACTGCACTGCATCAACAGTGCTGCCAGTGCACTCTCTGGACTCACTGCACTGCATGCCCAGTGGTGCCAGTGCACTCTCTGGACTCACTGCAGTGCATCCCCAGTGGTGCCAGTGTAGTCTCTGGACTCACTGCACTGTATCCCCAGGGTGCCAGTTTAGTCTCTGGACTCACTGCAGTGCATCCCCAGTGCTGACAGTGCACTCTCTGGACTCAGTGCACTGCATCCCCAGTGGTGCCAGTGCACTCTCTGGACTCACTGCAGTGCATCCCCAGTGGTGCCAGTGCACTCTCTGGACTCACTGCACTGCATCCCCAGTGGTGCCACTGCACTCTCTGCACTCACTGCACTGCATCTCCAGTGGTGCCAGTGCACTCTCTGGACTCACTGCACTGCATCCCCAGTGGTGCCAGTACACTCTCTGGACTCACTGCAGTGCATCCGCAGTGGTGCCAGTGCACTCTCTGGAGTCACTGCACTGCATCAAAAGTGCTGCCAGTGCACTCTCTGGACTCACTGCACTGCATCACAAGTGGAGCCTGTGAAGTCTCTGGACTCACTGCAGTGCATCCCCAGTGGTGCCAGTGTAGTCTCTGGACTCACTGCACTGCAACCCCAGTGGTGCCAGTGCAATCTCAGGACTCACAGCAGTGCAGCACCAGTTGGTGCCAGTGCACTCTCCGGACTCACTGCACTGCATCCCCAGTGGTGCCAGTGCACTCTCTGGACTCACCGCACTGCATCACCAGTGGTGCCAGTGCACTCTCTGGACTCACTGCAGTGCATCCCTTGTGGTGCCATTGCACTCTCAGGACTCACTGCACTGCATCCCCAGTGGTGCCAGTGCACTCTCTGGACTCACTGCACTGCATCCCCAGTGGAGCCAGTGCACTCTCTGGACTAACTACATTGCATCCCCAGTGGTGCCAGTGCACTCTCTGGACTCACTGCACTGCATCCCCAGTGGTGCCAGTGCACTCTCTGGACTCACTGCAGTGCATCCCCAGTGCTGACAGTGCAATCTCTGGACTCACTGCACTGCATCCCCAGTGGTGCCAGTGCACTCTCTGGACTCAGTGCACTGCATCCCCAATGGTGCCAGTGCACTCTCTGGACTCACTGCAGTGCATCCCCAGTGGTGCCAGTGCACTCTCTGGACTCACTGCAGTGCATCCCCAGTGGTGCCAGTGCACTCTCTGGAGTCACTGCACTGCATCAACAGTGCTGCCAGTGCACTCTCTGGACTCACTGCACTGCATGCCCAGTGGTGCCAGTGCACTCTCTGGACTCACTGCAGTGCATCCCCAGTGGTGCCAGTGTAGTCTCTGGACTCACTGCACTGTATCCCCAGGGTGCCAGTTTAGTCTCTGGACTCACTGCAGTGCATCCCCAGTGCTGACAGTGCACTCTCTGGACTCAGTGCACTGCATCCCCAGTGGTGCCAGTGCACTCTCTGGACTCAGTGCACTGCATCCCCAGTGGTGCCAGTGCACTCTCTGGACTCACTGCACTGCATCCCCAGATAGTGCCAGTGCACTCTCTGGACTCACTGCACTGCATCCCCAGTGGTGCCAGTGCACTCTCTGAGCTCACTGCACTGCATCCCCAGTGGTGCCAGTGCACTCTCTGGACTCACTGCAGTGCATCCCCAGTGGTGCCAGTGCACTCTCTGGACTCACTGCACTGCATCCCCAGTGGTGCCAGTACACTCTCTGGACTCACTGCACTGCATCCCCAGGGTGCCAGTTTAGTCTCTGGACTCACAGCAGTGCATCCCCAGTGCTGACAGTGCACTCTCTGGACTCACTGCAGTGCAGCTCAGTGGTGCCAGAGCACTCTCTGGACTCACTGCAGTGCATCCCCAGTGGTGCCAGTGCACTCTCTGGACTCACTGCACTACATCACCAGTGATGCCAGTGCACTCTCTGGACTCACTGCAGTGCATCCACAGTGGTGCAAGTGCACTCTCTGGACTCACTGCAGTTTATCCCCAGTGGTGCCACTGCACTCTCTGGACTCACTGCAGTGCATCCGCAGTGGTGCCAGTGTACTCTCTGGACTCACTGCAGTGCATCCGCAGTGGTGCCAGTGCAGTCTCTGGACTCACTGTACTCCATCCCCAATGGTGCCAGTACACTCTCTGGACTCACTGCACTGCATCCCCAGTGGTGCCAGTGTAGTCTCTGGACTCACTACAGTGCATCCCCAGTGGTGCCAGTGCAATCTCGGGACTCACTGTAGTGCAGCTCAGTGGTGCCAGAGCACTCTCTGGACTCACGGCACTGCATCCCCAGTGGTGCCAGTGCACTCTCTGGACTCACTGCACTGCATCCCCAGTGGTGCCAGTGCACTCTCTGGACTCACTGCACTAAAACTCCAGTGGTGCCAGTGCACTCTCTGGACTCACTGCACTGCATCCCCAGTGGTGCCAGTACACTCTCTGGACTCACTGCAGTGCATCCCCAGTGGTGCCAGTGCACTCTCTGGAGTCACTGCACTGCATCAACAGTGCTGCCAGTGCACTCTCTGGACTCACTGCACTGCATGCCCAGTGGTGCCAGTGCACTCTCTGGACTCACTGCAGTGAATCCCCGGTGGTGCCAGTGCACTCTCTGGACTCACTGCACTGCATCCCCAGTGGTGCCAGTTCACTCTCTGGACTCACTGAACTGCATCCCCAGTGGTGCCAGTGCACTCTCTGGACTCACTGCAGTGCATCCCAAGTGGTGCCTGTGAAGTCTCTGGACTCACTGCAGTGCATCCCCAGTGGTGCCAGTGTAGTCTCTGGACTCACTGCACTGCAACCCCAGTGGTGCCAGTGCAATCTCAGGACTCACAGCAGTGCAGCTCCAGCTGGTGCCAGTGCACTCTCTGGACTCACTGCACTGCATCCCCAGTGGTGCCAGTGCACTCTCTGGACTCACTGCAGTGCATCCCCAGTGGTGCCAGTGCACTCTCTGGACTCACTGCAGTGCAGCCCCAGTGGTGCCAGTGCACTCTCTGGACTCACTGCACTGCATCCCCAGTGGTGCCAGTGTAGTCTCTGGACTCACTGCAGTGCATCCCCAGTGGTGCCAGTGCAATCTCGGGACTCACTGTAGTGCAGCTCAGTGGTGGCAGTTCACTCTCTGGACTCACTGCAGTGCATCCCTACTGGTGCCAGTGCACTCTCTGGACTCACTGCACTGCATCCCCAGTGGTGCCAGTGCACTCTCTGGACTCACTGCACTAAAACTCCAGTGGTGCCAGTGCACTCTCTGGACTCACTGCAGTGCATCCCCAGTGGTGCCAGTGCACTCTCTGGACTCACTGCACTGCATCCCCAGTGGTGCCAGTGCACTCTCTGGAATCACTGCAGTGCATCCCCTGTGGTGCCAGTGCACTCTCTGGAGTCACTGCACTGCATCCCCAGTGGTGCCAGTGCATTCTCTAGACTCATTGCAGTGCATCCCCAGTGGTGCCAGTGCACTCTCTGGAATCACTGCAGTGCATCCCCAGTGGTGCCAGTGCACTCTCTGGACTCACTGCACTGCATCCCCAGTGGTGCCACTGCACTCTCTGCACTCACTGCACTGCATCCCCAGTGGTGCCAGTGCACTCTCTGGACTCACTGCACTGCATCCCCAGTGGTGCCAGAACACTCTCTGGACTCACTGCACTGCATCCCCAGTGGTGCCAGTGCACTCTCTGGAGTCACTGCACTGCATCAACAGTGCTGCCAGTGCACTCTCTGGACTCACTGCACTGCATGCCCAGTGGTGCCAGTGCACTCTCTGGACTCACTGCAGTGAATCCCCGGTGGTTCCAGTGCACTCTCTGGACTCACTACACTGCATCCCCAGTGGTGCCAGTTCACTCTCTGGACTCACTGAACTGCACCCCCAGTGGTGCCAGTGCACTCTCTGGACTCACTGCGGTGCATCCCAAGTGGTGCCTGTGAAGTCTCTGGACTCACTGCAGTGCATCCCTAGTGGTGCCAGTGTAGTCTCTGGACTCACTGCACTGCAACCCCAGTGGTGCCAGTGCAATCTCAGGACTCACAGCAGTGCAGCTCCAGCTGGTGCCAGTGCACTCTCTGGACTCACTGCACTGCATCCCCAGTGGTGCCAGTGCACTCTCTGGACTCACTGCAGTGCATCCCCAGTGGTGCCATTGCACTCTCAGGACTCACTGCACTGCATCCCCAGTGGTGCCAGTGCACTCTCTGGACTCACTGCACTAAAACTCCAGTGGTGCCAGTGCACTCTCTGGACTCACTGCAGTGCATCCCCAGTGGTGCCAGTGCACTCTCTGGACTCACTGCAGTGCATCCCCAGTGGTGCCAGTGCACTCTCAGGAATCACTGCAGTGCATCCCCAGTGGTGCCAGTGCACTCTCTGGACTCACTGCAGTGCATCCCCAGTGGTGCCAGTGCACTCTCTGGAGTCACTGCACTGCATCAACAGTGCTGCCAGTGCACTCTCTGGACTCACTGCACTGCATGCCCAGTGGTGCCAGTGCACTCTCTGGACTCACTGCAGTGCATCCCCAGTGGTGCCAGTGTAGTCTCTGGACTCACTGCACTGTATCCCCAGGGTGCCAGTTTAGTCTCTGGACTCACTGCAGTGCATCCCCAGTGCTGACAGTGCACTCTCTGGACTCAGTGCACTGCATCCCCAGTGGTGCCAGTGCACTCTCTGGACTCAGTGCACTGCATCCCCAGTGGTGCCAGTGCACTCTCTGGACTCACTGCACTGCATCCCCAGATAGTGCCAGTGCACTCTCTGGACTCACTGCACTGCATCCCCAGTGGTGCCAGTGCACTCTCTGAGCTCACTGCACTGCATCCCCAGTGGTGCCAGTGCACTCTCTGGACTCACTGCAGTGCATCCCCAGTGGTGCCAGTGCACTCTCTGGACTCACTGCACTGCATCCCCAGTGGTGCCAGTACACTCTCTGGACTCACTGCACTGCATCCCCAGGGTGCCAGTTTAGTCTCTGGACTCACAGCAGTGCATCCCCAGTGCTGACAGTGCACTCTCTGGACTCACTGCAGTGCAGCTCAGTGGTGCCAGAGCACTCTCTGGACTCACTGCAGTGCATCCCCAGTGGTGCCAGTGCACTCTCTGGACTCACTGCACTACATCACCAGTGATGCCAGTGCACTCTCTGGACTCACTGCAGTGCATCCACAGTGGTGCAAGTGCACTCTCTGGACTCACTGCAGTTTATCCCCAGTGGTGCCACTGCACTCTCTGGACTCACTGCAGTGCATCCGCAGTGGTGCCAGTGTACTCTCTGGACTCACTGCAGTGCATCCGCAGTGGTGCCAGTGCAGTCTCTGGACTCACTGTACTCCATCCCCAATGGTGCCAGTACACTCTCTGGACTCACTGCACTGCATCCCCAGTGGTGCCAGTGTAGTCTCTGGACTCACTACAGTGCATCCCCAGTGGTGCCAGTGCAATCTCGGGACTCACTGTAGTGCAGCTCAGTGGTGCCAGAGCACTCTCTGGACTCACGGCACTGCATCCCCAGTGGTGCCAGTGCACTCTCTGGACTCACTGCACTGCATCCCCAGTGGTGCCAGTGCACTCTCTGGACTCACTGCACTAAAACTCCAGTGGTGCCAGTGCACTCTCTGGACTCACTGCACTGCATCCCCAGTGGTGCCAGTACACTCTCTGGACTCACTGCAGTGCATCCCCAGTGGTGCCAGTGCACTCTCTGGAGTCACTGCACTGCATCAACAGTGCTGCCAGTGCACTCTCTGGACTCACTGCACTGCATGCCCAGTGGTGCCAGTGCACTCTCTGGACTCACTGCAGTGAATCCCCGGTGGTGCCAGTGCACTCTCTGGACTCACTGCACTGCATCCCCAGTGGTGCCAGTTCACTCTCTGGACTCACTGAACTGCATCCCCAGTGGTGCCAGTGCACTCTCTGGACTCACTGCAGTGCATCCCAAGTGGTGCCTGTGAAGTCTCTGGACTCACTGCAGTGCATCCCCAGTGGTGCCAGTGTAGTCTCTGGACTCACTGCACTGCAACCCCAGTGGTGCCAGTGCAATCTCAGGACTCACAGCAGTGCAGCTCCAGCTGGTGCCAGTGCACTCTCTGGACTCACTGCACTGCATCCCCAGTGGTGCCAGTGCACTCTCTGGACTCACTGCAGTGCATCCCCAGTGGTGCCAGTGCACTCTCTGGACTCACTGCAGTGCAGCCCCAGTGGTGCCAGTGCACTCTCTGGACTCACTGCACTGCATCCCCAGTGGTGCCAGTGTAGTCTCTGGACTCACTGCAGTGCATCCCCAGTGGTGCCAGTGCAATCTCGGGACTCACTGTAGTGCAGCTCAGTGGTGGCAGTTCACTCTCTGGACTCACTGCAGTGCATCCCTACTGGTGCCAGTGCACTCTCTGGACTCACTGCACTGCATCCCCAGTGGTGCCAGTGCACTCTCTGGACTCACTGCACTAAAACTCCAGTGGTGCCAGTGCACTCTCTGGACTCACTGCAGTGCATCCCCAGTGGTGCCAGTGCACTCTCTGGACTCACTGCACTGCATCCCCAGTGGTGCCAGTGCACTCTCTGGAATCACTGCAGTGCATCCCCTGTGGTGCCAGTGCACTCTCTGGAGTCACTGCACTGCATCCCCAGTGGTGCCAGTGCATTCTCTAGACTCATTGCAGTGCATCCCCAGTGGTGCCAGTGCACTCTCTGGAATCACTGCAGTGCATCCCCAGTGGTGCCAGTGCACTCTCTGGACTCACTGCACTGCATCCCCAGTGGTGCCACTGCACTCTCTGCACTCACTGCACTGCATCCCCAGTGGTGCCAGTGCACTCTCTGGACTCACTGCACTGCATCCCCAGTGGTGCCAGAACACTCTCTGGACTCACTGCACTGCATCCCCAGTGGTGCCAGTGCACTCTCTGGAGTCACTGCACTGCATCAACAGTGCTGCCAGTGCACTCTCTGGACTCACTGCACTGCATGCCCAGTGGTGCCAGTGCACTCTCTGGACTCACTGCAGTGAATCCCCGGTGGTTCCAGTGCACTCTCTGGACTCACTACACTGCATCCCCAGTGGTGCCAGTTCACTCTCTGGACTCACTGAACTGCACCCCCAGTGGTGCCAGTGCACTCTCTGGACTCACTGCGGTGCATCCCAAGTGGTGCCTGTGAAGTCTCTGGACTCACTGCAGTGCATCCCTAGTGGTGCCAGTGTAGTCTCTGGACTCACTGCACTGCAACCCCAGTGGTGCCAGTGCAATCTCAGGACTCACAGCAGTGCAGCTCCAGCTGGTGCCAGTGCACTCTCTGGACTCACTGCACTGCATCCCCAGTGGTGCCAGTGCACTCTCTGGACTCACTGCAGTGCATCCCCAGTGGTGCCATTGCACTCTCAGGACTCACTGCACTGCATCCCCAGTGGTGCCAGTGCACTCTCTGGACTCACTGCACTAAAACTCCAGTGGTGCCAGTGCACTCTCTGGACTCACTGCAGTGCATCCCCAGTGGTGCCAGTGCACTCTCTGGACTCACTGCAGTGCATCCCCAGTGGTGCCAGTGCACTCTCAGGAATCACTGCAGTGCATCCCCTGTGGTGCCAGTGCACTCTCTGGAGTCACTGCACTGCATCCCCAGTGGTGCCAGTGCATTCTCTAGACTCATTGCAGTGCATCCCCAGTGGTGCCAGTGCACTCTCTGGACTCACTGCAGTGCATCCCCAGTGGTGCCAGTGCACTCTCTGGAATCACTGTAGTGCATCCCCTGTGGTGCCAGTGCACTCTCTGGAGTCACTGCACTGCATCCCCAGTGGTGCCAGTGCATTCTCTAAACTCATTGCAGTGCATCCCCAGTGGTGCCAGTGCACTCTCTGGACTCACTGCACTGCATCCCCAGTGGTGCCAGTGCACTCTCTGGACTCACTGCACTGCATCCCCAGTGGTGCCACTGCACTCTCTGGACTCCCTGCACTGCATCCCAGTGGTGCCAGTGCACTCTCTGGACTCACTGCACTGCATCCCAAGTGGTGCCTGTGAAGTCTCTGGACTCACTGCAGTGCATCCCCAGTGGTGCCAGTGTAGTCTCTGGACTCACTGCACTGCAACCCCAGTGGTGCCAGTGCAATCTCAGGACTCACAGCAGTGCAGCTCCAGTTGGTGCCAGTGCACTCTCTGGACTCACTGCACTGCATCCCCAGTGGTGCCAGTGCACTCTCTGGACTCACTGCAGTGCATCACCAGTGGTGCCAGTGCACTCTCTGGACTCACTGCAGTGCATCCCTTGTGGTGCCATTGCACTCTCAGGACTCACTGCAGTGCATTCCCAGTGGTGCCAGTGCACTCTCTGGACTCACTGCACTGCATCCCCAGTGGAGCCAGTGCACTCTCTGGAGTAACTGCATTGCATGCCCAGTGGTGCCAGTGCACTCTCTGGACTCACTGCACTGCATCCCCAGTGGTGCCAGTGCACTCTCTGGACTCAGTGCACTGCATCCCCAATGGTGCCAGTGCACTCTCTGGACTCACTGCAGTGCATCCCCAGTGGTGCCAGTGCACTCTCTGGACTCACTGCAGTGCATCCCCAGTGGTGCCAGTGCACTCTCTGGAGTCACTGCACTGCATCAACAGTGCTGCCAGTGCACTCTCTGGACTCACTGCACTGCATGCCCAGTGGTGCCAGTGCACTCTCTGGACTCACTGCAGTGCATCCCCAGTGGTGCCAGTGTAGTCTCTGGACTCACTGCACTGTATCCCCAGGGTGCCAGTTTAGTCTCTGGACTCACTGCAGTGCATCCCCAGTGCTGACAGTGCACTCTCTGGACTCAGTGCACTGCATCCCCAGTGGTGCCAGTGCACTCTCTGGACTCAGTGCACTGCATCCCCAGTGGTGCCAGTGCACTCTCTGGACTCACTGCACTGCATCCCCAGATAGTGCCAGTGCACTCTCTGGACTCACTGCACTGCATCCCCAGTGGTGCCAGTGCACTCTCTGAGCTCACTGCACTGCATCCCCAGTGGTGCCAGTGCACTCTCTGGACTCACTGCACTGCATCCCCAGTGGTGCCAGTGCACTCTCTGGACTCACTGCACTGCATCCCCAGTGGTGCCAGTACACTCTCTGGACTCACTGCACTGCATCCCCAGGGTGCCAGTTTAGTCTCTGGACTCACAGCAGTGCATCCCCAGTGCTGACAGTGCACTCTCTGGACTCACTGCAGTGCAGCTCAGTGGTGCCAGAGCACTCTCTGGACTCACTGCACTGCATCCCCAGTGGTGCCAGTGCACTCTCTGGACTCACTGCACTACATCACCAGTGATGCCAGTGCACTCTCTGGACTCACTGCAGTGCATCCACAGTGGTGCAAGTGCACTCTCTGGACTCACTGCAGTTTATCCCCAGTGGTGCCACTGCACTCTCTGGACTCACTGCAGTGCATCCGCAGTGGTGCCAGTGTACTCTCTGGACTCACTGCAGTGCATCCGCAGTGGTGCCAGTGCAGTCTCTGGACTCACTGTACTCCATCCCCAATGGTGCCAGTACACTCTCTGGACTCACTGCACTGCATCCCCAGTGGTGCCAGTGTAGTCTCTGGACTCACTACAGTGCATCCCCAGTGGTGCCAGTGCAATCTCGGGACTCACTGTAGTGCAGCTCAGTGGTGCCAGAGCACTCTCTGGACTCACGGCACTGCATCCCCAGTGGTGCCAGTGCACTCTCTGGACTCACTGCACTGCATCCCCAGTGGTGCCAGTGCACTCTCTGGACTCACTGCACTAAAACTCCAGTGGTGCCAGTGCACTCTCTGGACTCACTGCACTGCATCCCCAGTGGTGCCAGTACACTCTCTGGACTCACTGCACTGCATCCCCAGTGGTGCCAGTGCACTCTCTGGAGTCACTGCACTGCATCAACAGTGCTGCCAGTGCACTCTCTGGACTCACTGCACTGCATGCCCAGTGGTGCCAGTGCACTCTCTGGACTCACTGCAGTGAATCCCCGGTGGTGCCAGTGCACTCTCTGGACTCACTGCACTGCATCCCCAGTGGTGCCAGTTCACTCTCTGGACTCACTGAACTGCATCCCCAGTGGTGCCAGTGCACTCTCTGGACTCACTGCAGTGCATCCCAAGTGGTGCCTGTGAAGTCTCTGGACTCACTGCAGTGCATCCCCAGTGGTGCCAGTGTAGTCTCTGGACTCACTGCACTGCAACCCCAGTGGTGCCAGTGCAATCTCAGGACTCACAGCAGTGCAGCTCCAGCTGGTGCCAGTGCACTCTCTGGACTCACTGCACTGCATCCCCAGTGGTGCCAGTGCACTCTCTGGACTCACTGCAGTGCATCCCCAGTGGTGCCAGTGCACTCTCTGGACTCACTGCAGTGCAGCCCCAGTGGTGCCAGTGCACTCTCTGGACTCACTGCACTGCATCCCCAGTGGTGCCAGTGTAGTCTCTGGACTCACTGCAGTGCATCCCCAGTGGTGCCAGTGCAATCTCGGGACTCACTGTAGTGCAGCTCAGTGGTGCCAGTTCACTCTCTGGACTCACTGCAGTGCATCCCTACTGGTGCCAGTGCACTCTCTGGACTCACTGCACTGCATCCCCAGTGGTGCCAGTGCACTCTCTGGACTCACTGCACTAAAACTCCAGTGGTGCCAGTGCACTCTCTGGACTCACTGCAGTGCATCCCCAGTGGTGCCAGTGCACTCTCTGGACTCACTGCACTGCATCCCCAGTGGTGCCAGTGCACTCTCTGGAATCACTGCAGTGCATCCCCTGTGGTGCCAGTGCACTCTCTGGAGTCACTGCACTGCATCCCCAGTGGTGCCAGTGCATTCTCTAGACTCATTGCAGTGCATCCCCAGTGGTGCCAGTGCACTCTCTGGAATCACTGCAGTGCATCCCCAGTGGTGCCAGTGCACTCTCTGGACTCACTGCACTGCATCCCCAGTGGTGCCACTGCACTCTCTGCACTCACTGCACTGCATCCCCAGTGGTGCCAGTGCACTCTCTGGACTCACTGCTCTGCATCCCCAGTGGTGCCAGAACACTCTCTGGACTCACTGCACTGCATCCCCAGTGGTGCCAGTGCACTCTCTGGAGTCACTGCACTGCATCAACAGTGCTGCCAGTGCACTCTCTGGACTCACTGCACTGCATGCCCAGTGGTGCCAGTGCACTCTCTGGACTCACTGCAGTGAATCCCCGGTGGTTCCAGTGCACTCTCTGGACTCACTACACTGCATCCCCAGTGGTGCCAGTTCACTCTCTGGACTCACTGAACTGCACCCCCAGTGGTGCCAGTGCACTCTCTGGACTCACTGCGGTGCATCCCAAGTGGTGCCTGTGAAGTCTCTGGACTCACTGCAGTGCATCCCTAGTGGTGCCAGTGTAGTCTCTGGACTCACTGCACTGCAACCCCAGTGGTGCCAGTGCAATCTCAGGACTCACAGCAGTGCAGCTCCAGCTGGTGCCAGTGCACTCTCTGGACTCACTGCACTGCATCCCCAGTGGTGCCAGTGCACTCTCTGGACTCACTGCAGTGCATTCCCAGTGGTGCCATTGCACTCTCAGGACTCACTGCACTGCATCCCCAGTGGTGCCAGTGCACTCTCTGGACTCACTGCACTAAAACTCCAGTGGTGCCAGTGCACTCTCTGGACTCACTGCAGTGCATCCCCAGTGGTGCCAGTGCACTCTCTGGACTCACTGCAGTGCATCCCCAGTGGTGCCAGTGCACTCTCAGGAATCACTGCAGTGCATCCCCTGTGGTGCCAGTGCACTCTCTGGACTCACTGCACTGCATCCCCAGTGGTGCCAGTGCATTCTCTAGACTCATTGCAGTGCATCCCCAGTGGTGCCAGTGCACTCTCTGGACTCACTGCAGTGCATCCCCAGTGGTGCCAGTGCACTCTCTGGAATCACTGTAGTGCATCCCCTGTGGTGCCAGTGCACTCTCTGGAGTCACTGCACTGCATCCCCAGTGGTGCCAGTGCATTCTCTAAACTCATTGCAGTGCATCCCCAGTGGTGCCAGTGCACTCTCTGGACTCACTGCACTGCATCCCCAGTGGTGCCAGTGCACTCTCTGGACTCACTGCACTGCATCCCCAGTGGTGCCACTGCACTCTCTGGACTCCCTGCACTGCATCCCAGTGGTGCCAGTGCACTCTCTGGACTCACTGCACTGCATCCCAAGTGGTGCCTGTGAAGTCTCTGGACTCACTGCAGTGCATCCCCAGTGGTGCCAGTGTAGTCTCTGGACTCACTGCACTGCAACCCCAGTGGTGCCAGTGCAATCTCAGGACTCACAGCAGTGCAGCTCCAGTTGGTGCCAGTGCACTCTCTGGACTCACTGCACTGCATCCCCAGTGGTGCCAGTGCACTCTCTGGACTCACTGCAGTGCATCACCAGTGGTGCCAGTGCACTCTCTGGACTCACTGCAGTGCATCCCTTGTGGTGCCATTGCACTCTCAGGACTCACTGCAGTGCATTCCCAGTGGTGCCAGTGCACTCTCTGGACTCACTGCACTGCATCCCCAGTGGAGCCAGTGCACTCTCTGGAGTAACTGCATTGCATGCCCAGTGGTGCCAGTGCACTCTCTGGACTCACTGCACTGCATCCCCACTGGTGCCAGTGCACTCTCTGGACTCATTGCAGTGCATCCCCAGTGCTGACAGTGCACTCTCTGGACTCACTGCACTGCATCCCCAGTGGTGCCAGTGCACTCTCTGGACTCACTGCACTGCATCCCCAATGGTGCCACTGCACTCTCTGGACTCACTGCAGTGCATCCCCAGTGGTGCCAGTGCACTCTCTGGACTCACTGCACTGCATCCCCAGTGGTGCCAGTGTACTCTCTGCACTCACTGCACTGCATCCCCAGTGGTGCCAGTGCACTCTCTGGACTCACTGCACTGCATCCCCAGTGGTGCCAGTGCACTCTCTTTAGTCACTGCACTGCATCCCCAGTGGTGCCAGTGCACTCTCTGGACTCACTGCACTGTATCCCCAGGGTGCCAGTTTAGTCTCTGGACTCACTGCAGTGCATCCCCAGTGCTGACAGTGCACTCTCTGGACTCAGTGCACTGCATCCCCAGTGGTGCCAGTGCACTCTCTGGACTCAGTGCACTGCATCCCCAGTGGTGCCAGTGCACTCTCTGGACTCACTGCACTGCATCCCCAGTGGTGCCAGTGCACTCTCTGGACTCACTGCACTGCATCCCCAGTGGTGCCAGTGCACTCTCTGAGCTCACTGCAGTGCATCCCCAGTGGTGCCAGTGCACTCTCTGGACTCACTGCACTGCATCCCCAGTGGTGCCAGTGCACTCTCTGGAGTCACTGCACTGCATTAACAGTGGTGCCAGTACACTCTCTGGACTCACTGCACTGCATCCCCAGTGGTGCCAGTTTAGTCTCTGTACTCACAGCAGTGCATCCCGAGTGGTGCCAGTGCACTCTCTGGACTCACAGCAGTGCAGCTCAGTGGTGCCAGAGCAGTCTCTGGACTCACTGCACTGCATCCCCAGTGGTGCCAGTGCACTCTCTGGACTCACTGCAGTGCATCCCCAGTGGTGCCAGTGCACTCTCTGGACTCACTGCAGTGCATCCCCAGTGGTGCAAGTGCACTGTCTGGACTCACTGCAGTTTATCCCCAGTGGTGCCACTGCACTCTCTGGACTCACTGCACTGCATCACCATTGGTGCCAGGGCACTCTCTGGACTCACTGCAGTGCATCCCCAGTGGTGCCAGTGCACTCTCTGGACTCACTGCACTGCATCCCCAGTGGTGCCAGTGCAGTCTCTGGACTCACTGCACTCCATCCCCAATGGTGCCAGTACACTCTCTGGACTCACTGCACTGCATCCCCAGTGGTGCCAGTGCACTCTCTGGACTCACTGCACTGCATCCCCAGTGGTGCCAGTGTAGTCTCTGGACTCACTACAGTGCATCCCCACTGGTGCCAGTGCAATCTCGGGACTCACTGTAGTGCAGATCAGTGGTGCCAGAGCACTCTCTGGACTCACTGCACTGCATCCCCAGTGGTGCCAGTGCACTCTCTGGACTCACTGCACTGCATCCCCAGTGGTGACAGTGCACTCTCTGGACTCACTGCACTAAAACTCCAGTGGTGCCAGTGCACTCTCTGGACTCACTGCAGTGCATCCCCAGTGGTGCCAGTGCACTCTCTGGAATCACTGCAGTGCATCCCCTGTGGTGCCAGTGCACTCTCTGGAGTCACTTCACTGCATCCCCAGTGGTGCCAGTGCATTCTCTAGACTCATTGCAGTGCATCCCCAGTGGTGCCAGTGCACTCTCTGGACTCACTGCACTGCATCCCCAGTGGTGCCAGTGCACTCTCTGGACTCACTGCACTGCATCCCCAGTGGTGCCACTGCACTCTCTGGACTCACTGCACTGCATCCCAGTGGTGCCAGTGCACTCTTTGGACTCACTGCACTGCATCCCCAGTGGTACCAGTGCACTCTCTGGACTCACTGCAGTGCATCCCCAGTGGTGCCAGTGCACTCTCTGGACTCACTGCAGTGCATCCCCAGTGGTGCCAGTGCACTCTCTGCACTCACTGCACTGCATCCCCAGTGGTGCCAGTGCACTCTCTGGACTCACTGCACTGCATCCCCAGTGGTGCCAGTACACTCTCTGGACTCACTGCAGTGCATCCCCAGTGGTGCCAGTGCACTCTCTGCACTCACTGCACTGCATCCCCAGTGGTGCCAGTGCACTCTCTGGACTCACTGCACTGCATCCCCAGTGGTGCCAGTACACTCTCTGGACTCACTGCAGTGCATCCCCAGTGGTGCCAGTGCACTCTCTGGAGTCACTGCACTGCATCAACAGTGGTGCCAGTGCACTCTCTGGACTCACTGCACTGCATCCCCAGTGGTGCCAGTGCACTCTCTGGACTCACTGCATTGAATCCCCGCTGGTGCCAGTGCACTCTCTGGACTCACTGCACTGCATCCCCAGTGGTGCCAGTTCACTCTCTGGACTCACTGCACTGCATCCCCAGTGGTGCCAGTGCACTCTCTGGACTCACTGCACTGCATCCCAAGTGGTGCCTGTGAAGTCTCTGGACTCACTGCAGTGCATCCCCAGTGGTGCCAGTGTAGTCTCTGGACTCACTGCACTGCAACCCCAGTGGCGCCAGTGCAATCTCAGGACTCACAGCAGTGCAGCTCCAGTTGGTGCCAGTGCACTACCTGGACTCACTGCACTGCATCCCCAGTGGTGCCAGTGCACTCTCTGGACTCACTGCAGTGCATCACCAGTGGTGCCAGTGCACTCTCTGGACTCACTGCAGTGCATCCCTTGTGGTGCCATTGCACTCTCAGGACTCACTGCACTGCATCCCCAGTGGTGCCAGTGCACTCTCTGGACTCACTGCACTGCATCCCCAGTGGAGCCAGTGCACTCTCTGGACTAACTGCATTGCATCCCCAGTGGTGCCAGTGCACTCTCTGGACTCACTGCACTGCATCCCCAGTGGTGCCAGTGCACTCTCTGGACTCACTGTAGTGCATCCCCAGTGCTGACAGTGCACTCTCTGGACTCAGTGCACTGCATCCCCAGTGGTGCCAGTGCACTCTCTGGACTCAGTGCACTACATCTCCAATGGTGCCACTGCACTCTCTGGACTCACTGCACTGCATCCCCAGTGGTGCCAGTGCACTCTCTGGACTCCCTGCACTGCATCCCCAGTGGTGCCAGTGCACTCTCTGCATTCACTGCACTGCATCCCCAGTGGTGCCAGTGCACTCTCTGGACTCACTGCACTGCATCCCCAGTGGTGCCAGTGCACTCTCTGGACTCACTGCACTGCATCAACAGTGGTGCCAGTGCACTCTCTGGATTCACTGCACTGTATCCCCAGGGTGCCAGTTTAGTCTCTGGACTCACTGCAGTGCATCCCCAGTGGTGCCAGTGCACTCTCTGGACTCAGTGCACTGCATCCCCAATGGTGCAAGTGCCCTCTCTGGACTCACTGTAGTGCATCCCCTTTTGTGCCAGTGCACTCTCTGGACTCACTGAACTGCATCCCCAGTGGTGCCAGTGCACTCTCTGGACTCACTGCACTGCATCCCCAGTGGTGCCTGTGCACTCTCTGGACTCACGGCACTGCATCTCCTGTGGTGCCAGTGCACTCTCTGGACTCACTGCAGTGCATTCCCAGTGGTGCCAGTGCAGTCTCTGCACTCACTGCAGTGCATCCCCAGTGGTGCCAGTGCACTCTCTGGACTCACTGCAGTGCATCCCCAGTGGTGCCTGTGCACTCTCTGGACTCACTGCACTGCATCCCCAGTGGGGCCAGTGCACTCTCTGGACTCACTGCACTGCATCACCAGTGGTGCCAGTGTAGTCTCTGGACTCACTGCAGTGCATCCCCAGTGGTGCCAGTGCAATCTCAGGACTCACTGCAGTGCAGCTCCAGTTGGTGCCAGTGCACTCTCTGGACTCACTGCAGTGCATCCCCAGTGGTGCCAGTGCACTCTCTGGACTCACTGCAGTGAATCCCCAGTGGTGGCAGTGCACTCTCTGGAGTCACTGCAGTGTATCCCCAGTGGTGCCAGTGCACTCTCTGGACTCACTGAACTGCATCCCCAGTGGTGCCAGAGCACTCTCTGGACTCACTGCAGTGCATCCCCAGTGGTGCCAGTGCACTCTCTGGACTCACTGCACTGCATCGCCAGTGGTGCCAGTGCACTCTCTGCACTCACGGCACTGCATCCCCAGTGGTGCCCGTGCACTCTCTGGACTCACTGCACTGCATCCCCAGTGGTGCCAGTGCACTCTCTGGACTCACTGCAGTGCATCCCCAGTGGTGCCAGTGCACTCTCTGGAGTCACAGCACTGCATCCCCAGTGGTGCCTCTGCACTCTCTGGACTCACTGCAGTGCATCCCCAGTGGTGCCAGTGCAATCTCGGGACTCACTGTAGTGCAGATCAGTGGTGCCAGAGCACTCTCTGGACTCACGGCACTGCATCCCCAGTGGTGCCAGTGCACTCTCTGGACTCACTGCACTGCATCCCCAGTGGTGACAGTGCACTCTCTGGACTCACTGCACTAAAACTCCAGTGGTGCCAGTGCACTCTCTGGACTCACTGCAGTGCATCCCCAGTGGTGCCAGTGCACTCTCTGGAATCACTGCAGTGCATCCCCTGTGGTGCCAGTGCACTCTCTGGAGTCACTTCACTGCATCCCCAGTGGTGCCAGTGCATTCTCTAGACTCATTGCAGTGCATCCCCAGTGGTGCCAGTTCACTCTCTGGTGTCACTGCACTGCATCCCCAGTGGTGCCAGTGCAGTCTCTGGACTCACTGCACTCCATCCCCAATGGTGCCAGTACACTCTCTGGACTCACTGCACTGCATCCCCAGTGGTGCCAGTGTAGTCTCTGGACTCACTGCAGTGCATCCCCAGTGGTGCCAGTGCAATCTCGGGACTCACTGTAGTGCAGCTCAGTGGTGCCAGAGCACTCTCTGGACTCACGGCACTGCATCCCCAGTGGTGCCAGTGCACTCTCTGGACTCACTGCACTGCATCCCCAGTGGTGCCAGTGCACTCTCTGCACTCACTGCACTGCATCCCCAGTGGTGCCAGTGCACTCTCTGGAATCACTGCAGTGCATCCCCTGTGGTGCCAGTGCACTCTCTGGAGTCACTGCACTGCATCCCCAGTGGTGCCAGTGCATTCTCTAGACTCATTGCAGTGCATCCCCAGTGGTGCCAGTGCACTCTCTGGAATCACTGCAGTGCATCCCCAGTGGTGCCAGTGCACTCTCTGGACTCACTGCACTGCATCCCCAGTGGTGCCACTGCACTCTCTGCACTCACTGCACTGCATCCCCAGTGGTGCCAGTGCACTCTCTGGACTCACTGCACTGCATCCCCAGTGGTGCCAGTACACTCTCTGGACTCACTGCAGTGCATCCCCAGTGGTGCCAGTGCACTCTCTGGAGTCACTGCACTGCATCAACAGTGCTGCCAGTGCACTCTCTGGACTCACTGCACTGCATCCCCAGTGGTGCCAGTACACTCTCTGGACTCACTGCAGTGCATCCCCAGTGGTGCCAGTGCACTCTCTGGAGTCACTGCACTGCATCAACAGTGCTGCCAGTGCACTCTCTGGACTTACTGCAGTGCATCCCCAGTGGTGCCATTGCACTCTCAGGACTCACTGCACTGCATCCCCAGTGGTGCCAGTGCACTCTCTGGACTCACTGCACTAAAACTCCAGTGGTGCCAGTGCACTCTCTGGACTCACTGCAGTGCATCCCCAGTGGTGCCAGTGCACTCTCTGGACTCACTGCAGTGCATCCCCAGTGGTGCCAGTGCACTCTCTGGAATCACTGCAGTGCATCCCCTGTGGTGCCAGTGCACTCTCTGGACTCACTGCACTGCATCCCCAGTGGTGCCAGTGCATTCTCTAGACTCATTGCAGTGCATGACCAGTGGTGCCAGTGTAGTCTCTGGACTCACTGCACTGCAACCCCAGTGGTGCCAGTGCAATCTCAGGACTCACAGCAGTGCAGCTCCAGTTGGTGCCAGTGCACTCTCTGGACTCACTGCACTGCATCCCCAGTGGTGCCAGTGCACTCTCTGGACTCACTGCAGTGCATCACCAGTGGTGCCAGTGCACTCTCTGGACTCACTGCAGTGCATCCCTTGTGGTGCCATTGCACTCTCAGGACTCACTGCAGTGCATTCCCAGTGGTGCCAGTGCACTCTCTGGACTCACTGCACTGCATCCCCAGTGGAGCCAGTGCACTCTCTGGAGTAACTGCATTGCATCACCAGTGGTGCCAGTGCACTCTCTGGACTCACTGCACTGCATCCCCAGTGGTGCCAGTGCACTCTCTGGACTCACTGCAGTGCATCCCCAGTGCTGACAGTGCACTCTCTGGACTCAGTGCACTGCATCCCCAGTGGTGCCAGTGCACTCTCTGGACTCACTGCACTGCATCCCCAATGGTGCCACTGCACTCTCTGGACTCACTGCAGTGCATCCCCACTGGTGCCAGTGCACTCTCTGGACTCACTGCACTGCATCCCCAGTGGTGCCAGTGTACTCTCTGCACTCACTGCACTGCATCAACAGTGGTGCCAGTGCACTCTCTGGACTCACTGCACTGCATCCCAAGTGGTGCCTGTGAAGTCTCTGGACTCACTGCAGTGCATCCCCAGTGGTGCCAGAGCACTCTCTGGACTCACTGCAGTGCATCCCCAGTGGTGCCAGTGCACTCTCTGGACTCACTGCACTGCATCGCCAGTGGTGCCAGTGCACTCTCTGCACTCACGGCACTGCATCCCCAGTGGTGCCCGTGCACTCTCTGGACTCACTGCACTGCATCCCCAGTGGTGCCAGTGCACTCTCTGGACTCACTGCAGTGCATCCCCAGTGGTGCCAGTGCACTCTCTGGAGTCACAGCACTGCATCCCCAGTGGTGCCTCTGCACTCTCTGGACTCACTGCAGTGCATCCCCAGTGGTGCCAGTGCAATCTCGGGACTCACTGTAGTGCAGATCAGTGGTGCCAGAGCACTCTCTGGACTCACGGCACTGCATCCCCAGTGGTGCCAGTGCACTCTCTGGACTCACTGCACTGCATCCCCAGTGGTGACAGTGCACTCTCTGGACTCACTGCACTAAAACTCCAGTGGTGCCAGTGCACTCTCTGGACTCACTGCAGTGCATCCCCAGTGGTGCCAGTGCACTCTCTGGAATCACTGCAGTGCATCCCCTGTGGTGCCAGTGCACTCTCTGGAGTCACTTCACTGCATCCCCAGTGGTGCCAGTGCATTCTCTAGACTCATTGCAGTGCATCCCCAGTGGTGCCAGTTCACTCTCTGGTGTCACTGCACTGCATCCCCAGTGGTGCCAGTGCAGTCTCTGGACTCACTGCACTCCATCCCCAATGGTGCCAGTACACTCTCTGGACTCACTGCACTGCATCCCCAGTGGTGCCAGTGTAGTCTCTGGACTCACTGCAGTGCATCCCCAGTGGTGCCAGTGCAATCTCGGGACTCACTGTAGTGCAGCTCAGTGGTGCCAGAGCACTCTCTGGACTCACGGCACTGCATCCCCAGTGGTGCCAGTGCACTCTCTGGACTCACTGCACTGCATCCCCAGTGGTGCCAGTGCACTCTCTGCACTCACTGCACTGCATCCCCAGTGGTGCCAGTGCACTCTCTGGAATCACTGCAGTGCATCCCCTGTGGTGCCAGTGCACTCTCTGGAGTCACTGCACTGCATCCCCAGTGGTGCCAGTGCATTCTCTAGACTCATTGCAGTGCATCCCCAGTGGTGCCAGTGCACTCTCTGGAATCACTGCAGTGCATCCCCAGTGGTGCCAGTGCACTCTCTGGACTCACTGCACTGCATCCCCAGTGGTGCCACTGCACTCTCTGCACTCACTGCACTGCATCCCCAGTGGTGCCAGTGCACTCTCTGGACTCACTGCACTGCATCCCCAGTGGTGCCAGTACACTCTCTGGACTCACTGCAGTGCATCCCCAGTGGTGCCAGTGCACTCTCTGGAGTCACTGCACTGCATCAACAGTGCTGCCAGTGCACTCTCTGGACTCACTGCACTGCATCCCCAGTGGTGCCAGTACACTCTCTGGACTCACTGCAGTGCATCCCCAGTGGTGCCAGTGCACTCTCTGGAGTCACTGCACTGCATCAACAGTGCTGCCAGTGCACTCTCTGGACTTACTGCAGTGCATCCCCAGTGGTGCCATTGCACTCTCAGGACTCACTGCACTGCATCCCCAGTGGTGCCAGTGCACTCTCTGGACTCACTGCACTAAAACTCCAGTGGTGCCAGTGCACTCTCTGGACTCACTGCAGTGCATCCCCAGTGGTGCCAGTGCACTCTCTGGACTCACTGCAGTGCATCCCCAGTGGTGCCAGTGCACTCTCTGGAATCACTGCAGTGCATCCCCTGTGGTGCCAGTGCACTCTCTGGACTCACTGCACTGCATCCCCAGTGGTGCCAGTGCATTCTCTAGACTCATTGCAGTGCATGACCAGTGGTGCCAGTGTAGTCTCTGGACTCACTGCACTGCAACCCCAGTGGTGCCAGTGCAATCTCAGGACTCACAGCAGTGCAGCTCCAGTTGGTGCCAGTGCACTCTCTGGACTCACTGCACTGCATCCCCAGTGGTGCCAGTGCACTCTCTGGACTCACTGCAGTGCATCACCAGTGGTGCCAGTGCACTCTCTGGACTCACTGCAGTGCATCCCTTGTGGTGCCATTGCACTCTCAGGACTCACTGCAGTGCATTCCCAGTGGTGCCAGTGCACTCTCTGGACTCACTGCACTGCATCCCCAGTGGAGCCAGTGCACTCTCTGGAGTAACTGCATTGCATCACCAGTGGTGCCAGTGCACTCTCTGGACTCACTGCACTGCATCCCCAGTGGTGCCAGTGCACTCTCTGGACTCACTGCAGTGCATCCCCAGTGCTGACAGTGCACTCTCTGGACTCAGTGCACTGCATCCCCAGTGGTGCCAGTGCACTCTCTGGACTCACTGCACTGCATCCCCAATGGTGCCACTGCACTCTCTGGACTCACTGCAGTGCATCCCCACTGGTGCCAGTGCACTCTCTGGACTCACTGCACTGCATCCCCAGTGGTGCCAGTGTACTCTCTGCACTCACTGCACTGCATCAACAGTGGTGCCAGTGCACTCTCTGGACTCACTGCACTGCATCCCAAGTGGTGCCTGTGAAGTCTCTGGACTCACTGCAGTGCATCCCCAGTGGTGCCAGTGTAGTCTCTGGACTCACTGCACTGCAACCCCAGTGGTGCCAGTGCAATCTCTGGACTCACAGCAGTGCATCCCCACTGGTGCCAGTGCACTCTCTGGACTCACTGCACTGCATCCCCAGTGGTGCCAGTGTACTCTCTGCACTCACTGCACTGCATCCCCAGTGGTGCCAGTGCACTCTCTGGAGTCACTGCACTGCATCCCCAGTGGTGCCAGTGCACTCTCTGGAGTCACTGCACTGCATCAACAGTGGTGCCAGTGCACTCTCTGGACTCACTGCACTGTATCCCCAGGGTGCCAGTTTAGTCTCTGGACTCACTGCAGTGCATCCCCAGTGCTGACAGTGCACTCTCTGGACTCAGTGCACTGCATCCCCAGTGGTGCCAGTGCACTCTCTGGACTCAGTGCACTGCATCCCCAGTGGTGCCAGTGCACTCTCTGGACTCACTGCAGTGCATCCCCAGTGGTGCCAGTGCACTCTCTGGACTCACTGCACTGCATCCCCAGTGGTGCCAGTGCACTCTCTGAGCTCACTGCAGTGCATCCCCAGAGGTGCCAGTGCACTCTCTGGACTCACTGCACTGCATCCCCAGGGTTCCAGTGCACTCTCTGGAGTCACTGCACTGCATTAATAGTGGTGCCAGTACACTCTCTGGACTCACTGCACTGCATCCCCAGTGGTGCCAGTTTAGTCTCTGGACTTACAGCAGTGCATCCCCAGTGGTGCCAGTGCACTCTCTGGACTCACAGCAGTGCAGCTCAGTGGTGCCAGAGCAGTCTCTGGACTCACTGCACTGCATCCCCAGTGGTGCCAGTGCACTCTCTGGACTCACTGCACTGCATCCCCAGTGGTGCCAGTGCACTCTCTGGACTCACTGCAGTGCATCCCCAGTGGTGCAAGTGCACTGTCTGGACTCACTGCAGTTTATCCCCAGTGGTGCCACTGCACTCTCTGGATTCACTGCACTGCATCACCATTGGTGCCAGGGCACTCTCTGGACTCACTGCAGTGCATCCCCAGTGGTGCCAGTGCACTCTCTGGACTCACTGCACTGCATCCCCAGTGGTGCCAGTGCACTCTCTGGACTCATTGCAGTGCATCCCCAATGGTGCCAGTGCACTCTGTGGACTCACTGCACTGCATCCCCAGTGGTGCCAGTGCACTCTCTGGACTCACTGCTCTGCATCCCCAGTGGTGCCAGTGTAGTCTCTGGACTCACTGCAGTGCATCCCCAGTGGTGCCAGTGCAATCTCGGGACTCACTGTAGTGCAGATCAGTGGTGCCAGAGCACTCTCTGGACTCACGGCACTGCATCCCCAGTGGTGCCAGTCCACTCTCTGGACTCACTGCACTGCATCCCCAGTGGTGACAGTGCACTCTCTGGACTCACTGCACTAAAATTCCAGTGGTGCCAGTGCACTCTTTGGACTCACTGCACTGCATCCCCAGTGGTACCAGTGCACTCTCTGGACTCACTGCAGTGCATCCCCAGTGGTGCCAGTGCACTCTCTGGACTCACTGAAGTGCATCCCCAGTGGTACCAGTGCACTCTCTGGACTCACTGCAGTGCATCCCCAGTGGTGCCAGTGCACTCTCTGCACTCACTGCACTGCATCCCCAGTGGTGCCAGTGCACTCTCTGGACTCACTGCACTGCATCCCAAGTGGTACCTGTGAAGTCTCTGGACTCACTGCAGTGCATCCCCAGTGGTGCCAGTGTAGTCTCTGGACTCACTGCACTGCAACTACAGTGGTGCCAGTGCAATCTCAGGACTCACAGCAGTGCAGCTCCAGTTGGTGCCAGTGCACTACCTGGACTCACTGCACTGCATCCCCAGTGGAGCCAGTGCACTCTCTGGACTCACTGCAGTGCATCCCCAGTGGAGCCAGTGCACTCTCTGGACTCACTGCAGTGCATCCCCTGTGGTGCCAGTGCACTCTCTGGACTCACTGCAGTGTATTCCCAGTGGTGCCAGTGCAGTCTCTGCACTCACTGCAGTGCATTTCCAGTGGTGCCAGTGCACTCTCTGGACTCACTGCAGTGCATCCCCAGTGGTGCCTGTGCACTCTCTGGACTCACAGCACTGCATTCCCAGTGGGGCCAGTGCACTCTCTGGACTCACGGCACTGCATCCCCAGTGGTGCCAGTGCACTCTCTGGACTCACTGCACTGCATCCCCAGTGGTGCCAGTGCACTCTCTGGACTCACTGCACTAAAACTCCAGTGGTGCCAGTGCACTCTCTGGACTCACTGAACTGCATCCCCAGTTGTGCCAGTGCACTCTCTGGACTCACTGCAGTGCATCCCCAGTGGTGCCAGTGCACTCTCTGGACTCACTGCACTGCATCCCCACTGGTGCCAGTGCACTCTCTGGACTCACTGCAATGCATCCCCTGTGGAGCCAGTGCAGTCTCTGCACTCACTGCAGTGCATCTCCAGTGGTGCCAGTGCACTCTCTGGACTCACTGCAGTGCATCCCTACTGGTGCCTGTGCACTCTCTGGACTCACTGCACTGCATCAACTGTGGTGCCAGTGCACTCTCTGGAGTCACTGCAGTGCATCCCCAGTGGTGCCAGTGCACTCTCTGGACTCACTGCAGTGCATCCCCAGTGGTGCCAGTGCACTCTCTGGACTCACTGCACTGCATCCCCAGTGGGGCCAGTGCACTCTCTGGACTCACTGCACTGCATGAACAGGGGTGCCAGTGCACTCTCTGGACTCACTGCACTGCATCCCCAGTGGTGCCAGTGTAGTCTCTGGACTCATTGCCGTGCATCCCCAGTAGTGCCAGTGCAATCTCAGAACTCACTGCAGTGCATCTCCAGTTGGTGCCAGTGCAGTCTCTGGACTCACTGCACTGCATCCCCAGTGGTGCCAGTGCACTCTCTGGACTCACTGTAGTGCATCCCCAGTGGTGGCAGTGCACTCTCTGGAGTCACTGCAGTGTATTCCCAGTGGTGCCAGTGCACTCTCTGGACTCACTGAAATGCATCCCCAGTGGTGCCAGAGCACTCTCTGGACTCACTGCAGTGCATCCCCAGTGGTGCCAGTGCACTCTCTGGACTCACTGCACTGCATCGCCAGTGGTTCCAGTGCACTCTCTGCACTCACGGTACTGCATCACCAGTCGTGCCAGTGCACTCTCTGGACTCACTGCACTGCATCACCAGTGGTGACAGTGCACTCTCTGGACTCACTGCACTGCATCCCCAGTGGTGCCAGTGCACTCTCTGGACTCACTGCACTGCATCCCCGGTGCTGACAGTGCACTCTCTGGACTCACTGCATTGCATCTCCAGTGGTGCCAGTGCACTCTCTGGACTCACTGCACTGCATCCCCAGTGGTGCCAGTGCACTCTCTGGACTCACTGCACTGCATCCCCAGTGGTGCCAGGGCACTCTCCGGACTCACTGCAGTTCATCCGCAGTGGTGCCAGTGCACTCTTTCGAGTCACTGCACTGCATCCCCATTAGTGCCAGTGCATTCTCTGGACTCATTGCAGTGCATCCCCAGTGGTGCCAGTGCACTCTCTAGACTCACTGCAGTGCATCCCCAGTGGTGCCAGTGCACTCTCTTTGGACTCACTGCACTGCATCCCCAGTGGTGCCAGTGCACTCTCTGGACTCACTGCACTGCATCCCCAGTGGTGCCAGTGCACTCTCTGGACTCACTGCAGTGGATCCCCAGTGGTTCCAGTGCACTCTCTGGAGTCACTGCACTGCATCCCCAGTGGTGCCAGTGCACTCTCTGCACTCACTGCACTGCATACCCAGTGTTCCCAGAGCACTCTCTGGACTCACCGAGGTGCATCCCCAGAAGTGCCAGTGCACTCTCTGGACTCACTGCAGTGCATCCCCAGTGGTGCCAGTGCACTCTCTGGACTCACTGCAGTGCAGCCCCTGAGGTGCCAGTGCACTCTCTGAACTCACTGCACTGCATCCCCAGTTTTGCCAGTGCACTCTCTGGACTCACTGCAGTGCATCCCCAGTGGTGCCAGTGCACTCTCTCGACTCACTGCACTGCATCCCCAGGGGTGCCAGTTCACTCTCTGGTGTCACTGCACTGCATACCCAGTGGTGCCTGAGCAGTCTCTGGACTCACTGCACTGCATCCCCAGTGGTGCCAGTGCACTCTCTGGAGTCACTGCACAGCATTAACAGTGGTGCCAGTACACTCTCTGGACTCACTGCACTGCATCCCCAGTGGTGCCAGTTTAGTCTCTGGACTCACAGCAGTGCATCCCCAGTGGTGCCAGTGCACTCTCTGGACTCACTGCAGTGCAGCTCAGTGGTGCCAGAGCAGTCTCTGGACTCACTGCACTGCATCCCCAGTGGTGCCAGTGCACTCTCTGGGCTCACTGCACTGCATCCCCAGTGGTGCCAGTGCACTCTCTGGACTCACTGCAGTGCATCCCCAGTGGTGCCAGTGCACTGTCTGGACTCACTGCAGTTTATCCCCAGTGGTGCCAGTTCACTCTCTGGACTCACTGCACTGCATCATCATTGGTGCCAGGGCACTCTCTGGACTCACTGCAGTGCATCCCCAGTGGTGCCAGTGCACTCTCTGGACTCACTGCACTGCATCCCCAGTGGTGCCAGTGCACTCTCTGGACTCACTGCAGTCCATCCCCAATGGTGCCAATACACTCTCTGGACTCACTGCACTGCATCCCCAGTGGTGCCAGTGCACTCTCTGGACTCACTGCACTGCATCCCCAGTGGTGCCAGTGTAGTCTCTGGACTCACTGCAGTGCATCCCCAGTGGTGCCAGTGCAATCTCGGGACTCACTGTAGTGCAGATCAGTAGTGCCAGAGCACTCTCTGGACTCACGGCACTGCATCCCCAGTGGTGCCAGTGCACTCTCTGGACTCACTGCACTGCATCCCCAGTGGTGACAGTGCACTCTCTGGACTCACTGCACTGCATGCCCAGTGGTGCCAGTGCACTCTCTGGACTCACTGCAGTGCATCCCCAGTGGTGCCAGTGCACTCTCTGGAATCACTGCAGTGCATCCCCTGTGGTGCCAGTGCACTCTCTGGAGTCACTTCACTGCATCCCCAGTGGTGCCAGTGCACTCTCTGGACTCACTGCACTGCATCCCCAGTGGTGCCAGTGCAGTCTCTGGACTCACTGCACTCCATCCCCAATGGTGCCAGTACACTCTCTGGACTCACTGCCCTGCATCCCCAGTGGTGCCAGTGTAGTCTCTGGACTCACTGCAGTGCATCCCCAGTGGTGCCAGTGCAATCTCGGGACTCACTGTAGTGCAGCTCAGTGGTGCCAGAGCACTCTCTGGACTCACTGCACTGCATCCCCAGTGGTGCCAGTGCACTCTCTGAGCTCACTGCAGTGCATCCCCAGTGGTGCCAGTGCACTCTCTCGACTCACTGCACTGCATCCCCAGTGGTGCCAGTGCACTCTCTGGAGTCACTGCACTGCATGAACAGTGGTGCCAGTACACTCTCTGGACTCACTGCACTGCATCCCCAGTGCTGCCAGTTTAGTCTCTGGACTCACAGCAGTGCATCCCCAGTGGTGCCAGTGCACTCTCTGGACTCACAGCAGTGCAGCTCAGTGGTGCCAGAGCAGTCTCTGGACTCACTGCACTGCATCCCCACTGGTGCCAGTGCACTCTCTGGACTCACTGCACTGCATCCCCAGTGGTGACAGTGCACTCTCTGGACTCACTGCAGTGCATCCCCAGTGCTGACAGTGCACTGTCTGGACTCACTGCAGTTTATCCCCAGTGGTGCCACTGCACTCTCTGGACTCACTGCACTGCATCACCATTGGTGCCAGGGCACTCTCTGGACTCACTGCAGTGCATCCCCAGTGGTGCCAGTGCACTCTCTGGACTCACTGCACTGCATCCCCAGTGGTGCCAGTGCACTCTCTGGACTCATTGCAGTGCATCCCCAATGGTGCCAGTACACTCTCTGGACTCACTGCAGTGCATCCCCAGTGGTGCCAGTGCACTCTCTGGACTCACTGCACTGCATCCCCAGTGGTGCCAGTGTAGTCTCTGGACTCACTGCAGTGCATCCCCAGTGGTGCCAGTGCAATCTCGGGACTCACTGTAGTGCAGATCAGTGGTGCCAGTGTAGTCTCTGGACTCACTGCAGTGCATCCCCAGTGGTGCCAGTGCACTCTCTGGACTCACTGCAGTGCATCCCCAGTGGTGCCAGTGCACTCTCTGGAATCACTGCAGTGCATCCCCTGTGGTGCCAGTGCACTCTCTGGAGTCACTTCACTGCATCCCCAGTGGTGCCAGTGCATTCTCTAGACTCATTGCAGTGCATCCCCAGTGGTGCCAGTGCACTCTCTGGACTCACTGCACTGCATCCCCAGTGGTGCCAGTGCACTCTCTGGACTCACTGCACTGCATCCCCAGTGGTGCCACTGCACTCTCTGGACTCACTGCACTGCATCCCAGTGGTGCCAGTGCACTCTTTGGACTCACTGCACTGCATCCCCAGTGGTACCAGTGCACTCTCTGGACTCACTGCAGTGCATCCCCAGTGGTGCCAGTGCACTCTCTGGACTCTCTGAAGTGCATCCCCAGTGGTACCAGTGCACTCTCTGGACTCACTGCAGTGCATCCCCAGTGGTGCCAGTGCACTCTCTGCACTCACTGCACTGCATCCCCAGTGGTGCCAGTGCACTCTCTGGACTCACTGCACTGCATCCCCAGTGGTGCCAGTACACTCTCTGGACTCACTGCAGTGCATCCCCAGTGGTGCCAGTGCACTCTCTGGAGTCACTGCACTGCATCAACAGTGGTGCCAGTGCACTCTCTGGACTCACTGCACTGCATCCCCAGTGGTGCCAGTGCACTCTCTGGACTCACTGCATTGAATCCCCGCTGGTGCCAGTGCACTCTCTGGACTCACTGCACTGCATCCCCAGTGGTGCCAGTTCTCTCTCTGGACTCACTGCACTGCATCCCCAGTGGTGCCAGTGCACTCTCTGGACTCACTGCACTGCATCCCAAGTGGTGCCTGTGAAGTCTCTGGACTCACTGCAGTGCATCCCCAGTGGTGCCAGTGTAGTCTCTGGACGCACTGCACTGCAACCCCAGTGGTGCCAGTGCAATCTCAGGACTCACAGCTGTGCAGCTCCAGTTGGTGCCAGTGCACTCTCTGGACTCACTGCACTGCATCCCCAGTGGTGCCAGTGCACTCTCTGGACTCACTGCAGTGCATCACCAGTGGTGCCAGTGCACTCTCTGGACTCACTGCAGTGCATCCCTTGTGGTGCCATTGCACTCTCAGGACTCACTGCACTGCATCCCCAGTGGTGCCAGTGCACTCTCTGGACTCACTGCACTGCATCCCCAGTGGAGCCAATCCACTCTCTGGACTAACTGCATTGCATCCCCAGTGGTGCCAGTGCACTCTCTGGACTCACTGCACTGCATCCCCAGTGGTGCCAGTGCACTCTCTGGACTCACTGTAGTGAATCCCCAGTGCTGACAGTGCACTCTCTGCACTCACTGCACTGCATCCCCAGTGGTGCCAGTGCACTCTCTGGACTCAGTGCACTACATCTCCAATGGTGCCACTGCACTCTCTGGACTCACTGCAGTGCATCCCCAGTGGTGCCAGTGCACTCTCTGGACTCCCTGCACTGCATCCCCAGTGGTGCCAGTGCACTCTCTGCACTCACTGCACTGCATCCCCAGTGGTGCCAGTGCACTCTCTGGACTCACTGCACTGCATCCCCAGTGGTGCCAGTGCACTCTCTGGACTCACTGCACTGCATCAACAGTGGTGCCAGTGCACTCTCTGGACTCACTGCACTGTATCACCAGGGTGCCAGTTTAGTCTCTGGACTCACTGCACTGCATCCCCAGTGGTGCCAGTGCACTCTCTGGACTCAGTGCACTGCATCCCCAATGGTGCCAGTGCCCTCTCTGGGCTCACTGCAGTGCATCCCCTTTTGTGCCAGTGCACTCTCTGGACTCACTGAACTGCATCCCCAGTGGTGCCAGTGCACTCTCTGGACTCACTGCACTGCATCCCCAGTGGTGCCTGTGCACTCTCTGGACTCACTGCAGTGCATCCCCTGTGGTGCCAGTGCACTCTCTGGACTCACTGCAGTGCATTCCCAGTGGTGCCAGTGCAGTCTCTGCACTCACTGCACTGCATCCCCAGTGGTGCCAGTGCACTCTCTGGACTCACTGCAGTGCATCCCCAGTGGTGCCTGTGCACTCTCTGGACTCACTGCACTGCATCCCCAGTGGGGCCAGTGCACTCTCTGGACTCACTGCACTGCATCCCCAGTGGTGCCAGTGTAGTCTCTGGACTCACTGCAGTGCATCCCCAGTGGTGCCAGTGCAATCTCAGGACTCACTGCAGTGCAGCTCCAGTTGGTGCCAGTGCACTCTCTGGAGTCACTGCACTGCATCCCCAGTGGTGCCAGTGCACTCTCTGGACTCACTGCAGTGAATCCCCAGTGGTGGCAGTGCACTCTCTGGAGTCACTGAAGTGTATCCCCAGTAGTGCCAGTGCACTCTCTGGCCTCACTGAACTGCATCCCCAGTGGTGCCAGAGCACTCTCTGGACTCACTGCAGTGCATCCCCAGTGGTGCCAGTGCACTCTCTGGACTCACAGCAGTGCATCCCCAGTGGTGCCAGTGCACTCTCTGCACTCACGGCACTGCATCCCCAGTGGTGCCCGTGCACTCTCTGGACTCACTGCACTGCATCCCCAGTGGTGCCAGTGCACTCTCTGGACTCACTGCAGTGCATCCCCAGTGGTGCCAGTGCACTCTCTGGAGTCACAGCACTGCATCCCCAGTGGTGCCTCTGCACTCTCTGGACTCACTGCAGTGCATCCCCAGTGGTGCCAGTGCAATCTCGGGACTCACTGTAGTGCAGATCAGTGGTGCCAGAGCACTCTCTGGAGTCACTGCACTGCATCCCCAGTGGTGCCAGTGCACTCTCTGGACTCACTGCACTGCATCCCCAGTGGTGACAGTGCACTCTCTGGACTCACTGCACTAAAAATCCAGTGGTGCCAGTGCACTCTCTGGACTCACTGCAGTGCATCACCAGTGGTGCCAGTGCACTCTCTGGAATCACTGCAGTGCATCCCCTGTGGTGCCAGTGCACTCTCTGGAGTCACTTCACTGCATCCCCAGTGGTGCCAGTGCATTCTCTAGACTCATTGCAGTGCATACCCAGTGGTGCCAGTGCACTCTCTGGACTCACTGCACTGCATCCCCAGTGGTGCCAGTGCAGTCTCTGGACTCACTGCACTCCATCCCCAATGGTGCCAGTACACTCTCTGGACTCACTGCACTGCATCCCCAGTGGTGCCAGTGCACTCTCTGGACTCACTGCACTGCATCCCCAGTGGTGCCAGTGTAGTCTCTGGACTCACTGCAGTGCATCCCCAGTGGTGCCAGTGCACTCTCTGGACTCACTGCACTGCATCCCCAGTGGTGCCTGTGCAGTCTCTGGACTCACTGCAGTCCATCCCCAATGGTGCCAGAGCACTCTCTGGACTCACGGCACTGCATCACCAGTGGTGCCAGTGCACTCTCTGGACTCACTGCAGTGCATCCCCAGTGGTGCCAGTGCACTCTCTGGAATCACTGCAGTGCATCCCCTGTGGTGCCAGTGCACTCTCTGGAATCACTGCAGTGCATCCCCTGTGGTGCCAGTGCACTCTCTGGACTCACTGCACTGCATCCCCAGTGCTGCCAGTTTAGTCTCTGGACTCACAGCAGTGCATCCCCAGTGGTGCCAGTGCACTCTCTGGACTCACAGCAGTGCAGCTCAGTGGTGCCAGAGCAGTCTCTGGACTCACTGCACTGCATCCCCACTGGTGCCAGTGCACTCTCTGGACTCACTGCACTGCATCCCCAGTGGTGCCAGTGCACTCTCTGGACTCACTGCAGTGCATCCCCAGTGCTGACAGTGCACTGTCTGGACTCACTGCAGTTTATCCCCAGTGGTGCCACTGCACTCTCTGGACTCACTGAACTGCATCACCATTGGTGCCAGGGCACTCTCTGGACTCACTGCAGTGCATCCCCAGTGGTGCCAGTGCACTCTCTGGACTCACTGCACTGCATCCCCAGTGGTGCCAGTGCACTCTCTGGACTCACTGCACTGCATCCCCAGTGGTGCCAGTGTAGTCTCTGGACTCACTGCAGTGCATCCCCAGTGGTGCCAGTGCAATCTCGGGACTCACTGTAGTGCAGATCAGTGGTGCCAGAGCACTCTCTGGACTCACGGCACTGCATCACCAGTGGTGCCAGTGCACTCTCTGGACTCAATGCAGTGCATCCCCAGTGGTGCCAGTGCACTCTCTGGAATCACTGCAGTGCATCCCCTGTGGTGCCAGTGCACTCTCTGGAGTCACTTCACTGCATCCCCAGTGGTGCCAGTGCATTCTCTAGACTCATTGCAGTGCATCCCCAGTGGTGCCAGTGCACTCTCTGGACTCACTGCGCTGCATCCCCAGTGGTGCCAGTGCACTCTCTGGACTCACTGCACTGCATCCCCAGTGGTGCCACTGCACTCTCTGGACTCACTGCACTGCATCCCAGTGGTGCCAGTGCACTCTTTGGACTCACTGCACTGCATCCCCAGTGGTACCAGTGCACTCTCTGGACTCACTGCAGTGCATCCCCAGTGGTGCCAGTGCACTCTCTGGACTCACTGAAGTGCATCCCCAGTGGTACCAGTGCACTCTCTGGACTCACTGCAGTGCATCCCCAGTGGTGCCAGTGCACTCTCTGCACTCACTGCACTGCATCCCCAGTGGTGCCAGTGCACTCTCTGGACTCACTGCACTGCATCCCCAGTGGTGCCAGTACACTCTCTGGACTCACTGCAGTGCATCCCCAGTGGTGCCAGTGCACTCTCTGGAGTCACTGCACTGCATCAACAGTGGTGCCAGTGCACTCTCTGGACTCACTGCACTGCATCCCCAGTGGTGCCAGTGCACTCTCTGGACTCACTGCATTGAATCCCCGCTGGTGCCAGTGCACTCTCTGGACTCACTGCACTGCATCCCCAGTGGTGCCAGTTCTCTCTCTGGACTCACTGCACTGCATCCCCAGTGGTGCCAGTGCACTCTCTGGACTCACTGCACTGCATCCCAAGTGGCGCCTGTGAAGTCTCTGGACTCACTGCAGTGCATCCCCAGTGGTGCCAGTGTAGTCTCTGGACGCACTGCACTGCAACCCCAGTGGTGCCAGTGCAATCTCAGGACTCACAGCAGTGCAGCTCCAGTTGGTGCCAGTGTACTCTCTGGACTCACTGCACTGCATCCCCAGTGGTGCCAGTGCACTCTCTGGACTCACTGCAGTGCATCACCAGTGGTGCCAGTGTAGTCTCTGGACGCACTGCACTGCAACCCCAGTGGTGCCAGTGCAATCTCAGGACTCACAGCAGTGCAGCTCCAGTTGGTGCCAGTGTACTCTCTGGACTCACTGCAGTGCATCCCCAGTGGTGCCAGTGCACTCTCTGGACTCCCTGCACTGCATCCCCAGTGGTGCCAGTGCACTCTCTGCACTCACTGCACTGCATCCCCAGTGGTGCCAGTGCACTCTCTGGACTCACTGCACTGCATCCCCAGTGATGACAGTGCACTCTCTGGACTCACTGCACTGCATCAACAGTGGTGCCAGTGCACTCTCTGGACTCACTGCACTGTATCCCCAGGGTGCCAGTTTAGTCTCTGGACTCACTGCAGTGCATCCCCAGTGGTGCCAGTGCACTCTCTGGACTCAGTGCACTGCATCCCCAATGGTGCCAGTGCCCTCTCTGGACTCACTGCAGTGCATCCCCTTTTGTGCCAGTGCACTCTCTGGACTCACTGAACTGCATCCCCAGTGGTGCCAGTGCACTCTCTGGACTCACTGCACTGCATCCCCAGTGGTGCCTGTGCACTCTCTGGACTCACTGCAGTGCATCCCCTGTGGTGCCAGTGCACTCTCTGGACTCACTGCAGTGCATTCCCAGTGGTGCCAGTGCAGTCTCTGCACTCACTGCACTGCATCCCCAGTGGTGCCAGTGCACTCTCTGGACTCACTGCAGTGCATCCCCAGTGGTGCCTGTGCACTCTCTGGACTCACTGCACTGCATCCGCAGTGGTGCCAGTGCACTCTCTGGACTCACTGCACTGCATCACCAGTGGTGCCAGTGTAGTCTCTGGACTCACTGCAGTGCATCCCCAGTGGTGCCAGTGCACTCTCTGGACTCACTGCAGTGAATCCCCAGTGGTGCCAGTGCACTCTCTGGAGTCACTGAAGTGTATCCCCAGTGGTGCCAGTGCACTCTCTGCACTCACTGAACTGCATCCCCAGTGGTGCCCGTGCACTCTCTGGACTCACTGCACTGCATCCCCAGTGGTGCCAGTGCACTCTCTGGACTCACTGCAGTGCATCCCCAGTGGTGCCAGTGCACTCTCTGGATTCACAGCACTGCATCCCCAGTGGTGCCTCTGCACTCTCTGGACTCACTGCAGTGCATCCCCAGTGGTGCCAGTGCAATGTCGGGACTCACCGTAGTGCAGATCAGTGGTGCCAGAGCACTCTCTGGAGTCACTGCACTGCATCCCCAGTGGTGCCAGTGCACTCTCTGGACTCACTGCACTGCATCCCCAGTGGTGACAGTGCACTCTCTGGACTCACTGCACTAAAACTCCAGTGGTGCCAGTGCACTCTCTGGACTCACTGCAGTGCGTCCCCAGTGGTGCCAGTGCACTCTCTGGAATCACTGCAGTGCATCCCCTGTGGTGCCAGTGCAGTCTCTGGAGTCACTTCACTGCATCCCCAGTGGTGCCAGTGCATTCTCTAGACTCATTGCAGTGCATACCCAGTGGTGCCAGTGCACTCACTGGACTCACTGCACTGCATCCCCAGTGGTGCCAGTGCAGTCTCTGGACTCACTGCACTCCATCCCCAATGGTGCCAGTACACTCTCTGGACTCACTGCACTGCATCCCCAGTGGTGCCAGTGCACTCTCTGGACTCACTGCACTGCATCCCCAGTGGTGCCAGTGTAGTCTCTGGACTCACTGCAGTGCATCCCCAGTGGTGCCAGTGCAATCTCGGGACTCACTGTAGTGCAGATCAGTGGTGCCAGAGCACTCTCTGGACTCACGGCACTGCATCACCAGTGGTGCCAGTGCACTCTCTGGACTCACTGCACTGCATCCCCAGTGGTGCCAGTGCACTACTGGAATCACTGCAGTGCATCCCCTGTGGTGCCAGTGCACTCTCTGGACTCACTTCACTGCATCCCCAGTGGTGCCAGTGCATTCTCTAGACTCATTGCAGTGCATCCCCAGTGGTGCCAGTGCACTCTCTGGACTCACTGCACTGCATCCCCAGTGGTGCCAGTGCACTCTCTGGACTCACTGCACTGCATCCCCAGTGGTGCCACTGCACTCTCTGGACTCACTGCACTGCATCCCAGTGGTGCCAGTGCACTCTTTGGACTCACTGCACTGCATCCCCAGTGGTACCAGTGCACTCTCTGGACTCACTGCAGTGCATCCCCAGTGGTGCCAGGGCACTCTCTGGACTCACTGAAGTGCATCCCCAGTGGTACCAGTGCACTCTCTGGACTCACTGCAGTGCATCCCCAGTGGTGCCAGTGCACTCTCTGCACTCACTGCACTGCATCCCCAGTGGTGCCAGTGCACTCTCTGGACTCACTGCACTGCATCCCCAGTGGTGCCAGTACACTCTCTGGACTCACTGCAGTGCATCCCCAGTGGTGCCAGTGCACTCTCTGGACTCACTGCACTGCATCAACAGTGCTGCCAGTGCACTCTCTGGACTCACTGCACTGCATCCCCAGTGGTGCCAGTGCACTCTCTGGACTCACTGCATTGAATCCCCGCTGGTGCCAGTGCACTCTTTGGACTCACTGCACTGCATCCCCAGTGGTGCCAGTTCACTCTCTGGACTCACTGCACTGCATCCCCAGTGGTGCCAGTGCACTCTCTGGACTCACTGCACTGCATCCCAAGTGGTGCCTGTGAAGTCTCTGGACTCACTGCACTGCATCCCCAGTGGTGCCAGTGTAGTCTCTGGACTCACTGCACTGCAACCCCAGTGGTGCCAGTGCAATCTCAGGACTCACAGCAGTGCAGCTCCAGTTGGTGCCAGTGCACTACCTGGACTCACTGCACTGCATCCCCAGTGGTGCCAGTGCACTCTCTGGACTCACTGCAGTGCATCACCAGTGGTGCCAGTGCACTCTCTGTACTCACTGCAGTGCATCTCTTGTGGTGCCATTGCACTCTCAGGACTCACTGCACTGCATCCCCAGTGGTGCCAGTGCACTCTCTGGACTCAGTGCACTGCATCCCCAGTGGTGCCAGTGCACTCTCTGGACTCAGTGCACTACATCTCCAATGGTGCCACTGCACTCTCTGGACTCACTGCAGTGCATCCCCAGTGGTGCCAGTGCACTCTCTGGACTCCCTGCACTGCATCCCCAGTGGTGCCAGTGCACTCTCTGCACTCACTGCACTGCATCCCCAGTGGTGCCAGTGCACTCTCTGGACTCACTGCACTGCATCCCCAGTGGTGCCAGTGCACTCTCTGGACTCACTGCACTGCATCAACAGTGGTGCCAGTGCACTCTCTGGACTCACTGCACTGTATCCCCAGGGTGCCAGTTTAGTCTCTGGACTCACTGCAGTGCATCCCCAGTGGTGCCAGTGCACTCTCTGGACTCAGTGCACTGCATCCCCAATGGTGCCAGTGCCCTCTCTGGACTCACTGCAGTGCATCCCCTTTTGTGCCAGTGCACTCTCTGGACTCACTGAACTGCATCCCCAGTGGTGCCAGTGCACTCTCTGGACTCACTGCACTGCATCCCCAGTGGTGCCAGTGCACTCTCTGGACTCACTGCAGTGCATTCCCAGTGGTGCCAGTGCAGTCTCTGCACTCACTGAACTGCATCCCCAGTGGTGCCAGTGCACTCTCTGGACTCACTGCAGTGCATCCGCAGTGGTGCCTGTGCACTCTCTGGACTCACTGCACTGCATCCCCAGTGGGGCCAGTGCACTCTCTGGACTAACTGCAGTGCATCCCCAGTGGTGCCAGTGTAGTCTCTGGACTCACTGCAGTGCATCCCCAGTGGTGCCAGTGCAATCTCAGGACTCACTGCAGTGCAGCTCCAGTTGGTGACAGTGCACTCTCTGGAGTCACTGCAGTGCATCCCCAGTGGTGCCAGTGCACTCTCTGGACTCACTGCAGTGAATCCCCAGTGGTGGCAGTGCACTCTCTGGAGTCACTGCAGTGTATCCCCAGTGGTGCCAGTGCACTCTCTGGACTCACTGAACTGCATCCCCAGTGGTGCCAGAGCACTCTCTGGACTCACTGCAGTGCATCCCCAGTGGTGCCAGTGCACTCTCTGCACTCACGGCACTGCATCCCCAGTGGTGCCCGTGCACTCTCTGGACTCACTGCACTGCATCCCCAGTGGTGCCAGTGCACTCTCTGGACTCACTGCAGTGCATCCCCAGTGGTGCCAGTGCACTCTCTGGAGTCACAGCACTGCATCCCCAGTGGTGCCTCTGCACTCTCTGGACTCACTGCAGTGCATCCCCAGTGGTGCCAGTGCAATCTCGGGACTCACTGTAGTGCAGATCAGTGGTGCCAGAGCACTCTCTGGAGTCACTGCACTGCATCCCCAGTGGTGCCAGTGCACTCTCTGGACTCACTGCACTGCATCTCCAGTGGTGACAGTGCACTCTCTGGACTCACTGCACTAAAACTCCAGTGGTGCCAGTGCACTCTCTGGACTCACTGCAGTGCATCCCCAGTGGTGCCAGTGCACTCTCTGGAATCACTGCAGTGCATCCCCTGTGGTGCCAGTGCACTCTCTGGAGTCACTTCACTGCATCCCCAGTGTTGCCAGTGCATTCTCTAGACTCATTGCAGTGCATCCCCAGTGGTGCCAGTGCACTCTCTGGACTCACTGCACTGCATCCCCAGTGGTGCCAGTGCAGTCTCTGGACTCACTGCACTCCATCCCCAATGGTGCCAGTACACTCTCTGGACTCACTGCACTGCATCCCCAGTGGTGCCAGTGTAGTCTCTGGACTCACTACAGTGCATCCCCAGTGGTGCCAGTGCAATCTCGGGACTCACTGTAGTGCAGCTCAGTGGTGCCAGTTCACTCTCTGGACTCACGGCACTGCATCCCCAGTGGTGCCAGTGCACTCTCTGGACTCACTGCACTGCATCCCCAGTGGTGCCAGTGCACTCTCTGGACTCACTGCACTAAAACTCCAGTGGTGCCAGTGCACTCTCTGGACTCACTGCAGTGCATCCCCAGTGGTGCCAGTGCACTCTCTAGACTCACTGCAGTGCATCCCCAGTGGTGCCAGTGCACTCTCTGGAATCACTGCAGTGCATCCCCTGTGGTGCCAGTGCACTCTCTGGAGTCACTGCACTGCATCCCCAGTGGTGCCAGTGCATTCTCTAGACTCATTGCAGTGCATCCCCAGTGGTGCCAGTGCACTCTCTGGAGTCACTGCAGTGCATCCCCAGTGGTGCCAGTGCACTCTCTGGACTCACTGCACTGCATCCCCAGTGGTGCCACTGCACTCTCTGCACTCACTGCACTGCATCCCCAGTGGTGCCAGTGCACTCTCTGGACTCACTGCACTGCATCCCCAGTGGTGCCAGTACACTCTCTGGACTCACTGCAGTGCATCCCCAGTGGTGCCAGTGCACTCTCTGGAGTCACTGCACTGCATCAACAGTGCTGCCAGTGCACTCTCTGGACTCACTGCACTGCATCCCCAGTGGTGCCAGTGCACTCTCTGGACTCACTGCAGTGAATCCCCGGTGGTGCCAGTGCACTCTCTGGACTCACTGCACTGCATCCCCAGTGGTGCCAGTTCACTCTCTGGACTCACTGAACTGCATCCCCAGTGGTGCCAGTGCACTCTCTGGACTCACTGCAGTGCATCTCAAGTGGTGCCTGTGAAGTCTCTGGACTCACTGCAGTGCATCCCCAGTGGTGCCAGTGTAGTCTCTGGACTCACTGCACTGCAACTCCAGTGGTGCCAGTGCAATCTCAGGACTCACAGCAGTGCAGCTCCAGCTGGTGCCAGTGCACTCTCTGGACTCACTGCACTGCATCCCCAGTGGTGCCAGTGCACTCTCTGGACTCACTGCAGTGCATCCCCAGTGGTGCCATTGCACTCTCAGGACTCACTGCAGTGCATCCCCAGTGGTACCAGTGCACTCTCTGGACTCACTGCACTGCATCCCCAGTGGTGCCAGTGCACTCTCTGGACTCACTGCACTGCATCCCCAGTGCTGCCAGTTTAGTCTCTGGACTCACTGCAGTGCATCCCCAGTGGTGCCAGTGCACTCTCTGGAATCACTGCAGTGCATCCCCAGTGGTGCCAGTGCACTCTCTGGAGTCACTGCAGTGCATCCCCAGTGGTGCCAGTGCATTCTCTAGACTCATTGCAGTGCATCCCCAGTGGTGCCAGTGCACTCTCTGGACTCACTGCAGTGCATCCCCAGTGGTGCCAGTGCACTCTCTGGAATCACTGCAGTGCATCCCCTGTGGTGCCAGTGCACTCTCTGGAGTCACTGCACTGCATCCCCAGTGGTACCAGTGCATTCTCTAGACTCATTGCAGTGCATCCCCAGTGGTGCCAGTGCACTCTCTGGACTCACTGCACTGCATCCCCAGTGGTGCCAGTGCACTCTCTGGACTCACTGCACTGCATCCCCAGTGGTGCCACTGCACTCTCTGGACTCCCTGCACTGCATCCCAGTGGTGCCAGTGCACTCTCTGGACTCACTGCACTGCATCCCAAGTGGTGCCTGTGAAGTCTCTGGACTCACTGCAGTGCATCCCCAGTGGTGCCAGTGTAGTCTCTGGACTCACTGCACTGCAACCCCAGTGGTGCCAGTGCAATCTCAGGACTCACAGCAGTGCAGCTCCAGTTGGTGCCAGTGCACTCTCTGGACTCACTGCACTGCATCCCCAGTGGTGCCAGTGCACTCTCTGGACTCACTGCAGTGCATCACCAGTGGTGCCAGTGCACTCTCTGGACTCACTGCAGTGCATCCCTTGTGGTGCCATTGCACTCTCAGGACTCACTGCAGTGCATTCCCAGTGGTGCCAGTGCACTCTCTGGACTCACTGCACTGCATCCCCAGTGGAGCCAGTGCACTCTCTGGAGTAACTGCATTGCATCCCCAGTGGTGCCAGTGCACTCTCTGGACTCACTGCACTGCATCCCCAGTGGTGCCAGTGCACTCTCTGGACTCACTGCAGTGCATCCCCAGTGCTGACAGTGCACTCTCTGGACTCAGTGCACTGCATCCCCAGTGGTGCCAGTGCACTCTCTGGACTCACTGCACTGCATCCCCAATGGTGCCACTGCACTCTCTGGACTCACTGCAGTGCATCCCCACTGGTGCCAGTGCACTCTCTGGACTCACTGCACTGCATCCCCTGTGGTGCCACTGTACTCTCTGCACTCACTGCACTGCATCCCCAGTGGTGCCAGTGCACTCTCTGGACTCACTGCACTGCATCCCCAGTGGTGCCAGTGCACTCTCTGGAGTCACTGCACTGCATCAACAGTGGTGCCAGTGCACTCTCTGGACTCACTGCACTGTATCCCCAGGGTGCCAGTTTAGTCTCTGGACTCACTGCAGTGCATCCCCAGTGCTGACAGTGCACTCTCTGGACTCACTGCACTGCATCCCCAGTGGTGCCAGTGCACTCTCTGGACTCACTGCACTGCATCCCCAGTGGTGCCAGTGCACTCTCTGGACTCACTGCACTGCATCCCCAGTGGTGCCAGTTTAGTCTCTGGACTCACAGCAGTGCATCCCCAGTGGTGCCAGTGCACTCTCTGGACTCACTGCACTGCATCCCCAGTGGTGCCAGTGCACTCTCTGGACTCACTGCACTGCATCCCCAGTGGTGCCAGTGCACTCTCTGGACTCATTGCAGTGCATCCCCAATGGTGCCAGTGCACTCTCTGGACTCACTGCACTGCATCCCCAGTGGTGCCAGTGCACTCTCTGGACTCACTGCACTGCATCCCTAGTGGTGCCAGTGTAGTCTCTGGACTCACTGCAGTGCATCCCCAGTGGTGCCAGTGCAATCTCGGGACTCACTGTAATGCAGATCAGTGGTGCCAGAGCACTCTCTGGACTCACGGCACTGCATCCCCAGTGGTGCCAGTGCACTCTCTGGACTCACTGCACTGCATCCCCAGTGGTGACAGTGCGCTCTCTGGACTCACTGCACTAAAACTCCAGTGGTGCCAGTGCACTCTCTGGACTCACTGCAGTGCATCCCCAGTGGTGCCAGTGCACTCTCTGGAATCACTGCAGTGCATCCCCTGTGGTGCCAGTGCACTCTCTGGAGTCACTTAACTGCATCCCCAGTGGTGCCAGTGCATTCTCTAGACTCATTGCAGTGCATCCCCAGTGGTGCCAGTGCACTCTCTGGACTCACTGCACTGCATCCCCAGTGGTGCCAGTGCACTATCTGGACTCACTGCACTGCATCCCAGTGGTGCCAGTGCACTCTTTGGACTCACTGCACTGCATCCCCAGTGGTACCAGTGCACTCTCTGGACTCACTGCAGTGCATCCCCAGTGGTGCCAGTGCACTCTCTGGACTCACTGAAGTGCATCCCCAGTGGTACCAGTGCACTCTCTGGACTCACTGCAGTGCATCCCCAGTGGTGCCAGTGCACTCTCTGCACTCACTGCACTGCATCCCCAGTGGTGCCAGTGCACTCTCTGGACTCACTGCACTGCATCCCCAGTGGTGCCAGTGCACTCTCTGGACTCACTGCAGTGCATCCCCAGTGGTGCCAGAGCACTCTCTGGACTCACTGCAGTGCATCCCCAGTGGTGCCAGTGCACTCTCTGGACTCACTGCACTGCATCGCCAGTGGTGCCAGTGCACTCTCTGCACTCACGGCACTGCATCCCCAGTGGTGCCCGTGCACTCTCTGGACTCACTGCACTGCATCCCCAGTGGTGCCAGTGCACTCTCTGGACTCACTGCAGTGCATCCCCAGTGGTGCCAGTGCACTCTCAGCAGTCACAGCACTGCATCCCCAGTGGTGCCTCTGCACTCTCTGGACTCACTGCCCTGCATCCCCAGTGGTGCCAGTGCACTCTCTGCACTCACGGCACTGCATCCCCAGTGGTGCCCGTGCACTCTCTGGACTCACTGCACGGCATCCCCAGTGGTGCCAGTGCACTCTCTGGACTCACTGCAGTGCATCCCCAGTGGTGCCAGTGCACTCTCTGGAGTCACAGCACTGCATCCCCAGTGGTGCCTCTGCACTCTCTGGACTCACTGCAGTGCATCCCCAGTGGTGCCAGTGCACTCTCTGGACTCACTGCACTGCATCCCCAGTGATGCCAGTGCACTCTCTGGACTCACTGCACTGCATCCGCAGTGGTGCCAGTGCACTCTCTGGAGTCACTGCACTGCATCCCCAGTGGTGCCAGTGCACTCTCTGGACTCACTGCAGTGCATCCCCAGTGGTGCCAGTGCACTCTCTGGAATCACTGCAGTGCATCCCCAGTGGTGCCACTGCACTCTCTGGAGTCACTGCAGTGCATCCCCAGTGGTGCCAGTGCACTCTCTGGACTCACTGCATTGCATCACCAGTGGTGCCAGTGCACTCTCTGGACTCACTGCACTGCATCCCCAGTGGTGCCACTGCACTCTCTCGACTCACTGCACTGCATCCCCAGTGGTGCCAGGGCACTCTCCGGACTCACTGCAGTGCATCCCCAGTGGTGCCCGTGCACTCTCTGGACTCACTGCAGTGCATCCCCAGTGGTGCCAGTGCACTCTCTGCACTCAATGCACTGCATCCCCAGTGGTGCCAGTGCACTCTCTGGAGTCACTGCACTGCATCCCCAGTGGTGCCAGTGCACTCTCTGGACTCACTGCACTGCATCCCAAGTGGTGCCTGTGAAGTCTCTGGACTCACTGCAGTGCATCCCAAGTGGTGCCAGTGTAGTCTCTGGACTCTCTGCACTGCAACCCCAGTGGTGCCATTGCAATCTCAGGACTCACAGCAGTGCAGCTCCAGTTGGTGCCAGTGCACTACCTGGACTCACTGCACTGCATCCCCAGTGGTGCCAGTGCACTCTCTGGACTCACTGCATTGCATCCCCAGTGGTGCCAGTGCACTCTCTGGACTCACTGCAGTGCATCCCTTGTGGTGCCATTGCACTCTCAGGACTCACTGCACTGCATCCCCAGTGGTGCCAGTGCACTCTCTGGACTCACTGCAGTGCATCCCCAGTGGAGCCAGTGCACTCTCTGGACTAACTGCATTGCATCCCCAGTGGTGCCAGTGCACTCTCTGGACTCACTGCACTGCATCCCCAGTGGTGCCTGTGCACTCTCTGGACTCCCTGCACTGCATCCCCAGTGGTGCCAGTGCACTCTCTGCACTCACTGCACTGCATCCCCAGTGGTGCCAGTGCACTCTCTGGACTCACTGCACTGCATCCCCAGTGGTGCCAGTGCACTCTCTGGACTCACTGCACTGCATCAACAGTGGTGCCAGTGCACTCTCTGGACTCACTGCACTGCATCCCCAGTGGTGCCAGTGCACTCTCTGGACTCAATGCACTGCATCAACAGTGGTGCCAGTGCCCTCTCTGGACTCACTGCAGTCCATCACCAGTGGTGCCAGTGCACTCTCTGAGTCACTGCACTGCATGACCAGTGGTGCCAGTGCACTCTCTGGACTCAGTGCACTGCATCCCCAATGGTGCCAGTGCCCTCTCTGGACTCACTGCAGTGCATCCCCTTTTGTGCCAGTGCACTCTCTGGACTCACTGAACTGCATCCCCAGTGGTGCCTGTGCACTCTCTGGACTCACTGCAGTGCATCCCCTGTGGTGCCAGTGCACTCTCTGGACTCACTGCAGTGCATTCCCAGTGGTGCCAGTGCAGTCTCTGCACTCACTGCAGTGCATCTCCAGTGGTGCCAGTGCACTCTCTGGACTCACTGCACTGCATCCCCAGTGGGGCCAGTGCACTCTCTGGACTCACTGCACTGCATCACCAGTGGTGCCAGTGTAGTCTCTGGACTCACTGCAGTGCATCCCCAGTGGTGCCAGTGCAATCTCAGGACTCACTGCAGTGCAGCTCCAGTTGGTGCCAGTGCACTCTCTGCAGTCACTGCAGTGCATCCCCAGTGGTGCCAGTGCACTCTCTGGACTCACTGCAGTGAATCCCCAGTGGTGGCAGTGCACTCTCTGGAGTCACTGCAGTGTATCCCCAGTGGTGCCAGTGCACTCTCTGGACTCACTGAACTGCATCCCCAGTGGTGCCAGAGCACTCTCTGGACTCACTGCAGTGCATCCCCAGTGGTGCCAGTGCACTCTCTGGACTCACTGCACTGCATCGCCAGTGGTGCCAGTGCACTCTCTGCACTCACGGCACTGCATCCCCAGTGGTGCCCGTGCACTCTCTGGACTCACTGCACTGCATCCCCAGTGGTGCCAGTGCACTCTCTGGACTCACTGCACTGCATCCCCAGTGGTGCCAGTGCACTCTCTGGAGTCACAGCACTGCATTCCCAGTGGTGCCTCTGCACTCTCTGGACTCACTGCAGTGCATCCCCAGTGGTGCCAGTGCACTCTCTGGACTCACTGCACTGCATCCCCAGTGATGCCAGTGCACTCTCTGGACTCACTGCACTGCATCCGCAGTGGTGCCAGTGCACTCTCTGGACTCACTGCACTGCATCGCCAGTGGTGCCAGTGCACTCTCTGCACTCACGGCACTGCATCCCCAGTGGTGCCCGCGCACTCTCTGGACTCACTGCACTGCATCCCCAGTGGTGCCAGTGCACTCTCTGGACTCACTGCAGTGCATCCCCAGTGGTGCCAGTGCACTCTCTGGAGTCACAGCACTGCATCCCCAGTGGTGCCTCTGCACTCTCTGGACTCACTGCAGTGCATCCCCAGTGGTGCCAGTGCACTCTCTGGACTCACTGCACTGCATCCCCAGTGATGCCAGTGCACTCTCTGGACTCACTGCACTGCATCCGCAGTGGTGCCAGTGCACTCTCTGGAGTCACTGCACTGCATCCCCAGTGGTGCCAGTGCACTCTCTGGACTCACTGCAGTGCATCCCCAGTGGTGCCAGTGCACTCTCTGGAATCACTGCAGTGCATCCCCAGTGGTGCCACTGCACTCTCTGGAGTCACTGCAGTGCATCCCCAGTGGTGCCAGTGCACTCTCTGGACTCACTGCATTGCATCCCCAGTGGTGCCACTGCACTCTCTGGACTCACTGCACTGCATCCCCAGTGGTGCCAGGGCACTCTCCGGACTCACTGCAGTGCATCCCCAGTGGTGCCCGTGCACTCTCTGAACTCACTGCAGTGCATCCCCAGTGGTGCCAGTGCACTCTCTGCACTCAATGCACTGCATCCCCAGTGGTGCCAGTGCACTCTCTGGAGTCACTGCACTGCATCCCCAGTGGTGCCAGTGCACTCTCTGGACTCACTGCAGTGAATCCCCGGTGGTGCCAGTGCACTCTCTGGACTCATTGCAGTGCATCCCCAGTGGTGCCAGTGCACTCTCTGGACTCACTGAACTGCATCCCCAGTTGTGCCAGTGCACTCTCGGGACTCACTGCACTGCATCCCCAGTGGTGCCAGTGCACTCTCTGGACTCACTGCACTGCATCCCCACTGGTGCCAGTGCACTCTCTGGACTCACTGCAGTGCATCCCCTGTGGAGCCTGTGCAGTCTCTGCACTCACTGCAGTGCATCTCCAGTGGTGCCAGTGCACTCTCTGGACTCACTGCAGTGCATCCCTACTGGTGCCTGTGCACTCTCTGGACTCACTGCACTGCATCCCCAGTGGTCCAGTGCACTCTCTGTAGTCACTGCGCTTCATTCCCAGTGGTGCCAGTGCACTCACTGGATTCACTGCACTGCCTCCCCAATGGTGACAGTGCACTCTCTGGACTCACTGCACTGCACCACCAGTGGTGCCAGTGCATCTCTGGACTCACTGCAGTGTATCCCCTGTGGTGCCAGGGCACTCTGTGGACTCACTGCACTGCATCCCCAGTGGTGCCAGTGCACTCTCTGGACTAACTGCAGTGGATCCCCAGTGGTGCCAGTGCACTCTCTGGAGTCACTGCACTGCATGAACAGTGGTGCCAGTGCACTCTCTGGAGTCACTGCAGTGCATCCCCAGTGGTGCCAGTGCACTCTCTGGACTCACTGCAGTGCATCCCCAGTGGTGCCAGTGCACTCTCTGGACTCACTGCACTGCATCCCCAGTGGGGCCAGTGCACTCTCTGGACTCACTGCATTGCATGAACAGGGGTGCCAGTGCACTCTCTGGACTCACTGCACTGCATCCCCAGTGGTGCCAGTGCACTCTCTGGACTCACTGCCGTGCATCCCCAGTGGTGCCAGTGCAATCTCAGAACTCACTGCAGTGCATCTCCAGTTGGTGCCAGTGCAGTCTCTGGACTCACTGCACTGCATCCCCAGTGGTGCCAGTGCACTCTCTGGACTCACTGTAGTGCATCCCCAGTGGTGGCAGTGCACTCTCTGGAGTCACTGCAGTGTAATCCCAGTGGTGCCAGTGCACTCTCTGGACTCACTGAACTGCATCCCCAGTGGTGCCAGAGCACTCTCTGGACTCACTGCAGTGCATCCCCAGTGGTGCCAGTGCACTCTCTGGACTCACTGCACTGCATCCCCAGTGGTGCCAGTGCACTCTCTGCACTCACGGTACTGCATCACCAGTCGTGCCAGTGCACTCTCTGGACTCATTGCACTGCATCCCCAGTGGTGACAGTGCACTCTCTGGACTCACTGCACTGCATCCCCAGTGGTGCCAGTGCACTCTCTGGACTCACTGCACTGCATCCCCGGTGCTGACAGTGCACTCTCTGGACTCACTGCATTGCATCTCCAGTGGTGCCAGTGCACTCTCTGGACTCACTGCAGTGCATCCCCAGTGGTGCCAGGGCACTCTCCGGACTCACTGCAGTTCATCCGCAGTGGTGCCAGTGCACTCTTTCGAGTCACTGCACTGCATCCCCATTAGTGCCAGTGCATTCTCTGGACTCATTGCAGTGCATCCCCACTGGTGCCAGTGCACTCTCTAGACTCACTGCAGTGCATCCCCAGTGGTGCCAGTGCACTCTCTTTGGACTCACTACAGTGCATCCCCAGTGGTGCCAGTGCACTCTCTGGACTCACGGCACTGCATCCCCAGTGGTGCCTGTGCACTCTCTGGACTCACTGCAGTGGATCCCCAGTGGTTCCAGTGCACTCTCTGGACTCACTGCAGTGCATCCCCAGTGGTGCCAGTGCACTCTCTGGACTCACTGCACTGCATCCCCAGTGGTGCCAGTGCACTCTCTGCACTCACGGTACTGCATCACCAGTCGTGCCAGTGCACTCTCTGGACTCATTGCACTGCATCCCCAGTGGTGACAGTGCACTCTCTGGACTCACTGCACTGCATCCCCAGTGGTGCCAGTGCACTCTCTGGACTCACTGCACTGCATCCCCGGTGCTGACAGTGCACTCTCTGGACTCACTGCATTGCATCTCCAGTGGTGCCAGTGCACTCTCTGGACTCACTGCAGTGCATCCCCAGTGGTGCCAGGGCACTCTCCGGACTCACTGCAGTTCATCCGCAGTGGTGCCAGTGCACTCTTTCGAGTCACTGCACTGCATCCCCATTAGTGCCAGTGCATTCTCTGGACTCATTGCAGTGCATCCCCAGTGGTGCCAGTGCACTCTCTAGACTCACTGCAGTGCATCCCCAGTGGTGCCAGTGCACTCTCTTTGGACTCACTACAGTGCATCCCCAGTGGTGCCAGTGCACTCTCTGGACTCACTGCACTGCATCCCCAGTGGTGCCTGTGCACTCTCTGGACTCACTGCAGTGGATCCCCAGTGGTTCCAGTGCACTCTCTGGACTCACTGCACTGCATCCCCAGTGGTGCCAGTGCACTCTCTGGACTCACTGCAGTGCAGCCCCTGAGGTGCCAGTGCACTCTCTGGACTCACTGAACTGCATCCCCAGTGGTGCCAGTGCACTCTCTGAACTCACTGCACTGCATCCCCAGTTTTGCCAGTGCACTCTCTGGACTCACTGCAGTGCATCCCCAGTGGTGCCAGTGCACTCTCTGGACTCACTGGACTGCATCCCCAGGGGTGCCAGTTCACTCTCTGGTGTCACTGCACTGCATCCCCAGTGGTGCCTGAGCAGTCTCTGGACTCACTGCACTGCATCCCCAGTGATGCCAGTGCACTCTCTGGACTCACTGAACTGCATCCCCAGTGGTGCCAGTGCACTCTCTATGCTCACTGCACTACATCCCCAGTGGTGCCTATGCAGTCTCTGGACTCACTGCACTGCATCCCCAGTGATGCCAGTGCACTCTCTGGACTCACTGCAGTGCAGCCCCTGAGGTGCCAGTGTACTCTCTGGACTCACTGCACTGCATCCCCAGTGGTGCCTGTGCAGTCTCTGGACTCACTGCACTGCATCCCCTGTGGAGCCAGTGCACTCTCTGGACTCACTGCAGTGCAGCCCCTGAGGTGCCAGTGCACTCTCTGGACTCACTGCACTGCATCCCCAGTGGTGCCAGTGCACTCTCTGGACTCACTGCAGTGCATCCCCAGTGGTGCCAGTGCACTCTCTGGACTCACTGCAGTGCAGCCCAGTGGTGCCAGTGCACTCTCTGGACTCACTGCACTGCATCCCCAGTTGTGCCAGTGCACTCTCTGGACTCACTGCAGTGCATCACCAGTGGTGCCAGTGCACTCTCTGGACTCACTGCACTGCATCCCCAGGGGTGCCAGTACACTCTCTGGTGTCACGGCACTGCATCCCCAGTGGTGCCTGTGCAGTCTCTGGACTCACTGCAGTGCATCCCCAGTGATGCCAGTGCACTCTCTGGACTCACTGCACTGCATCCCCAGTGGTGCCAGTGCACTCTCTGGACTCACTGCACTGCATCCCCAGTGGTGCCTGTGCACTCTGTGGACTCACTGAACTGCATCTCCAGTGGTGCCAGTGTACTCTCTGCACTCACTGCACTGCATCCCCAGTGGTGCCAGTGCAATCTCTGTACTCACTGCACTGCATCCCCAGTGGTTCAAGTGCACTCTCTGGACTCACGGCACTGCATCACCAGTGGTGCCAGAGCACTCTCTGGACTCACTGCAGTGCATCCCCAGTGGTGCCAGTGCACTCTCTGGACTCACTGCACTGCATCGCCAGTGGTGCCAGTGCACTCTCTGCACTCACGGCACTGCATCCCCAGTGGTGCCCGTGCACACTCTGGACTCACTGCACTGCATCCCCAGTGGTGCCAGTGCACTCTCTGGACTCACTGCAGTGCATCCCCAGTGGTGCCAGTGCACTCTCTGGAGTCACAGCACTGCATCCCCAGTGGTGCCTCTGCACTCTCTGGACTCACTGCAGTGCATCCCCAGTGGTGCCAGTGCACTCTCTGGACTCACTGCACTGCATCCGCAGTGGTGCCAGTGCACTCTCTGGACTCACTGCACTGCATCGCCAGTTGTGCCAGTGCACTCTCTGCACTCACGGCACTGCATCCCCAGTGGTGCCCGTGCACTCTCTGGACTCACTGCAGTGCATCCCCAGTGGTGCCAGTGCACTCTCTGGACTCACTGCAGTGCATCCCCAGTGGTGCCAGTGCACTCTCTGGAGTCACAGCACTGCATCCCCAGTGGTGCCTCTGCACTCTCTGGACTCACTGCAGTGCATCCCCAGTGGTGCCAGTGCACTCTCTGGACTCACTGCACTGCATCCCCAGTGATGCCAGTGCACTCTCTGGACTCACTGCACTGCATCCGCAGTGGTGCCAGTGCACTCTCTGGAGTCACTGCACTGCATCCCCAGTGGTGCCAGTGCACTCTCTGAAATCACTGCACTGCATCCCCAGTGGTGCCACTGCACTCTCTGGACTCACTGCAGTGCATCCCCAGTGGTGCCAGTGCACTCTCTGGAATCACTGCACTGCATCCCCAGTGGTGCCACTGCACTCTCTGGAGTCACTGCAGTGCATCCCCAGTGGTGCCAGTGCACTCTCTGGACTCACTGCAGTGCATCCCCAGTGGTGCCAGTGCACTCTCTGGACTCACTGCACTGCATCCCCAGTGGTGCCACTGCACTCTCTGGACTCACTGCACTGCATCACCATTGGTGCCAGGGCACTCTCCGGACTCACTGCAGTGCATCCCCAGTGGTGCCCGTGCACTCTCTGGAATCACTGCAGTGCATCCCCAGTGGTGCCAGTGCACTCTGTGGACTCAATGCAGTGCAACCCCAGTGGTGCCAGTGCACTCTCTGCACTCAATGCACTGCATCCCCAGTGGTGCCAGTGCACTCTCTGGAGTCACTGCACTGCATCCCCAGTGGTGCCAGTGCACTCTCTGGACTCACTGCAGTGAATCCCCAGTGGTGCCAGTGCACTCTCTGGACTCATTGCAGTGCATCCCCAGTTGTGCCAGTGCACTCTCGGGACTCACTGCACTGCATCCCCAGTGGTGCCAGTGCACTCTCTGGACTCACTGCACTGCATCCCCACCGGTGCCAGTGCACTCTCTGGACTCACTGCAATGCATCCCCTGTGGAGCCAGTGCAGTCTCTGCACTCACTGCAGTGCATCTCCAGTGGTGCCAGTGCACTCTCTGGACTCACTGCAGTGCATCCCTACTGGTGCCTGTGCACTCTCTGGACTCACTGCACTGCATCCCCAGTGGTGCCAGTGCACTCTCTGTAGTCACTGCGCTGCATTCCCAGTGGTGCCAGTGCACTCTCTGGATTCACTGCACTGCCTCCCCAATGGTGACAGTGCACTCTCTGGACTCACTGCACTGCACCACCAGTGGTGCCAGTGCACTCTCTGGACTCACTGCAGTGTATCCCCTGTGGTGCCAGGGCACTCTGTGCACTCACTGCACTGCATCCCCAGTGGTGCCAGTGCACTCTCTGGACTAACTGCAGTGGATCCCCAGTGGTGCCAGTGCACTCTCTGGAGTCACTGCACTGCATCAACAGTGGTGCCAGTGCACTCTCTGGAGTCACTGCAGTGCATCCCCAGTGGTGCCAGTGCACTCTCTGGACTCACTGCAGTGCATCCCCAGTGGTGCCAGTGCACTCTCTGGACTCACTGCAATGCATCCCCAGTGGGGCCAGTGCACTCTCTGGACTCACTGCACTGCATCCCCAGTGGTGCCAGTACACTCTCTGGACTCACTGCAGTGCATCCCCAGTGGTGCCAGTGCACTCTCTGGAGTCACTGCACTGCATCAACAGTGCTGCCAGTGCACTCTCTGGACTCACTGCACTGCATCCCCAGTGGTGCCAGTGCACTCTCTGGACTCACTGCATTGAATCCCCGCTGGTGCCAGTGCACTCTCTGGACTCACTGCACTGCATCCCCAGTGGTGCCAGTTCACTCTCTGGACTCACTGCACTGCATCCCCAGTGGTGCCAGTGCACTCTCTGGACTCACTGCACTGCATCGCAAGTGGTGCCTGTGAAGTCTCTGGACTCACTGCAGTGCATCCCCAGTGGTGTCAGTGTAGTCTCTGGACTCACTGCACTGCAACCCCAGTGGTGCCAGTGCAATCTCAGGACTCACAGCAGTGCAGCTCCAGTTGGTGCCAGTGCACTACCTGGACTCACTGCACTGCATCCCCAGTGGTGCCAGTGCACTCTCTGGACTCACTGCAGTGCATCACCAGTGGTGCCAGTGCACTCTCTGGACTCACTGCAGTGCATCCCTTGTGGTGCCATTGCACTCTCAGGACTCACTGCACTGCATCCCCAGTGGTGCCAGTGCACTCTCTGGACTCACTGCACTGCATCCCCAGTGGAGCCAGTGCACTCTCTGGACTAACTGTATTGCATCCCCAGTGGTGCCAGTGCACTCTCTGGACTCACTGCACTGCATCCCCAGTGGTGCCTGTGCACTCTCTGGACTCACTGTAGTGCATCCCCAGTGCTGACAGTGCACTCTCTGGACTCAGTGCACTGCATCCCCAGTGGTGCCAGTGCACTCTCTGGACTCAGTGCACTACATCCCCAGTGGTGCCAGAGCACTCTCTGGACTCACTGCAGTGCATCCCCAGTGGTGCCAGTGCACTCTCTGGACTCCCTGCACTGCATCCCCAGTGGTGCCAGTGCACTCTCTGCACTCACTGCACTGCATCCCCAGTGGTGCCAGTGCACTCTCTGGACTCACTGCACTGCATCCCCAGTGGTGCCAGTGCACTCTCTGGACTCACTGCACTGCATCAACAGTGGTGCCAGTGCACTCTCTGGACTCACTGCACTGTATCCCCAGGGTGCCAGTTTAGTCTCTGGACTCACTGCAGTGCATCCCCGGTGGTGCCACTGCACTCTCTGGACTCAGTGCACTGCATCCCCAATGGTGCCAGTGCCCTCTCTGGACTCACTGCAGTGCATCACCTTTTGTGCCAGTTTAGTCTCTGGACTCACTGCAGTGCATCCCCAGTGGTGCCAGTGCACTCTCTGGACTCAGTGCACTGCATCCCCAATGGTGCCAGTGCCCTCTCTGGAGTCACTGCAGTGCATCCCCAGTGGTGCCAGTGCACTCTCTGGACTCACTGCAGTGCATCCCCAGTGGTGCCTGTGCACTCTCTGGACTCACTGCAGTGCATCCCCTGTGGTGCCAGTGCACTCTCTGGACTCACTGCAGTGCATTCCCAGTGGTGCCAGTGCAGTCTCTGCACTCACTGCAGTGCATCTCCAGTGGTGCCAGTGCACTCTCTGGACTCACTGCAGTGCATCCCCAGTGGTGCCTGTGCACTCTCTGGACTCACTGCACTGCATCCCCAGTGGGGCCAGTGCACTCTCTGGACTCACTGCACTGCATCACCAGTGGTGCCAGTGTAGTCTCTGGACTCACTGCAGTGCATCCCCAGTGGTGCCAGTGCAATCTCAGGACTCACTGCAGTGCAGCTCCAGTTGGTGCCAGTGCACTCTCTGGAGTCACTGCAGTGCATCCCCCGTGGTGCCAGTGCACTCTCTGGACTCACTGCAGTGAATCCCCAGTGGTGGCAGTGCACTCTCTGGAGTCACTGCAGTGTATCCCCAGTGGTGCCAGTGCACTCTCTGGACTCACTGAACTGCATCCCCAGTGGTGCCAGAGCACTCTCTGGACTCAATGCAGTGCATTCCCAGTGGTGCCAGTGCACTCTCTGGACTCACTGCACTGCATCGCCAGTGGTGCCAGTGCACTCTCTGCACTCACGGCACTGCATCCCCAGTGGTGCCCGTGCACTCTCTGGACTCACTGCACTGCATCCCCAGTGGTGCCAGTGCACTCTCTGGACTCACTGCAGTGCATCCCCAGTTGTGCCAGTGCACTCTCTGGAGTCACAGCACTGCATCCCCAGTGGTGCCTCTGCACTCTCTGGACTCACTGCAGTGCATCCCCAGTGGTGCCAGTGCACTCTCTGGACTCACTGCACTGCATCCCCAGTGATGCCAGTGCACTCTCTGGACTCACTGCACTGCATCCGCAGTGGTGCCAGTGCACTCTCTGGAGTCACTGCACTGCATCCCCAGTGGTGCCAGTGCACTCTCTGGACTCACTGCAGTGCATCCCCAGTGGTGCCAGTGCACTCTCTGGAATCACTGCAGTGCATCCCCAGTGGTGCCAGTGCACTCTCTGGACTCACTGCAGTGCATCCCCAGTGGTGCCAGTGCACTCTCTGGACTCACTGCATTGCATCCCCAGTGGTGCCAGTGCACTCTCTGGACTCACTGCACTGCATCCCCAGTGGTGCCACTGCACTCTCTGGACTCACTGCACTGCATCCCCAGTGGTGCCAGGGCACTCTCCGGACTCACTGCAGTGCATCCCCAGTGGTGCCCGTGCACTCTCTGGACTCACTGCAGTGCATCCCCAGTGGTGCCAGTGCACTCTCTGCACTCAATGCACTGCATCCCCAGTGGTGCCAGTGCACTCTCTGGAGTCACTGCACTGCATCCCCAGTGGTGCCAGTGCACTCTCTGGACTCACTGCAGTGAATCCCCGGTGGTGCCAGTGCACTCTCTGGACTCATTGCAGTGCATCCCCAGTGGTGCCAGTGCACTCTCTGGACTCACTGAACTGCATCCCCAGTTGTGCCAGTACACTCTCGGGACTCACTGCACTGCATCCCCAGTGGTGCCAGTGCACTCTCTGGACTCACTGCACTGCATCCCCACTGGTGCCAGTGCACTCTCTGGACTCACTGCAATGCATCCCCTGTGGAGCCAGTGCAGTCTCTGCACTCACTGCAGTGCATCTCCAGTGGTGCCAGTGCACTCTCTGGACTCACTGCACTGCATCCCTACTGGTGCCTGTGCACTCTCTGGACCCACTGCACTGCATCCCCAGTGGTGCCAGTGCACTCTCTGTAGTCACTGCGCTGCATTCCCAGTGGTGCCAGTGCACTCTCTGGATTCACTGCACTGCCTCCCCAATGGTGACAGTGCACTCTCTGGACTCACTGCACTGCACCACCAGTGGTGCCAGTGCATCTCTGGACTCACTGCAGTGTATCCCCTGTGGTGCCAGGGCACTCTGTGGACTCAGTGCACTGCATCCCCAGTGGTGCCAGTGCACTCTCTGGACTAACTGCAGTGGATCCCCAGTGGTGCCAGTGCACTCTCTGGAGTCACTGCACTGCATCAACAGTGGTGCCAGTGCACTCTCTGGAGTCACTGCAGTGCATCCCCAGTGGTGCCAGTGCACTCTCTGGACTCACTGCACTGCATCCCCAGTGGTGCCAGTGCACTCTCTGGACTCACTGCACTGCATCCCCAGTGGGGCCAGTGCACTCTCTGGACTCACTGCATTGCATGAACAGGGGTGCCAGTGCACTCTCTGGACTCACTGCACTGCATCCCCAGTGGTGCCAGTGTAGTCTCTGGACTCACTGCCGTGCATCCCCAGTGGTGCCAGTGCAATCTCAGAACTCACTGCAGTGCATCTCCAGTTGGTGCCAGTGCAGTCTCTGGACTCACTGCACTGCATCCCCAGTGGTGCCAGTGCACTCTCTGGACTCACTGTAGTGCATCCCCAGTGGTGGCAGTGCACTCTCTGGAGTCACTGCAGTGTATTCCCAGTGGTGCCAGTGCACTCTCTGGACTCACTGAACTGCATCCCCAGTGGTGCCAGAGCACTCTCTGGACTCACTGCAGTGCATCCCCAGTGGTGCCAGTGCACTCTCTGGATTCACTGCACTGCATCGCCAGTGGTGCCAGTGCACTCTCTGCACTCACGGTACTGCATCACCAGTCGTGCCAGTGCACTCTCTGGACTCATTGCACTGCATCCCCAGTGGTGACAGTGCACTCTCTGGACTCACTGCACTGCATCCCCAGTGGTGCCAGTGCACTCTCTGGACTCACTGCACTGCATCCCCGGTGCTGACAGTGCACTCTCTGGACTCACTGCATTGCATCTCCAGTGGTGCCAGTGCACTCTCTGGACTCACTGCACTGCATCCCCAGTGGTGCCAGTGCACTCTCTGGACTCACTGCACTGCATCCCCAGTGGTGCCAGGGCACTCTCCGGACTCACTGCAGTTCATCCGCAGTGGTGCCAGTGCACTCTTTCGAGTCACTGCACTGCATCCCCATTAGTGCCAGTGCATTCTCTGGACTCATTGCAGTGCATCCCCAGTGGTGCCAGTGCACTCTCTAGACTCACTGCAGTGCATCCCCAGTGGTGCCAGTGCACTCTCTTTGGACTCACTGCAGTGCATCCCCAGTGGTGCCAGTGCACTCTCTGGACTCACTGCACTGCATCCCCAGTGGTGCCAGTGCACTCTCTGGACTCACTGCAGTGGATCCCCAGTGGTTCCAGTGCACTCTCTGGACTCACTGCACTGCATCCCCAGTGGTGCCAGTGCACTCTCTGCACTCACTGCACTGCATCCCCAGTGTTCCCAGAGCACTCTCTGGACTCACCGAGGTGCATCCCCAGAAGTGCCAGTGCACTCTCTGGACTCACTGCAGTGCATCCCCAGTGGTGCCAGTGCACTCTCTGGACTCACTGCAGTGCAGCCCCTGAGGTGCCAGTGCACTCTCTGGACTCACTGGACTGCATCCCCAGTGCTGCCAGTGCACTCTCTGAACTCACTGCACTGCATCCCCAGTTTTGCCAGTGCACTCTCTGCACTCACTGCAGTGCATCCCCAGTGGTGCCAGTGCACTCTCTGGACTCACAGCACTGCATCCCCAGGGGTGCCAGTTCACTCTCTGGTGTCACTGCACTGCATCCCCAGTGGTGCCTGAGCAGTCTCTGGACTCACTGCACTGCATCCCCAGTGATGCCAGTGCACTCTCTGGACTCACTGAACTGCATCCCCAGTGGTGCCAGTGCACTCTCTATGCTCACTGCACTACATCCCCAGTGGTGCCTGTGCAGTCTCTGGACTCACTGCACTGAATCCCCAGTGATGCCAGTGCACTCTCTGGACTCACTGCAGTGCAGCCCCTGAGGTGCCAGTGTACTCTCTGGACTCACTGCACTGCATCCCCAGTGGTGCCTGTGCAGTCTCTGGACTCACTGCACTGCATCCCCTGTGGAGCCAGTGCACTCTCTGGACTCACTGCAGTGCAGCCCCTGAGGTGCCAGTGCACTCTCTGGACTCACTGCACTGCATCCCCAGTGGTGCCAGTGCACTCTCTGGACTCACTGCACTGCATCCCCTGTGGAGCCAGTGCACTCTCTGGACTCACTGCAGTGCAGCCCAGTGGTGCCAGTGCACTCTCTGGACTCACTGCACTGCATCCCCAGTTGTGCCAGTGCACTCTCTGGACTCACTGCAGTGCATCACCAGTGGTGCCAGTGCACTCTCTGGACTCACTGCACTGCATCCCCAGGGGTGCCAGTACACTCTCTGGCGTCACGGCACTGCATCCCCAGTGGTGCCTGTGCAGTCTCTGGACTCACTGCAGTGCATCCGCAGTGATGCCAGTGCACTCTCTGGACTCACAGCACTGCATCCCCAGTGGTGCCAGTGCACTCTCTGGACTCACTGCACTGCATCCCCAGTGGTGCCTGTGCACTCTGTGGACTCACTGTACTGCATCTCCAGTGGTGCCAGTGTACTCTCTGCACTCACTGCACTGCATCCCCAGTGGTGCCAGTGCAATCTCTGTACTCACTGCACTGCATCCCCAGTGGTTCAAGTGCACTCTCTGGACTCACGGCACTGCATCACCAGTGGTGCCAGAGCACTCTCTGGACTCACTGCAGTGCATCCCCAGTGGTGCCAGTGCACTCTCTGGACTCACTGCACTGCATCGCCAGTGGTGCCAGTGCACTCTCTGCACTCACGGCACTGCATCTCCAGTGGTGCCCGTGCACACTCTGGACTCACTGCACTGCATCCCCAGTGGTGCCAGTGCACTCTCTGGAGTCACAGCACTGCATCCCCAGTGGTGCCTCTGCACTCTCTGGACTCACTGCAGTGCATCCCCAGTGGTGCCAGTGCACTCTCTGGACTCACTGCACTGCATCCGCAGTGGTGCCAGTGCACTCTCTGGAGTCACTGCACTGCATCCCCAGTGGTGCCAGTGCACTCTCTGCACTCACGGCACTGCATCCCCAGTGGTGCCCGTGCACTCTCTGGACTCACTGCACTGCATCCCCAGTGGTGCCAGTGCACTCTCTGGACTCACTGCAGTGCATCCCCAGTGGTGCCAGTGCACTCTCTGGAGTCACAGCACTGCATCCCCAGTGGTGCCTCTGCACTCTCTGGACTCACTGCAGTGCATCCCCAGTGGTGCCAGTGCACTCTCTGGACTCACTGCACTGCATCCCCAGTGATGCCAGTGCACTCTCTGGACTCACTGCACTGCATCCGCAGTGGTGCCAGTGCACTCTCTGGAGTCACTGCACTGCATCCCCAGTGGTGCCAGTGCACTCTCTGGACTCACTGCAGTGCATCCCCAGTGGTGCCAGTGAACTCTCTGGAATCACTGCAGTGCATCCCCAGTGGTGCCACTGCACTCTCTGGAGTCACTGCAGTGCATCCCCAGTGGTGCCAGTGCACTCTCTGGACTCACTGCATTGCATCCCCAGTGGTGCCAGTGCACTCTCTGGACTCACTGCACTGCATCACCATTGGTGCCAGGGCACTCTCCGGACTCACTGCAGTGCATCCCCAGTGGTGCCCGTGCACTCTCTGGACTCACTGCAGTGCATCCCCAGTGGTGCCAGTGCACTCTGTGGACTCAATGCAGTGCAACCCCAGTGGTGCCAGTGCACTCTCTGCACTCAATGCACTGCATCCCCAGTGGTGCCAGTGCACTCTCTGGAGTCACTGCACTGCATCCCCAGTGGTGCCAGTGCACTCTCTGGACTCACTGCAGTGAATCCCCAGTGGTGCCAGTGCACTCTCTGGACTCATTGCAGTGCATCCCCAGTGGTGCCAGTGCACTCTCTGGACTCACTGAACTGCATCCCCAGTTGTGCCAGTGCACTCTCGGGACTCACTGCACTGCATCCCCAGTGGTGCCAGTGCACTCTCTGGACTCACTGCACTGCATCCCCACTGGTGCCAGTGCACTCTCTGGACTCACTGCAATGCATCCCCTGTGGAGCCAGTGCAGTCTCTGCACTCACTGCAGTGCATCTCCAGTGGTGCCAGTGCACTCTCTGGACTCACTGCAGTGCATCCCTACTGGTGCCTGTGCACTCTCTGGACTCACTGCACTGCATCCCCAGTGGTGCCAGTGCACTCTCTGTAGTCACTGCGCTGCATTCCCAGTGGTGCCAGTGCACTCTCTGGATTCACTGCACTGCCTCCCCAATGGTGACAGTGCACTCTCTGGACTCACTGCACTGCACCACCAGTGGTGCCAGTGCACTCTCTGGACTCACTGCAGTGTATCCCCTGTGGTGCCAGGGCACTCTGTGCACTCACTGCACTGCATCCCCAGTGGTGCCAGTGCACTCTCTGGACTAACTGCAGTGGATCCCCAGTGGTGCCAGTGCACTCTCTGGAGTCACTGCACTGCATCAACAGTGGTGCCAGTGCACTCTCTGGAGTCACTGCAGTGCATCCCCAGTGGTGCCAGTGCACTCTCTGGACTCACTGCAGTGCATCCCCAGTGGTGCCAGTGCACTCTCTGGACTCACTGCAGTGCATCCCCAGTGGTACCAGTGCACTCTCTGGACTCACTGCACTGCATCCCCAGTGGTGCCAGTACACTCTCTGGACTCACTGCAGTGCATCCCCAGTGGTGCCAGTGCACTCTCTGGACTCACTGCACTGTATCCCCAGGGTGCCAGTTTAGTCTCTGGACTCACTGCAGTGCATCCCCAGTGGTGCCACTGCACTCTCTGGACTCAGTGCACTGCATCCCCAATGGTGCCAGTGCCCTCTCTGGACTCACTGCAGTGCATCACCTTTTGTGCCAGTTTAGTCTCTGGACTCACTGCAGTGCATCCCCAGTGGTGCCAGTGCACTCTCTGGACTCAGTGCACTGCATCCCCAATGGTGCCAGTGCCCTCTCTGGACTCACTGCAGTGCATCCCCTTTTGTGCCAGTGCACTCTCTGGACTCACTGAACTGCATCCCCAGTGGTGCCTGTGCACTCTCTGGACTCACTGCACTGCATCACCAGTGGTGCCAGTGCACTCTCTGTACTCACTGCAGTGCATCCCCAGTGGTGCCAGTGCAATCTCAGGACTCACTGCAGTGCAGCTCCAGTTGGTGCCAGTGCACTCTCTGGAGTCACTGCAGTGCATCCCCCGTGGTGCCAGTGCACTCTCTGGACTCACTGCAGTGAATCCCCTGTGGTGGCAGTGCACTCTCTGGAGTCACTGCAGTGTATCCCCAGTGGTGCCAGTGCACTCTCTGGACTCACTGAACTGCATCCCCAGTGGTGCCAGAGCACTCTCTGGACTCAATGCAGTGCATCCCCAGTGGTGCCAGTGCACTCTCTGGACTCACTGCACTGCATCGCCAGTGGTGCCAGTGCACTCTCTGCACTCACGGCACTGCATCCCCAGTGGTGCCCGTGCACTCTCTGGACTCACTGCACTGCATCCCCAGTGGTGCCAGTGCACTCTCTGGACTCACTGCAGTGCATCCCCAGTGGTGCCAGTGCACTCTCTGGAGTCACAGCACTGCATCCCCACTGGTGCCTCTGCACTCTCTGGACTCACTGCAGTGCATCCCCAGTGGTGCCAGTGCACTCTCTGGACTCACTGCAGTGCATCCCCAGTGGTGCCAGTGCACTCTCTGGAGTCACAGCACTGCATCCCCAGTGGTGCCTCTGCACTCTCTGGACTCACTGCAGTGCATCCCCAGTGGTGCCAGTGCACTCTCTGGACTCACTGCACTGCATCCCCAGTGATGCCAGTGCACTCTCTGGACTCACTGCACTGCATCCGCAGTGGTGCCAGTGCACTCTCTGGAGTCACTGCACTGCATCCCCAGTGGTGCCAGTGCACTCTCTGAAATCACTGCACTGCATCCCCAGTGGTGCCACTGCACTCTCTGGACTCACTGCAGTGCATCCCCAGTGGTGCCAGTGCACTCTCTGGAATCACTGCACTGCATCCCCAGTGGTGCCACTGCACTCTCTGGAGTCACTGCAGTGCATCCCCAGTGGTGCCAGTGCACTCTCTGGACTCACTGCAGTGCATCCCCAGTGGTGCCAGTGCACTCTCTGGACTCACTGCACTGCATCCCCAGTGGTGCCACTGCACTCTCTGGACTCACTGCACTGCATCACCATTGGTGCCAGGGCACTCTCCGGACTCACTGCAGTGCATCCCCAGTGGTGCCCGTGCACTCTCTGGAATCACTGCAGTGCATCCCCAGTGGTGCCAGTGCACTCTGTGGACTCAATGCAGTGCAACCCCAGTGGTGCCAGTGCACTCTCTGCACTCAATGCACTGCATCCCCAGTGGTGCCAGTGCACTCTCTGGAGTCACTGCACTGCATCCCCAGTGGTGCCAGTGCACTCTCTGGACTCACTGCAGTGAATCCCCAGTGGTGCCAGTGCACTCTCTGGACTCATTGCAGTGCATCCCCAGTTGTGCCAGTGCACTCTCGGGACTCACTGCACTGCATCCCCAGTGGTGCCAGTGCACTCTCTGGACTCACTGCACTGCATCCCCACCGGTGCCAGTGCACTCTCTGGACTCACTGCAATGCATCCCCTGTGGAGCCAGTGCAGTCTCTGCACTCACTGCAGTGCATCTCCAGTGGTGCCAGTGCACTCTCTGGACTCACTGCAGTGCATCCCTACTGGTGCCTGTGCACTCTCTGGACTCACTGCACTGCATCCCCAGTGGTGCCAGTGCACTCTCTGTAGTCACTGCGCTGCATTCCCAGTGGTGCCAGTGCACTCTCTGGATTCACTGCACTGCCTCCCCAATGGTGACAGTGCACTCTCTGGACTCACTGCACTGCACCACCAGTGGTGCCAGTGCACTCTCTGGACTCACTGCAGTGTATCCCCTGTGGTGCCAGGGCACTCTGTGCACTCACTGCACTGCATCCCCAGTGGTGCCAGTGCACTCTCTGGACTAACTGCAGTGGATCCCCAGTGGTGCCAGTGCACTCTCTGGAGTCACTGCACTGCATCAACAGTGGTGCCAGTGCACTCTCTGGAGTCACTGCAGTGCATCCCCAGTGGTGCCAGTGCACTCTCTGGACTCACTGCAGTGCATCCCCAGTGGTGCCAGTGCACTCTCTGGACTCACTGCAATGCATCCCCAGTGGGGCCAGTGCACTCTCTGGACTCACTGCACTGCATCCCCAGTGGTGCCAGTACACTCTCTGGACTCACTGCAGTGCATCCCCAGTGGTGCCAGTGCACTCTCTGGAGTCACTGCACTGCATCAACAGTGCTGCCAGTGCACTCTCTGGACTCACTGCACTGCATCCCCAGTGGTGCCAGTGCACTCTCTGGACTCACTGCATTGAATCCCCGCTGGTGCCAGTGCACTCTCTGGACTCACTGCACTGCATCCCCAGTGGTGCCAGTTCACTCTCTGGACTCACTGCACTGCATCCCCAGTGGTGCCAGTGCACTCTCTGGACTCACTGCACTGCATCGCAAGTGGTGCCTGTGAAGTCTCTGGACTCACTGCAGTGCATCCCCAGTGGTGTCAGTGTAGTCTCTGGACTCACTGCACTGCAACCCCAGTGGTGCCAGTGCAATCTCAGGACTCACAGCAGTGCAGCTCCAGTTGGTGCCAGTGCACTACCTGGACTCACTGCACTGCATCCCCAGTGGTGCCAGTGCACTCTCTGGACTCACTGCAGTGCATCACCAGTGGTGCCAGTGCACTCTCTGGACTCACTGCAGTGCATCCCTTGTGGTGCCATTGCACTCTCAGGACTCACTGCACTGCATCCCCAGTGGTGCCAGTGCACTCTCTGGACTCACTGCACTGCATCCCCAGTGGAGCCAGTGCACTCTCTGGACTAACTGTATTGCATCCCCAGTGGTGCCAGTGCACTCTCTGGACTCACTGCACTGCATCCCCAGTGGTGCCTGTGCACTCTCTGGACTCACTGTAGTGCATCCCCAGTGCTGACAGTGCACTCTCTGGACTCAGTGCACTGCATCCCCAGTGGTGCCAGTGCACTCTCTGGACTCAGTGCACTACATCCCCAGTGGTGCCAGAGCACTCTCTGGACTCACTGCAGTGCATCCCCAGTGGTGCCAGTGCACTCTCTGGACTCCCTGCACTGCATCCCCAGTGGTGCCAGTGCACTCTCTGCACTCACTGCACTGCATCCCCAGTGGTGCCAGTGCACTCTCTGGACTCACTGCACTGCATCCCCAGTGGTGCCAGTGCACTCTCTGGACTCACTGCACTGCATCAACAGTGGTGCCAGTGCACTCTCTGGACTCACTGCACTGTATCCCCAGGGTGCCAGTTTAGTCTCTGGACTCACTGCAGTGCATCCCCGGTGGTGCCACTGCACTCTCTGGACTCAGTGCACTGCATCCCCAATGGTGCCAGTGCCCTCTCTGGACTCACTGCAGTGCATCACCTTTTGTGCCAGTTTAGTCTCTGGACTCACTGCAGTGCATCCCCAGTGGTGCCAGTGCACTCTCTGGACTCAGTGCACTGCATCCCCAATGGTGCCAGTGCCCTCTCTGGAGTCACTGCAGTGCATCCCCAGTGGTGCCAGTGCACTCTCTGGACTCACTGCAGTGCATCCCCAGTGGTGCCTGTGCACTCTCTGGACTCACTGCAGTGCATCCCCTGTGGTGCCAGTGCACTCTCTGGACTCACTGCAGTGCATTCCCAGTGGTGCCAGTGCAGTCTCTGCACTCACTGCAGTGCATCTCCAGTGGTGCCAGTGCACTCTCTGGACTCACTGCAGTGCATCCCCAGTGGTGCCTGTGCACTCTCTGGACTCACTGCACTGCATCCCCAGTGGGGCCAGTGCACTCTCTGGACTCACTGCACTGCATCACCAGTGGTGCCAGTGTAGTCTCTGGACTCACTGCAGTGCATCCCCAGTGGTGCCAGTGCAATCTCAGGACTCACTGCAGTGCAGCTCCAGTTGGTGCCAGTGCACTCTCTGGAGTCACTGCAGTGCATCCCCCGTGGTGCCAGTGCACTCTCTGGACTCACTGCAGTGAATCCCCAGTGGTGGCAGTGCACTCTCTGGAGTCACTGCAGTGTATCCCCAGTGGTGCCAGTGCACTCTCTGGACTCACTGAACTGCATCCCCAGTGGTGCCAGAGCACTCTCTGGACTCAATGCAGTGCATTCCCAGTGGTGCCAGTGCACTCTCTGGACTCACTGCACTGCATCGCCAGTGGTGCCAGTGCACTCTCTGCACTCACGGCACTGCATCCCCAGTGGTGCCCGTGCACTCTCTGGACTCACTGCACTGCATCCCCAGTGGTGCCAGTGCACTCTCTGGACTCACTGCAGTGCATCCCCAGTTGTGCCAGTGCACTCTCTGGAGTCACAGCACTGCATCCCCAGTGGTGCCTCTGCACTCTCTGGACTCACTGCAGTGCATCCCCAGTGGTGCCAGTGCACTCTCTGGACTCACTGCACTGCATCCCCAGTGATGCCAGTGCACTCTCTGGACTCACTGCACTGCATCCGCAGTGGTGCCAGTGCACTCTCTGGAGTCACTGCACTGCATCCCCAGTGGTGCCAGTGCACTCTCTGGACTCACTGCAGTGCATCCCCAGTGGTGCCAGTGCACTCTCTGGAATCACTGCAGTGCATCCCCAGTGGTGCCAGTGCACTCTCTGGACTCACTGCAGTGCATCCCCAGTGGTGCCAGTGCACTCTCTGGACTCACTGCATTGCATCCCCAGTGGTGCCAGTGCACTCTCTGGACTCACTGCACTGCATCCCCAGTGGTGCCACTGCACTCTCTGGACTCACTGCACTGCATCCCCAGTGGTGCCAGGGCACTCTCCGGACTCACTGCAGTGCATCCCCAGTGGTGCCCGTGCACTCTCTGGACTCACTGCAGTGCATCCCCAGTGGTGCCAGTGCACTCTCTGCACTCAATGCACTGCATCCCCAGTGGTGCCAGTGCACTCTCTGGAGTCACTGCACTGCATCCCCAGTGGTGCCAGTGCACTCTCTGGACTCACTGCAGTGAATCCCCGGTGGTGCCAGTGCACTCTCTGGACTCATTGCAGTGCATCCCCAGTGGTGCCAGTGCACTCTCTGGACTCACTGAACTGCATCCCCAGTTGTGCCAGTACACTCTCGGGACTCACTGCACTGCATCCCCAGTGGTGCCAGTGCACTCTCTGGACTCACTGCACTGCATCCCCACTGGTGCCAGTGCACTCTCTGGACTCACTGCAATGCATCCCCTGTGGAGCCAGTGCAGTCTCTGCACTCACTGCAGTGCATCTCCAGTGGTGCCAGTGCACTCTCTGGACTCACTGCACTGCATCCCTACTGGTGCCTGTGCACTCTCTGGACCCACTGCACTGCATCCCCAGTGGTGCCAGTGCACTCTCTGTAGTCACTGCGCTGCATTCCCAGTGGTGCCAGTGCACTCTCTGGATTCACTGCACTGCCTCCCCAATGGTGACAGTGCACTCTCTGGACTCACTGCACTGCACCACCAGTGGTGCCAGTGCATCTCTGGACTCACTGCAGTGTATCCCCTGTGGTGCCAGGGCACTCTGTGGACTCAGTGCACTGCATCCCCAGTGGTGCCAGTGCACTCTCTGGACTAACTGCAGTGGATCCCCAGTGGTGCCAGTGCACTCTCTGGAGTCACTGCACTGCATCAACAGTGGTGCCAGTGCACTCTCTGGAGTCACTGCAGTGCATCCCCAGTGGTGCCAGTGCACTCTCTGGACTCACTGCACTGCATCCCCAGTGGTGCCAGTGCACTCTCTGGACTCACTGCACTGCATCCCCAGTGGGGCCAGTGCACTCTCTGGACTCACTGCATTGCATGAACAGGGGTGCCAGTGCACTCTCTGGACTCACTGCACTGCATCCCCAGTGGTGCCAGTGTAGTCTCTGGACTCACTGCCGTGCATCCCCAGTGGTGCCAGTGCAATCTCAGAACTCACTGCAGTGCATCTCCAGTTGGTGCCAGTGCAGTCTCTGGACTCACTGCACTGCATCCCCAGTGGTGCCAGTGCACTCTCTGGACTCACTGTAGTGCATCCCCAGTGGTGGCAGTGCACTCTCTGGAGTCACTGCAGTGTATTCCCAGTGGTGCCAGTGCACTCTCTGGACTCACTGAACTGCATCCCCAGTGGTGCCAGAGCACTCTCTGGACTCACTGCAGTGCATCCCCAGTGGTGCCAGTGCACTCTCTGGATTCACTGCACTGCATCGCCAGTGGTGCCAGTGCACTCTCTGCACTCACGGTACTGCATCACCAGTCGTGCCAGTGCACTCTCTGGACTCATTGCACTGCATCCCCAGTGGTGACAGTGCACTCTCTGGACTCACTGCACTGCATCCCCAGTGGTGCCAGTGCACTCTCTGGACTCACTGCACTGCATCCCCGGTGCTGACAGTGCACTCTCTGGACTCACTGCATTGCATCTCCAGTGGTGCCAGTGCACTCTCTGGACTCACTGCACTGCATCCCCAGTGGTGCCAGTGCACTCTCTGGACTCACTGCACTGCATCCCCAGTGGTGCCAGGGCACTCTCCGGACTCACTGCAGTTCATCCGCAGTGGTGCCAGTGCACTCTTTCGAGTCACTGCACTGCATCCCCATTAGTGCCAGTGCATTCTCTGGACTCATTGCAGTGCATCCCCAGTGGTGCCAGTGCACTCTCTAGACTCACTGCAGTGCATCCCCAGTGGTGCCAGTGCACTCTCTTTGGACTCACTGCAGTGCATCCCCAGTGGTGCCAGTGCACTCTCTGGACTCACTGCACTGCATCCCCAGTGGTGCCAGTGCACTCTCTGGACTCACTGCAGTGGATCCCCAGTGGTTCCAGTGCACTCTCTGGACTCACTGCACTGCATCCCCAGTGGTGCCAGTGCACTCTCTGCACTCACTGCACTGCATCCCCAGTGTTCCCAGAGCACTCTCTGGACTCACCGAGGTGCATCCCCAGAAGTGCCAGTGCACTCTCTGGACTCACTGCAGTGCATCCCCAGTGGTGCCAGTGCACTCTCTGGACTCACTGCAGTGCAGCCCCTGAGGTGCCAGTGCACTCTCTGGACTCACTGGACTGCATCCCCAGTGCTGCCAGTGCACTCTCTGAACTCACTGCACTGCATCCCCAGTTTTGCCAGTGCACTCTCTGCACTCACTGCAGTGCATCCCCAGTGGTGCCAGTGCACTCTCTGGACTCACAGCACTGCATCCCCAGGGGTGCCAGTTCACTCTCTGGTGTCACTGCACTGCATCCCCAGTGGTGCCTGAGCAGTCTCTGGACTCACTGCACTGCATCCCCAGTGATGCCAGTGCACTCTCTGGACTCACTGAACTGCATCCCCAGTGGTGCCAGTGCACTCTCTATGCTCACTGCACTACATCCCCAGTGGTGCCTGTGCAGTCTCTGGACTCACTGCACTGAATCCCCAGTGATGCCAGTGCACTCTCTGGACTCACTGCAGTGCAGCCCCTGAGGTGCCAGTGTACTCTCTGGACTCACTGCACTGCATCCCCAGTGGTGCCTGTGCAGTCTCTGGACTCACTGCACTGCATCCCCTGTGGAGCCAGTGCACTCTCTGGACTCACTGCAGTGCAGCCCCTGAGGTGCCAGTGCACTCTCTGGACTCACTGCACTGCATCCCCAGTGGTGCCAGTGCACTCTCTGGACTCACTGCACTGCATCCCCTGTGGAGCCAGTGCACTCTCTGGACTCACTGCAGTGCAGCCCAGTGGTGCCAGTGCACTCTCTGGACTCACTGCACTGCATCCCCAGTTGTGCCAGTGCACTCTCTGGACTCACTGCAGTGCATCACCAGTGGTGCCAGTGCACTCTCTGGACTCACTGCACTGCATCCCCAGGGGTGCCAGTACACTCTCTGGCGTCACGGCACTGCATCCCCAGTGGTGCCTGTGCAGTCTCTGGACTCACTGCAGTGCATCCGCAGTGATGCCAGTGCACTCTCTGGACTCACAGCACTGCATCCCCAGTGGTGCCAGTGCACTCTCTGGACTCACTGCACTGCATCCCCAGTGGTGCCTGTGCACTCTGTGGACTCACTGTACTGCATCTCCAGTGGTGCCAGTGTACTCTCTGCACTCACTGCACTGCATCCCCAGTGGTGCCAGTGCAATCTCTGTACTCACTGCACTGCATCCCCAGTGGTTCAAGTGCACTCTCTGGACTCACGGCACTGCATCACCAGTGGTGCCAGAGCACTCTCTGGACTCACTGCAGTGCATCCCCAGTGGTGCCAGTGCACTCTCTGGACTCACTGCACTGCATCGCCAGTGGTGCCAGTGCACTCTCTGCACTCACGGCACTGCATCTCCAGTGGTGCCCGTGCACACTCTGGACTCACTGCACTGCATCCCCAGTGGTGCCAGTGCACTCTCTGGAGTCACAGCACTGCATCCCCAGTGGTGCCTCTGCACTCTCTGGACTCACTGCAGTGCATCCCCAGTGGTGCCAGTGCACTCTCTGGACTCACTGCACTGCATCCGCAGTGGTGCCAGTGCACTCTCTGGAGTCACTGCACTGCATCCCCAGTGGTGCCAGTGCACTCTCTGCACTCACGGCACTGCATCCCCAGTGGTGCCCGTGCACTCTCTGGACTCACTGCACTGCATCCCCAGTGGTGCCAGTGCACTCTCTGGACTCACTGCAGTGCATCCCCAGTGGTGCCAGTGCACTCTCTGGAGTCACAGCACTGCATCCCCAGTGGTGCCTCTGCACTCTCTGGACTCACTGCAGTGCATCCCCAGTGGTGCCAGTGCACTCTCTGGACTCACTGCACTGCATCCCCAGTGATGCCAGTGCACTCTCTGGACTCACTGCACTGCATCCGCAGTGGTGCCAGTGCACTCTCTGGAGTCACTGCACTGCATCCCCAGTGGTGCCAGTGCACTCTCTGGACTCACTGCAGTGCATCCCCAGTGGTGCCAGTGAACTCTCTGGAATCACTGCAGTGCATCCCCAGTGGTGCCACTGCACTCTCTGGAGTCACTGCAGTGCATCCCCAGTGGTGCCAGTGCACTCTCTGGACTCACTGCATTGCATCCCCAGTGGTGCCAGTGCACTCTCTGGACTCACTGCACTGCATCACCATTGGTGCCAGGGCACTCTCCGGACTCACTGCAGTGCATCCCCAGTGGTGCCCGTGCACTCTCTGGACTCACTGCAGTGCATCCCCAGTGGTGCCAGTGCACTCTGTGGACTCAATGCAGTGCAACCCCAGTGGTGCCAGTGCACTCTCTGCACTCAATGCACTGCATCCCCAGTGGTGCCAGTGCACTCTCTGGAGTCACTGCACTGCATCCCCAGTGGTGCCAGTGCACTCTCTGGACTCACTGCAGTGAATCCCCAGTGGTGCCAGTGCACTCTCTGGACTCATTGCAGTGCATCCCCAGTGGTGCCAGTGCACTCTCTGGACTCACTGAACTGCATCCCCAGTTGTGCCAGTGCACTCTCGGGACTCACTGCACTGCATCCCCAGTGGTGCCAGTGCACTCTCTGGACTCACTGCACTGCATCCCCACTGGTGCCAGTGCACTCTCTGGACTCACTGCAATGCATCCCCTGTGGAGCCAGTGCAGTCTCTGCACTCACTGCAGTGCATCTCCAGTGGTGCCAGTGCACTCTCTGGACTCACTGCAGTGCATCCCTACTGGTGCCTGTGCACTCTCTGGACTCACTGCACTGCATCCCCAGTGGTGCCAGTGCACTCTCTGTAGTCACTGCGCTGCATTCCCAGTGGTGCCAGTGCACTCTCTGGATTCACTGCACTGCCTCCCCAATGGTGACAGTGCACTCTCTGGACTCACTGCACTGCACCACCAGTGGTGCCAGTGCACTCTCTGGACTCACTGCAGTGTATCCCCTGTGGTGCCAGGGCACTCTGTGCACTCACTGCACTGCATCCCCAGTGGTGCCAGTGCACTCTCTGGACTAACTGCAGTGGATCCCCAGTGGTGCCAGTGCACTCTCTGGAGTCACTGCACTGCATCAACAGTGGTGCCAGTGCACTCTCTGGAGTCACTGCAGTGCATCCCCAGTGGTGCCAGTGCACTCTCTGGACTCACTGCAGTGCATCCCCAGTGGTGCCAGTGCACTCTCTGGACTCACTGCAGTGCATCCCCAGTGGTACCAGTGCACTCTCTGGACTCACTGCACTGCATCCCCAGTGGTGCCAGTACACTCTCTGGACTCACTGCAGTGCATCCCCAGTGGTGCCAGTGCACTCTCTGGACTCACTGCACTGTATCCCCAGGGTGCCAGTTTAGTCTCTGGACTCACTGCAGTGCATCCCCAGTGGTGCCACTGCACTCTCTGGACTCAGTGCACTGCATCCCCAATGGTGCCAGTGCCCTCTCTGGACTCACTGCAGTGCATCACCTTTTGTGCCAGTTTAGTCTCTGGACTCACTGCAGTGCATCCCCAGTGGTGCCAGTGCACTCTCTGGACTCAGTGCACTGCATCCCCAATGGTGCCAGTGCCCTCTCTGGACTCACTGCAGTGCATCCCCTTTTGTGCCAGTGCACTCTCTGGACTCACTGAACTGCATCCCCAGTGGTGCCTGTGCACTCTCTGGACTCACTGCACTGCATCACCAGTGGTGCCAGTGCACTCTCTGTACTCACTGCAGTGCATCCCCAGTGGTGCCAGTGCAATCTCAGGACTCACTGCAGTGCAGCTCCAGTTGGTGCCAGTGCACTCTCTGGAGTCACTGCAGTGCATCCCCCGTGGTGCCAGTGCACTCTCTGGACTCACTGCAGTGAATCCCCTGTGGTGGCAGTGCACTCTCTGGAGTCACTGCAGTGTATCCCCAGTGGTGCCAGTGCACTCTCTGGACTCACTGAACTGCATCCCCAGTGGTGCCAGAGCACTCTCTGGACTCAATGCAGTGCATCCCCAGTGGTGCCAGTGCACTCTCTGGACTCACTGCACTGCATCGCCAGTGGTGCCAGTGCACTCTCTGCACTCACGGCACTGCATCCCCAGTGGTGCCCGTGCACTCTCTGGACTCACTGCACTGCATCCCCAGTGGTGCCAGTGCACTCTCTGGACTCACTGCAGTGCATCCCCAGTGGTGCCAGTGCACTCTCTGGAGTCACAGCACTGCATCCCCACTGGTGCCTCTGCACTCTCTGGACTCACTGCAGTGCATCCCCAGTGGTGCCAGTGCACTCTCTGGACTCACTGCACTCCATCCCCAGTGATGCCAGTGCACTCTCTGGACTCACTGCACTGCATCCGCAGTGGTGCCAGTGCACTCTCTGGAGTCACTGCACTGCATCCCCAGTGGTGCCAGTGCACTCTCTGGAGTCACTGCAGTGCATCCCCAGTGGTGCCAGTGCACTCTCTGGAATCACTGCAGTGCATCCCCAGTGGTGCCAGTGCACTCTCTGGACTCACTGCAGTGCATCCCCAGTGGTGCCAGTGCACTCTCTGGACTCACTGCATTGCATCCCCAGTGGTGCCAGTGCACTCTCTGGACTCACTGCACTGCATCCCCAGTGGTGCCACTGCACTCTCTGGACTCACTGCAGTGCATCCCCAGTGGTGCCAGGGCACTCTCCGGACTCACTGCAGTGCATCCCCAGTGGTGCCCGTGCACTCTCTGGACTCACTGCAGTGCATCCCCAGTGGTGCCAGTGCACTCTCTGGACTCACTGCACTGCATCCCCAGTGGTGCCACTGCACTCTCTGGACTCACTGCACTGCATCACCATTGGTGCCAGGGCACTCTCCGGACTCACTGCAGTGCATCCCCAGTGGTGCCCGTGCACTCTCTGGACTCACTGCAGTGCATCCCCAGTGGTGCCAGTGCACTCTGTGGACTCAATGCAGTGCAACCCCAGTGGTGCCAGTGCACTCTCTGCACTCAATGCACTGCATCCCCAGTGGTGCCAGTGCACTCTCTGGAGTCACTGCACTGCATCCCCAGTGGTGCCAGTGCACTCTCTGGACTCACTGCAGTGAATCCCCAGTGGTGCCAGTGCACTCTCTGGACTCATTGCAGTGCATCCCCAGTGGTGCCAGTGCACTCTCTGGACTCACTGAACTGCATCCCCAGTTGTGCCAGTGCACTCTCGGGACTCACTGCACTGCATCCCCAGTGGTGCCAGTGCACTCTCTGGACTCACTGCACTGCATCCCCACTGGTGCCAGTGCACTCTCTGGACTCACTGCAATGCATCCCCTGTGGAGCCAGTGCAGTCTCTGCACTCACTGCAGTGCATCTCCAGTGGTGCCATTGCACTCTCTGGACTCACTGCAGTGCATCCCTACTGGTGCCTGTGCACTCTCTGGACTCACTGCACTGCATCCCCAGTGGTGCCAGTGCACTCTCTGTAGTCACTGCGCTGCATTCCCAGTGGTGCCAGTGCACTCTCTGGATTCACTGCACTGCCTCCCCAATGGTGACAGTGCACTCTCTGGACTCACTGCACTGCACCACCAGTGGTGCCAGTGCACTCTCTGGACTCACTGCAGTGTATCCCCTGTGGTGCCAGGGCACTCTGTGCACTCACTGCACTGCATCCCCAGTGGTGCCAGTGCACTCTCTGGACTAACTGCAGTGGATCCCCAGTGGTGCCAGTGCACTCTCTGGAGTCACTGCACTGCATCAGCAGTGGTGCCAGTGCACTCTCTGGAGTCACTGCAGTGCATCCCCAGTGGTGCCAGTGCACTCTCTGGACTCACTGCAGTGCATCCCCAGTGGTGCCAGTGCACTCTCTGGACTCACTGCAGTGCATCCCCAGTGGTACCAGTGCACTCTCTGGACTCACTGCACTGCATCCCCAGTGGTGCCAGTACACTCTCTGGACTCACTGCAGTGCATCCCCAGTGGTGCCAGTGCACTCTCTGGAGTCACTGCACTGCATCAACAGTGCTGCCAGTGCACTCTCTGGACTCACTGCACTGCATCCCCAGTGGTGCCAGTGCACTCTCTGGACTCACTGCATTGAATCCCCGCTGGTGCCAGTGCACTCTCTGGACTCACTGCACTGCATCCCCAGTGGTGCCAGTTCACTCTCTGGACTCACTGCACTGCATCCCCAGTGGTGCCAGTGCACTCTCTGGACTCACTGCACTGCATCCCCAGTGGTGCCAGTGCACTCTCTGGACTCACTGCAGTGCATCCCCAGTGGTGCCAGTGTAGTCTCTGAACTCACTGCACTGCAACCCCAGTGGTGCCAGTGCAATCTCAGGACTCACAGCAGTGCAGCTCCAGTTGGTGCCAGTGCACTACCTGGACTCACTGCACTGCATCCCCAGTGGTGCCAGTGCACTCTCTGGACTCACTGCAGTGCATCACCAGTGGTGCCAGTGCACTCTCTGGACTCACTGCAGTGCATCCCTTGTGGTGCCATTGCACTCTCAGGACTCACTGCACTGCATCCCCAGTGGTGCCAGTGCACTCTCTGGACTCACTGCACTGCATCCCCAGTGGAGCCAGTGCACTCTCTGGACTAACTGCATTGCATCCCCAGTGGTGCCAGTGCACTCTCTGGACTCACTGCACTGCATCCCCAGTGGTGCCTGTGCACTCTCTGGACTCACTGTAGTGCATCCCCAGTGCTGACAGTGCACTCTCTGGACTCAGTGCACTGCATCCCCAGTGGTGCCAGTGCACTCTCTGGACTCAGTGCACTACATTTCCAATGGTGCCACTGCACTCTCTGGACTCACTGCAGTGCATCCCCAGTGGTGCCAGTGCACTCTCTGGACTCCCTGCACTGCATCCCCAGTGGTGCCAGTGCACTCTCTGCACTCACTGCACTGCATCCCCAGTGGTGCCAGTGCACTCTCTGGACTCACTGCACTGCATCCCCAGTGGTGCCAGTGCACTCTCTGGACTCACTGCACTGCATCAACAGTGGTGCCAGTGCACTCTCTGGACTCACTGCACTGTATCCCCAGGGTGCCAGTTTAGTCTCTGGACTCACTGCAGTGCATCCCCAGTGGTGCCACTGCACTCTCTGGACTCAGTGCACTGCATCCCCAATGGTGCCAGTGCCCTCTCTGGACTCACTGCAGTGCATCACCTTTTGTGCCAGTTTAGTCTCTGGACTCACTGCAGTGCATCCCCAGTGGTGCCAGTGCACTCTCTGGACTCAGTGCACTGCATCCCCAATGGTGCCAGTGCCCTCTCAGGACTCACTGCAGTGCATCCCCTTTTGTGCCAGTGCACTCTCTGGACTCACTGAACTGCATCCCCAGTGGTGCCTGTGCACTCTCTGGACTCACTGCACTGCATCACCAGTGGTGCCAGTGTAGTCTCTGGACTCACTGCAGTGCATCCCCAGTGGTGCCAGTGCAATCTCAGGACTCACTGCAGTGCAGCTCCAGTTGGTGCCAGTGCACTCTCTGGAGTCACTGCAGTGCATCCCCCGTGGTGCCAGTGCACTCTCTGGACTCACTGCAGTGAATCCCCTGTGGTGGCAGTGCACTCTCTGGAGTCACTGCAGTGTATCCCCAGTGGTGCCAGTGCACTCTCTGGACTCACTGAACTGCATCCCCAGTGGTGCCAGAGCACTCTCTGGACTCAATGCAGTGCATCCCCAGTGGTGCCAGTGCACTCTCTGGACTCACTGCACTGCATCGCCAGTGGTGCCAGTGCACTCTCTGCACTCACGGCACTGCATCCCCAGTGGTGCCCGTGCACTCTCTGGACTCACTGCACTGCATCCCCAGTGGTGCCAGTGCACTCTCTGGACTCACTGCAGTGCATCCCCAGTGGTGCCAGTGCACTCTCTGGAGTCACAGCACTGCATCCCCACTGGTGCCTCTGCACTCTCTGGACTCACTGCAGTGCATCCCCAGTGGTGCCAGTGCACTCTCTGGACTCACTGCACTGCATCCCCAGTGATGCCAGTGCACTCTCTGGACTCACTGCACTGCATCCGCAGTGGTGCCAGTGCACTCTCTGGAGTCACTGCACTGCATCCCCAGTGGTGCCAGTGCACTCTCTGGAGTCACTGCAGTGCATCCCCAGTGGTGCCAGTGCACTCTCTGGAATCACTGCAGTGCATCCCCAGTGGTGCCAGTGCACTCTCTGGACTCACTGCAGTGCATCCCCAGTGGTGCCAGTGCACTCTCTGGACTCACTGCATTGCATCCCCAGTGGTGCCAGTGCACTCTCTGGACTCACTGCACTGCATCCCCAGTGGTGCCACTGCACTCTCTGGACTCACTGCAGTGCATCACCAGTGGTGCCAGGGCACTCTCCGGACTCACTGCAGTGCATCCCCAGTGGTGCCCGTGCACTCTCTGGACTCACTGCAGTGCATCCCCAGTGGTGCCAGTGCACTCTCTGCACTCAATGCACTGCATCCCCAGTGGTGCCAGTGCACTCTCTGGAGTCACTGCACTGCATCCCCAGTGGTGCCAGTGCACTCTCTGGACTCACTGCAGTGAATCCCCGGTGGTGCCAGTGCACTCTCTGGACTCATTGCAGTGCATCCCCAGTGGTGCCAGTGCACTCTCTGGACTCACTGAACTGCATCCCCAGTTGTGCCAGTGCACTCTCGGGACTCACTGCACTGCATCCCCAGTGGTGCCAGTGCACTCTCTGGACTCACTGCACTGCATCCCCACTGGTGCCAGTGCACTCTCTGGACTCACTGCAATGCATCCCCTGTGGAGCCAGTGCAGTCTCTGCACTCACTGCAGTGCATCTCCAGTGGTGCCAGTGCACTCTCTGGACTCACTACAGTGCATCCCTACTGGTGCCTGTGCACTCTCTGGACCCACTGCACTGCATCCCCAGTGGTGCCAGTGCACTCTCTGTAGTCACTGCGCTGCATTCCCAGTGGTGCCAGTGCACTCTCTGGATTCACTGCACTGCCTCCCCAATGGTGACAGTGCACTCTCTGGACTCACTGCACTGCACCACCAGTGGTGCCAGTGCATCTCTGGACTCACTGCAGTGTATCCCCTGTGGTGCCAGGGCACTCTGTGGACTCACTGCACTGCATCCCCAGTGGTGCCAGTGCACTCTCTGGACTAACTGCAGTGGATCCCCAGTGGTGCCAGTGCACTCTCTGGAGTCACTGCACTGCATCAACAGTGGTGCCAGTGCACTCTCTGGAGTCACTGCACTGCATCCCCAGTGGTGCCAGTGCACTCTCTGGACTCACTGCAGTGCATCCCCAGTGGTGCCAGTGCACTCTCTGGACTCACTGCACTGCATCCCCAGTGGGGCCAGTGCACTCTCTGGACTCACTGCATTGCATGAACAGGGGTGCCAGTGCACTCTCTGGACTCACTGCACTGCATCCCCAGTGGTGCCAGTGTAGTCTCTGGACTCACTGCCGTGCATCCCCAGTGGTGCCAGTGCAATCTCAGAACTCACTGCAGTGCATCTCCAGTTGGTGCCAGTGCAGTCTCTGGACTCACTGCACTGCATCCCCAGTGGTGCCAGTGCACTCTCTGGACTCACTGTAGTGCATCCCCAGTGGTGGCAGTGCACTCTCTGGAGTCACTGCAGTGTATTCCCAGTGGTGCCAGTGCACTCTCTGGACTCACTGAACTGCATCCCCAGTGGTGCCAGAGCACTCTCTGGACTCACTGCAGTGCACCCCCAGTGGTGCCAGTGCACTCTCTGGACTCACTGCACTGCATCCCCAGTGGTGCCAGTGCACTCTCTGCACTCACGGTACTGCATCACCAGTCGTGCCAGTGCACTCTCTGGACTCATTGCACTGCATCCCCAGTGGTGACAGTGCACTCTCTGGACTCACTGCACTGCATCCCCAGTGGTGCCAGTGCACTCTCTGGACTCACTGCACTGCATCCCCGGTGCTGACAGTGCACTCTCTGGACTCACTGCATTGCATCTCCAGTGGTGCCAGTGCACTCTCTGGACTCATTGCACTGCATCCCCAGTGGTGCCAGTGCACTCTCTGGACTCACTGCACTGCATCCCCAGTGGTGCCAGGGCACTCTCCGGACTCACTGCAGTTCATCCGCAGTGGTGCCAGTGCACTCTTTCGAGTCACTGCACTGCATCCCCATTAGTGCCAGTGCATTCTCTGGACTCATTGCAGTGCATCCCCAGTGGTGCCAGTGCACTCTCTAGACTCACTGCAGTGCATCCCCAGTGGTGCCAGTGCACTCTCTTTGGACTCACTGCAGTGCATCCCCAGTGGTGCCAGTGCACTCTCTGGACTCACTGCACTGCATCCCCAGTGGTGCCAGTGCACTCTCTGGACTCACTGCAGTGGATCCCCAGTGGTTCCAGTGCACTCTCTGGACTCACTGCACTGCATCCCCAGTGGTGCCAGTGCACTCTCTGCACTCACTGCACTGCATCCCCAGTGTTCCCAGAGCACTCTCTGAACTCACCGAGGTGCATCCCCAGAAGTGCCAGTGCACTCTCTGGACTCACTGCAGTGCATCCCCAGTGGTGCCAGTGCACTCTCTGGACTCACTGCAGTGCAGCCCCTGAGGTGCCAGTGCACTCTCTGGACTCACTGGACTGCATCCCCAGTGGTGCCAGTGCACTCTCTGAACTCACTGCACTGCATCCCGAGTTTTGCCAGTGCACTCTCTGGACTCACTGCAGTGCATCCCCAGTGGTGCCAGTGCACTCTCTGGACTCACAGCACTGCATCCCCAGGGGTGCCAGTTCACTCTCTGGTGTCACTGCACTGCATCCCCAGTGGTGCCTGAGCAGTCTCTGGACTCACTGCACTGCATCCCCAGTGATGCCAGTGCACTCTCTGGACTCACTGAACTGCATCCCCAGTGGTGCCAGTGCACTCTCTATGCTCACTGCACTACATCCCCAGTGGTGCCTGTGCAGTCTCTGGACTCACTGCACTGCATCCCCAGTGATGCCAGTGCACTCTCTGGACTCACTGCAGTGCAGCCCCTGAGGTGCCAGTGTACTCTCTGGACTCACTGCAGTGAATCCCCGGTGGTGCCAGTGCACTCTCTGGACTCATTGCAGTGCATCCCCAGTGGTGCCAGTGCACTCTCTGGACTCACTGAACTGCATCCCCAGTTGTGCCAGTGCACTCTCGGGACTCACTGCACTGCATCCCCAGTGGTGCCAGTGCACTCTCTGGACTCACTGCACTGCATCCCCACTGGTGCCAGTGCACTCTCTGGACTCACTGCAATGCATCCCCTGTGGAGCCAGTGCAGTCTCTGCACTCACTGCAGTGCATCTCCAGTGGTGCCAGTGCACTCTCTGGACTCACTGCAGTGCATCCCTACTGGTGCCTGTGCACTCTCTGGACCCACTGCACTGCATCCCCAGTGGTGCCAGTGCACTCTCTGTAGTCACTGCGCTGCATTCCCAGTGGTGCCAGTGCACTCTCTGGATTCACTGCACTGCCTCCCCAATGGTGACAGTGCACTCTCTGGACTCACTGCACTGCACCACCAGTGGTGCCAGTGCATCCCTGGACTCACTGCAGTGTATCCCCTGTGGTGCCAGGGCACTCTGTGGACTCACTGCACTGCATCCGCAGTGGTGCCAGTGCACTCTCTGGACTAACTGCAGTGGATCCCCAGTGGTGCCAGTGCACTCTCTGGAGTCACTGCACTGCATCAACAGTGGTGCCAGTGCACTCTCTGGAGTCACTGCAGTGCATCCCCAGTGGTGCCAGTGCACTCTCTGGACTCACTGCAGTGCATCCCCAGTGGTGCCAGTGCACTCTCTGGACTCACTGCACTGCATCCCCAGTGGTGCCAGTGCACTCTCTGGACTCACTGCATTGCATGAACAGGGGTGCCAGTGCACTCTCTGGACTCACTGCACTGCATCCCCAGTGGTGCCAGTGTAGTCTCTGGACTCACTGCCGTGCATCCCCAGTGGTGCCAGTGCAATCTCAGAACTCACTGCAGTGCATCTCCAGTTGGTGCCAGTGCAGTCTCTGGACTCACTGCACTGCATCCCCAGTGGTGCCAGTGCACTCTCTGGACTCACTGTAGTGCATCCCCAGTGGTGGCAGTGCACTCTCTGGAGTCACTGCAGTGTATTCCCAGTGGTGCCAGTGCACTCTCTGGACTCACTGAACTGCATCCCCAGTGGTGCCAGAGCACTCTCTGGACTCACTGCAGTGCATCCCCAGTGGTGCCAGTGCACTCTCTGGACTCACTGCACTGCATCGCCAGTGGTGCCAGTGCACTCTCTGCACTCACGGTACTGCATCACCAGTCGTGCCAGTGCACTCTCTGGACTCATTGCACTGCATCCCCAGTGGTGACAGTGCACTCTCTGGACTCACTGCACTGCATCCCCAGTGGTGCCAGTGCACTCTCTGGACTCACTGCACTGCATCCCCGGTGCTGACAGTGCACTCTCTGGACTCACTGCATTGCATCTCCAGTGGTGCCAGTGCACTCTCTGGACTCATTGCACTGCATCCCCAGTGGTGCCAGTGCACTCTCTGGACTCACTGCACTGCATCCCCAGTGGTCCCAGGGCACTCTCCGGACTCACTGCAGTTCATCCGCAGTGGTGCCAGTGCACTCTTTCGAGTCACTGCACTGCATCCCCATTAGTGCCAGTGCATTCTCTGGACTCATTGCAGTGCATCCCCAGTGGTGCCAGTGCACTCTCTAGACTCACTGCAGTGCATCCCCAGTGGTGCCAGTGCACTCTCTTTGGACTCACTGCAGTGCATCCCCAGTGGTGCCAGTGCACTCTCTGGACTCACTGCACTGCATCCCCAGTGGTGCCAGTGCACTCTCTGGACTCACTGCAGTGGATCCCCAGTGGTTCCAGTGCACTCTCTGGACTCACTGCACTGCATCCCCAGTGGTGCCAGTGCACTCTCTGCACTCACTGCACTGCATCCCCAGTGTTCCCAGAGCACTCTCTGGACTCACCGAGGTGCATCCCCAGAAGTGCCAGTGCACTCTCTGGACTCACTGCAGTGCATCCCCAGTGGTGCCAGTGCACTCTCTGGACTCACTGCAGTGCAGCCCCTGAGGTGCCAGTGCACTCTCTGGACTCACTGGACTGCATCCCCAGTGGTGCCAGTGCACTCTCTGAACTCACTGCACTGCATCCCGAGTTTTGCCAGTGCACTCTCTGGACTCACTGCAGTGCATCCCCAGTGGTGCCAGTGCACTCTCTGGACTCACAGCACTGCATCCCCAGGGGTGCCAGTTCACTCTCTGGTGTCACTGCACTGCATCCCCAGTGGTGCCTGAGCAGTCTCTGGACTCACTGCACTGCATCCCCAGTGATGCCAGTGCACTCTCTGGACTCACTGAACTGCATCCCCAGTGGTGCCAGTGCACTCTCTATGCTCACTGCACTACATCCCCAGTGGTGCCTGTGCAGTCTCTGGACTCACTGCACTGCATCCCCAGTGATGCCAGTGCACTCTCTGGACTCACTGCAGTGCAGCCCCTGAGGTGCCAGTGTACTCTCTGGACTCACTGCACTGCATCCCCAGTGGTGCCTGTGCAGTCTCTGGACTCACTGCACTGCATCCCCTGTGGAGCCAGTGCACTCTCTGGACTCACTGCACTGCAACCCCGGTGCTGACAGTGCACTCTCTGGACTCACTGCATTGCATCTCCAGTGGTGCCAGTGCACTCTCTGGACTCACTGCACTGCATCCCCAGTGGTGCCAGTGCACTCTCTGGACTCACTGCACTGCATCCCCAGTGGTGCCAGGGCACTCTCCGGACTCACTGCAGTTCATCCGCAGTGGTGCCAGTGCACTCTTTCGAGTCACTGCACTGCATCCCCATTAGTGCCAGTGCATTCTCTGGACTCATTGCAGTGCATCCCCAGTGGTGCCAGTGCACTCTCTAGACTCACTGCAGTGATCCCCAGTGGTGCCAGTGCACTCTATTTGGGCTCACTGCACTGCATCCCCAGTGGTGCCAGTGCACTCTCTGGACTCACTGCACTGCATCCCCAGTGGTGCCAGTGCACTCTCTGGACTCACTGCAGTGGATCCCCAGTGGTTCCAGTGCACTCTCTGGACTCACTGCACTGCCTCCCCAATGGTGCCAGTGCGCTCTCTGAACTCACTGCACTGCATCCCCAGTTTTGCCAGTGCACTCTCTGGACTCACTGCAGTGCATCCCCAGTGGTGCCAGTGCACTCTCTGGACTCACTGCACTGCATCCCCAGGGGTGCCAGTTCACTCTCTGGTGTCACTGCACTGCATCCCCAGTGGTGCCTGAGCAGTCTCTGGACTCACTGCACTGCATCCCCAGTGATGCCAGTGCACTCTCTGGACTCACTGAACTGCATCCCCAGTGGTGCCAGTGCACTCTCTATGCTCACTGCACTACATCCCCAGTGGTGCCTGTGCAGTCTCTGGACTCACTGCACTGCATCCCCAGTGATGCCAGTGCACTCTCTGGACTCACTGCAGTGCAGCCCCTGAGGTGCCAGTGTACTCTCTGGACTCACTGCACTGCATCCCCAGTGGTGCCTGTGCAGTCTCTGGACTCACTGCACTGCATCCCCTGTGGAGCCAGTGCACTCTCTGGACTCACTGCAGTGCAGCCCCTGAGGTGCCAGTGCACTCTCTGGACTCACTGCACTGCATCCCCAGTGGGGCCAGTGCACTCTCTGGACTCACTGCACTGCATCCCCTGTGGAGCCAGTGCACTCTCTGGACTCACTGCAGTGCAGCCCAGTGGTGCCAGTGCACTCTCTGGACTCACTGCACTGCATCCCCAGTTGTGCCAGTGCACTCTCTGGACTCACTGCAGTGCATCACCAGTGGTGCCAGTGCACACTCTGGACTCACTGCATTGCATCCCCAGTGGTGCCAGTGCACTCTCTGCACTCAATGCACTGCATCCCCAAGGTGCCAGTGCACTCTCTGGACTCAACTGCACTGCATCCCCAGTGGTGCCAGTGGACTCTGTGTACTCACTGCACTGCATCCCCAGTGGTGCCAGTGCACTCTCTGGACTCACTGCACTGCATCCCCAGTGGTGCCAGTGCACTCTCTGGACTCACTGCACTGCATCCCCAGGGGTGCCAGTACACTCTCTGGCACTCACTGCACTGCATCCCCAGTGGTGCCTGTGCAGTCTCTGGACTCACTGCACTGCATCCCCAGTGGTGCCAGTGCACTCTCTGGACTCACTGCACTGCATCCCCAGTGGTGCCAGTGCACTCTCTGGATTCACTGCACTGCCTCCCCAATGGTGACAGTGCACTCTCTGGACTCACTGCACTGCACCACCAGTGGTGCCAGTGCACTCTCTGGACTCACTGCAGTGTATCCCCTGTGGTGCCAGGGCACTCTGTGCACTCACTGCACTGCATCCCCAGTGGTGCCTGAGCAGTCTCTGGACTCACTGCACTGCATCCCCAGTGATGCCAGTGCACTCTCTGGACTCACTGAACTGCATCCCCAGTGGTGCCAGTGCACTCTCTGGAGTCACTGCAGTGCATCCCCAGTGGTGCCAGTGCACTCTCTGGACTCACTGCACTGCATCCCCAGTGGTGCCAGTGCACTCTCTGGACTCACTGCACTGCATCCCCAGTGGGGCCAGTGCACTCTCTGGACTCACTGCACTGCATGAACAGGGGTGCCAGTGCACTCTCTGGACTCACTGCAATGCATCCCCAGTGGTGCCAGTGCAATCTCAGAACTCACTGCAGTGCATCTCCAGTTGGTGCCAGTGCAGTCTCTGGACTCACTGCACTGCATCCCCAGTGGTGCCAGTGCACTCTCTGGACTCACCGCACTGCATCCCCAGTGGTGGCAGTGCACTCTCTGGAGTCACTGCAGTGTATTCCCAGTGGTGCCAGTGCACTCTCTGGACTCACTGAACTGCATCCCCAGTGGTGCCAGAGCACTCTCTGGACTCACTGCAGTGCATCCCCAGTGGTGCCAGTGCACTCTCTGGACTCACTGCACTGCATCGCCAGTGGTGCCAGTGCACTCTCTGCACTCACGGTACTGCATCACCAGTCGTGCCAGTGCACTCTCTGGACTCATTGCACTGCATCCCCAGTGGTGACAGTGCACTCTCTGGACTCACTGCACTGCATCCCCAGTGGTGCCAGTGCACTCTCTGGACTCACTGCACTGCAACCCCGGTGCTGACAGTGCACTCTCTGGACTCACTGCATTGCATCTCCAGTGGTGCCAGTGCACTCTCTGGACTCACTGCACTGCATCCCCAGTGGTGCCAGTGCACTCTCTGGACTCACTGCACTGCATCCCCAGTGGTGCCAGGGCACTCTCCGGACTCACTGCAGTTCATCCGCAGTGGTGCCAGTACACTCTTTCGAGTCACTGCACTGCATCCCCATTAGTGCCAGTGCATTCTCTGGACTCATTGCAGTGCATCCCCAGTGGTGCCAGTGCACTCTCTAGACTCACTGCAGTGATCCCCAGTGGTGCCAGTGCACTCTCTTTGGACTCACTGCACTGCATCCCCAGTGGTGCCAGTGCACTCTCTGGACTCACTGCACTGCATCCCCAGTGGTGCCAGTGCACTCTCTGGACTCACTGCAGTGGATCCCCAGTGGTTCCAGTGCACTCTCTGGACTCACTGCACTGCATCCCCAGTGGTGCCAGTGCACTCTCTGCACTCACTGCACTGCATCCCCAGTGTTCCCAGAGCACTCTCTGGACTCACCGAGGCGCATCCCCAGTGGTGCCAGTGCACTCTCTGGACTCACTGCAGTGCATCCCCTGTGGTGCCAGTGCACTCTCTGGACTCACTGCAGTGCAGCCCCTGAGGTGCCAGTGCACTCTCTGGACTCACTGGACTGCATCCCCAGTGGTGCCAGTGCGCTCTCTGAACTCACTGCACTGCATCCCCAGTTTTGCCAGTGCACTCTCTGGACTCACTGCAGTGCATCCCCAGTGGTGCCAGTGCACTCTCTGGACTCACAGCACTGCATCCCCAGGGGTGCCAGTTCACTCTCTGGTGTCACTGCACTGCATCCCCAGTGGTGCCTGAGCAGTCTCTGGACTCACTGCACTGCATCCCCAGTGATGCCAGTGCACTCTCTGGACTCACTGAACTGCATCCCCAGTGGTGCCAGTGCACTCTCTATGCTCACTGCACTACATCCCCAGTGGTGCCTGTGCAGTCTCTGGACTCACTGCACTGCATCCCCAGTGATGCCAGTGCACTCTCTGGACTCACTGCAGTGCAGCCCCTGAGGTGCCAGTGTACTCTCTGGACTCACTGCACTGCATCCCCAGTGGTGCCTGTGCAGTCTCTGGACTCACTGCACTGCATCCCCTGTGGAGCCAGTGCACTCTCTGGACTCACTGCAGTGCAGCCCCTGAGGTGCCAGTGCATTCTCTGGACTCATTGCAGTGCATCCCCAGTGGTGCCAGTGCACTCTCTAGACTCACTGCAGTGATCCCCAGTGGTGCCAGTGCACTCTCTTTGGACTCACTGCACTGCATCCCCAGTGGTGCCAGTGCACTCTCTGGACTCACTGCACTGCATCCCCAGTGGTGCCAGTGCACTCTCTGGACTCACTGCAGTGGATCCCCAGTGGTTCCAGTGCACTCTCTGGACTCACTGCACTGCATCCCCAGTGGTGCCAGTGCACTCTCTGGACTCACTGCACTGCATCCCCAGTGTTCCCAGAGCACTCTCTGGACTCACCGAGGCGCATCCCCAGTGGTGCCAGTGCACTCTCTGGACTCACTGCAGTGCATCCCCTGTGGTGCCAGTGCACTCTCTGGACTCACTGCAGTGCAGCCCCTGAGGTGCCAGTGCACTCTCTGGACTCACTGGACTGCATCCCCAGTGGTGCCAGTGCGCTCTCTGAACTCACTGCACTGCATCCCCAGTTTTGCCAGTGCACTCTCTGGACTCACTGCAGTGCATCCCCAGTGGTGCCAGTGCACTCTCTGGACTCACAGCACTGCATCCCCAGGGGTGCCAGTTCACTCTCTGGTGTCACTGCACTGCATCCCCAGTGGTGCCTGAGCAGTCTCTGGACTCACTGCACTGCATCCCCAGTGATGCCAGTGCACTCTCTGGACTCACTGAACTGCATCCCCAGTGGTGCCAGTGCACTCTCTATGCTCACTGCACTACATCCCCAGTGGTGCCTGTGCAGTCTCTGGACTCACTGCACTGCATCCCCAGTGATGCCAGTGCACTCTCTGGACTCACTGCAGTGCAGCCCCTGAGGTGCCAGTGTACTCTCTGGACTCACTGCACTGCATCCCCAGTGGTGCCTGTGCAGTCTCTGGACTCACTGCACTGCATCCCCTGTGGAGCCAGTGCACTCTCTGGACTCACTGCAGTGCAGCCCCTGAGGTGCCAGTGCACTCTCTGGACTCACTGCACTGCATCCCCAGTGGGGCCAGTGCACTCTCTGGACTCACTGCACTGCATCCCCTGTGGAGCCAGTGCACTCTCTGGACTCACTGCAGTGCAGCCCAGTGGTGCCAGTGCACTCTCTGGACTCACTGCACTGCATCCCCAGTTGTGCCAGTGCACTCTCTGGACTCACTGCAGTGCATCACCAGTGGTGCCAGTGCACACTCTGGACTCACTGCATTGCATCCCCAGTGGTGCCAGTGCACTCTCTGCACTCAATGCACTGCATCCCCAAGGTGCCAGTGCACTCTCTGGACTCAACTGCACTGCATCCCCAGTGGTGCCAGTGGACTCTGTGTACTCACTGCACTGCATCCCCAGTGGTGCCAGTGCACTCTCTGGACTCACTGCACTGCATACCCAGTGGTGCCAGTGCACTCTCTGGACTCACTGCACTGCATCCCCAGGGGTGCCAGTACACTCTCTGGCACTCACTGCACTGCATCCCCAGTGGTGCCTGTGCAGTCTCTGGACTCACTGCACTGCATCCCCAGTGGTGCCAGTGCACTCTCTGGACTCACTGCACTGCATCCCCAGTGGTGCCTGTGCAGTCTCTGCACTCACTGATCTGCATCCCCAGTGGAGCCAGTGCACTCTCTGGACTCACTGCAGTGCATTCCCAGTGGTGCCAGTGCAGTCACTGCACTCACTGCACTGCATCCCCAGTGGTGCCAGTGCACTCTCTGGACTCACTGCACTGCATCCCCAGTCGTGCCAGTGCACTCTCTGGACTCACTGCACTGCATCCCCAGTGGTGCCAGTGCACTCTCTGGACTCACTGCACTGTATCCCCAGGGGTGCCAGTACACTCTCTGGCGTCACTGCACTGCATCCCCAGTGGTGCCTGTGCAGTCTCTGGACTCACTGCACTGCATCCCCAGTGATGCCAGTGCACTCTCTGGACTCACTGCACTGCATCCCCAGGGGTGCCAGTACACTCTCTGGCGTCACTGCACTGCATCCCCAGTGGTGCCTGTGCAGTCTCTGGACTCACTGCACTGCATCCCCAGTGATGCCAGTGCACTCTCTGGACTCACTGCAGTGCAGCCCCTGAGGTGCCAGTGTACTCTCTGGACTCACTGCACTGCATCCCCAGTGGTGCCAGTGCACTCTCTGGACTCACGGCACTGCATCACCAGTGGAGCCAGTGCACTCTCTGGACTCACTGCACTGCATCCCCAGTGGTGCCAGTGCACTCTCTGGACTCAGTGCAGTCCATCACCAGTGGTGCCAGTTCACTCTCTGAGTCACTGCACTGCATTCCCAGTGGTGCCAGTGCACTACCTGGACTCACTGCAGTGCATCCCCAGTGGTGCCAGTGCACTCTCTGGACTCACTGCACTGCAACCCCAGTGGTGCCAGTGCACTCTCTGGACTCACTGCAGTGCACCCCCACTGGTTCCAGTGCACTCTCTGGACTCACTGTACTGCATCCCCAGTGGTGCCAGTGCACTCTCTGGACTCACTGCACTGCATCCCCAAGGTGCCAGTGCACTCTCTGGACTCAACTGCACTGCATCCCCCGTGGTGCCTGTGCAGTCTCTGGACTCACTACAGTGCATCCCCAGTGGTGCCAGTGCACTCTCTGCACTCACTGCAGTGCATCCCCAGTGGTGCCAGTGCACTCTCTGGACTCACCGGGGTGCATCCCCAGTGGTGCCAGTGCACTCTCTGGACTCACTGCACTGCATCCCCAGTGGTGCCAGTGCACTCTCTGGAATCACTGCAGTGCATCCCCTGTGGTGCCAGTGCACTCTCTGGAGTCACTTCACTGCATCCCCAGTGGTGCCAGTGCATTCTCTAGACTCATTGCAGTGCATCCCCAGTGGTGCCAGTGCACTCTCTGGACTCACTGCAGTGCATCCCCAGTGGTGCCAGTGCACTCTCTGGACTCACTGCACTGCAACCCCAGTGGTGCCAGTGCACTCTCTGGACTCACTGCAGTGCACCCCCACTGGTGCCAGTGCACTCTCTGGACTCACTGCACTGCATCCACAGTGGTGCCAGTGCACTCTCTGGACTCACTGCACTGCATCCCCAAGGTGCCAGTGCACTCTCTGGACTCAACTGCACTGCATCCCCCGTGGTGCCTGTGCAGTCTCTGGACTCACTACAGTGCATCCCCAGTGGTGCCAGTGCACTCTCTGGACTCACTGCAGTGCATCCCCAGTGGTGCCAGTGCACTCTCTGGACTCACCGGGGTGCATCCCCAGTGGTGCCAGTGCACTCTCTGGACTCTCTGCACTGCATCCCCAGTGCTGCCAGTGCACTCTCTGGACTCACTGCAGTGCATTCCCAGTGGTGCCAGTGCAGTCTCTGCACTCACTGCAGTGCATCTCCAGTGGTGCCAGTGCACTCTCTTGACTCACTGCACTGCATCCCAACTGGTGCCTGTGCACTCTCTGGACTCACTGCACTGCATCCCCAGTGGTGCCAGTGCACTCTCTGTAGTCACTGCGCGGCATTCCCAGTGGTGCCAGTGCACTCTCTGGACTCACTGCAGTGCATCCCCAGTGGTGCCAGTGCACTGTCTGGACTCACTGCAGTTTATCCCCAGTGGTGCCACTGCACTCTCTGGACTCACTGCACTGCATCACCATTGGTGCCAGGGCACTCTCTGGACTCACTGCAGTGCATCCCCAGTGGTGCCAGTGCACTCTCTGGACTCACTGCACTGCATCCCCAGTGGTGCCAGTGCACTCTCTGGACTCACTGCACTCCATCCCCAATGGTGCCAGTACACTCTCTGGACTCACTGCACTGCATCCCCAGTGGTGCCAGTGCACTCTCTGGACTCACTGCACTGCATCCCCAGTGGTGCCAGTGTAGTCTCTGGACTCACTGCAGTGCATCCCCAGTGGTGCCAGTGCAATCTCGGGACTCACTGTAGTGCAGATCAGTGGTGCCAGAGCACTCTCTGGACTCACGGCACTGCATCCCCAGTGGTGCCAGTGCACTCTCTGGACTCACTGCACTGCATCCCCAGTGGTGCCAGTGCACTCTCTGGAATCACTGCAGTGCATCCCCTGTGGTGCCAGTGCACTCTCTGGAGTCACTTCACTGCATCCCCAGTGGTGCTAGTGCATTCTCTAGACTCATTGCAGTGCATCCCGAGTGGTGCCAGTGCACTCTCTGGACTCACTGCACTGCATCCCCAGTGGTGCCAGTGCAGTCTCTGGACTCACTGCACTCCATCCCCAATGGTGCCAGTACACTCTCTGGACTCACTGCACTGCATCCCCAGTGGTGCCAGTGTAGTCTCTGGACTCACTGCAGTGCATCCCCAGTGGTGCCAGTGCAATCTCGGGACTCACTGTAGTGCAGCTCAGTGGTGCCAGAGCACTCTCTGGACTCACGGCACTGCATCCCCAGTGGTGCCAGTGCACTCTCTGGACTCACTGCACTGCATCCCCAGTGGTGCCAGTGCACTCTCTGGACTCACTGCACTAAAACTCCAGTGGTGCCAGTGCACTCTCTGGACTCACTGCAGTGCATCCCCAGTGGTGCCAGTGCACTCTCTGGACTCACTGCAGTGCATCCCCAGTGGTGCCAGTGCACTCTCTGGAATCACTGCAGTGCATCCCCTGTGGTGCCAGTGCACTCTCTGGAGTCACTGCACTGCATCCCCAGTGGTGCCAGTGCATTCTCTAGACTCATTGCAGTGCATCCCCAGTGGTGCCAGTGCACTCTCTGGAATCACTGCAGTGCATCCCCAGTGGTGCCAGTGCACTCTCTGGACTCACTGCACTGCATCCCCAGTGGTGCCACTGCACTCTCTGCACTCACTGCACTGCATCCCCAGTGGTGCCAGTGCACTCTCTGGACTCACTGCACTGCATCCCCAGTGGTGCCAGTGCACTCTCTGGACTCACTGCACTGCATCCCCAGGGGTGCCAGTACACTCTCTGGCGTCACTGCACTGCATCCCCAGTGGTGCCTGTGCAGTCTCTGGACTCACTGCAGTGCATCACCAGTGGTGCCAGTGCACTCTCTGGACTCACTGCAGTGCATCCCAAGTGGTGCCTGTGAAGTCTCTGGACTCACTGCAGTGCATCCCCAATGGTGCCAGTGTAGTCTCTGGACTCACTGCACTGCAACCCCAGTGTTGCCAGTGCAATCTCAGGACTCACAGCAGTGCAGCTCCAGCTGGTGCCAGTGCACTCTCTGGACTCACTGCACTGCATCCCCAGTGGTGCCAGTGCACTCTCTGGACTCACTGCAGTGCATCCCCAGTGGTGCCATTGCACTCTCAGGACTCACTGCACTGCATCCCCAGTGGTGCCAGTGCACTCTCTGGACTCACTGCACTAAAACTCCAGTGGTGCCAGTGCACTCTCTGGACTCACTGCAGTGCATCCCCAGTGGTGCCAGTGCACTCTCTGGACTCACTGCAGTGCATCCCCAGTGGTGCCAGTGCACTCTCTGGAATCACTGCAGTGCATCCCCTGTGGTGCCAGTGCACTCTCTGGAATCACTGCAGTGCATCCCCTGTGGTGCCAGTGCACTCTCTGGAGTCACTGCACTGCATCCCCAGTGGTGCCAGTGCATTCTCTAGACTCATTGCAGTGCATCCCCAGTGGTGCCAGTGCACTCTCTGGACTCACTGCACTGCATCCCCAGTGGTGCCAGTGCACTCTCTGGACTCACTGCACTGCATCCCCAGTGGTGCCACTGCACTCTCTGGACTCCCTGCACTGCATCCCAGTGGTGCCAGTGCACTCTCTGGACTCACTGCACTGCATCCCAAGTGGTGCCTGTGAAGTCTCTGGACTCACTGCAGTGCATCCCCAGTGGTGCCAGTGTAGTCTCTGGACTCACTGCACTGCAACCCCAGTGGTGCCAGTGCAATCTCAGGACTCACAGCAGTGCAGCTCCAGTTGGTGCCAGTGCACTCTCTGGACTCACTGTACTGCATCCCCAGTGGTGCCAGTGCACTCTCTGGACTCACTGCAGTGCATCACCAGTGGTGCCAGTGCACTCTCTGGACTCACTGCAGTGCATCCCTTGTGGTGCCATTGCACTCTCAGGACTCACTGCAGTGCATTCCCAGTGGTGCCAGTGCACTCTCTGGACTCACTGCACTGCATCCCCAGTGGAGCCAGTGCACTCTCTGGAGTAACTGCATTGCATCCCCAGTGGTGCCAGTGCACTCTCTGGACTCACTGCACTGCATCCCCAGTGGTGCCAGTGCACTCTCTGGACTCACTGCAGTGCATCCCCAGTGGTGCCAGTGCACTCTCTGGACTCAGTGCACTGCATCCCCAGTGGTGCCAGTGCACTCTCTGGACTCACTGCACTGCATCCCCAATGGTGCCACTGCACTCTCTGGACTCACTGCAGTGCATCCCCACTGGTGCCAGTGCACTCTCTGGACTCACTGCACTGCATCCCCAGTGGTGCCAGTGTACTCTCTGCACTCACTGCACTGCATCCACAGTGGTGCCAGTGCACTCTCTGGACAAACTGCACTGCATCCCCAGTGGTGCCAGTGCACTCTCTGGAGTCACTGCACTGCATCAACAGTGGTGCCAGTGCACTCTCTGGACTCACTGCACTGTATCCCCAGGGTGCCAGTTTAGTCTCTGGACTCACTGCAGCGCATCCCCAGTGCTGACAGTGCACTCTCTGGACTCACTGCACTGCATCCCCAGTGGTGCCAGTGCACTCTCTGGACTCAGTGCACTGCATCCCCAGTGGTGCCAGTGCACTCTCTGGACTCACTGCAGTGCATCCCCAGTGGTGCCAGTGCACTCTCTGGACTCACTGCACTGCATCCCCAGTGGTGCCAGTGCACTCTCTGAGCTCACTGCAGTGCATCCCCAGTGGTGCCAGTGCACTCTCTGGAGTCACTGCACTGCATCCCCAGTGGTGCCAGTGCATTCTCTAGACTCATTGCAGTGCATCCCCAGTGGTGCCAGTGCACTCTCTGGACTCACTGCAGTGCATCCCCAGTGGTGCCAGTGCACTCTCTGGACTCACAGCAGTGCAGCTCAGTGGTGCCAGAGCAGTCTCTGGACTCACTGCACTGCATCTCCAGTGGTGCCAGTGCACTCTCTGGACTCACTGCACTGCATCCCCAGTGATGCCAGTGCACTCTCTGGACTCACTGCAGTGCATCCCCAGTGGTGCAAGTGCACTGTCTGGACTCACTGCAGTTTATCCCCAGTGGTGCCACTGCACTCTCTGGACTCACTGCACTGCATCCCCAGTGGTGCCAGTGTAGTCTCTGGACTCACTGCAGTGCATCCCCAGTGGTGCCAGTGCAATCTCGGGACTCACTGTAGTGCAGATCAGTGGTGCCACAGCACTCTCTGGACTCACGGCACTGCATCCCCAGTGGTGCCAGTGCACTCTCTGGACTCACTGCACTGCATCCCCAGTGGTGACAGTGCACTCTCTGGACTCACTGCACTAAAACTCCAGTGGTGCCAGTGCACTCTCTGGACTCACTGCACTGCATCCCCAGTGGTGCCAGTGCACTCTCTGGAATCACTGCAGTGCATCCCCTGTGGTGCCAGTGCACTCTCTGGAGTCACTTCACTGCATCCCCAGTGGTGCCAGTGCATTCTCTAGACTCATTGCAGTGCATCCCCAGTGGTGCCAGTGCACTCTCTGGACTCACTGCAGTGCATCCCCAGTGGTGCCAGTGCACTCTCTGGACTCACTGCACTGCATCCCCAGTGGTGCCACTGCACTCTCTGGACTCACTGCAGTGCATCCCAGTGGTGCCAGTGCGCTCTTTGGACTCACTGCACTGCATCCCCAGTGGTACCAGTGCACTCTCTGGACTCACTGCAGTCCATCCCCAGTGGTGCCAGTGCACTCTCTGGACTCACTGAAGTGCATCCACAGTGGTACCAGTGCACTCTCTGGACTCACTGCAGTGCATCCCCAGTGGTGCCAGTGCACTCTCTGCACTCACTGCACTGCATCCCCAGTGGTGCCAGTGCACTCTCTGGACTCACTGCAGTGCATCCCCAGTGGTGCCAGTGCACTCTCTGGAGTCACTGCACTGCATCAACAGTGCTGCCAGTGCACTCTCCGGACTCACTGCACTGCATCCCCAGTGGTGCCAGTGCACTCTCTGGACTCACTGCATTGAATCCCCGCTGGTGCCAGTGCACTCTCTGGACTCACTGCACTGCATCCCCAGTGGTGCCAGTTCACTCTCTGGACTCACTGCACTGCATCCCCAGTGGTGCCAGTGCACTCTCTGGACTCACTGCACTGCATCCCAAGCGGTGCCTGTGAAGTCTCTGGACTCACTGCAGTGCATCCCCAGTGGTGCCAGTGTAGTCTCTGGACTCACTGCACTGCAACCCCAGTGGTGCCAGTGCAATCTCAGGACTCACAGCAGTGCAGCTCCAGTTGGTGCCAGTGCACTACCTGGACTCACTGCACTGCATCCCCAGTGGTGCCAGTGCACTCTCTGGACTCACTGCAGTGCATCACCAGTGGTGCCAGTGCACTCTCTGGACTCACTGCAGTGCATCCCCAGTGGTGCCATTGCACTCTCAGGACTCACTGCACTGCATCCCCAGTGGTGCCAGTGCACTCTCTGGACTAACTGCATTGCATCCCCAGTGGTGCCAGTGCACTCTCTGGACTCACTGCACTGCATCCCCAGTGGTGCCAGTGCACTCTCTGGACTCACTGTAGTGCATCCCCAGTGCTGACAGTGCACTCTCTGGACTCAGTGCACTGCATCCCCAGTGGTGCCAGTGCACTCTCTGGACTCAGTGCACTACATCTCCAATGGTGCCACTGCACTCTCTGGACTCACTGCAGTGCATCCCCAGTGGTGCCAGTGCACTCTCTGGAGTCACTGCACTGCATCAACAGTGCTGCCAGTGCACTCTCCGGACTCACTGCACTGCATCCCCAGTGGTGCCAGTGCACTCTCTGGACTCACTGCATTGAATCCCCGCTGGTGCCAGTGCACTCTCTGGACTCACTGCACTGCATCCCCAGTGGTGCCAGTTCACTCTCTGGACTCACTGCACTGCATCCCCAGTGGTGCCAGTGCACTCTCTGGACTCACTGCACTGCATCCCAAGCGGTGCCTGTGAAGTCTCTGGACTCACTGCAGTGCATCCCCAGTGGTGCCACTGTAGTCTCTGGACTCACTGCACTGCAACCCCAGTGGTGCCAGTGCAATCTCAGGAGTCACAGCAGTGCAGCTCCAGTTGGTGCCAGTGCACTACCTGGACTCACTGCACTGCATCCCCAGTGGTGCCAGTGCACTCTCTGGACTCACTGCAGTGCATCACCAGTGGTGCCAGTGCACTCTCTGGACTCACTGCAGTGCATCCCTTGTGGTGCCATTGCACTCTCAGGACTCACTGCACTGCATCCCCAGTGGTGCCAGTGCACTCTCTGGACTAACTGCATTGCATCCCCAGTGGTGCCAGTGCACTCTCTGGACTCACTGCACTGCATCCCCAGTGGTGCCAGTGCACTCTCTAGACTCATTGCAGTGCATCCCCAGTGCTGACAGTGCACTCTCTGGACTCAGTGCACTGCATCCCCAGTGGTGCCAGTGCACTCTCTGGACTCAGTGCACTACATCTCCAATGGTGCCACTGCACTCTCTGGACTCACTGCAGTGCATCCCCAGTGGTGCCAGTGCACTCTCTGGACTCCCTGCACTGCATCCCCAGTGGTGCCAGTGCACTCTCTGCACTCACTGCACTGCATCCCCAGTGGTGCCAGTGCACTCTCTGGACTCACTGCACTGCATCCCGAGTGGTGCCAGTGCACTCTCTGGACTCACTGCACTGCATCAACAGTGGTGCCAGTGCACTCTCTGGACTCACTGCACTGTATCCCCAGGGTGCCAGTTTAGTCTCTGGACTCACTGCAGTGCATCCCCAGTGGTGCCAATGCACTCTTTGGACTCACTGCACTGCATCCCCAGGGTGCCAGTGCCCTCTCTGGACTCACTGCAGTGCATCCCCTTTTGTGCCAGTGCACTCTATGGACTCAGTGCACTGCATCCCCAGTGGTGCCAGTGCACTCTCTGGACTCACTGCAGTGCATTCCCAGTGGTGCCAGTGCAGTCTCTGCACTCACTGCAGTGCATCCCCAGTGGTGCCAGTGCACTCTCTGGACTCACTGCAGTGCATCCCCAGTGGTGCCTGTGCACTCTCTGGACTCACTGCACTGCATCCCCAGTGGGGCCAGTGCACTCTCTGGACTCACTGCACTGCATCACCAGTGGTGCCAGTGTAGTCTCTGGACTCACTGCAGTGCATCCCCACTGGTGCCAGTGCAATCTCAGGACTCACTGGAGTGCAGCTCCAGTTGGTGCCAGTGCACTCTCTGGAGTCACTGCAGTGCATCCCCAGTGGTGCCAGTGCACTCTCTGGACTCACTGCAGTGAATCCCCAGTGGTGGCAGTGCACTCTCTGGAGTCACTGCAGTGTATCCCCAGTGGTGCCAGTGCACTCTCTGGACTCACTGAACTGCATCCCCAGTGGTGCCAGAGCACTCTCTGGACTCACTGCAGTGCATCCCCAGTGGTGCCAGTGCACTCTCTGGACTCACTGCACTGCATCGCCAGTGGTGCCAGTGCACTCTCTGCACTCACGGCACTGCATCCCCAGTGGTGCCCGTGCACTCTCTGGACTCACTGCACTGCATCCCCAGTGGTGCCAGTGCACTCTCTGGACTCACTGCAGTGCATCCCCAGTGGTGCCAGTGCACTCTCTGGAGTCACAGCACTGCATCCCCAGTGGTGCCAGTGTAGTCTCTGGACTCACTGCAGTGCATCCCCAGTGGTGCCAGTGCAATCTCGGGACTCACTGTAGTGCAGATCAGTGGTGCCAGAGCACTCTCAGGACTCACTGCACTGCATCCCCAGTGGTGCCAGTGCACTCTCTGGACTAACTGCATTGCATCCCCAGTGGTGCCAGTGCACTCTCTGGACTCACTGCACTGCATCCCCAGTGGTGCCAGTGCACTCTCTAGACTCATTGCAGTGCATCCCCAGTGCTGACAGTGCACTCTCTGGACTCAGTGCACTGCATCCCCAGTGGTGCCAGTGCACTCTCTGGACTCAGTGCACTACATCTCCAATGGTGCCACTGCACTCTCTGGACTCACTGCAGTGCATCCCCAGTGGTGCCAGTGCACTCTCTGGACTCCCTGCACTGCATCCCCAGTGGTGCCAGTGCACTCTCTGCACTCACTGCACTGCATCCCCAGTGGTGCCAGTGCACTCTCTGGACTCACTGCACTGCATCCCGAGTGGTGCCAGTGCACTCTCTGGACTCACTGCACTGCATCAACAGTGGTGCCAGTGCACTCTCTGGACTCACTGCACTGTATCCCCAGGGTGCCAGTTTAGTCTCTGGACTCACTGCAGTGCATCCCCAGTGGTGCCAATGCACTCTTTGGACTCACTGCACTGCATCCCCAGGGTGCCAGTGCCCTCTCTGGACTCACTGCAGTGCATCCCCTTTTGTGCCAGTGCACTCTCTGGACTCAGTGCACTGCATCCCCAGTGGTGCCAGTGCACTCTCTGGACTCACTGCAGTGCATTCCCAGTGGTGCCAGTGCAGTCTCTGCACTCACTGCAGTGCATCCCCAGTGGTGCCAGTGCACTCTCTGGACTCACTGCAGTGCATCCCCAGTGGTGCCTGTGCACTCTCTGGACTCACTGCACTGCATCCCCAGTGGGGCCAGTGCACTCTCTGGACTCACTGCACTGCATCACCAGTGGTGCCAGTGTAGTCTCTGGACTCACTGCAGTGCATCCCCAGTGGTGCCAGTGCAATCTCAGGACTCACTGGAGTGCAGCTCCAGTTGGTGCCAGTGCACTCTCTGGAGTCACTGCAGTGCATCCCCAGTGGTGCCAGTGCACTCTCTGGACTCACTGCAGTGAATCCCCAGTGGTGGCAGTGCACTCTCTGGAGTCACTGCAGTGTATCCCCAGTGGTGCCAGTGCACTCTCTGGACTCACTGAACTGCATCCCCAGTGGTGCCAGAGCACTCTCTGGACTCACTGCAGTGCATCCCCAGTGGTGCCAGTGCACTCTCTGGACTCACTGCACTGCATCGCCAGTGGTGCCAGTGCACTCTCTGCACTCACGGCACTGCATCCCCAGTGGTGCCCGTGCACTCTCTGGACTCACTGCACTGCATCCCCAGTGGTGCCAGTGCACTCTCTGGACTCACTGCAGTGCATCCCCAGTGGTGCCAGTGCACTCTCTGGAGTCACAGCACTGCATCCCCAGTGGTGCCAGTGTAGTCTCTGGACTCACTGCAGTGCATCCCCAGTGGTGCCAGTGCAATCTCGGGACTCACTGTAGTGCAGATCAGTGGTGCCAGAGCACTCTCTGGACTCACGGCACTGCATCCCCAGTGGTGCCAGTGCACTCTCTGGACTCACTGCACTGCATCCCCAGTGGTGACAGTGCACTCTCTGGACTCACTGCACTAAAACTCCAGTGGTGCCAGTGCACTCTCTGGACTCACTGCAGTGCATCCCCAGTGGTGCCAGTGCACTCTCTGGAATCACTGCAGTGCATCCCCTGTGGTGCCAGTGCACTCTCTGGAGTCACTTCACTGCATCCCCAGTGGTGCCAGTGCATTCTCTAGACTCATTGCAGTGCATCCCCAGTGGTGCCAGTGCACTCTCTGGACTCACTGCACTGCATCCCCAGTGGTGCCAGTGCAGTTTCTGGACTCACTGCACTCCATCCCCAATGGTGCCAGTACACTCTCTGGACTCACTGCACTGCATCCCCAGTGGTGCCAGTGCACTCTCTGGACTCACTGCACTAAAACTCCAGTGGTGCCAGTGCACTCTCTGGACTCACTGCAGTGCATCCCCAGTGGTGCCAGTGCACTCTCTGGACTAACTGAACTGCATCCCCAGTGGTGCCAGTGCACTCTCTGGAATCACTGCAGTGCATCCCCTGTGGTGCCAGTGCACTCTCTGCACTCACTGCACTGCATCCCCAGTGGTGCCAGTGCACTCTCTGGACTCACTGCACTGCATCCCCAGTGGTGCCAGTACACTCTCTGGACTCACTGCAGTGCATCCCCAGTGGTGCCAGTGCACTCTCTGGAGTCACTGCACTGCATCCCCAGTGCTGCCAGTGCACTCTCTGGACTCACTGCACTGCATGCCCAGTGGTGCCAGTGCACTCTCTGGACTCACTGCAGTGAATCCCCGGTGATGCCAGTGCACTCTCTGGACTCACTGCACTGCATCCCCAGTGGTGCCAGTTCACTCTCTGGACTCACTGAACTGCATCCCCAGTGGTGCCAGTGCACTCTCTGGACTCACTGCAGTGCATCCCATGTGGTGCCTGTGAAGTCTCCGGACTCACTGCAGTGCATCCCCAGTGGTGCCAGTGTAGTCTCTGGACTCACTGCACTGCATTCCCAGTGGTGCCAGTGCAATCTCAGGACTCACAGCAGTGCAGCTCCAGCTGGTGCCAGTGCACTCTCTGGACTCACTGCACTGCATCCCCAGTGGTGCCAGTGCACTCTCTGGACTCACTGCAGTGCATCCCCAGTGGTGCCATTGCAATCTCAGGACTCACTGCACTGCATCCCCAGTGGTGCCAGTGCACTCTCTGGACTCACTGCACTAAAACTCCAGTGGTGCCAGTGCACTCTCTGGACTCACTGCAGTGCATCCCCAGTGGTGCCAGTGCACTCTCTGGAATCACTGCAGTGCATCCCCTGTGGTGCCAGTGCACTCTCTGGAGTCACTGCACTGCATCCCCAGTGGTGCCAGTGCATTCTCTAGACTCATTGCAGTGCATCCCCAGTGGTGCCAGTGCACTCTCTGGACTCACTGCAGTGCATCCCCAGTGGTGCCAGTGCACTCTCTGGAATCACTGCAGTGCATCCCCTGTGGTGCCAGTGCACTCTCTGGAGTCACTGCACTGCATCCCCAGTGGTGCCAGTGCATTCTCTAGACTCATTGCAGTGCATCCCCAGTGGTGCCAGTGCACTCTCTGGACTCACTGCACTGCATCCCCAGTGGTGCCAGTGCACTCTCTGGACTCACTGCACTGCATCCCCAGTGGTGCCACTGCACTCTCTGGACTCCCTGCACTGCATCCCAGTGGTGCCAGTGCACTCTCTGGACTCACTGCACTGCATCCCCAGTGGTGCCAGTGCACTCTCTGGACTCACTGCAGTGCATCACCAGTGGTGCCAGTGCACTCTCTGGACTCACTGCACTGCATCCCTTGTGGTGCCATTGCACTCTCAGGACTCATTGCAGTGCATTCCCAGTGGTGCCAGTGCACTCTCTGGACTCACTGCACTGCATCCCCAGTGGAGCCAGTGCACTCTCTGGAGTCACTGCCCTGCATCCCCAGTGCTGACAGTGCACTCTCTGGACTCAGTGCACTGCATCCCCAGTGGTGCCAGTGCACTCTCTGGACTCAGTGCACTGCATCCCCAGTGGTGCCAGTGCACTCTCTGGACTCACTGCACTGCATCCCCCAGTGGTGCCAGTGCACTCTCTGGACTCACTGCACTGTTTCCCCAGGGTGCCAGTTTAGTCTCTGGACTCACTGCAGTGCATCCCCAGTGCTGACAGTGCACTCTCTGGACTCAGTGCACTGCATCCCCAGTGGTGCCAGTGCACTCTCTGGACTCAGTGCACTGCATCCCCAGTGGTGCCAGTGCACTCTCTGGACTCACTGCACTGCATCCCCCAGTGGTGCCAGTACACTCTCTGGACTCACTGCAGTGCATCCCCAGTGGTGCAAGTGCACTGTCTGGACTCACTGCAGTTTATCCCCAGTGGTGCCACTGCACTCTCTGGACTCACTGCACTGCATCCCCAGTCGTGCCAGTGCACTCTCTGGACTCACTGCAGTGCATCCCCAGTGGTGCCAGTGAACTCTCTGGACTCACTGAACTGCATCCCCAGTGGTTCCAGTGCACTCTCTTGAGTCACTGCACTGCATCCCCAGTGGTGCCAGTGCACTCTCTGGACTCACTGCAGTGCATCCCCAGTGGTGCCAGTGCACTCTCTGGAGTCACTGCACTGCATCAACAGTGCTGCCAGTGCACTCTCTGGACTCACTGCACTGCATCCCCAGTGGTGCCAGTGCACTCTCTGGACTCACTGCATTGAATCCCCGCTGGTGCCAGTGCACTCTCTGGACTCACTGCACTGCATCCCCAGTGGTGCCAGTGCACTCTCTGGACTCACTGCACTGCATCCCCCAGTGGTGCCAGTACACTCTCTGGACTCACTGCAGTGCATCCCCAGTGGTGCAAGTGCACTGTCTGGACTCACTGCAGTTTATCCCCAGTGGTGCCACTGCACTCTCTGGACTCACTGCACTGCATCCCCAGTCGTGCCAGTGCACTCTCTGGACTCACTGCAGTGCATCCCCAGTGGTGCCAGTGAACTCTCTGGACTCACTGAACTGCATCCCCAGTGGTTCCAGTGCACTCTCTTGAGTCACTGCACTGCATCCCCAGTGGTGCCAGTGCACTCTCTGGACTCACTGCAGTGCATCCCCAGTGGTGCCAGTGCACTCTCTGGAGTCACTGCACTGCATCAACAGTGCTGCCAGTGCACTCTCTGGACTCACTGCACTGCATCCCCAGTGGTGCCAGTGCACTCTCTGGACTCACTGCATTGAATCCCCGCTGGTGCCAGTGCACTCTCTGGACTCACTGCAGTGCATCCCTTGTGGTGCCATTGCACTCTCAGGACTCACTGCAGTGCATTCCCAGTGGTGCCAGTGCACTCTCTGGACTCACTGCACTGCATCCCCAGTGGAGCCAGTGCACTCTCTGGACTCACTGCATTGCATCCCCAGTGGTGCCAGTGCACTCTCTGGACTCACTGCACTGCATCCCCAGTGGTGCCAGTGCACTCTCTGGACTCACTGCAGTGCATCCCCAGTGCTGACAGTGCACTCTCTGGACTCAGTGCACTGCATCCCCAGTGGTGCCAGTGCACTCTCTGGACTCACTGCACTGCATCCCCAATGGTGCCACTGCACTCTCTGGACTCACTGCAGTGCATCCCCACTGGTGCCAGTGCACTCTCTGGACTCACTGCACTGCATCCCCAGTGGTGCCATTGTACTCTCTGCACTCACTGCACTGCATCCCCAGTGGTGCCAGTGCACTCTCTGGACTCACTGCACTGCATCCCCAGTGGTGCCAGTGCACTCTCTGGAGTCACTGCACTGCATCAACAGTGGTGCCAGTGCACTCTCTGGACTCACTGCACTGTATCCCCAGGGTGCCAGTTTAGTCTCTGGACTCACTGCAGTGCATCCCCAGTGCTGACAGTGCACTCTCTGGACTCAGTGCACTGCATCCCCAGTGGTGCCAGTGCACTCTCTGGACTCACTGCACTGCATCCCCAGTGGTGCCAGTGCACTCTCTGGACTCACTGCAGTGCATCCCCAGTGGTGCCAGTGCACTCTCTGGACTCACTGCACTGCATCCCCAGTGGTGCCAGTGCACTCTCTGAGCTCACTGCAGTGCATCCCCAGTGGTGCCACTGCACTCTCTGGACTCTCTGCACTGCATCCCCAGGGTTCCAGTGCAATCTCTGGAGTCACTGCACTGCATTAACAGTGGTGCCAGTACACTCTCTGGACTCACTGCACTGCATCCCCAGTGGTGCCAGTTTAGTCTCTGGACTCACAGCAGTGCATCCCCAGTGGTGCCAGTGCACTCTCTGGACTCACAGCAGTGCAGCTCAGTGGTGCCAGAGCAGTCTCTGGACTCACTGCACTGCATCCCCAGTGGTGCCAGTGCACTCTCTGGACTCACTGCACTGAATCCCCAGTGGTGCCAGTGCACTCTCTGGACTCACTGCAGTGCATCCCCAGTGGTGCCAGTGCACTGTCTGGACTCACTGCAGTTTATCCCCAGTGGTGCCAGTGCACTCTCTGGACTCACTGCACTGCATCACCATTGGTGCCAGGGCACTCTCTGGACTCACTGCAGTGCATCCCCAGTGGTGCCAGTGCACTCTCTGGACTCACTGCACTGCATCCCCAGTGGTGCCAGTGCACTCTCTGGACTCATTGCAGTGCATCCCCAATGGTGCCAGTGCACTCTCTGGACTCACTGCACTGCATCCCCAGTGGTGCCAGTGCACTCTCTGGACTCACTGCACTAAAACTCCAGTGTTGCCAGTGCACTCTCTGGACTCACTGCAGTGCATCCCCAGTGGTGCCAGTGCACTCTCTGGAATCACTGCAGTGCATCCCCTGTGGTGCCAGTGCACTCTCTGGAGTCACTTCACTGCATCCCCAGTGGTGCCAGTGCATTCTCTAGACTCATTGCAGTGCATCCCCAGTGGTGCCAGTGCACTCTCTGGACTCACTGCACTGCATCCCCAGTGGTGCCAGTGCACTCTCTGGACTCACTGCAGTGCATCCCCAGTGGTGCCACTGCACTCTCTGGACTCACTGAACTGCATCCCAGTGGTGCCAGTGCACTCTTTGGACTCACTGCACTGCATCCCCTTAGGTACCAGTGCACTCTCTGGACTCACTGCAGTGCATCCCCAGTGGTGCCAGTGCACTCTCTGGACTCACTGAAGTGCATCCCCAGTGGTACCAGTGCACTCTCTGGACTCACTGCAGTGCATCCCCACTGGTGCCAGTGCACTCTCTGCACTCACTGCACTGCATCCCCAGTGGTGCCAGTGCACTCTCTGGACTCACTGCACTGCATCCCCAGTGGTGCCAGTACACTCTCTGGACTCACTGCAGTGCATCCCCAGTGGTGCCAGTGCACTCTCTGGAGTCACTGCACTGCATCAACAGTGGTGCCAGTGCACTCTCTGGACTCACTGCACTGCATCCCCAGTGGTGCCAGTGCACTCTCTGGACTCACTGCATTGAATCCCCGCTGGTGCCAGTGCACTCTCTGGACTCACTGCACTGCATCCCCAGTGGTGCCAGTTCACTCTCTGGACTCACTGCACTGCATCCCCAGTGGTGCCAGTGCACTCTCTGGACTCACTGCACTGCATCCCAAGTGGTGCCTGTGAAGTCTCTGGACTCACTGCAGTGCATCCCCAGTGGTGCCAGTGTAGTCTCTGGACTCACTGCACTGCAACCCCAGTGGTGCCAGTGCAATCTCAGGACTCACAGCAGTGCAGCTCCAGTTGGTGCCAGTGCACTCTCTGGAGTCACTGCACTGCATCCCCAGTGGAGCCAGTGCACTCTCTGGACTAACTGCATTGCATCCCCAGTGGTGCCAGTGCACTCTCTGGACTCACTGCACTGCATCCCCAGTGGTGCCTGTGCACTCTCTGGACTCACTGTAGTGCATTCCCAGTGCTGACAGTGCACTCTCTGGACTCAGTGCACTGCATCCCCAGTGGTGCCAGTGCACTCTCTGGACTCAGTGCACTACATCTCCAATGGTGCCACTGCACTCTCTGGACTCACTGCAGTGCATCCCCAGTGGTGCCAGTGCACTCTCTGGACTCCCTGCACTGCATCCCCAGTGGTGCCAGTGCACTCTCTGGACTCACTGCACTGCATCCCCAGTGGTGCCAGTGCACTCTCTGGACTCACTGCACTGCATCCCCAGTGGTGCCAGTGCACTCTCTGGACTCATTGCAGTGCATCCCCAATGGTGCCAGTGCACTCTCTGGACTCACTGCACTGCATCCCCAGTGGTGCCAGTTTAGTCTCTGGACTCACTGCAGTGCATCCCCAGTGGTGCCAGTGCACTCTCTGGACTCAGTGCACTGCATCCCCAATGGTGCCAGTGCCCTCTCTGGACTCACTGCAGTGCATCCCCTTTTGTGCCAGTGCACTCTCTGGACTCACTGAACTGCATCCCCAGTGGTGCCAGTGCACTCTCTGGACCCACTGCACTGCATCCCCAGTGGTGCCTGTGCACTCTCTGGACTCACTGCACTGCATCCCCAGTGGTGCCAGTGCACTCTCAGGACTCACTGCACTGCATCCCCAGTGGTGCCACTGCACTCTCTGGACTCACTGCACTGCATCCCAGTGGTGCCAGTGCACTCTTTGGACTCACTGCACTGCATCCCCAGTGGTACCAGTGCACTCTCTGGACTCACTGCAGTGCATCCCCAGTGGTGCCAGTGCACTCTCTGGACTCACTGAAGTGCATCCCAATGGTACCAGTGCACTCTCTGGACTCACTGCAGTGCATCCCCAGTGGTGCCAGTGCACTCTCTGCACTCACTGCACTGCATCCCCAGTGGTGCCAGTGCACTCTCTGGACTCACTGCACTGCATCCCCAGTGGTGCCAGTACACTCTCTGGACTCACTGCAGTGCATCCCCAGTGGTGCCAGTGCACTCTCTGGAGTCACTGCACTGCATCAACAGTGCTGCCAGTGCACTCTCTGGACTCACTGCACTGCATCCCCAGTGGTGCCAGTGCACTCTCTGGACTCACTGCACTGCATCCCCAGTGGTGCCAGTGCACTCTCTGGACTCACTGCATTGAATCCCCGCTGGTGCCAGTGCACTCTCTGGACTCACTGCACTGCATCCCCAGTGGTGCCAGTTCACTCTCTGGACTCACTGCACTGCATCCCCAGTGGTGCCAGTGCACTCTCTGGACTCACTGCACTGCATCCCAAGTGGTGCCTGTGAAGTCTCTGGACTCACTGCACTGCATCCCCAGTGGTGCCAGTGCACTCTCTGGACTCACTGCACTGCATCCCCAGTGGTGCCAGTGCACTCTCTGGACTCACTGCAGTGAATCCCCGGTGGTGCCAGTGCACTCTCTGGACTCATTGCAGTGCATCCCCAGTGGTGCCAGTGCACTCTCTGGACTCACTGAACTGCATCCCCAGTTGTGCCAGTGCACTCTCTGGACTCACTGCACTGCATCCCCAGTGGTGCCAGTGCACTCTCTGGACTCACTGCACTGCATCCCCAGTGGTGCCAGTGCACTCTCTGGACTCACTGCAATGCATCCCCTGTGGAGCCAGTGCAGTCTCTGCACTCACTGCAGTGCATCTCCAGTGGTGCCAGTGCACTCTCTGGACTCACTGCAGTGCATCCCTACTGGTGCCTGTGCACTCTCTGGACTCACTGCACTGCATCCCCAGTGGTGCCAGTGCACTCTCTGTAGTCACTGCGCTGCATTCCCAGTGGTGCCAGTGCACTCTCTGGATTCACTGCACTGCCTCCCCAATGGTGACAGTGCACTCTCTGGACTCACTGCACTGCACCATCAGTGGTGCCAGTGCACTCTCTGGACTCACTGCAGTGTATCCCCTGTGGTGCCAGAGCACTCTGTGGACTCACTGCACTGCATCCCCAGTGGTGCCAGTGCACTCTCTGGACTAACTGCAGTGGATCCCCAGTGGTGCCAGTGCACTCTCTGGAGTCACTGCACTGCATCAACAGTGGTACCAGTGCACTCTCTGGACTCACTGCAGTGCATCCCCAGTGGTGCCAGTGCACTCTCTGCACTCACTGCACTGCATCCCCAGTGGTGCCAGTGCACTCTCTGGACTCACTGCACTGCATCCCCAGTGGTGCCAGTACACTCTCTGGACTCACTGCAGTGCATCCCCAGTAGTGCCAGTGCACTCTCTGGAGTCACTGCACTGCATCAACAGTGCTGCCAGTGCACTCTCTGGACTCACTGCACTGCATCCCCAGTGGTGCCAGTGCACTCTCTGGACTCACTGCATAGAATCCCCGCTGGTGCCAGTGCACTCTCTGGACTCACTGCACTGCATCCCCAGTGGTGCCAGTTCACTCTCTGGACTCACTGCACTGCATCCCCAGTGGTGCCAGTGCACTCTCTGGACTCACTGCACTGCATCCCAAGTGGTGCCTGTGAAGTCTCTGGACTCACTGCAGTGCATCCCCAGTGGTGCCAGTGTAGTCTCTGGACTCACTGCACTGCAACCCCAGTGGTGCCAGTGCAATCTCAGGACTCACAGCAGTGCAGCTCCAGTTGGTGCCAGTGCACTACCTGGACTCACTGCACTGCATCCCCAGTGGTGCCAGTGCACTCTCTGGACTCACTGCAGTGCATCACCAGTGGTGCCAGTGCACTCTCTGGACTCAGTGCACTGCATCCCCAGTGGTGCCAGTGCACTCTCTGGACTCACTGCACTGCATCCCCAGTGGTGCCAGTGCACTCTCTGGACTCACTGCACTGCATCCCCAGTGGTGCCAGTGCACTCTCTGGACTCATTGCAGTGCATCCCCAATGGTGCCAGTGCACTCTCTGGACTCACTGCACTGCATCCACAGTGGTGCCAGTTTAGTCTCTGGACTCACTGCAGTGCATCCCCAGTGGTGCCAGTGCACTCTCTGGACTCAGTGCACTGCATCCCCAATGGTGCCAGTGCCCTCTCTGGACTCACTGCAGTGCATCCCCTTTTGTGCCAGTGCACTCTCTGGACTCACTGAACTGCATCCCCAGTGGTGCCAGTGCACTCTCTGGACTCACTGCACTGCATCCCCAGTGGTGCCTGTGCACTCTCTGGACTCACTGCAATGCATCCCCTGTGGAGCCAGTGCAGTCTCTGCACTCACTGCAGTGCATCTCCAGTGGTGCCAGTGCACTCTCTGGACTCACTGCAGTGCATCCCTACTGGTGCCTGTGCACTCTCTGGACTCACTGCACTGCATCCCCAGTGGTGCCAGTGCACTCTCTGTAGTCACTGCGCTGCATTCCCAGTGGTGCCAGTGCACTCTCTGGATTCACTGCACTGCCTCCCCAATGGTGACAGTGCACTCTCTGGACTCACTGCACTGCACCATCAGTGGTGCCAGTGCACTCTCTGGACTCACTGCAGTGTATCCCCTGTGGTGCCAGAGCACTCTGTGGACTCACTGCACTGCATCCCCAGTGGTGCCAGTGCACTCTCTGGACTAACTGCAGTGGATCCCCAGTGGTGCCAGTGCACTCTCTGGAGTCACTGCACTGCATCAACAGTGGTACCAGTGCACTCTCTGGACTCACTGCAGTGCATCCCCAGTGGTGCCAGTGCACTCTCTGCACTCACTGCACTGCATCCCCAGTGGTGCCAGTGCACTCTCTGGACTCACTGCACTGCATCCCCAGTGGTGCCAGTACACTCTCTGGACTCACTGCAGTGCATCCCCAGTAGTGCCAGTGCACTCTCTGGAGTCACTGCACTGCATCAACAGTGCTGCCAGTGCACTCTCTGGACTCACTGCAGTGCATCCCCAGTGGTGCCAGTGCACTCTCTGGACTCACTGCATAGAATCCCCGCTGGTGCCAGTGCACTCTCTGGACTCACTGCACTGCATCCCCAGTGGTGCCAGTTCACTCTCTGGACTCACTGCACTGCATCCCCAGTGGTGCCAGTGCACTCTCTGGACTCACTGCACTGCATCCCAAGTGGTGCCTGTGAAGTCTCTGGACTCACTGCAGTGCATCCCCAGTGGTGCCAGTGTAGTCTCTGGACTCACTGCACTGCAACCCCAGTGGTGCCAGTGCAATCTCAGGACTCACAGCAGTGCAGCTCCAGTTGGTGCCAGTGCACTACCTGGACTCACTGCACTGCATCCCCAGTTTTGCCAGTGCACTCTCTGGACTCACTGCAGTGCATCACCAGTGGTGCCAGTGCACTCTCTGGACTCACTGCACTGCATCCCCAGTGGTGCCAGTGCACTCTCTGGACTCAGTGCACTACATCTCCAATGGTGCCACTGCACTCTCTGGACTCACTGCAGTGCATCCCCAGTGGTGCCAGTGCACTCTCTGGACTCCCTGCACTGCATCCCCAGTGGTGCCAGTGCACTCTCTGGACTCACTGCACTGCATCCCCAGTGGTGCCAGTGCACTCTCTGGACTCACTGCACTGCATCCCCAGTGGTGCCAGTGCACTCTCTGGACTCATTGCAGTGCATCCCCAATGGTGCCAGTGCACTCTCTGGACTCACTGCACTGCATCCACAGTGGTGCCAGTTTAGTCTCTGGACTCACTGCAGTGCATCCCCAGTGGTGCCAGTGCACTCTCTGGACTCAGTGCACTGCATCCCCAATGGTGCCAGTGCCCTCTCTGGACTCACTGCAGTGCATCCCCTTTTGTGCCAGTGCACTCTCTGGACTCACTGAACTGCATCCCCAGTGGTGCCAGTGCACTCTCTGCACTCACTGCACTGCATCCCCAGTGGTGCCTGTGCACTCTCTGGACTCACTGCAGTGCATCCCCTGTGGTGCCAGTGCACTCTCTGGACTCACTGCAGTGCATTCCCAGTGGTGCCAGTGCAGTCTCTGCACTCACTGCAGTGCATCTCCAGTGGTGCCAGTGCACTCTCTGGACTCACTGCAGTGCATCCCCAGTGGTGCCTGTGCACTCTCTGGACTCACTGCACTGCATCCCCAGTGGGGCCAGTGCACTCTCTGGACTCACTGCACTGCATCACCAGTGGTGCCAGTGTAGTCTCTGGACTCACTGCAGTGCATCCCCAGTGGTGCCAGTGCAATCTCAGGACTCACTGCAGTGCAGCTCCAGTTGGTGCCAGTGCACTCTCTGGACTCACTGCAGTGCATCCCCAGTGGTGCCAGTGCACTCTCTGGACTCACTGCAGTGAATCCCCAGTGGTGGCAGTGCACTCTCTGGAGTCACTGCAGTGTATCCCCAGTGGTGCCAGTGCACTCTCTGGACTCACTGAACTGCATCCCCAGTGGTGCCAGAGCACTCTCTGGACTCACTGCAGTGCATCCCCAGTGGTGCCAGTGCACTCTCTGGACTCACTGCACTGCATCGCCAGTGGTGCCAGTGCACTCTCTGCACTCACTGCACTGCATCCCCAGTGGTGCCCGTGTACTCTCTGGACTCACTGCACTGCATCCCCAGTGGTGCCAGTGCACTCTCTGGACTCACTGAACTGCATCCCCAGTGGTGCCAGTGCACTCTCTGGACTCACTGCACTGCATCCCCAGTGGTGCCTCTGCACTCTCTGGAGTCACTGCAGTGCATCCCCAGTGGTGCCAGAGCACTCTCTGGACTCACTGCATTGCATCCCCAGTGGTGCCAGTGCACTCTCTGGACTCACTGCACTGCATCCCCAGTGGTGCCACTGCACTCTCTGGACTCACTGCACTGCATCACCATTGGTGCCAGGGCACTCTCCGGACTCACTGCAGTGCATCCCCAGTGGTGCCCGTGCACTCTCTGGACTCACTGCAGTGCATCCCCAGTGGTGCCAGTGCACTCTGTGGACTCAATGCAGTGCAACCCCAGTGGTGCCAGTGCACTCTCTGCACTCAATGCACTGCATCCCCAGTGGTGCCAGTGCACTCTCTGGACTCACTGCACTGCATCCCCAGTGGTGCCAGTGCACTCTCTGGACTCACTGCAGTGAATCCCCGGTGGTGCCAGTGCATTCTCTGGACTCATTGCAGTGCATCCCCAGTGGTGCCAGTGCACTCTCTGGACTCACTGAACTGCATCCCCAGTTGTGCCAGTGCACTCTCTGGACTCACTGCACTGCATCCCCAGTGGTGCCAGTGCACTCTCTGGACTCACTGCACTGCATCCCCACTGGTGCCAGTGCACTCTCTGGACTCACTGCAATGCATCCCCTGTGGAGCCAGTGCAGTTTCTGCACTCACTGCAGTGCATCTCCAGTGGTGCCAGTGCACTCTCTGGACTCACTGCAGTGCATCCCTACTGGTGCCTGTGCACTCTCTGGACTCACTGCACTGCATCCCCAGTGGTGCCAGTGCACTCTCTGTAGTCACTGCGCTGCATTCCCAGAGGTGCCAGTGCACTCTCTGGATTCACTGCACTGCACCACCAGTGGTGCCAGTGCACTCTCTGGACTCACTGCAGTGTATCCCCTGTGGTGCCAGGGCACTCTGTGGACTCACTGCACTGCATCCCCAGTGGTGCCAGTGCACTCTCTGGACTAACTGTAGTGGATCCCCAGTGGTGCCAGTGCACTCTCTGGACTCACTGCACTGCATCCCCAGTGGGGCCAGTGCACTCTCTGGACTCACTGCAGTGCATCCCCAGTGGTGCCAGTGCACTCTCTGGACTCACTGCACTGCATCCCCAGTGGGGCCAGTGCACTCTCTGGACTCACTGCACTGCATGAACAGGGGTGCCAGTGCACTCTCTGGACTCACTGCACTGCATCCCCAGTGGTGCCAGTGTAGTCTCTGGACTCACTGCCGTGCATCCCCAGTGGTGCCAGTGCAATCTCAGAACTCACTGCAGTGCATCTCCAGTTGTGCCAGTGCAGTCTCTGGACTCACTGCACTGCATCCCCAGTGGTGCCAGTGCACTCTCTGGACTCACTGTAGTGCATCCCCAGTGGTGGCAGTGCACTCTCTGGACTCACTGCAGTGTATTCCCAGTGGTGCCAGTGCACTCTCTGGACTCACTGAACTGCATCCCCAGTGGTGCCAGAGCACTCTCTGGACTCACTGCAGTGCATCCCCAGTGGTGCCAGTGCACTCTCTGGACTCAGTGCACTGCATCGCCAGTGGTGCCAGTGCACTCTCTGCACTCACGGTACTGCATCACCAGTCGTGCCAGTGCACTCTCTGGACTCACTGCACTGCATCCCCAGTGGTGCCAGTGCACTCTCTGGACTCAATGCACTGCATCCCCAGTGGTGCCAGTGCACTCTCTGGACTCACTGCACTGCATCCCCAGTGGTGCCAGGGCACTCTCCGGACTCACTGCAGTTCATCCGCAGTGGTGCCAGTGCACTCTTTCGAGTCACTGCACTGCATCCCCATTAGTGCCAGTGCATTCTCTGGACTCATTGCAGTGCATCCCCAGTGGTGCCAGTGCACTCTCTAGACTCACTGCAGTGCATCCCCAGTGGTGCCAGTGCACTCTCTGGACTCACTGCACTGCATCCCCAGTGGTGCCAGTGCACTCTCTGGACTCACTGCAGTGGATCCCCAGTGGTTCCAGTGCACTCTCTGGACTCACTGCACTGCATCCCCAGTGGTGCCAGTGCACTCTCTGCACTCACTGCACTGCATCCCCAGTGTTCCCAGAGCACTCTCTGGACTCACCGAGGTGCATCCCCAGAAGTGCCAGTGCACTCTCTGGACTCACTGCAGTGCATCCCCAGTGGTGCCAGTGCACACTCTCTGGACTCACTGCAGTGCATCCCCAGTGGTGCCAGTGCACTCTCTGGACTCACTGGACTGCATCCCCAGTGGTGCCAGTGCACTCTCTGAACTCACTGCACTGCATCCCCAGTTTTGCCAGTGCACTCTCTGGACTCACTGCAGTGCATCCCCAGTGGTGCCAGTGCACTCTCTGGACTCACTGCACTGCATCCCCAGGGGTGCCAGTTCACTCTCTGGTGTCACTGCACTGCATCCCCAGTGGTGCCTGAGCAGTCTCTGGACTCACTGCAGTGCATCCCCAGTGATGCCAGTGCACTCTCTGGACTCACTGAACTGCATCCCCAGTGGTGCCAGTGCACTCTCTATGCTCACTGCACTGCATCCCCAGTGGTGCCTGTGCAGTCTCTGGACTCACTGCACTGCATCCCCAGTGATGCCAGTGCACTCTCTGGACTCACTGCAGTGCAGCCCCTGAGGTGCCAGTGTACTCTCGGGACTCACTGCACTGCATCCCCAGTGGTGCCTGTGCAGTCTCTGGACTCACTGCACTGCATCCCCTGTGGAGCCAGTGCACTCTCTGGACTCACTGCAGTGCAGCCCCTGAGGTGCCAGTGCACTCTCTGGACTCACTGCACTGCATCCCCAGTGGTGCCAGTGCACTCTCTGGAGTCACTGCAGTGCATCCCCAGTGGTGCCAGTGCACTCTCTGGACTCACTGCAGTGCAGCCCAGTGGTGCCAGTGCACTCTCTGGACTCACTGCAGTGCATCACCAGTGGTGCCAGTGCACTCTCTGGACTCACTGCACTGCATCCCCAGGGGTGCCAGTACACTCTCTGGCGTCACGGCACTGCATCCCCAGTGGTGCCTGTGCAGTCTCTGGACTCACTGCAGTGCATCCCCAGTGATGCCAGTGCACTCTCTGGACTCACTGCACTGCATTTCCAGTGGTGCCAGTGCAATCTCTGGACTCACTGCACTGCATCCCCAGTGGTGCCTGTGCACTCAGTGGACTCACTGTACTGCATCTCCAGTGGTGCCACTGTACTCTCTGCACTCACTGCACTGCATCCCCAGTGGTGCCAGTGCAATCTCTGTACTCACTGCACTGCATCCCTAGTGGTTCCAGTGCACTCTCTGTACTCACGGCACTGCATCACCAGTGGAGCCAGTGCACTTTCTGGACTCACTGCAGTGCATCCCCAGTGGTGCCAGTGCACTCTCTGGACTCACTGCACTGCATCCCCAGGGGTGCCAGTACACTCTCTGGCGTCACTGCACTGCATCCCCAGTGGTACCAGTGCACTCTCTGGACTCACTGCAGTGCATCCCCAGTGGTGCCAGTGCAATCTCGGGACTCACTGTAGTGCAGCTCAGTGGTGCCAGAGCACTCTCTGGACTCACGGCACTGCATCCCCAGTGGTGCCAGTGCACTCTCTGGACTCACCGCACTGCATCCCCAGTGGTGCCAGTGCAATCTCAGGACTCACAGCAGTGCAGCTCCAGCTGGTGCCAGTACACTCTCTGGACTCACTGCACTGCATCCCCAGTGGTGCCAGTGCACTCTCTGGACTCACTGCAGTGCTTCCCCAGTGGTGCCAGTGCACTCTCAGGACTCACTGCACTGCATCCCCAGTGGTGCCAGTGCACTCTCTGGACTCACTGCACTAAAACTCCAGTGGTGCCAGTGCACTCTCTGGACTCACTGCAGTGCATCCCCAGTGGTGCCAGTGCACTCTCTGGACTCACTGCAGTGCATCCCCAGTGGTGCCAGTGCACTCTCTGGAATCACTGCAGTGCATCCCCTGTGGTGCCAGTGCACTCTCTGGAGTCACTGCACTGCATCCCCAGTGGTGCCAGTGCATTCTCTAGACTCATTGCAGTGCATCCCCAGTGGTGCCAGTGCACTCTCTGGACTCACTGCAGTGCATCCCCAGTGGTGCCAGTGCACTCTCTGGAATCACTGCAGTGCATCCCCTGTGGTGCCAGTGCACTCTCTGGAGTCACTGCACTGCATCCCCAGTGGTGCCAGTGCATTCTCTAGACTCATTGCAGTGCATCCCCAGTGGTGCCAGTGCACTCTCTGGACTCACTGCACTGCATCCCCAGTGGTGCCAGTGCACTCTCTGGACTCACTGCACTGCATCCCCAGTGGTGCCACTGCACTCTCTGGACTCCCTGCACTGCATCCCAGTGGTGCCAGCGAACTCTCTGGACTCACTGCACTGCATCCCAAGTGGTGCCTGTGAAGTCTCTGGACTCACTGCAGTGCAGCCCCAGTGGTGCCAGTGTAGTCTCTGGACTCACTGCACTGCATCCCCAGTGGTGCCAGTGCACTCTCTGGACTCACTGCAGTGCATCACCAGTGGTGCCAGTGCACTCTCTGGACTCACTGCAGTGCATCCCTTGTGGTGCCATTGCACTCTCAGGACTCACTGCAGTGCATTCCCAGTGGTGCCAGTGCACTCTCTGGACTCACTGCACTGCATCCCCAGTGGAGCCAGTGCACTCTCTGGAGTAACTGCATTGCATCCCCAGTGGTGCCAGTGCACTCTCTGGACTCACTGCAGTGCATCCCCAGTGCTGACAGTGCACTCTCTGGACTCAGTGCACTGCATCCCCAGTGGTGCCAGTGCACTCTCTGGACTCACTGCACTGCATCCCCAATGGTGCCAGTGCACTCTCTGGACTCACTGCAGTGCATCCCAAGTGGTGCCTGTGAAGTCTCTGGACTCACTGCAGTGCATCCCCAGTGGTGCCAGTGTACTCTCTGCACTCACTACACGGCATCCCCAGTGGTGCCAGTGCACTCTCTGGACTCACTGCACTGCATCCCCAGTGGTGCCAGTGCACTCTCTGGAGTCACTGCACTGCATCAACAGTGGTGCCAGTGCACTCTCTGGACTCACTGCACTGTATCCCCAGGGTGCCAGTTTAGTCTCTGGACTCACTGCAGTGCATCCCCAGTGCTGACAGTGCACTCTCTGGACTCAGTGCCCTGCATCCCCAGTGGTGCCAGTGCACTCTCTGGACTCAGTGCACTGCATCCCCAGTGGTGCCAGTGCACTCTCTGGACTCACTGCACTGCATCCCCAGTGGTGCCAGTGCACTCTCTGGACTCACTGCACTGCATCCCCAGTGGAGCCAGTGCACTCTCTGAGCTCACTGCAGTGCATCCCCAGTGGTGCCAGTGCACTCTCTGGACTCACTGCACTAAAACTCCAGTGGTGCCAGTGCACTCTCTGGACTCACTGCAGTGCATCCCAAGTGGTGCCTGTGAAGTCTCTGGACTCACTGCAGTGCATCCCCAGTGGTGCCAGTGTAGTCTCTGGACTCACTGCACTGCAACCCCAGTGGTGCCAGTGCAATCTCAGGACTCACAGCAGTGCATCTCCAGCTGGTGCCAGTGCACTCTCTGGACTCACTGCACTGCATCCCCAGTGGTGCCAGTGCACTCTCTGGACTCACTGCAGTGCATCCCCAGTGGTGCCATTGCACTCTCAGGACTCACTGCACTGCATCCCCAGTGGTGCCAGTGCACTCTCTGGACTCACTGCACTAAAACTCCAGTGGTGCCAGTGCACTCTCTGGACTCACTGCAGTGCATCCCCAGTGGTGCCAGTGCACTCTCTGGACTCACTGCAGTGCATCCCCAGTGGTGCCAGTGCACTCTCTGGAATCACTGCAGTGCATCCCCTGTGGTGCCAGTGCACTCTCTGGAGTCACTGCACTGCATCCCCAGTGGTGCCAGTGCATTCTCTAGACTCACTGCAGTGCATCCCCAGTGGTGCCATTGCACTCTCTGGAATCACTGCAGTGCATCCCCTGTGGTGCCAGTGCACTCTCTGGAGTCACTGCACTGCATCCCCAGTGGTGCCAGTGCATTCTCTAGACTCATTGCAGTGCATCCCCAGTGGTGCCGGTGCACTCTCTGGACTCACTGCACTGCATCCCCAGTGGTGCCAGTGCACTCTCTGGACTCACTGCACTGCATCCCCAGTGGTGCCACTGCACTCTCTGGACTCCCTGCACTGCATCCCAGTGGTGCCAGTGCACTCTCTGGACTCACTGCACTGCATCCCAAGTGGTGCCTGTGAAGTCTCTGGACTCACTGCAGTGCATCCCCAGTGGTGCCAGTGTAGTCTCTGGACTCACTGCACTGCAACCCCAGTGGTGCCAGTGCAATCTCAGGACTCACAGCAGTGCAGCTCCAGATGGTGCAAGTGCACTCTCTGGACTCACTGCACTGCATCCCCAGTGGTGCCAGTGCACTCTCTGGACTCACTGCAGTGCATCCCCAGTGGTGCCAGTGCACTCTCTGGACTCACTGCAGTGCATCCCCAGTGGTGCCATTGCACTCTCAGGACTCACTGCACTGCATCCCCAGTGGTGCCAGTGCACTCTCTGGACTCACTGCACTAAAACTCCAGTGGTGCCAGTGCACTCTCTGGACTCACTGCAGTGCATCCCCAGTGGTGCCAGTGCATTCTCTAGACTCATTGCAGTGCATCCCCAGTGGTGCCAGTGCACTCTCTGGACTCACTGCAGTGCATCCCCAGTGGTGCCAGTGCACTCTCTGGAATCACTGCAGTGCATCCCCTGTGGTGCCAGTGCACTCTCTGGAGTCACTGCACTGCATCCCCAGTGGTGCCAGTGCATTCTCTAGACTCATTGCAGTGCATCCCCAGTGGTGCCAGTGCACTCTCTGGACTCACTGCACTGCATCCCCAGTGGTGCCAGTGCACTCTCTGGACTCACTGCAGTGCATCCCCAGTGGTGCCACTGCACTCTCTGGACTCCCTGCACTGCATCCCAGTGGTGCCAGTGCACTCTCTGGACTCACTGCACTGCATCCCAAGTGGTGCCTGTGAAGTCTCTGGACTCACTGCAGTGCATCCCCAGTGGGGCCAGTGCACTCTCTGGACTCACTGCAGTGCATCACCAGTGGTGCCAGTGCACTCTCTGGACTCACTGCAGTGCATCCCTTGTGGTGCCATTGCACTCTCAGGACTCACTGCAGTGCATTCCCAGTGGTGCCAGTGCACTCTCTGGACTCACTGCACTGCATCCCCAGTGGAGCCAGTGCACTCTCTGGAGTAACTGCATTGCATCCCCAGTGGTGCCAGTGCACTCTCTGGACTCACTGCACTGCATCCCCAGTGGTGCCACTGCACTCTCTGGACTCACTGCAGTGCATCCCCAGTGCTGACAGTGCACTCTCTGGACTCACTGCACTGCATCCCCAGTGGTGCCAGTGCACTTTCTGGACTCACTGCACTGCATCCCCAATGGAGCCACTGCACTCTCTGGACTCACTGCAGTGCATCCCCACTGGTGCCAGTGCACTCTCTGGACTCACTGCACTGCATTCCCAGTGGTGCCAGTGTACTCTCTGCACTCACTGCACTGCATCCCCAGTGGTGCCAGTGCACTCTCTGGACTCACTGCACTGCATCCCCAGTGGTGCCAGTGCACTCTCTGGAGTCACTGCACTGCATCAACAGTGGTGCCAGTGCACTCTCTGGACTCACTGCACTGTATCCCCAGGGTGCCAGTTTAGTCTCTGGACTCACTGCAGTGCATCCCCAGTGCTGACAGTGCACTCTCTGGACTCAGTGCACTGCATCCCCAGTGGTGCCAGTGCACTCTCTGGACTCAGTGCACTGCATCCCCAGTGGTGCCAGTGCACTCTCTGAGCTCACTGCAGTGCATCCCCAGTGGTGCCAGTGCACTCTCTGGACTCACTGCACTGCATCCCCAGTGGTGCCAGTGCACTCTCTGGAGTCACTGCACTGCATTAACAGTGGTGCCAGTACACTCTCTGGACTCACTGCACTGCATCCCCAGTGGTGCCAGTTTAGTCTCTGGACTCATTGCAGTGCATCCCCAGTGGTGCCAGTGCACTCTCTGGACTCACAGCAGTGCAGTTCAGTGGTGCCAGAGCAGTCTCTGGACTCACTGCACTGCATCCCCAGTGGTGCCAGTGCACTCTCTGGACTCACTGCACTGCATCCCCAGTGGTGCCAGTGCACTCTCTGGACTCACTGCAGTGCATCCCCAGTGGTGCAAGTGCACTGTCTGGACTCACTGCAGTTTATCCCCAGTGGTGCCACTGCACTCTCTGGACTCACTGCACTGCATCCCCAGTGGTGCCATTGCACTCTCTGGAATCACTGCAGTGCATCCCCTGTGGTGCCAGTGCACTCTCTGGACTCACTGTACTGCATCCCCAGTGGTGCCAGTGCATTCTCTAGACTCATTGCAGTGCATCCCCAGTGGTGCCAGTGCACTCTCTGGACTCACTGCACTGCATCACCAGTGGTGCCAGTGCACTCTCTGGACTCACTGCACTGCATCCCCAGTGGTGCCACTGCACTCTCTGGACTCCCTGCACTGCATCCCAGTGGTGCCAGTGCACTCTCTGGACTCACTGCAGTGCATCCCCAGTGGTGCCAGTGTAGTCTCTGGACTCACTGCACTGCAACACCAGTGGTGCCAGTGCAATCTCAGGACTCACAGCAGTGCAGCTCCAGTTGGTGCCAGTGCACTACCTGGACTCACTGCACTGCATCCCCAGTGGTGCCAGTGCACTCTCTGGACTCACTGCAGTGCATCACCAGTGGTGCCAGTGCACTCTCTGGACTCACTGCAGTGCATCCCTTGTGGTGCCATTGCACTCTCAGGACTCACTGCACTGCATCCCCAGTGGTGCCAGTGCACTCTCTGGACTCACTGCACTGCATCCCCAGTGGAGCCAGTGCACTCTCTGGACTAACTGCATTGCATCCCCAGTGGTGCCAGTGCACTCTCTGGACTCACTGCACTGCATCCCCAGTGGTGCCAGTGCACTCTCTGGACTCACTGTAGTGCATCCCCAGTGCTGACAGTGCACTCTCTGGACTCAGTGCACTGCATCCCCAGTGGTGCCAGTGCACTCTCTGGACTCAGTGCACTACATCTCCAATGGTGCCACTGCACTCTCTGGACTCACTGCAGTGCATCCCCAGTGGTGCCAGTGCACTCTCTGGACTCCCTGCACTGCATCCCCAGTGGTGCCAGTGCACTCTCTGCACTCACTGCAGTGCATCCCCAGTGGTGCCAGTGCACTCTCTGGACTCAGTGCACTGCATCCCCAATGGTGCCAGTGCCCTCTCTGGGCTCACTGCAGTGCATCCCCTTTTGTGCCAGTGCACTCTCTGGACTCACTGCACTGCATCCCCAGTGGTGCCAGTGCACTCTCTGGACTCACTGCACTGCATCCCCAGTGGTGCCTGTGCACTCTCTGGACTCACTGCAGTGCATCCCCTGTGGTGCCAGTGCACTCTCTGGACTCACTGCAGTGCATTCCCAGTGGTGCCAGTGCAGTCTCTGCACTCACTGCAGTGCATCCCCAGTGGTGCCAGTGCACTCTCTGGACTCACTGCAGTGCATCCCCAGTGGTGCCTGTGCACTCTCTGGACTCACTGCACTGCATCCCCAGTGGGGCCAGTGCACTCTCTGGACTCACTGCACTGCATCCCCAGTGGTGCCAGTGCACTCTCTGGACTCACTGCAGTGCATCCCCAGTGGTGCCAGTGCAATCTCAGGACTCACTGCAGTGCAGCTCCAGTTGGTGCCAGTGCACTCTCTAGAGTCACTGCAGTGCATCCCCAGTGGTGCCAGTGCACTCTCTGGACTCACTGCAGTGAATCCCCAGTGGTGGCAGTGCACTCTCTGGAGTCACTGCAGTGTATCCCCTTTTGTGCCAGTGCACTCTCTGGACTCACTGCACTGCATCCCCAGTGGTGCCAGAGCACTCTCTGGACTCACTGCACTGCATCCCCAGTGCTGCCAGTGCACTCTCTGGACTCACTGCACTGCATCGCCAGTGGTGCCAGTGCACTCTGCACTCACGGCACTGCATCCCCAGTGGTGCCCGTGCACTCTCTGGACTCACTGCACTGCATCCCCAGTGGTGCCAGTGCACTCTCTGGACTCACTGCAGTGCATCCCCAGTGGTGCCAGTGCAATCTCGGGACTCACTGTAGTGCAGATCTGTGGTGCCAGAGCACTCTCTGGACTCACGGCACTGCATCCCCAGTGGTGCCAGTGCACTCTCTGGACTCACTGCAGTTTATCCCCAGTGGTGCCACTGCACTCTCTGGACTCACTGCACTAAAACTCCAGTGGTGCCAGTGCACTCTCTGGACTCACTGCAGTGCATCCCCAGTGGTGCCAGTGCACTCTCTGGAGTCACTTCACTGCATCCCCAGTGGTGCCAGTGCATTCTCTAGACTCGTTGCAGTGCATCCCCAGTGGTGCCAGTGCACTCTCTGGACTCACTGCACTGCATCCCCAGTGGTGCCAGTGCAGTCTCTGGACTCACTGCACTCCATCCCCAATGGAGCCACTGCACTCTCTGGACTCACTGCACTGCATCCCCAGTGGTGCCAGTGTAGTCTCTGGACTCACTGCAGTGCATCCCCAGTGGTGCCAGTGCAATCTCGGGACTCACTGTAGTGCAACTCAGTGGTGCCAGAGCACTCTCTGGACTCACGGCACTGCATCCCCAGTGGTGCCAGTACACTCTCTGGACTCACTGCACTGCATCCCCAGTGGTGCCAGTGCACTCTCTGGACTCACTGCACTAAAACTCCAGTGGTGCCAGTGCACTCTCTGGACTCACTGCAGTGCATGCCCAGTGGTGCCAGTGCACTCTCTTGCCTCACTGCAGTGCATCCCCAGTGGTGCCAGTGCACTCTCTGGAATCACTGCAGTGCATCCCCTGTGGTGCCAGTGCACTCTCTGGAGTCACTGCACTGCATCCCCAGTGGTGCCAGTGCATTCTCTAGACTCATTGCAGTGCATCCCCAGTGGTGCCAGTGCACTCTCTGGACTCACTGCACTGCATCCCCAGTGGTGCCACTGCACTCTCTGCACTCACTGCACTGCATCCCCAGTGGTGCCAGTGCACTCTCTGGACTCACTGCACTGCATCCCCAGTGGTGCCAGTACACTCTCTGGACTCACTGCAGTGCATCCCCGGTGGTGCCAGTGCACTCTCTGGAGTCACTGCACTGCATCCCCAGTGGTGCCAGTGCACTCTCTGGACTCACTGCACTGCATGCCCAGTGGTGCCAGTGCACTCTCTGGACTCACTGCACTGCATCCCCAGTGGTGCCAGTTCACTCTCTGGACTCACTGCAGTGCATCCCCAGTGGTGCCAGTGCACTCTCTGGACTCACTGCAGTGCAGCTCCAGCTAGTGCCAGTGCACTCTCTGGACTCACTGCACTGCATCCCCAGTGGTGCCAGTGCACTCTCTGGACTCACTGCAGTGCATCCCCAGTGGTGCCATTGCACTCTCAGGACTCACTGCACTGCATCCCCAGTGGTGCCAGTGCACTCTCTGGACTCACTGCACTAAAACTCCAGTGGTGCCAGTGCACTCTCTGGACTCACTGCAGTGCATCCCCAGTGGTGCCAGTGCACTCTCTGGACTCACTGCAGTGCATCCCCAGTGGTGCCAGTGCACTCTCTGGAATCACTGCAGTGCATCCCCTGTGGTGCCAGTGCACTCTCTGGAGTCACTGCACTGCATCCCCAGTGGTGCCAGTGCATTCTCTAGACTCATTGCAGTGCATCCCCAGTGGTGCCAGTGCACTCTCTGGACTCACTGCAGTGCATCCCCAGTGGTGCCATTGCACTCTCTGGAATCACTGCAGTGCATCCCCTGTGGTGCCAGTGCACTCTCTGGAGTCACTGCACTGCATCCCCAGTGGTGCCAGTGCATTCTCTAGACTCATTGCAGTGCATCCCCAGTGGTGCCAGTGCACTCTCTGGACTCACTGCACTGCATCCCCAGTGGTGCCAGTGCACTCTCTGGACTCACTGCACTGCATCCCCAGTGGTGCCACTGCACTCTCTGGACTCCCTGCACTGCATCCCAGTGGTGCCAGTGCACTCTCTGGACTCACTGCACTGCATCCCAAGTGGTGCCTGTGAAGTCTCTGGACTCACTGCAGTGCATCCCCAGTGGTGCCAGTGTAGTCTCTGGACTCACTGCACTGCAACCCCAGTGGTGCCAGTTCAATCTCAGGACTCACAGCAGTGCAGCTCCAGATGGTGCCAGTGCACTCTCTGGACTCACTGCACTGCATCCCCAGTGGTGCCAGTGCACTCTCTGGACTCACTGCAGTGCATCCCCAGTGGTGCCAGTGCACTCTCTGGACTCACTGCAGTGCATCCCCAGTGGTGCCATTGCACTCTCAGGACTCACTGCACTGCATCCCCAGTGGTGCCAGTGCACTCTCTGGACTCACTGCACTAAAACTCCAGTGGTGCCAGTGCACTCTCTGGACTCACTGCAGTGCATCCCCAGTTGTGCCAGTGCACTCTCTGGACTCACTGCAGTGCATCCCCAGTGGTGCCAGTGCACTCTCTGGAATCACTGCAGTGCATCCCCTGTGGTGCCAGTGCACTCTCTGGAGTCACTGCACTGCATCCCCAGTGGTGCCAGTGCATTCTCTAGACTCATTGCAGTGCATCCCCAGTGGTGCCAGTGCACTCTCTGGACTCACTGCAGTGCATCCCCAGTGGTGCCAGTGCACTCTCTGGAATCACTGCAGTGCATCCCCTGTGGTGCCAGTGCACTCTCTGGAGTCACTGCACTGCATCCCCAGTGGTGCCAGTGCATTCTCTAGACTCATTGCAGTGCATCCCCAGTGGTGCCAGTGCACTCTCTGGACTCACTGCACAGCATCCCCAGTGGTGCCAGTGCACTCTCTGGACTCACTGCAGTGCATCCCCAGTGGTGCCACTGCACTCTCTGGACTCCCTGCACTGCGTCCCAGTGGTGCCAGTGCACTCTCTGGACTCACTGCACTGCATCCCAAGTGGTGCCTGTGAAGTCTCTGGACTCACTGCAGTGCATCCCCAATGGTGCCAGTGTAGTCTCTGGACTCACTGCACTGCAACCCCAGTGGTGCCAGTGCAATCTCAGGACTCACAGCAGTGCAGCTCCAGTTGGTGCCAGTGCACTCTCTGGACTCACTGCACTGCATCCCCAGTGGTGCCAGTGCACTCTCTGGACTCACTGCAGTGCATCACCAGTGGTGCCAGTGCACTCTCTGGACTCACTGCAGTGCATCCCTTGTGGTGCCATTGCACTCTCAGGACTCACTGCAGTGCATTCCCCGTGGTGCCAGTGCACTCTCTGGACTCACTGCACTGCATCCCCAGTGGAGCCAGTGCACTCTCTGGAGTAACTGCATTGCATCCCCAGTGGTGCCAGTGCACTCTCTGGACTCACTGCACTGCATCCCCAGTGGTGCCAGTGCACTCTCTGGACTCACTGCAGTGCATCCCCAGTGCTGACAGTGCACTCTCTGGACTCAGTGCACTGCATCCCCAGTGGTGCCAGTGCACTCTGTGGACTCACTGCACTGCATCCCCAATGGTGCCACTGCACTCTCTGGACTCACTGCAGTGCATCCCCACTGGTGCCAGTGCACTCTCTGGACTCACTGCACTGCATCCCCAGTGGTGCCAGTGTACTCTCTGCACTCACTGCACTGCATCCCTAGTGGTGCCAGTGCACTCTCTGGACTCACTGCACTGCATCCCCAGTGGTGCCAGTGCACTCTCTGGAGTCACTGCACTGCATCAACAGTGGTGCCAGTGCACTCTCTGGACTCACTGCACTGTATCCCCAGGGTGCCAGTTTAGTCTCTGGACTCACTGCAGTGCATCCCCAGTGCTGACAGTGCACTCTCTGGACTCAGTGCACTGCATCCCCAGTGGTGCCAGTGCACTCTCTGGACTCAGTGCACTGCATCCCCAGTGGTGCCAGTGCACTCTCTGAGCTCACTGCAGTGCATCCCCAGTGGTGCCAGTGCACTCTCTGGACTCACTGCACTGCATCCCCAGTGGTGCCAGTGCTCTCTCTGGAGTCACTGCACTGCATTAACAGTGGTGCCAGTACACTCTCTGGACTCACTGCACTGCATCCCCAGTGGTGCCAGTTTAGTCTCTGGACTCACAGCAGTGCATCCCCAGTGGTGCCAGTGCACTCTCTGGACTCACAGCAGTGCAGTTCAGTGGTGCCAGAGCAGTCTCTGGACTCACTGCACTGCATCCCCAGTGGTGCCAGTGCACTCTCTGGACTCACTGCACTGCATCCCCAGTGGTGCCAGTGCACTCTCTGGACTCACTGCAGTGCATCCCCAGTGGTGCAAGTGCACTGTCTGGACTCACTGCAGTTTATCCCCAGTGGTGCCACTGCACTCTCTGGACTCAGTGCACTACATCTCCAATGGTGCCACTGCACTCTCTGGACTCACTGCAGTGCATCCCCAGTGGTGCCAGTGCACTCTCTGGACTCCCTGCACTGCATCCCCAGTGGTGCCAGTGCACTCTCTGCACTCACTGCAGTGCATCCCCAGTGGTGCCAGTGCACTCTCTGGACTCAGTGCACTGCATCCCCAATGGTGCCAGTGCCCTCTCTGGGCTCACTGCAGTGCATCCCCTTTTGTGCCAGTGCACTCTCTGGACTCACTGCACTGCATCCCCAGTGGTGCCAGTGCACTCTCTGGACTCACTGCACTGCATCCCCAGTGGTGCCTGTGCACTCTCTGGACTCACTGCAGTGCATCCCCTGTGGTGCCAGTGCACTCTCTGGACTCACTGCAGTGCATTCCCAGTGGTGCCAGTGCAGTCTCTGCACTCACTGCAGTGCATCCCCAGTGGTGCCAGTGCACTCTCTGGACTCACTGCAGTGCATCCCCAGTGGTGCCTGTGCACTCTCTGGACTCACTGCACTGCATCCCCAGTGGGGCCAGTGCACTCTCTGGACTCACTGCACTGCATCCCCAGTGGTGCCAGTGCACTCTCTGGACTCACTGCAGTGCATCCCCAGTGGTGCCAGTGCAATCTCAGGACTCACTGCAGTGCAGCTCCAGTTGGTGCCAGTGCACTCTCTAGAGTCACTGCAGTGCATCCCCAGTGGTGCCAGTGCACTCTCTGGACTCACTGCAGTGAATCCCCAGTGGTGGCAGTGCACTCTCTGGAGTCACTGCAGTGTATCCCCTTTTGTGCCAGTGCACTCTCTGGACTCACTGCACTGCATCCCCAGTGGTGCCAGAGCACTCTCTGGACTCACTGCACTGCATCCCCAGTGCTGCCAGTGCACTCTCTGGACTCACTGCACTGCATCGCCAGTGGTGCCAGTGCACTCTGCACTCACGGCACTGCATCCCCAGTGGTGCCCGTGCACTCTCTGGACTCACTGCACTGCATCCCCAGTGGTGCCAGTGCACTCTCTGGACTCACTGCAGTGCATCCCCAGTGGTGCCAGTGCAATCTCGGGACTCACTGTAGTGCAGATCTGTGGTGCCAGAGCACTCTCTGGACTCACGGCACTGCATCCCCAGTGGTGCCAGTGCACTCTCTGGACTCACTGCAGTTTATCCCCAGTGGTGCCACTGCACTCTCTGGACTCACTGCACTAAAACTCCAGTGGTGCCAGTGCACTCTCTGGACTCACTGCAGTGCATCCCCAGTGGTGCCAGTGCACTCTCTGGAGTCACTTCACTGCATCCCCAGTGGTGCCAGTGCATTCTCTAGACTCGTTGCAGTGCATCCCCAGTGGTGCCAGTGCACTCTCTGGACTCACTGCACTGCATCCCCAGTGGTGCCAGTGCAGTCTCTGGACTCACTGCACTCCATCCCCAATGGAGCCACTGCACTCTCTGGACTCACTGCACTGCATCCCCAGTGGTGCCAGTGTAGTCTCTGGACTCACTGCAGTGCATCCCCAGTGGTGCCAGTGCAATCTCGGGACTCACTGTAGTGCAACTCAGTGGTGCCAGAGCACTCTCTGGACTCACGGCACTGCATCCCCAGTGGTGCCAGTACACTCTCTGGACTCACTGCACTGCATCCCCAGTGGTGCCAGTGCACTCTCTGGACTCACTGCACTAAAACTCCAGTGGTGCCAGTGCACTCTCTGGACTCACTGCAGTGCATGCCCAGTGGTGCCAGTGCACTCTCTTGCCTCACTGCAGTGCATCCCCAGTGGTGCCAGTGCACTCTCTGGAATCACTGCAGTGCATCCCCTGTGGTGCCAGTGCACTCTCTGGAGTCACTGCACTGCATCCCCAGTGGTGCCAGTGCATTCTCTAGACTCATTGCAGTGCATCCCCAGTGGTGCCAGTGCACTCTCTGGACTCACTGCACTGCATCCCCAGTGGTGCCACTGCACTCTCTGCACTCACTGCACTGCATCCCCAGTGGTGCCAGTGCACTCTCTGGACTCACTGCACTGCATCCCCAGTGGTGCCAGTACACTCTCTGGACTCACTGCAGTGCATCCCCGGTGGTGCCAGTGCACTCTCTGGAGTCACTGCACTGCATCCCCAGTGGTGCCAGTGCACTCTCTGGACTCACTGCACTGCATGCCCAGTGGTGCCAGTGCACTCTCTGGACTCACTGCACTGCATCCCCAGTGGTGCCAGTTCACTCTCTGGACTCACTGCAGTGCATCCCCAGTGGTGCCAGTGCACTCTCTGGACTCACTGCAGTGCAGCTCCAGCTAGTGCCAGTGCACTCTCTGGACTCACTGCACTGCATCCCCAGTGGTGCCAGTGCACTCTCTGGACTCACTGCAGTGCATCCCCAGTGGTGCCATTGCACTCTCAGGACTCACTGCACTGCATCCCCAGTGGTGCCAGTGCACTCTCTGGACTCACTGCACTAAAACTCCAGTGGTGCCAGTGCACTCTCTGGACTCACTGCAGTGCATCCCCAGTGGTGCCAGTGCACTCTCTGGACTCACTGCAGTGCATCCCCAGTGGTGCCAGTGCACTCTCTGGAATCACTGCAGTGCATCCCCTGTGGTGCCAGTGCACTCTCTGGAGTCACTGCACTGCATCCCCAGTGGTGCCAGTGCATTCTCTAGACTCATTGCAGTGCATCCCCAGTGGTGCCAGTGCACTCTCTGGACTCACTGCAGTGCATCCCCAGTGGTGCCATTGCACTCTCTGGAATCACTGCAGTGCATCCCCTGTGGTGCCAGTGCACTCTCTGGAGTCACTGCACTGCATCCCCAGTGGTGCCAGTGCATTCTCTAGACTCATTGCAGTGCATCCCCAGTGGTGCCAGTGCACTCTCTGGACTCACTGCACTGCATCCCCAGTGGTGCCAGTGCACTCTCTGGACTCACTGCACTGCATCCCCAGTGGTGCCACTGCACTCTCTGGACTCCCTGCACTGCATCCCAGTGGTGCCAGTGCACTCTCTGGACTCACTGCACTGCATCCCAAGTGGTGCCTGTGAAGTCTCTGGACTCACTGCAGTGCATCCCCAGTGGTGCCAGTGTAGTCTCTGGACTCACTGCACTGCAACCCCAGTGGTGCCAGTTCAATCTCAGGACTCACAGCAGTGCAGCTCCAGATGGTGCCAGTGCACTCTCTGGACTCACTGCACTGCATCCCCAGTGGTGCCAGTGCACTCTCTGGACTCACTGCAGTGCATCCCCAGTGGTGCCAGTGCACTCTCTGGACTCACTGCAGTGCATCCCCAGTGGTGCCATTGCACTCTCAGGACTCACTGCACTGCATCCCCAGTGGTGCCAGTGCACTCTCTGGACTCACTGCACTAAAACTCCAGTGGTGCCAGTGCACTCTCTGGACTCACTGCAGTGCATCCCCAGTTGTGCCAGTGCACTCTCTGGACTCACTGCAGTGCATCCCCAGTGGTGCCAGTGCACTCTCTGGAATCACTGCAGTGCATCCCCTGTGGTGCCAGTGCACTCTCTGGAGTCACTGCACTGCATCCCCAGTGGTGCCAGTGCATTCTCTAGACTCATTGCAGTGCATCCCCAGTGGTGCCAGTGCACTCTCTGGACTCACTGCAGTGCATCCCCAGTGGTGCCAGTGCACTCTCTGGAATCACTGCAGTGCATCCCCTGTGGTGCCAGTGCACTCTCTGGAGTCACTGCACTGCATCCCCAGTGGTGCCAGTGCATTCTCTAGACTCATTGCAGTGCATCCCCAGTGGTGCCAGTGCACTCTCTGGACTCACTGCACAGCATCCCCAGTGGTGCCAGTGCACTCTCTGGACTCACTGCAGTGCATCCCCAGTGGTGCCACTGCACTCTCTGGACTCCCTGCACTGCGTCCCAGTGGTGCCAGTGCACTCTCTGGACTCACTGCACTGCATCCCAAGTGGTGCCTGTGAAGTCTCTGGACTCACTGCAGTGCATCCCCAATGGTGCCAGTGTAGTCTCTGGACTCACTGCACTGCAACCCCAGTGGTGCCAGTGCAATCTCAGGACTCACAGCAGTGCAGCTCCAGTTGGTGCCAGTGCACTCTCTGGACTCACTGCACTGCATCCCCAGTGGTGCCAGTGCACTCTCTGGACTCACTGCAGTGCATCACCAGTGGTGCCAGTGCACTCTCTGGACTCACTGCAGTGCATCCCTTGTGGTGCCATTGCACTCTCAGGACTCACTGCAGTGCATTCCCCGTGGTGCCAGTGCACTCTCTGGACTCACTGCACTGCATCCCCAGTGGAGCCAGTGCACTCTCTGGAGTAACTGCATTGCATCCCCAGTGGTGCCAGTGCACTCTCTGGACTCACTGCACTGCATCCCCAGTGGTGCCAGTGCACTCTCTGGACTCACTGCAGTGCATCCCCAGTGCTGACAGTGCACTCTCTGGACTCAGTGCACTGCATCCCCAGTGGTGCCAGTGCACTCTGTGGACTCACTGCACTGCATCCCCAATGGTGCCACTGCACTCTCTGGACTCACTGCAGTGCATCCCCACTGGTGCCAGTGCACTCTCTGGACTCACTGCACTGCATCCCCAGTGGTGCCAGTGTACTCTCTGCACTCACTGCACTGCATCCCTAGTGGTGCCAGTGCACTCTCTGGACTCACTGCACTGCATCCCCAGTGGTGCCAGTGCACTCTCTGGAGTCACTGCACTGCATCAACAGTGGTGCCAGTGCACTCTCTGGACTCACTGCACTGTATCCCCAGGGTGCCAGTTTAGTCTCTGGACTCACTGCAGTGCATCCCCAGTGCTGACAGTGCACTCTCTGGACTCAGTGCACTGCATCCCCAGTGGTGCCAGTGCACTCTCTGGACTCAGTGCACTGCATCCCCAGTGGTGCCAGTGCACTCTCTGAGCTCACTGCAGTGCATCCCCAGTGGTGCCAGTGCACTCTCTGGACTCACTGCACTGCATCCCCAGTGGTGCCAGTGCTCTCTCTGGAGTCACTGCACTGCATTAACAGTGGTGCCAGTACACTCTCTGGACTCACTGCACTGCATCCCCAGTGGTGCCAGTTTAGTCTCTGGACTCACAGCAGTGCATCCCCAGTGGTGCCAGTGCACTCTCTGGACTCACAGCAGTGCAGTTCAGTGGTGCCAGAGCAGTCTCTGGACTCACTGCACTGCATCCCCAGTGGTGCCAGTGCACTCTCTGGACTCACTGCACTGCATCCCCAGTGGTGCCAGTGCACTCTCTGGACTCACTGCAGTGCATCCCCAGTGGTGCAAGTGCACTGTCTGGACTCACTGCAGTTTATCCCCAGTGGTGCCACTGCACTCTCTGGACTCACTGCACTGCATCCCCAGTGGTGCCATTGCACTCCCTGGAATCACTGCAGTGCATCCCCTGTGGTGCCAGTGCACTCTCTGGAGTCACTGCACTGCATCCCCAGTGGTGCCAGTGCATTCTCTAGTCTCATTGCAGTGCATCCCCAGTGGTGCCAGGGCACTCTCTGGACTCACTGCACTGCATCCCCAGTGGTTCCAGTGCACTCTCTGGACTCACTGCACTGCATCCCCAGTGGTGCCACTGCACTCTCTGGACTCCCTGCACTGCATCCCAGTGGTGCCAGTGCACTCTCTGGACTCACTGCACTGCATCCCAAGTGGTGCCTGTGAAGTCTCTGGACTCACTGCAGTGCATCCCCAGTGGTGCCAGTGTAGTCTCTGGACTCACTGCACTGCAACCCCAGTGGTGCCAGTGCAATCTCAGGACTCACAGCAGTGCAGCTCCAGATGGTGCCAGTGCACTCTCTGGACTCACTGCACTGCATCCCCAGTGGTGCCAGTGCACTCTCTGGACTCACTGCAGTGCATCCCCAGTGGTGCCAGTGCACTCTCTGGACTCACTGCAGTGCATCCCCAGTGGTGCCATTGCACTCTCAGGACTCACTGCACTGCACCCCCAGTGGTGCCAGTGCACTCTCTGGACTCACTGCACTAAAACTCCAGTGGTGCCAGTGCACTCTCTGGACTCACTGCAGTGCATCCCCAGTGGTGCCAGTGCACTCTCTGGACTCACTGCAGTGCATCCCCAGTGGTGCCAGTGCACTCTCTGGAATCACTGCAGTGCATCCCCTGTGGTGCCAGTGCACTCTCTGGAGTCACTGCACTGCATCCCCAGTGGTGCAAGTGCATTCTCTAGACTCATTGCAGTGCATCCCCAGTGGTGCCAGTGCACTCTCTGGACTCATTGCAGTGCATCCCCAATGGTGCCAGTGCACTCTGTGGACTCACTGCACTGCATCCCCAGTGGTGCCAGTGCACTCTCTGGACTCACTGCACTGCATCCCCAGTGGTGCCAGTGTAGTCTCTGGACTCACTGCAGTGCATCCCCAGTGGTGCCAGTGCAATCTCGGGACTCACTGTAGTGCATCCCCAGTGGTGCCAGTGCACTCTCTGGACTCACTGCACTGCATCCCCAGTGGTGACAGTGCACTCTCTGGACTCACTGCACTAAAACTCCAGTGGTGCCAGTGCACTCTCTGGACTCACTGCAGTGCATCCCCAGTGGTGCCAGTGCACTCTCTGGAATCACTGCAGTGCATCCCCTGTGGTGCCAGTGCACTCTCTGGAGTCACTTCACTGCATCCCCAGTGGTGCCAGTGCACTCTCTGGACTCACTGCAGTGCATCCCCAGTGGTGCCACTGCACTCTCTGGACTCCCTGCACTGCATCCCAGTGGTGCCAGTGCACGCTCTGGACTCACTGCACTGCATCCCAAGTGGTGCCTGTGAAGTCTCTGGACTCACTGCAGTGCATCCCCAATGGTGCCAGTGTAGTCTCTGGACTCACTGCACTGCAACCCCAGTGGTGCCAGTGCAATCTCAGGACTCACAGCAGTGCAGCTCCAGTTGGTGCCAGTGCACTCTCTGGACTCACTGCACTGCATCCCCAGTGGTGCCAGTGCACTCTCTGGACTCACTGCAGTGCATCCCCAGTGGTGCCACTGCACTCTCTGGACTCCCTGCACTGCATCCCAGTGGTGCCAGTGCACTCTCTGGACTCACTGCAGTGCATCCCCAGTGGTGCCACTGCACTCTCTGGACTCCCTGCACTGCATCCCAGTGGTGCCAGTGCACGCTCTGGACTCACTGCACTGCATCCCAAGTGGTGCCTGTGAAGTCTCTGGACTCACTGCAGTGCATCCCCAATGGTGCCAGTGTAGTCTCTGGACTCACTGCACTGCAACCCCAGTGGTGCCAGTGCAATCTCAGGACTCACAGCAGTGCAGCTCCAGTTGGTGCCAGTGCACTCTCTGGACTCACTGCACTGCATCCCCAGTGGTGCCAGTGCACTCTCTGGACTCACTGCAGTGCATCACCAGTGGTGCCAGTGCACTCTCTGGACTCACTGCAGTGCATCCCTTGTGGTGCCATTGCACTCTCAGGACTCACTGCACTGCATTCCCAGTGGTGCCAGTGCACTCTCTGGACTCACTGCACTGCATCCCCAGTGGAGCCACTGCACTCTCTGGAGTAACTGCATTGCATCCCCAGTGGTGCCAGTGCACTCTCTGGACTCACTGCACTGCATCCCCAGTGGTGCCAGTGCACTCTCTGGACTCACTGCACTGCATCCCCAGTGCTGACAGTGCACTCTCTGGACTCAGTGCACTGCATCCCCAGTGGTGCCAGTGCACTCTGTGGACTCACTGCACTGCATCCCCAATGGTGCCACTGCACTCTCTGGACTCACTGCAGTGCATCCCCACTGGTGCCAGTGCACTCTCTGGACTCACTGCACTGCATCCCCAGTGGTGCCAGTGTACTCTCTGCACTCACTGCACTGCATCCCCAGTGGTGCCTGTGCACTCTCTGGACTCACTGCACTGCATCCCCAGTGGTGCCAGTGCACTCTCTGGAGTCACTGCACTGCATCAACAGTGGTGCCAGTGCACTCTCTGGACTCACTGCACTGTATCCCCAGGGTGCCAGTTTAGTCTCTGGACTCACTGCAGTGCATCCCCAGTGCTGACAGTGCACTCTCTGGACTCAGTGCACTGCATCCCCAGTGGTGCCAGTGCACTCTCTGGACTCAGTGCACTGCATCCCCAGTGGTGCCAGTGCACTCTCTGAGCTCACTGCAGTGCATCCCCAGTGGTGCCAGTGCACTCTCTGGACTCACTGCACTGCATCCCCAGTGGTGCCAGTGCACTCTCTGGAGTCACTGCACTGCATTAACAGTGGTGCCAGTACACTCTCTGGACTCACTGCACTGCATGCCCAGTGGTGCCAGTTTAGTCTCTGGACTCACAGCAGTGCATCCCCAGTGGTGCCAGTGCACTCTCTGGACTCACAGCAGTGCAGTTCAGTGGTGCCAGAGCAGTCTCTGGACTCACTGCACTGCATCCCCAGTGGTGCCAGTGCACTCTCTGGACTCACTGCACTGCATCCCCAGTGGTGCCAGTGCACTCTCTGGACTCACTGCAGTGCATCCCCAGTGGTGCAAGTGCACTGTCTGGACTCACTGCAGTTTATCCCCAGTGGTGCCACTGCACTCTCTGGACTCACTGCACTGCATCACCATTGGTTCCAGGGCACTCTCTGGACTCACTGCAGTGCATCCCCAGTGGTGCCAGTGCACTCTCTGGACTCACTGCACTGCATCCCCAGTGGTGCCAGTGCACTCTCTGGACTCATTGCAGTGCATCCCCAATGGTGCCAGTGCACTCTGTGGACTCACTGCACTGCATCCCCAGTGGTGCCAGTGCACTCTCTGGACTCACTGCACTGCATCCCCAGTGGTGCCAGTGTAGTCTCTGGACTCACTGCAGTGCATCCCCAGTGGTGCCAGTGCAATCTCGGGACTCACTGTAGTGCAGATCAGTGGTGCCAGAGCACTCTCTGGACTCACGGCACTGCATCCCCAGTGGTGCCAGTGCACTCTCTGGACTCACTGCACTGCATCCCCAGTGGTGACAGTGCACTCTCTGGACTCACTGCACTAAAACTCCAGTGGTGCCAGTGCACTCTCTGGACTCACTGCAGTGCATCCCCAGTGGTGCCAGTGCACTCTCTGGAATCACTGCAGTGCATCCCCTGTGGTGCCAGTGCACTCTCTGGAGTCACTTCACTGCATCCCCAGTGGTGCCAGTGCATTCTCTAGACTCATTGCAGTGCATCCCCAGTGGTGCCAGTGCACTCTCTGGACTCACTGCACTGCATCCCCAGTGGTGCCAGTGCACTCTCTGGACTCACTGCACTGCATCCCCAGTGGTGCCACTGCACTCTCTGGACTCACTGCACTGCATCCCAGTGTTGCCAGTGCACTCTTTGGACTCACTGCACTGCATCCCCAGTGGTGCCAGTGCACTCTCTGGACTCACTGCACTGCATCCCCAGTGGTGCCAGTGCACTCTCTGGACTCACTGAAGTGCATCCCCAGTGGTACCAGTGCACTCTCTGGACTCACTGCAGTGCATCCCCAGTGGTGCCAGTGCACTCTCTGCACTCACTGCACTGCATCCCCAGTGGTGCCAGTGCACTCTCTGGACTCACTGCACTGCATCCCCAGTGGTGCCAGTACACTCTCTGGACTCACTGCAGTGCATCCCCAGTGGTGCCAGTGCACTCTCTGGAGTCACTGCACTGCATCAACAGTGCTGCCAGTGCACTCTCTGGACTCACTGCACTGCATCCCCAGTGGTGCCAGTGCACTCTCTGGACTCACTGCATTGAATCCCCGCTGGTGCCAGTGCACTCTCTGGACTCACTGCACTGCATCCCCAGTGGTGCCAGTTCACTCTCTGGACTCACTGCACTGCATCCCCAGTGGTGCCAGTGCACTCTCTGGACTCACTGCACTGCATCCCAAGTGGTGCCTGTGAAGTCTCTGGACTCACTGCAGTGCATCCCCAGTGGTGCCAGTGTAGTCTCTGGACTCACTGCACTGCAACCCAGTGGTGCCAGTGCAATCTCAGGACTCACAGCAGTGCACCTCCAGTTGGTGCCAGTGCACTACCTGGACTCACTGCACTGCATCCCCAGTGGTGCCAGTGCACTCTCTGGACTCACTGCAGTGCATCACCAGTGGTGCCAGTGCACTCTCTGGACTCACTGCAGTGCATCCCTTGTGGTGCCATTGCACTCTCAGGACTCACTGCACTGCATCCGCAGTGGTGCCAGTGCACTCTCTGGACTCACTGCACTGCATCCCCAGTGGAGCCAGTGCACTCTCTGGACTAACTGCATTGCATCCCCAGTGGTGCCAGTGCACTCTCTGGACTCACTGCACTGCATCCCCAGTGGTGCCTGTGCACTCTCTGGACTCACTGTAGTGCATCCCCAGTGCTGACAGTGCACTCTCTGGACTCAGTGCACTACATCTCCAATGGTGCCACTGCACTCTCTGGACTCACTGTAGTGCATCCCCAGTGGTGCCAGTGCACTCTCTGGACTCCCTGCACTGCATCCCCAGTGGTGCCAGTGCACTCTCTGCACTCACTGCACTGCATCCCCAGTGGTGCCAGTGCACTCTCTGGACTCACTGCACTGCATCCCCAGTGGTGCCAGTGCACTCTCAGGACTCACTGCACTGCATCAACAGTGGTGCCAGTGCACTCTCTGGAGTCACTGCACTGTATCCCCAGGGTGCCAGTTTAGTCTCTGGACTCACTGCAGTGCATCCCCAGTGGTGCCAGTGCACTCTCTGGACTCAGTGCACTGCATCCCCAATGGTGCCAGTGCCCTCTCTGGACTCACTGCAGTGCATCCCCTTTTGTGCCAGTGCACTCTCTGGACTCACTGAACTGCATCCCCAGTGGTGCCAGTGCACTCTCTGGACTCACTGCACTGCATCCCCAGTGGTGCCTGTGCACTCTCTGGACTCACTCCAGTGCATCCCCTGTGGTGCCAGTGCACTCTCTAGACTCACTGCAGTGCATTCCCAGTGGTGCCAGTGCAGTCTCTGCACTCACTGCAGTGCATCTCCAGTGGTGCCAGTGCACTCTCTGGACTCACTGCACTGCATCCCCAGTGGGGCCAGTGCACTCTCTGGACTCACTGCACTGCATCACCAGTGGTGCCAGTGTAGTCTCTGGACTCACTGCAGTGCATCCCCAGTGGTGCCAGTGCAATCTCAGGACTCACTGCAGTGCAGCTCCAGTTGGTGCCAGTGCACTCTCTGGAGTCACTGCAGTGCATCCCCAGTGGTGCCAGTGCACTCTCTGGACTCACTGCAGTGAATCCCCAGTGGTGGCAGTGCACTCTCTGGAGTCACTGCAGTGTATCCCCAGTGGTGCCAGTGCACTCTCTGGACTCACTGAACTGCATCCCCAGTGGTGCCAGAGCACTCTCTGGACTCACTGCAGTGCATCCCCAGTGGTGCCAGTGCACTCTCTGGACTCACTGCACTGCATCGCCAGTGGTGCCAGTGCACTCTCTGCACTCACGGCACTGCATCCCCAGTGGTGCCCGTGCACTCTCTGGACTCACTGCACTGCATCCCCAGTGGTGCCAGTGCACTCTCTGGACTCACTGCAGTGCATCCCCAGTGGTGCCAGTGCACTCTCTGGAGTCACAGCACTGCATCCCCAGTGGTGCCTCTGCACTCTCTGGACTCACTGCAGTGCATCCCCAGTGGTGCCAGTGCACTCTCTGGACTCACTACACTGCATCCCCAGTGATGCCAGTGCACTCTCTGGACTCACTGCACTGCATTCGCAGTGGTGCCAGTGCACTCTCTGGAGTCACTGCACTGCATCCCCAGTGGTGCCAGTGCACTCTCTGGACTCACTGCACTGCATCGCCAGTGGTGCCAGTGCACTCTCTGCACTCACGGCACTGCATCCCCAGTGGTGCCCGTGCACTCTCTGGACTCACTGCACTGCATCCCCAGTGGTGCCAGTGCACTCTCTGGACTCACTGCAGTGCATCCCCAGTGGTGCCAGTGCACTCTCTGGAGTCACAGCACTGCATCCCCAGTGGTGCCTCTGCACTCTCTGGACTCACTGCAGTGCATCCCCAGTGGTGCCAGTGCACTCTCTGGACTCACTGCACTGCATCCCCAGTGATGCCAGTGCACTCTCTGGACTCACTGCACTGCATCCGCAGTGGTGCCAGTGCACTCTCTGGACTCACTGCAGTGCATCCCCAGTGGTGCCAGTGCACTCTCTGAAATCACTGCACTGAATCCCCAGTGGTGCCAGTGCACTCTCTGGACTCACTGCAGTGCATCCCCAGTGGTGCCAGTGCACTCTCTGGAATCACTGCAGTGCATCCCCAGTGGTGCCACTGCACTCTCTGGAGTCACTGCAGTGCAACCCCAGTGGTGCCAGTGCACTCTCTGGACTCACTGCATTGCATCCCCAGTGGTGCCAGTGCACTCTCTGGACTCACTGCACTGCATCCCCAGTGGAGCCACTGCACTCTCTGGACTCACTGCACTGCATCACCATTGGTGCCAGGGCACTCTCCGGACTCACTGCAGTGCATCCCCAGTGGTGCCCGTGCACTCTCTGGACTCACTGCACTGCATCCCCAGTGGTGCCAGTGCACTCTGTGGACTCAATGCAGTGCAACCCCAGTGGTGCCAGTGCACTCTCTGCACTCAATGCACTGCATCCCCAGTGGTGCCAGTGCACTCTCTGGACTCACTGCACTGCATCCCCAGTGGTGCCAGTGCACTCTCTGGACTCACTGCACTGCACCCCCAGTGGTGCCAGTGCACTCTCTGGACTCATTGCAGTGCATCCCCAGTGGTGCCAGTGCACTCTCTGGACTCACTGAACTGCATCCCCAGTTGTGCCAGTGCACTCTCTGGACTCACTGCACTGCATCCCCAGTGGTGCCAGTGCACTCTCTGGACTCACTGCAATGCATCCCCTGTGGAGCCAGTGCAGTCTCTGCACTCACTGCAGTGCATCTCCAGTGGTGCCAGTGCACTCTCTGGACTCACTGCAGTGCATCCCTACTGGTGCCTGTGCACTCTCTGGACTCACTGCACTGCATCCCCAGTGGTGCCAGTGCACTCTCTGTAGTCACTGCACTGCATTCCCAGTGGTGCCAGTGCACTCTCTGGATTCACTGCACTGCCTCCCCAATGGTGACAGTGCACTCTCTGGACTCACTGCACTGCACCACCAGTGGTGCCAGTGCACTCTCTGGACTCACTGCAGTGCATCCCCTGTGGTGCCAGGGCACTCTGTGGACTCACTGCACTGCATCCCCAGTGGTGCCAGTGCACTCTCTGGACTAACTGCAGTGGATCCCCAGTGGTGCCAGTGCACTCTCTGGAGTCACTGCACTGCATCAACAGTGGTGCCAGTGCACTCTCTGGAGTCACTGCACTGCATCCCCAGTGGTGCCAGTGCACTCTCTGGACTCACTGCAGTGCATCCCCAGTGGTGCCAGTGCACTCTCTGGACTCACTGCAGTGCATCCCCAGTGGTGCCAGTGCACTCTCTGGACTCACTGAACTGCATGAACAGGGGTGCCAGTGCACTCTCTGGACTCACTGCACTGCATCCCCAGTGGTGCCAGTGCACTCTCTGGACTCACTGCAATGCATCCCCTGTGGAGCCAGTGCAGTCTCTGCACTCACTGCAGTGCATCTCCAGTGGTGCCAGTGCACTCTCTGGACTCACTGCAGTGCATCCCTACTGGTGCCTGTGCACTCTCTGGACTCACTGCACTGCATCCCCAGTGGTGCCAGTGCACTCTCTGTAGTCACTGCACTGCATTCCCAGTGGTGCCAGTGCACTCTCTGGATTCACTGCACTGCCTCCCCAATGGTGACAGTGCACTCTCTGGACTCACTGCACTGCACCACCAGTGGTGCCAGTGCACTCTCTGGACTCACTGCAGTGCATCCCCTGTGGTGCCAGGGCACTCTGTGGACTCACTGCACTGCATCCCCAGTGGTGCCAGTGCACTCTCTGGACTAACTGCAGTGGATCCCCAGTGGTGCCAGTGCACTCTCTGGAGTCACTGCAGTGCATCAACAGTGGTGCCAGTGCACTCTCTGGAGTCACTGCACTGCATCCCCAGTGGTGCCAGTGCACTCTCTGGACTCACTGCAGTGCATCCCCATTGGTGCCAGTGCACTCTCTGGACTCACTGCACTGCATCCCCAGTGGGGCCAGTGCACTCTCTGGACTCACTGCACTGCATGAACAGGGGTGCCAGTGCACTCTCTGGACTCACTGGACTGCATCCCCAGTGGTGCCAGTGCACTCTCTGAACTCACTGCACTGCATCCCCAGTTTTGCCAGTGCACTCTCTGGACTCACTGTAGTGCATCCCCAGTGGTGCCAGTGCACTCTCTGGACTCACTGCACTGCATCCCCACTGGTGCCAGTTCACTCTCTGGTGTCACTGCACTGCATCCCCAGTGGTGCCTGAGCAGTCTCTGGACTCACTGCACTGCATCCCCAGTGATGCCAGTGCATTCTCTGGACTCACTGAACTGCATCCCCAGTGGTGCCAGTGCACTCTCTATGCTCACTGCACTGCATCCCCAGTGGTGCCTGTGCAGTCTCTGGACTCACTGCACTGCATCCCCAGTGATGCCAGTGCACTCTCTGGACTCACTGCAGTGCAGCCCCTGAGGTGCCAGTGTACTCTCTGGACTCACTGCAGTGCATCCCCAGTGGTGCCTGTGCAGTCTCTGGACTCACTGCACTGCATCCCCAGTGGAGCCAGTGCACTCTCTGGACTCACTGCAGTGCAGCCCCTGAGGTGCCAGTGCACTCTCTGGACACACTGCACTGCATCCCAAGTGGTGCCAGTGCACTCTCTGGACTCACTGCACTGCATCCCCTGTGGAGCCAGTGCACTCTCTGGACTCACTGCAGTGCAGCCCAGTGGTGCCAGTGCACTCTCTGGACTCACTGCACTGCATCCCCAGTTGTGCCAGTGCACTCTCTGGACTCACTGCACTGCATCCCCAGGGGTGCCAGTACACTCTCTGGCGTCACGGCACTGCATCCCCAGTGGTGCCTGTGCAGTCTCTGGACTCACTGCAGTGCATCCCCAGTGATGCCAGTGCACTCTCTGGACTCACTGCACTGCATCCCCAGTGGTGCCAGTGCACTCTCTGGACTCACTGCACTGCATCCCCAGTGGTGCCTGTGCACTCTGTGGACTCACTGTACTGCATCTCCAGTGGTGCCAGTGTACTCTCTGCACTCACTGCACTGCATCCCCAGTGGTGCCAGTGCAATCTCTGGACTCACTGCACTGCATCCCCAGTGGTTCCAGTGCACTCTCTGGACTCACGGCACTGCATCACCAGTGGAGCCAGTGCACTTTCTGGACTCACTGCAGTGCATCCCCAGTGGTGCCAGTGCACTCTCTGGACTCACTGCACTGCATCCCCAGGGGTGCCAGTACACTCTCTGGCGTCACTGCACTGCATCCCCAGTGGTACCAGTGCACTCTCTGGACTCACTGCAGTGCATCCCCAGTGGTGCCAGTGCACTCTCTGGACTCACTGCACTGCATCCCCAGGGGTGCCAGTACACTCTCTGGCGTCACTGTACTGCATCCCCAGTGGTGCCTGTGCAGTCTCTGGACTCACTGCACTGCATCCCCAGTGATGCCAGTGCACTCTCTGTAGTCACTGCAGTGCATCCCCAGTGGTGCCAGTGCACTCTCTGGACTCACTGCACTGCATCCCCAGGGGTGCCAGTGCACTCTCTGGCGTCACTGCACTGCATCCTCAGTGGAGCCTGTGCAGTCTCTGGACTCACTGCACTGCATCCCCAGTGATGCCAGTGCACTCTCTGGAATCACTACACTGCATCCCCAGTGGTGCCAGTACACTCTCTGGCGTCACTGCACTGCATCCGCAGTGGTGCCTGTGCAGTCTCTGGACTCATTGCACTGCATCCCCAGTGATGCCAGTGCACTCTCTGGACTCACTGCAGTGCAGCCCCTGAGGTGCCAGTGTACTCTCTGGACTCACTGCACTGCATCCCCAGTGGTGCCAGTGCACTCTCTGGACTCACGGCACTGCATCACCAGTGGAGCCAGTGCACTTTCTGGACTCACTGCAGTGCATCCCCAGTGGTGCCAGTGCACTCTCTGGACTCACTGCACTGCATCCCCATGGGTGCCAGTACACTCTCTGGCGTCACTGCACTGCATCCCCAGTGGAGCCTGTGCAGTCTCTGGACTCACTGCACTTCATCCCCAGTGGTGCCAGTGCACTCTCTGGACTCACTGCACTGCATCCCCAGTGGTGCCAGTGCACTCTCTGGACTCACTGCAGTCCATCACCAGTGGTGCCAGTTCACTCTCTGAGTCACTGCACTGCATTCCCAGTGGTGCCAGTGCACTCTCTGGACTCACTGCAGTGCATCCCCTGTGGTGCCTGTGCACTCTCTGGACTCACTGCACTGCAACCCCAGTGGTGCCAGTTTACTCTCTGGACTCACTGCAGTGCACCCCCAGTGGTGCCAGTGCACTCTCTGGACTCACTGCATTGCATCCCCAGTGGTGCCAGTGCACTCTCTGGACTCACTGCACTGCATCCCCAAGGTGCCAGTGCACTCTCTGGACTCAACTGCACTGCATCCCCAGTGCTGCCAGTGGACTCTGTGTACTCACTGCACTGCATCCCCAGTGGTGCCAGTGCACTCTCTGGACTCACTGCACTGCATCCCCAGTGGTGCCAGTGCACTCTCTGGACTCACTGCACTGCATCCCCAGGGGTGCCAGTACACTCTCTGGCACTCACTGCACTGCATCCCCAGTGGTGCCTGTGCAGTCTCTGGACTCACTGCACTGCATCCCCAGTGATGCCAGTGCACTATCTGGACTCACTGCACTGCATCCCCAGTGGTGCCAGTGCACTCTCTGGACTCACTGCACTGCATCCCCAGTGGTGCCTGTGCAGTCTCTGCACTCACTGACCTGCATCCCCAGTGGAGCCAGTGCACTCTCTGGACTGACTGCAGTGCATTCCCAGTGGTGCCAGTGCAGTCTCTGCACTCACTGCACTGCATCCCCAGTGGTGCCAGTGCACTCTCTGGACTCACTGCACTGCATCCCCAGTGGTGCCAGTGCACTCTCTGGACTCACTGCACTGCATCCCCAGTGGTGCCAGTGCACTCTCTGGACTCACTGCACTGCATCCCCAGGGGTGCCAGTACACTCTCTGGCGTCACTGCACTGCATCCCCAGTGGTGCCTGTGCAGTCTCTGGACTCACTGCACTGCATCCCCAGTGATGCCAGTGCACTCTCTGGACTCACTGCACTGCATCCCCAGGGGTGCCAGTACACTCTCTGGCGTCACTGCACTGCATCCCCAGTGGTGCCTGTGCAGTCTCTGGACTCGCTGCACTGCATCCCCAGTGACGCCAGTGCACTCTCTGGGCTCACTGCAGTGCAGCCCCTGAGGTGCCAGTGTACTCTCTGGACTCACTGCACTGCATCCCCAGTGGTGCCAGTGCACTCTCTGGACTCACGGCACTGCATCACCAGTGGAGCCAGTGCACTCTCTGGACTCACTGCACTGCATCCCCAGTGGTGCCAGTGCAGTCTCTGGACTCACTGCAGTCCATCACCAGTGGTGCCAGTGCACTCTCTGAGTCACTGCACTGCATTCCCAGTGGTGCCAGTGCACTCTCTGGACTCACTGCACTGCATCCCCAGTGGTGACAGTGCACTCTCTGGACTCACTGCACTGCAACCCCAGTGGTGCCAGTGCACTCTCTGGACTCACTGCAGTGCACCCCCACTGGTGCCAGTGCACTCTCTGGACTCACTGCACTGCATCCCCAGTGGTGCCAGTGCACTCTCTGGACTCACTGCACTGCATCCCCAAGGTGCCAGTGCACTCTCTGGACTCAACTGCACTGCATCCCCCGTGGTGCCTGTGCAGTCTCAGGACTCACTACAGTGCATCCCCAGTGGTGCCAGTGCACTCTCTGGACTCACTGCAGTGCATCCCCAGTGGTGCCAGTGCACTCTCTGGACTCACCGGGGTGCATCCCCAGTGGTGCCAGTGCACTCTCTGGACTCTCTGCACTGCATCCCCAGTGGTGCCAGTGCACTCTCTGGACTCACTGCAGTGCATTCCCAGTGGTGCCAGTGCAGTCTCTGCACTCACTGCAGTGCATCTCCAGTGGTGCCAGTGCACTCTCTTGACTCACTGCACTGCATCCCAACTGGTGCCTGTGCACTCTCTGGACTCACTGCACTGCATCCCCAGTGGTGCCAGTGCACTCTCTGTAGTCACTGCGCGGCATTCCCAGTGGTGCCAGTGCACTCTCTGGACTCACTGCACTGCCTCCCCAATGGTGACAGTGCACTCTCTGGACTCACTGCACTGCACCCCCAGTGGTGCCAGTGCACTCTCTGGACTCACTGCAGTGTATCTCCTGTGGTGCCAGGGCACTCTGTGGACTCACTGCACTGCATCCCCAGTGGTGCCAGTGCACTCTCTGGACTCACTGCAGTGCATCCCCAGTGGTGCCAGTGCACTCTCTGGACTCACTGCACTGCATCGCCAGTGGTGCCAGTGCACTCTCTGCAGTCACGGCACTGCATCCCCAGTGGTGCCCGTGCACTCTCTGGACTCACTGCACTGCATCCCCAGTGGTGCCAGTGCACTCTCTGGACTCACTGCAGTGCATCCCCAGTGGTGCCAGTGCACTCTCTGGAGTCACAGCACTGCATCCCCAGTGGTGCCTCTGCACTCTCTGGACTCACTGCAGTGCATCCCCAGTGGTGCCAGTGCACTCTCTGGACTCACTGCACTGCATCCCCAGTGATGCCAGTGCACTCTCTGGACTCACTGCACTGCATCCCCAGTGGTGCCAGTGCACTCTCTGGAGTCACTGCACTGCATCCCCAGTGGTGCCAGTGCACTCTCTGGACTCACTGCACTGCATCGCCAGTGGTGCCAGTGCAATCTCTGCACTCACGGCACTGCATCCCCAGTGGTGCCCGTGCACTCTCTGGACTCACTGCACTGCATCCCCAGTGGTGCCAGTGCACTCTCTGGACTCACTGCAGTGCATCCCCAGTGGTGCCAGTGCACTCTCTGGAGTCACAGCACTGCATCCCCAGTGGTGCCTCTGCACTCTCTGGACTCACTGCAGTGCATCCCCAGTGGTGCCAGTGCACTCTCTGGACTCACTGCACTGCATCCCCAGTGATGCCAGTGCACTCTCTGGACTCACTGCACTGCATCCGCAGTGGTGCCAGTGCACTCTCTGGATTCACTGCACTGCATCCCCAGTGGTGCCAGTGCACTCTCTGAAATCACTGCACTGCATCCCCAGTGGTGCCAGTGCACTCTCTGGACTCACTGCAGTGCATCCCCAGTGGTGCCAGTGCACTCTCTGGAATCACTGCAGTGCATCCCCAGTGGTGCCACTGCACTCTCTGGAGTCACTGCAGTGCATCCCCAGTGGTGCCAGTGCACTCTCTGGACTCACTGCATTGCATCCCCAGTGGTGCCAGTGCACTCTCTGGACTCACTGCACTGCATCCCCAGTGGAGCCACTGCACTCTCTGGACTCACTGCACTGCATCACCATTGGTGCCAGGGCACTCTCCGGACTCACTGCAGTGCATCCCCAGTGGTGCCCGTGCACTCTCTGGACTCACTGCAGTGCATCCCCAGTGGTGCCAGTGCACTCTGTGGACTCAATGCAGTGCAACCCCAGTGGTGCCAGTGCACTCTCTGCACTCAATGCACTGCATCCCCAGTGGTGCCAGTGCACTCTCTGGACTCACTGCACTACATCCCCAGTGGTGCCAGTGCACTCTCTGGACTCACTGCACTGCACCCCCAGTGGTGCCAGTGCACTCTCTGGACTCATTGCAGTGCATCCCCAGTGGTGCCAGTGCACTCTCTGGACTCACTGAACTGCATCCCCAGTTGTGCCAGTGCACTCTCTGGACTCACTGCACTGCATCCCCAGTGGTGCCAGTGCACTCTCTGGACTCACTGCAATGCATCCCCTGTGGAGCCAGTGCAGTCTCTGCACTCACTGCAGTGCATCTCCAGTGGTGCCAGTGCACTCTCTGGACTCACTGCAGTGCATCCCTACTGGTGCCTGTGCACTCTCTGGACTCACTGCACTGCATCCCCAGTGGTGCCAGTGCACTCTCTGTAGTCACTGCACTGCATTCCCAGTGGTGCCAGTGCACTCTCTGGATTCACTGCACTGCCTCCCCAATGGTGACAGTGCACTCTCTGGACTCACTGCACTGCACCACCAGTGGTGCCAGTGCACTCTCTGGACTCACTGCAGTGCATCCCCTGTGGTGCCAGGGCACTCTGTGGACTCACTGCACTGCATCCCCAGTGGTGCCAGTGCACTCTCTGGACTAACTGCAGTGGATCCCCAGTGGTGCCAGTGCACTCTCTGGAGTCACTGCACTGCATCAACAGTGGTGCCAGTGCACTCTCTGGAGTCACTGCACTGCATCCCCAGTGGTGCCAGTGCACTCTCTGGACTCACTGCAGTGCATCCCCAGTGGTGCCAGTGCACTCTCTGGACTCACTGCACTGCATCCCCAGTGGGGCCAGTGCACTCTCTGGACTCACTGCACTGCATGAACAGGGGTGCCAGTGCACTCTCTGGACTCACTGCACTGCATCCCCACTGGTGCCAGTGCACTCTCTGGACTCACTGCAATGCATCCCCTGTGGAGCCAGTGCAGTCTCTGCACTCACTGCAGTGCATCTCCAGTGGTGCCAGTGCACTCTCTGGACTCACTGCAGTGCATCCCTACTGGTGCCTGTGCACTCTCTGGACTCACTGCACTGCATCCCCAGTGGTGCCAGTGCACTCTCTGTAGTCACTGCACTGCATTCCCAGTGGTGCCAGTGCACTCTCTGGATTCACTGCACTGCCTCCCCAATGGTGACAGTGCACTCTCTGGACTCACTGCACTGCACCACCAGTGGTGCCAGTGCACTCTCTGGACTCACTGCAGTGCATCCCCTGTGGTGCCAGGGCACTCTGTGGACTCACTGCACTGCATCCCCAGTGGTGCCAGTGCACTCTCTGGACTAACTGCAGTGGATCCCCAGTGGTGCCAGTGCACTCTCTGGAGTCACTGCAGTGCATCAACAGTGATGCCAGTGCACTCTCTGGAGTCACTGCACTGCATCCCCAGGGGTGCCAGTACACTCTCTGGCGTCACTGCACTGCATCCCCAGTGGTGCCTGTGCAGTCTCTGGACTCACTGCAGTGCATCACCAGTGGTGCCAGTGCACTCTCTGGACTCACTGCAGTGCATCCCAAGTGGTGCCTGTGAAGTCTCTGGACTCACTGCAGTGCATCCCCAATGGTGCCAGTGTAGTCTCTGGACTCACTGCCGTGCATCCCCAGTGGTGCCAGTGCAATCTCAGAACTCACTGCAGTGCATCTCCAGTTGGTGCCAGTGCAGTCTCTCGACTCACTGCACTGCATCCCCAGTGGTGCCAGTGCACTCTCTGGACTCACTGTAGTGCATCCCCAGTGGTGGCAGTGCACTCTCTGGAGTCACTGCAGTGTATTCCCAGTGGTGCCAGTGCACTCTCTGGACTCACTGAACTGCATCCCCAGTGGTGCCAGAGCACTCTCTGGACTCACTGCAGTGCATCCCCAGTGGTGCCAGTGCACTCTCTGGACTCACTGCACTGCATCGCCAGTGGTGCCAGTGCACTCTCTGCACTCACGGTACTGCATCACCAGTCGTGCCAGTGCACTCTCTGGACTCACTGCACTGCATCCCCAGTGGTGACAGTGCACTCTCTGGACTCACTGCACTGCATCCCCAGTGGTGCCAGTGCACTCTCTGGACTCACTGCACTGCATCCCCGGTGCTGACAGTGCACTCTCTGGACTCACTGCATTGCATCTCCAGTGGTGCCAGTGCACTCTCTGGACTCACTGCACTGCATCCCCAGGGGTGCCAGTGCACTCTCTGGAATCACTGCACTGCATCCCCAGTGGTGCCAGGGCACTCTCCGGACTCACTGCAGTTCATCCGCAGTGGTGCCAGTGCACTCTTTCGAGTCACTGCACTGCATCCCCATTAGTGCCAGTGCATTCTCTGGACTCATTGCAGTGCATCCGCAGTGGTGCCAGTGCACTCTCTAGACTCACTGCAGTGCATCCCCAGTGGTGCCAGTGCACTCTCTTTGGACTCACTGCACTGCATCCCCAGTGGTGCCAGTGCACTCTCTGGACTCACTGCACTGCATCCCCAGTGGTGCCAGTGCACTCTCTGGACTCACTGCAGTGGATCCCCAGTGGTTCCAGTGCACTCTCTGGACTCACTGCACTGCATCCCCAGTGGTGCCAGTGCACTCTCTGCACTCACTGCACTGCATCCCCAGTGTTCCCAGAGCACTCTCTGGACTCACCGAGGTGCATCCCCAGGGGTGCCAGTGCACTCTCTGGACTCACTGCAGTGCATCCCCAGTGGTGCCAGTGCACTCTCTGGACTCACTGCAGTGCAGCCTCTGAGGTGCCAGTGCACTCTCTGGACTCACTGGACTGCATCCCCAGTGGTGCCAGTGCACTCTCTGAACTCACTGCACTGCATCCCCAGTTTTGCCAGTGCACTCTCTGGACTCACTGCAGTGCATCCCCAGTGGTGCCTGAGCAGTCTCTGGACTCACTGCACTGCTTCCCCAGTGATGCCAGTGCACTCTCTGGACTCACTGAACTGCATCCCCAGTGGTGCCAGTGCACTCTCTATGCTCACTGCACTGCATCCCCAGTGGTGCCTGTGCAGTCTCTGGACTCACTGCACTGCATCCCCAGTGATGCCAGTGCACTCTCTGGACTCACTGCAGTGCATCCCCAGTGGTGCCTGTGCAGTCTCTGGACTCACTGCACTGCATCCCCTGTGGAGCCAGTGCACTCTCTGGACTCACTGCAGTGCAGCCCCTGAGGTGCCAGTGCACTCTCTGGACTCACTGCACTGCATCCCCAGTGGTGCCAGTGCACTCTCTGGACTCACTGCACTGCATCCCCTGTGGAGCCAGTGCACTCTCTGGACTCACTGCAGTGCAGCCCAGTGGTGCCAGTGCACTCTCTGGACTCACTGCACTGCATCCCCAGTTGTGCCAGTGCACTCTCTGGACTCACTGCAGTGCATCACCAGTGGTGCCAGTGCACTCTCTGGACTCACTGCACTGCATCCCCAGGGGTGCCAGTACACTCTCTGGCGTCACGGCACTGCATCCCCAGTGGTGCCTGTGCAGTCTCTGGACTCACTGCAGTGCATCCCCAGTGATGCCAGTGCACTCTCTGGACTCACTGCACTGCATCCCCAGTGGTGCCAGTGCACTCTCTGGACTCACTGCACTGCATCCCCAGTGGTGCCTGTGCACTCTGTGGACTCACTGTACTGCATCTCCAGTGGTGCCAGTGTACTCTCTGCACTCACTGCACTGCATCCCCAGTGGTGCCAGTGCAATCTCTGTACTCACTGCACTGCATCCCCAGTGGTTCCAGTGCACTCTCTGGACTCACGGCACTGCATCACCAGTGGAGCCAGTGCACTTTCTGGACTCACTGCAGTGCATCCCCAGTGGTGCCAGTGCACTCTCTGGACTCACTGCACTGCATCCCCAGGGGTGCCAGTACACTCTCTGGCGTCACTGCACTGCATCCCCAGTGGTACCAGTGCACTCTCTGGACTCACTGCAGTGCATCCCCAGTGGTGCCAGTGCACTCTCTGGACTCACTGCACTGCATCCCCAGGGGTGCCAGTACACTCTCTGGCGTCACTGCACTGCATCCCCAGTGGTGCCTGTGCAGTCTCTGGACTCACTGCACTGCATCCCCAGTGATGCCAGTGCACTCTCTGGACTCACTGCAGTGCATCCCCAGTGGTGCCAGTGCACTCTCTGGACTCACTGCACTGCATCCCCAGGGGTGCCAGTGCACTCTCTGGCGTCACTGCACTGCATCCCCAGTGGAGCCTGTGCAGTCTCTGGACTCACTGCACTGCATCCCCAGTGATGCCAGTGCACTCTCTGGAATCACTACACTGCATCCCCAGTGGTGCCAGTACACTCTCTGGCGTCACTGCACTGCATCCGCAGTGGTGCCTGTGCAGTCTCTGGACTCATTGCACTGCATCCCCAGTGATGCCAGTGCACTCTCTGGACTCACTGCAGTGCAGCCCCTGAGGTGCCAGTGTACTCTCTGGACTCACTGCACTGCATCCCCAGTGGTGCCAGTGCACTCTCTGGACTCACGGCACTGCATCACCAGTGAAGCCAGTGCACTTTCTGGACTCACTGCAGTGCATCCCCAGTGGTGCCAGTGCACTCTCTGGACTCACTGCACTGCATCCCCATGGGTGCCAGTACACTCTCTGGCGTCACTGCACTGCATCCCCAGTGGAGCCTGTGCAGTCTCTGGACTCACTGCACTTCATCCCCAGTGGTGCCAGTGCACTCTCTGGACTCACTGCACTGCATCCCCAGTGGTGCCAGTGCACTCTCTGGACTCACTGCAGTCCATCACCAGTGGTGCCAGTTCACTCTCTGAGTCACTGCACTGCATTCCCAGTGGTGCCAGTGCACTCTCTGGACTCACTGCAGTGCATCCCCTGTGGTGCCAGTGCACTCTCTGGACTCACTGCACTGCAACCCCAGTGGTGCCAGTGCACTCTCTGGACTCACTGCAGTGCACCCCCACTGGTGCCAGTGCACTCTCTGGACTCACTGCATTGCATCCCCAGTGGTGCCAGTGCACTCTCTGGACTCACTGCACTGCATCCCCAAGGTGCCAGTGCACTCTCTGGACTCAACTGCACTGCATCCCCAGTGCTGCCAGTGGACTCTGTGTACTCACTGCACTGCATCCCCAGTGGTGCCAGTGCACTCTCTGGACTCACTGCACTGCATCCCCAGTGGTGCCAGTGCACTCTCTGGACTCACTGCACTGCATCCCCAGGGGTGCCAGTACACTCTCTGGCACTTACTGCACTGCATCCCCAGTGGTGCCTGTGCAGTCTCTGGACTCACTGCACTGCATCCCCAGTGATGCCAGTGCACTATCTGGACTTACTGCACTGCATCCCCAGTGGTGCCAGTGCACTCTCTGGACTCACTGCACTGCATCCCCAGTGGTGCCTGTGCAGTCTCTGCACTCACTGACCTGCATCCCCAGTGGAGCCAGTGCACTCTCTGGACTCACTGCAGTGCATTCCCAGTGGTGCCAGTGCAGTCTCTGCACTCACTGCACTGCATCCCCAGTGGTGCCAGTGCACTCTCTGGACTCACTGCACTGCATCCCCAGTGGTGCCAGTGCACTCTCTGGACTCACTGCACTGCATCCCCAGTGGTGCCAGTGCACTCTCTGGACTCACTGCACTGCATCCCCAGGGGTGCCAGTACACTCTCTGGCGTCACTGCACTGCATCCCCAGTGGTACCTGTGCAGTCTCTGGACTCACTGCACTGCATCCCCAGTGATGCCAGTGCACTCTCTGGACTCACTGCACTGCATCCCCAGGGGTGCCAGTACACTCTCTGGCGTCACTGCACTGCATCCCCAGTGGTGCCTGTGCAGTCTCTGGACTCGCTGCACTGCATCCCCAGTGATGCCAGTGCACTCTCTGGGCTCACTGCAGTGCAGCCCCTGAGGTGCCAGTGTACTCTCTGGACTCACTGCACTGCATCCCCAGTGGTGCCAGTGCACTCTCTGGACTCACGGCACTGCATCACCAGTGGAGCCAGTGCACTCTCTGGACTCACTGCACTGCATCCCCAGTGGTGCCAGTGCACTCTCTGGACTCACTGCAGTCCATCACCAGTGGTGCCAGTTCACTCTCTGAGTCACTGCACTGCATTCCCAGTGGTGCCAGTGCACTCTCTGGACTCACTGCATTGCATCCCCAGTGGTGCCAGTGCACTCTCTGGACTCACCGGGGTGCATCCCCAGTGGTGCCAGTGCACTCTCTGGACTCTCTGCACTGCATCCCCAGTGGTGCCAGTGCACTCTCTGGACTCACTGCAGTGCATTCCCAGTGGTGCCAGTGCAGTCTCTGCACTCACTGCAGTGCATCTCCAGTGGTGCCAGTGCACTCTCTTGACTCACTGCACTGCATCCCAACTGGTGCCTGTGCACTCTCTGGACTCACTGCACTGCATCCCCAGTGGTGCCAGTGCACTCTCTGTAGTCACTGCGCGGCATTCCCAGTGGTGCCAGTGCACTCTCTGGACTCACTGCACTGCCTCCCCAATGGTGACAGTGCACTCTCTGGACTCACTGCACTGCACCCCCAGTGGTGCCAGTGCACTCTCTGGACTCACTGCAGTGTATCTCCTGTGGTGCCAGGGCACTCTGTGGACTCACTGCACTGCATCCCCAGTGGTGCCAGTGCACTCTCTGGACTCACTGCAGTGCATCCCCAGTGGTGCCAGTGCACTCTCTGGAGTTACTGCACTGCATCAACAGTGGTGCCAGTGCACTCTTTCGAGTCACTGCAGTGCATCCCCAGTGGTGCCAGTGCACTCTCTGGACTCACTGCACTGCATCCCCAGTGGTGCCAGTGCACTCTCTGGACTCACTGCACTCCATCCCCACTGGTGCCAGTGCACTCTCTGGACTCACTGCACTGCATCCCCAGTGGTGCCAGTGCACTCTCTGGACTCACTGCACTGCATGAACAGTGGTGCCAGTGCACTCTCTGGACTCACTGCAGTGCATCCCCAGTGGTGCCAGTGTAGTCTATGGACTCACTGCAGTACATCCCCAGTGGTGCCAGTGCAATCTCAGGACTCACTGCAGTGCAGCTCCAGTTGGTGCCAGTGCACTCTCTGGACTCACTGCACTGCATCCCCAGTGGTGCCAGTGCACTCTCTGGACTCACTGCACTGCATCCCCAGTGGTGCCAGTGCACTCTCTGGAGTCACTGCACTGCATCCCCAGTGGTGCCTGTGCAGTCTCTGGACTCACTGCAGTGCATCCCCAGTGGTGCCAGTGCACTCTCTGGACTCACTGCACTGCATCGCCAGTGGTGCCAGTGCACTCTCTTGTCTCAGTGCACTGCATCCCCAGTGGTGCCAGTGCACTCTCTTGGCTCAGTGCACTGCATCCCCAGTGGTGCTAGTGCACTCTCTGGACTCACTGCACTGCATCCCCAGTGGTGCCAGTGCACTCTCTGGACTCACTGCTCTGCATCCCCAGTGGTGCCAGTGCACTCTCTGGAATCACTGCAGTGCATCCCCAGTGGTGCCAGTGCACTCTCTGGAGTCACTGCACTGCATCCCCAGTGGTGCCAGTTCACTCTCTGGACTCACTGCACTGCATACCCAGTGGTGCCAGTGCACTCTCTGGACTCACTGCACTGCATCCCCAGTGACGCCACTGCACTCTCTGGACTCACTGCACTGCATCACCATTGGTGCCAGGGCACTCTCCGGACTCACTGCAGTGCATCCGCAGTGGTGCCAGTGAACTCTTTCGAGTCACTGCAGTGCATCCCCAGTGGTGCCAGTGCACTCTCTGCACTCACTGCACTGCATCCCCAGTGTTCCCAGAGCACACTCTGGACTCACTGCAGTGCATCCCCAGTGGTGCCAGTGCACTCTCTGGACTCACTGCACTGCATCCCCACTGGTGCCAGTCCACTCTCTGGACTCACTGCACTGCATCCCCAGTGGTGCCAGTGCACTCTCTGCACTCATGCACTGCATCCCCAGTGGTGCCAGTGCACTCTCTGGACTCACTGCACTGCATGAACAGTGGTGCCAGTACACTCTCTGGACTCACTGCACTGCATACCCAGTGGTGCCAGCGTAGTCTATGGACTCACTGCAGTGCATCCCCAGTGGTGCCAGTGGAATCTCAGGACTCACTGCAGTGCAGCCCCTGAGGTGCCAGTGCACTCTCTGGCGTCACGGCACTGCATCCCCAGTGGTGCCTGTGCAGTCTCTGGACTCACTGCAGTGCATCCCCAGTGATGCCAGTGCACTCTCTGGACTCACTGCACTGCATCCCCAGTGGTGCCAGTGCACTCTCTGGACTCACTGCACTGCATCCCCAGTGGTGCCTGTGCACTCTGTGGACTCACTGTACTGCATCTCCAGTGGTGCCAGTGTACTCTCTGCACTCACTGCACTGCATCCCCAGTGGTGCCAGTGCAATCTCTGTACTCACTGCACTGCATCCCCAGTGGTTCCAGTGCACTCTCTGGACTCACGGCACTGCATCACCAGTGGAGCCAGTGCACTTTCTGGGCTCACTGCAGTGCATCCCCAGTGGTGCCAGTGCACTCTCTGGACTCACTGCACTGCATCCCCAGGGGTGCCAGTACACTCTCTGGCGTCACTGCACTGCATCCCCAGTGGTACCAGTGCACTCTCTGGACTCACTGCAGTGCATCCCCAGTGGTGCCAGTGCACTCTCTGGACTCACTGCAGTGCATCCCCAGGGGTGCCAGTACACTCTCTGGCGTCACTGCACTGCATCCCCAGTGGTGCCTGTGCAGTCTCTGGACTCACTGCACTGCATCCCCAGTGATGCCAGTGCACTCTCTGGACTCACTGCAGTGCATCCCCAGTGGTGCCAGTGCACTCTCTGGACTCACTGCACTGCATCCCCAGGGGTGCCAGTGCACTCTCTGGCGTCACTGCACTGCATCCCCAGTGGAGCCTGTGCAGTCTCTGGACTCACTGCACTGCATCCCCAGTGATGCCAGTGCACTCTCTGGAATCACTAAACTGCATCCCCAGTGGTGCCAGTACACTCTCTGGCGTCACTGCACTGCATCCGCAGTGGTGCCTGTGCAGTCTCTGGACTCATTGCACTGCATCCCCAGTGATGCCAGTGCACTCTCTGGACTCACTGCAGTGCAGCCCCTGAGGTGCCAGTGTACTCTCTGGACTCACTGCACTGCATCCCCAGTGGTGCCTGTGCACTCTCTGGACTCACGGCACTGCATCATCAGTGAAGCCAGTGCACTTTCTGGACTCACTGCAGTGCATCCCCAGTGGTGCCAGTGCACTCTCTGGACTCACTGCACTGCATCCCCATGGGTGCCAGTACACTCTCTGGTGTCACTGCACTGCATCCCCAGTGGAGCCTGTGCAGTCTCTGGACTCACTGCACTTCATCCCCAGTGGTGCCAGTGCACTCTCTGGACTCACTGCACTGCATCCCCAGTGGTGCCAGTGCACTCTCTGGACTCACTGCAGTCCATCACCAGTGGTGCCAGTTCACTCTCTGAGTCACTGCACTGCATTCCCAGTGGTGCCAGTGCACTCTCTGGACTCACTGCAGTGCATCCCCTGTGGTGCCAGTGCACTCTCTGGACTCACTGCACTGCAACCCCAGTGGTGCCAGTGCACTCTCTGGACTCACTGCAGTGCACCCCCACTGGTGCCAGTGCACTCTCTGGACTCACTGCATTGCATCCCCAGTGGTGCCAGTGCACTCTCTGGACTCACTGCACTGCATCCCCAAGGTGCCAGTGCACTCTCTGGACTCAACTGCACTGCATCCCCAGTGCTGCCAGTGGACTCTGTGTACTCACTGCACTGCATCCCCAGTGGTGCCAGTGCACTCTCTGGACTCACTGCACTGCATCCCCAGTGGTGCCAGTGCACTCTCTGGACTCACTGCACTGCATCCCCAGGGGTGCCAGTACACTCTCTGGCACTCACTGCACTGCATCCCCAGTGGTGCCTGTGCAGTCTCTGGACTCACTGCACTGCATCCCCAGTGATGCCAGTGCACTATCTGGACTTACTGCACTGCATCCCCAGTGGTGCCAGTGCACTCTCTGGACTCACTGCACTGCATCCCCAGTGGTGCCTGTGCAGTCTCTGCACTCACTGACCTGCATCCCCAGTGGAGCCAGTGCACTCTCTGGACTCACTGCAGTGCATTCCCAGTGGTGCCAGTGCAGTCTCTGCACTCACTGCACTGCATCCCCAGTGGTGCCAGTGCACTCTCTGGACTCACTGCACTGCATCCCCAGTGGTGCCAGTGCACTCTCTGGACTCACTGCACTGCATCCCCAGTGGTGCCAGTGCACTCTCTGGACTCACTGCACTGCATCCCCAGGGGTGCCAGTACACTCTCTGGCGTCACTGCACTGCATCCCCAGTGGTGCCTGTGCAGTCTCTGGACTCACTGCACTGCATCCCCAGTGATGCCAGTGCACTCTCTGGACTCACTGCACTGCATCCCCAGGGGTGCCAGTACACTCTCTGGCGTCACTGCACTGCATCCCCAGTGGTGCCTGTGCAGTCTCTGGACTCGCTGCACTGCATCCCCAGTGATGCCAGTGCACTCTCTGGGCTCACTGCAGTGCAGCCCCTGAGGTGCCAGTGTACTCTCTGGACTCACTGCACTGCATCCCCAGTGGTGCCAGTGCACTCTCTGGACTCACGGCACTGCATCACCAGTGGAGCCAGTGCACTCTCTGGACTCACTGCACTGCATCCCCAGTGGTGCCAGTGCACTCTCTGGACTCACTGCAGTCCATCACCAGTGGTGCCAGTTCACTCTCTGAGTCACTGCACTGCATTCCCAGTGGTGCCAGTGCACTCTCTGGACTCACTGCAGTGCATCCCCAGTGGTGCCAGTGCACTCTCTGGACTCACTGGGGTGCATCCCCAGTGGTGCCAGTGCACTCTCTGGACTCTCTGCACTGCATCCCCAGTGGTGCCAGTGCACTCTCTGGACTCACTGCAGTGCATTCCCAGTGGTGCCAGTGCAGTCTCTGCACTCACTGCAGTGCATCTCCAGTGGTGCCAGTGCACTCTCTTGACTCACTGCACTGCATCCCAACTGGTGCCTGTGCACTCTCTGGACTCACTGCACTGCATGCCCAGTGGTGCCAGTGCACTCTCTGTAGTCACTGCGCGGCATTCCCAGTGGTGCCAGTGCACTCTCTGGACTCACTGCACTGCCTCCCCAATGGTGACAGTGCACTCTCTGGACTCACTGCACTGCACCCCCAGTGGTGCCAGTGCACTCTCTGGACTCACTGCAGTGTATCTCCTGTGGTGCCAGGGCACTCTGTGGACTCACTGCACTGCATCCCCAGTGGTGCCAGTGCACTCTCTGGACTCACTGCAGTGCATCCCCAGTGGTGCCAGTGCACTCTCTGGAGTTACTGCACTGCATCAACAGTGGTGCCAGTGCACTCTTTCGAGTCACTGCAGTGCATCCCCAGTGGTGCCAGTGCACTCTCTGGACTCACTGCACTGCATCCCCAGTGGTGCCAGTGCACTCTCTGGACTCACTGCACTCCATCCCCACTGGTGCCAGTCCACTCTCTGGACTCACTGCACTGCATCCCCAGTGGTGCCAGTGCACTCTCTGGACTCACTGCACTGCATGAACAGTGGTGCCAGTGCACTCTCTGGACTCACTGCAGTGCATCCCCAGTGGTGCCAGTGTAGTCTATGGACTCACTGCAGTACATCCCCAGTGGTGCCAGTGCAATCTCAGGACTCACTGCAGTGCAGCTCCAGTTGGTGCCAGTGCCCTCTCTGGACTCACTGCACTGCATCCCCAGTGGTGCCAGTGCACTCTCTGGACTCACTGCACTGCATCCCCAGTGGTGCCAGTGCACTCTCTGGACTCACTGCACTGCATCCCCAGTGGTGCCTGTGCAGTCTCTGGACTCACTGCAGTGCATCCCCAGTGGTGCCAGTGCACTCTCTGGACTCACTGCACTGCATCGCCAGTGGTGCCAGTGCACTCTCTTGTCTCAGTGCACTGCATCCCCAGTTTTGCCAGTGCACTCTCTTGGCTCAGTGCACTGCATCCCCAGTGGTGCTAGTGCACTCTCTGGACTCACTGCACTGCATCCCCAGTGGTGCCAGTGCACTCTCTGGACTCACTGCTCTGCATCCCCAGTGGTGCCAGTGCACTCTCTGGAATCACTGCAGTGCATCCCCAGTGGTGCCAGTGCACTCTCTGGAGTCACTGCACTGCATCCCCAGTGGTGCCAGTTCACTCTCTGGACTCACTGCACTGCATACCCAGTGGTGCCAGTGCACTCTCTGGACTCACTGCACTGCATCCCCAGTGACGGCACTGCACTCTCTGGACTCACTGCACTGCATCACCATTGGTGCCAGGGCACTCTCCGGACTCACTGCAGTGCATCCGCAGTGGTGCCAGTGCACTCTTTCGAGTCACTGCAGTGCATCCCCAGTGGTGCCAGTGCACTCTCTGCACTCACTGCACTGCATCCCCAGTGTTCCCAGAGCACACTCTGGACTCACTGCATTGCATCCCCAGTGGTGCCAGTGCACTCTCTGGACTCACTGCACTGCATCCCCACTGGTGCCAGTCCACTCTCTGGACTCACTGCACTGCATCCCCAGTGGTGCCAGTGCACTCTCTGCACTCATGCACTGCATCCCCAGTGGTGCCAGTGCACTCTCTGGACTCACTGCACTGCATGAACAGTGGTGCCAGTACACTCTCTGGACTCACTGCACTGCATACCCAGTGGTGCCAGCGTAGTCTATGGACTCACTGCAGTGCATCCCCAGTGGTGCCAGTGGAATCTCAGGACTCACTGCAGTGCAGCTGCAGTTGGTGCCAGTGCACTCTCTGGACTCACTGCACTGCATCCCCAGTGGTGCCAGTGCACTCTCTGGACTCACTGCACTGCATCCCCAGTGGTGCCAGTGCACTCTCTGGAGTCACTGCAGTGTATCCCCAGTGGTGCCAGTGCACTCTCTGGACTCACTGAACTGCATCCCCAGTGGTGCCAGAGCACTCTCTGGACTCACTGCAGTGCATCCCCAGTGGTGCCAGTGCACTCTCTGGACTCACTGCACTGCATCGCCAGTGGTGCCAGTGCACTCTCTGCACTCACTACACTGCATCCCCAGTGGTGTCAGTGCACTCTCTGGGCTCAGTGCACTGCATCCCCAGTGGTGCCAGTGCACTCTCTGGACTCACTGCACTGCATCCGCAGTGGTGGCAGTGCACTCTCTGGAGTCACAGCACTGCATCCCCAGTGGTGCCAGTGCACTCTCTGGACTCACTGCACTGCATCCGCAGTGGTGCCAGTGCACTCTCTGGACTCACTGCACTGCATCCCCAGTGGTGCCAGTGCACTCTCTGGAATCACTGCAGTGCATCCCCAGTGGTGCCAGTGCACTCTCTGGAGTCACTGCACTGCATCCCCAGTGGTGCCAGTGCACTCTCTGGACTCACTGCATTGCATCCCCAGTGGTGCCAGTGCACTCTCTGGACTCACTGCACTGCATCCCCAGTGACGCCACTGCACTCTCTGGACTCACTGCACTGCATCACCATTGGTGCCAGGGCACTCTCCGGACTCACTGCAGTGCATCTGCAGTGGTGCCAGTGCACTCTTTCGAGTCACTGCAGTGCATCCCCAGTGGTGCCAGTGCACTCTCTGCACTCACTGCACTGCATCCCCAGTGTTCCCAGAGCACTCTCTGGACTCACTGCAGTGCATCCCCAGTGGTGCCAGTGCACTCTCTGGAATCACTGCACTGCATCCCCTGTGGTGCCAGTGCACTCTCTGGACTCACAGGGGTGCATCCCCAGTGGTGCCAGTGCATTCTCTAGACTCATTGCAGTGCATCCCCAGTGGTGCCAGTGCACTCTCTGGAATCACTGCAGTGCATCCCCAGTGGTGCCAGTGCACTCTCTGGACTCACTGCACTGCATCCCCAGTGGTGCCAGTGCACTCTCTGGACTCAGTGCAGTGCTTCCCCAGTGGTGCCAGTGCACTCTCTGGACTCACTGCACTGCATCCCCAGTGGTGCCAGTGCACTCTCTGGACTCACTGCAGTGCATCCCCAGTGGTGCCAGTGCACTCTCTGGAGTCACTGCACTGCATCAACAGTGCTGCCAGTGCACTCTTTGGACTCACTGCACTGCATGCGCTGTGGTGCCAGGGCACTCTCTGGACTCACTGCAGTGAATCCCCGGTGGTGCCAGTGCACTCTCTGGACTCACTGCACTGCATCCCCAGTGGTGCCAGTTCACTCTCTGGACTCACTGAACTGCATCCCCAGTGGTGCCAGTGCACTCTCTGGACTCACTGCAGTGCATCCCCAGTGGTGCCTGTGAAGCCTCTGGACTCACTGCAGTGCATCCCCAGTGGTGCCAGTGTAGTCTCTGGACTCACTGCACTGCAACCCCAGTGGTGCCAGTGCAATCTCAGGACTCACAGCAGTGCAGCTCCAGCTGGTGCCAGTGCACTCTCTGGACTCACTGCACTGCATCCGCAGTGGTGCCAGTGCACTCTCTGGACTCACTGCACTGCATCCCCAGTGGTGCCAGTGCACTCTCTGGACTCACTGCACTGCATCCCCAGTGGTGCCAGTGCACTCTCTGGACTCACTGCACTAAAACTCCAGTGGTGCCAGTGCACTCTCTGGACTCACTGCAGTGCATCCCCAGTGGTGCCAGTGCACTCTCTGGAATCACTGCAGTGCATCCCCTGTGGTGCCAGTGCACTCTCTGGAGTCACTGCACTGCATCCCCAGTGGTGCCAGTGCATTCTCTAGACTCATTGCAGTGCATCCCCAGTGGTGCCAGTGCACTCTCTGGAATCACTGCAGTGCATCCCCAGTGGTGCCAGTGCACTCTCTGGAATCACTGCAGTGCATCCCCTGTGGTGCCAGTGCACTCTCTGGAGTCACTGCACTGCATCCCCAGTGGTGCCAGTGCATTCTCTAGACTCATTGCAGTGCATCTCCAGTGGTGCCAGTGCACTCTCTGGACTCACTGCAGTGCATCCCTACTGGTGCCTGTGCACTCTCTGGACTCACTGCACTGCATCCCCAGTGGTGCCAGTGCACTCTCTGTAGTCACTGCACTGCATTCCCAGTGGTGCCAGTGCACTCTCTGGATTCACTGCACTGCCTCCCCAATGGTGACAGTGCACTCTCTGGACTCACTGCACTGCATCCCCAGTGGTGCCAGTGCACTCTCTGGACTAACTGCAGTGGATCCCCAGTGGTGCCAGGGCACTCTCTGGAGTCACTGCAATGCATCAACAGTGGTGCCAGTGCACTCTCTGGAGTCACTGCACTGCATCCCCAGTGGTGCCAGTGCACTCTCTGGACTCACTGCACTGCATCCCCAGTGATGCCAGTGCACTCTCTGGACTCACTGCACTGCATCCCCAGTGGTGCCAGTGCAATCTCAGAACTCACTGCAGTGCATCTCCAGTTGGTGCCAGTGCAGTCTCTGGACTCACTGCACTGCATCCCCAGTGGTGCCAGTGCACTCTCTGGACTCACTGTAGTGCATCCCCAGTGGTGGCAGTGCACTCTCTGGAGTCACTGCAGTGTATTCCCAGTGGTGCCAGTGCACTCTCTGGACTCACTGAACTGCATCCCCAGTGGTGCCAGAGCACTCTCTGGACTCACTGCAGTGCATCCCCAGTGGTGCCAGTGCACTCTCTGGACTCACTGCACTGCATCGCCAGTGGTGCCAGTGCACTCTCTGCACTCACGGTACTGCATCACCAGTCGTGCCAGTGCACTCTCTGGACTCACTGCACTGCATCCCCAGTGGTGACAGTGCACTCTCTGGACTCACTGCACTGCATCCCCAGTGGTGCCAGTGCACTCTCTGGACTCACTGCACTGCATCCCCGGTGCTGACAGTGCACTCTCTGGACTCACTGCATTGCATCTCCAGTGGTGCCAGTGCACTCTCTGGACTCACTGCACTGCATCCCCAGTGGTGCCAGGGCACTCTCCGGACTCACTGCAGTTCATCCGCAGTGGTGCCAGTGCACTCTTTCGAGTCACTGCACTGCATCCCCATTAGTGCCAGTGCATTCTCTGGACTCATTGCAGTGCATCCCCAGTGGTGCCAGTGCACTCTCTAGACTCACTGCAGTGCATCCCCAGTGGTGCCAGTGCACTCTCTTTGGACTCACTGCACTGCATCCCCAGTGGTGCCAGTGCACTCTCTGGACTCACTGCACTGCATCCCCAGTGGTGCCAGTGCACTCTCTGGACTCACTGCAGTGGATCCCCAGTGGTTCCAGTGCACTCTCTGGACTCACTGCACTGCATCCCCAGTGGTGCCAGTGCACTCTCTGCACTCACTGCACTGCATCCCCAGTGTTCCCAGAGCACTCTCTGGACTCACCGAGGTGCATCCCCAGAAGTGCCAGTGCACTCTCTGGACTCACTGCAGTGCATCCCCAGTGGTGCCAGTGCACTCTCTGGACTCACTGCAGTGCAGCCCCTGAGGTGCCAGTGCACTCTCTGGACTCACTGGACTGCATCCCCAGTGGTGCCAGTGCACTCTCTGAACTCACTGCACTGCATCCCCAGTTTTGCCAGTGCACTCTCTGGACTCACTGCAGTGCATCCCCAGTGGTGCCAGTGCACTCTCTGGACTCACTGCACTGCATCCCCAGGGGTGCCAGTTCACTCTCTGGTGTCACTGCACTGCATCCCCAGTGGTGCCTGAGCAGTCTCTGGACTCACTGCACTGCATCCCCAGTGATGCCAGTGCACTCTCTGGACTCACTGAACTGCATCCCCAGTGGTGCCAGTGCACTCTCTATGCTCACTGCACTGCATCCCCAGTGGTGCCTGTGCAGTCTCTAGACTCACTGCACTGCATCCCCAGTGATGCCAGTGCACTCTCTGGACTCACTGCAGTGCAGCCCCTGAGGTGCCAGTGTACTCTCTGGACTCACTGCACTGCATCCCCAGTGGTGCCTGTGCAGTCTCTGGACTCACTGCACTGCATCCCCTGTGGAGCCAGTGCACTCTCTGGACTCACTGCACTGCATCCCCTGTGGAGCCAGTGCACTCTCTGGACTCACTGCAGTGCAGCCCAGTGGTGCCAGTGCACTCTCTGGACTCACTGCACTGCATCCCCAGTTGTGCCAGTGCACTCTCTGGACTCACTGCAGTGCATCCCCAGTGGTGCCTGTGCACTCTGTGGACTCACTGTACTGCATCTCCAGTGGTGCCAGTGTACTCTCTGCACTCACTGCACTGCATCCCCAGTGGTGCCAGTGCAATCTCTGTACTCACTGCACTGCATCCCCAGTGGTTCCAGTGCACTCTCTGGACTCACGGCACTGCATCACCAGTGGAGCCAGTGCACTTTCTGGACTCACTGCAGTGCATCCCCAGTGGTGCCAGTGCACTCTCTGGACTCACTGCACTGCATCACCAGGGGTGCCAGTACACTCTCTGGTGTCACTGCACTGCATCCCCAGTGGTACCAGTGCACTCTCTGGACTCACTGCAGTGCATCCCCAGTGGTGCCAGTGCACTCTCTGGACTCACTGCACTGCATCCCCAGTGGTGCCAGTACACTCTCTGGCGTCACTGCACTGCATCCCCAGTGGTGCCTGTGCAGTCTCTGGACTCACTGCACTGCATCCCCAGTGATGCCAGTGCACTCTCTGGACTCACTGCAGTGCATCCCCAGTGGTGCCAGTGCACTCTCTGTACTCACTGCACTGCATCCCCAGTGGTGCCAGTGCACTCTCTGGACTCACTGCACTGCATCCCCAGTGGTGCCTGTGCAGTCTCTGGACTCACTGCACTGCATCCCCAGTGGAGCCAGTGCACTCTCTGGACTCACTGCAGTGCAGCCCCTGAGGTGCCAGTGTACTCTCTGGACTCACTGCACTGCATCCCCAGTGGCGCCAGTGCACTCTCTGGGCTCACTGCACTTCATCCCCAGTCGTGCCAGTGCACTCTCTGGACTCACTGCAGTGCATCCCCAGTGGTGCCAGTGCACTCTCTGGACTCACTGCACTGCATCCCCAGGGGTGCCGGTACACTCTCTGGCGTCACTGCACTGCATCCCCAGTGGTGCCTGTGCAGTCTCTGGACTCACTGCACTGCATCCCCAGTGATGCCAGTGCACTCTCTGGACTCACTGCAGTGCAGCCCCTGAGGTGCCAGTGTACTCTCTGGACTCACTGCACTGCATCCCCAGTGGTGCCAGTGCACTCTCTGGACTCACGGCACTGCATCACCAGTGGAGCCAGTGCACTTTCTGGACTCACTGCAGTGCATCCCCAGTGGTGCCAGTACACTCTCTGGACTCACTGCACTGCATCACCAGGGGTGCCAGTACACTCTCTGGCGTCACTGCACTGCATCCCCAGTGGAGCCTGTGCAGTCTCTGGACTCACTGCACTTCATCCCCAGTGGTGCCAGTGCACTCTCTGGACTCACTGCACTGCATCCCCAGTGGTGCCAGTGCACTCTCTGGACTCACTGCAGTCCATCACCAGTGGTGCCAGTTCACTCTCTGAGTCACTGCACTGCATTCCCAGTGGTGCCAGTGCACTCTCTGGACTCACTGCAGTGCATCCCCTGTGGTGCCAGTGCACTCTCTGGACTCACTGCACTGCAACCCCAGTGGTGCCAGTGCACTCTCTGGACTCACTGCAGTGCACCCCCACTGGTGCCAGTGCACTCTCTGGACTCACTGCATTGCATCCCCAGTGGTGCCAGTGCACTCTCTGGACTCACTGCACTGCATCCCCAAGGTGCCAGTGCACTCTCTGGACTCAACTGCACTGCATCCCCAGTGGTGCCAGTGGACTCTGTGTACTCACTGCACTGCATCCCCAGTGGTGCCAGTGCACTCTCTGGACTCACTGCACTGCATCCCCAGTGGTGCCAGTGCACTCTCTGGACTCACTGCACTGCATCCCCAGGGGTGCCAGTACACTCTCTGGCACTCACTGCACTGCATCCCCAGTGGTGCCTGTGCAGTCTATGGACTCACTGCACTGCATCCCCAGTGATGCCAGTGCACTATCTGGACTCACTGCACTGCATCCCCAGTGGTGCCAGTGCACTCTCTGGACTCACTGCAGTGCATCCCCAGTGGTGCCTGTGCAGTCTCTGCACTCACTGACCTGCATCCCCAGTGGAGCCAGTGCACTCTCTGGACTCACTGCAGTGCATTCCCAGTGGTGCCAGTGCAGTCTCTGCACTCACTGCACTGCATTACCTGTGGTGCCAGTGCACTCTCTGGACTCACTGCACTGCATCCCCAGTGGTGCCAGTGCACTCTCTGGACTCACTGCACTGCATCCCCAGTGATGCCAGTGCACTCTCTGGACTCACTGCAGTGCAGCCCCTGAGGTGCCAGTGTACTCTCTGGACTCACTGCAGTGCATCCCCAGTGGTGCCAGTGCACTCTCTGGACTCACGGCACTGCATCACCAGTGGAGCCAGTGCACTCTCTGGACTCACTGCACTGCATCCCCAGTGGTGCCAGTGCACTCTCTGGACTCACTGCAGTCCATCACCAGTGGTGCCAGTTCACTCTCTGAGTCACTTCACTGCATTCCCAGTGGTGCCAGTGCACTCTCTGGACTCACTGCACTGCATCCCCAGTGGTGACAGTGCACTCTCTGGACTCACTGCACTGCAACCCCAGTGGTGCCAGTGCACTCTCTGGACTCACTGCAGTGCACCCCCACTGGTGCCAGTGCACTCTCTGGACTCACTGCACTGCATCCCCAGTGGTGCCAGTGCACTCTCTGGACTCACTGCACTGCATCCCCAAGGTGCCAGTGCACTCTCTGGACTCAACTGCACTGCATCCCCCGTGGTGCCTGTGCAGTCTCTGGACTCACTACAGTGCATCCCCAGTGGTGCCAGTGCACTCTCTGGACTCACTGCACTGCATCCCCAGTGGTGCCAGTGCACTCTCTGGACTCACCGGGGTGCATCCCCAGTGGTGCCAGTGCACTCTCTGGACTCTCTGCACTGCATCCCCAGTGGTGCCAGTGCACTCTCTGGACTCACTGCAGTGCATTCCCAGTGGTGCCAGTGCAGTCTCTGCACTCACTGCAGTGCATCTCCAGTGGTGCCAGTGCACTCTCTTGACTCACTGCACTGCATCCCAACTGGTGCCTGTGCACTCTCTGGACTCACTGCACTGCATCCCCAGAGGTGCCAGTGCACTCTCTGTAGTCACTGCGCGGCATTCCCAGTGGTGCCAGTGCACTCTCTGGACTCACTGCACTGCCTCCCCAATGGTGACAGTGCACTCTCTGGACTCACTGCACTGCACCCCCAGTGGTGCCACTGCACTCTCTGGACTCACTGCAGTGTATCTCCTGTGGTGCCAGGGCACTCTGTGGACTCACTGCACTGCATCCCCAGTGGTGCCAGTGCACTCTCTGGACTCACTGCAGTGCATCCCCAGTGGTGCCAGTGCACTCTCTGGAGTCACTGCACTGCATCAACAGTGGTGCCAGTGCACTCTTCGAGTCACTGCAGTGCATCCCCAGTGGTGCCAGTGCACTCTCTGGACTCACTGCACTCCATCCCCACTGGTGCCAGTCCACTCTCTGGACTCACTGCACTGCATCCCCAGTGGTGCCAGTGCAGTCTCTGGACTCACTGCACTGAATGAACAGTGGTGCCAGTGCACTCTCTGGACTCACTGCAGTGCATCCCCAGTGGTGCCAGTGTAGTCTATGGACTCACTGCACTGCATCCCCAGTGGTGCCAGTGCAATCTCAGGACTCACTGCAGTGCAGCTCCAGTTGGTGCCAGTGTACTCTCTGGACTCACTGCACTGCATCCCCAGTGGTGCTAGTGCACTCTCTGGACTCACTGCACTGCATCCCCAGTGGTGCCAGTGCACTCTCTGGAGTCACTGCACTGCATCCCCAGTGGTGCCAGTGCACTCTCTGGCCTCACTGAACTGCATCCCCAGTGGTGCCTGTGCAGTCTCTGGACTCACTGCAGTGCATCCCCGGTGGTGCCAGTGCACTCTCTGGACTCACTGCACTGCATCGCCAGTGGTGCCAGTGCACTCTCTTGGCTCAGTGCACTGCATCCCCAGTGGTGCCAGTGCACTCTCTTGGCTCAGTGCACTGCATCCCCAGTGGTGCCAGTGCACTCTCTGGACTCACTGCACTGCATCCCCAGTGGTGCCAGTGCACTCTCTGGACTCACTGCTCTGCATCCCCAGTGGTGCCAGTGCACTCTCTGGAATCACTGCAGTGCATCCCCAGTGGTGCCAGTGCACTCTCTGCACTCACTGCACTGCATCCCCAGTGGTGCCAGTTCACTCTCTGGACTCACTGCAGTGCATCCCCAGTGGTGCCAGTGCACTCTCTGGACTCACTGCACTGCATCCCCAGTGACGCCACTGCACTCTCTGGACTCACTGCACTGCATCACCATTGGTGCCAGGGCACTCTCCGGACTCACTGCAGTGCATCCGCAGTGGTGCCAGTGCACTCTTTCGAGTCACTGCAGTGCATCCCCAGTGGTGCCAGTGCACTCTCTGCACTCACTGCACTGCATCCCCAGTGTTCCCAGAGCACACTCTGGACTCACTGCAGTGCATCCCCAGTGGTGCCAGTGCACTCTCTGGACTCACTGCACTGCATCCCCAGTGGTGCCAGTGCACTCTCTGGACTCACTGCACTGCATCCCCACTGGTGCCAGTCCACTCTCTGGACTCACTGCACTGCATCCCCAGTGGTGCCAGTGCACTCTCTGCACTCATGCACTGCATTCCCAGTGGTGCCAGTGCACTCTCTGGACTCACTGCACTGCATCCCCAGTGGTGCCAGCGTAGTCTATGGACTCACTGCAGTGCATCCCCAGTGGTGCCAGTGCAATCTCAGGACTCACTGCAGTGCAGCTCCAGTTGGTGCCAGTGCACTCTCTGGACTCACTGCACTGCATCCCCAGTGGTGCCAGTGCACTCTCTGGACTCACTGCACTGCATCCCCAGTGGTGCCAGTGCACTCTCTGGAGTCACTGCAGTGTATCCCCAGTGGTGCCAGTGCACTCTCTGGACTCACTGAACTGCATCCCCAGTGGTGCCAGAGCACTCTCTGGACTCACTGCAGTGCATCCCCAGTGGTGCCAGTGCACTCTCTGGACTCACTGCACTGCATCGCCAGTGGTGCCAGTGCACTCTCTGAGTCACTGCACTGCATCCCCAGTGGTGCCAGTGCACTCTCTGGGCTCAGTGCACTGCATCCCCAGTGGTGCCAGTGCACTCTCTGGACTCACTGCACTGCATCCGCAGTGGTGGCAGTGCACTCTCTGGAGTCACAGCACTGCATCCCCAGTGGTGCCAGTGCACTCTCTGGACTCACTGCACTGCATCCGCAGTGGTGCCAGTGCACTCTCTGGACTCACTGCACTGCATCCCCAGTGGTGCCAGTGCACTCTCTGGAATCACTGCAGTGCATCCCCAGTGGTGCCAGTGCACTCTCTGGAGTCACAGCACTGCATCCCCAGTGGTGCCAGTGCACTCTCTGGACTCACTGCATTGCATCCCCAGTGGTGCCAGTGCACTCTCTGGACTCACTGCACTGCATCCCCAGTGACGCCACTGCACTCTCTGGACTCACTGCACTGCATCACCATTGGTGCCAGGGCACTCTCCGGACTCACTGCAGTTCATCCGCAGTGGTGCCAGTGCACTCTTTCGAGTCACTGCAGTGCATCCCCAGTGGTGCCAGTGCACTCTCTGCACTCACTGCACTGCATCCCCAGTGTTCCCAGAGCACTCTCTGGACTCACTGCAGTGCATCCCCAGTGGTGCCAGTGCACTCTCTGGAATCACTGCAGTGCATCCCCTGTGGTGCCAGTGCACTCTCTTTGGACTCACTGCACTGCATCCCCAGTGGTGCCAGTGCATTCTCTAGACTCATTGCAGTGCATCCCCAGTGGTTCCAGTGCACTCTCTGGAATCACTGCAGTGCATCCCCAGTGGTGCCAGTGCACTCTCTGGACTCACTGCACTGCATCCCCAGTGGTGCCAGTGCACTCTCTGGACTCACTGCAGTGCATCCCCAGTGGTGCCAGTGCACTCTCTGGACTCACTGCACTGCATCCCCAGTGGTGCCAGTACACTCTCTGGACTCACTGCAGTGCATCCCCAGTGGTGCCAGTGCACTCTCTGGAGTCACTGCACTGCATCAACAGTGCTGCCAGTGCACTCTTTGGACTCACTGCACTGCATGCCCTGTGGTGCCAGTGCACTCTCTGGACTCACTGCAGTGAATCCCCGGTGGTGCCAGTGCACTCTCTGGACTCACTGCACTGCATCCCCAGTGGTGCCAGTTCACTCTCTGGACTCACTGAACTGCATCCCCAGTGGTGCCAGTGCACTCTCTGGACTCACTGCACTGCATCCCCAGTGGTGCCACTGCACTCTCTGTACTCCCTGCACTGCATCCCAGTGGTGCCAGTGCACTCTCTGCACTCACTGCACTGCATCCCAAGTGGTGCCAGTGCACTCTCTGGAATCACTGCAGTGCATCCCCAGTGGTGCCAGTGTAGTCTCTGGACTCACTGCACTGCAACCCCAGTGGTGCCAGTGCAATCTCAGGACTCACAGCAGTGCAGCTCCAGTTGGTGCCAGTGCACTCTCTGGACTCACTGCACTGCATCCCCAGTGGTGCCAGTGCACTCTCTGGACTCACTGCACTGCATCCCCAGTGGTGCCAGTGCACTCTCTGGACTCACTGCAGTGCATCCCCAGTGGTGCCAGTGCACTCTCTGGACTCACTGCACTGCATCCCCGGTGGTGCCAGTGCACTCTCTGTAGTCACTGCACTGCATTAACAGTGGTGCCAGTACACTCTCTGGACTCACTGCACTGCATCCCCAGTGGTGCCAGTTTAGTCTCTGGACTCACAGCAGTGCATCCCCAGTGGTGCCAGTGCACTCTCTGGACTCACTGCACTGCATCCCCAGTGGAGCCAGTGCACTCTCTGGACTAACTGCATTGCATCCCCAGTGGTGCTAGTGCACTCTCTGGACTCACTGCACTGCATCCCCAGTGGTGCCAGTGCACTCTCTGGACTCACTGCAGTGCATCCCCAGTGCTGACAGTGCACTCTCTGGACTCAGTGCACTGCATCCCCAGTGGTGCCAGTGCACTCTCTGGACTCACTGCACTGCATCCCCAATGGTGCCACTGCACTCTCTGGACTCACTGCAGTGCATCCCCACTGGTGCCAGTGCACTCTCTGGACTCACTGCACTGCATCCCCAGTGGTGCCAGTGTACTCTCTGCACTCACTGCACTGCATCCCCAGTGGTGCCAGTGCACTCTCTGGACTCACTGCACTGCATCCCCAGTGGTGCCAGTGCACTCTCTGGAGTCACTGCACTGCATCCCCAGTGGTGCCAGTGCACTCTCTGGACTCACTGCACTGTATCCCCAGGGTGCCAGTTTAGTCTCTGGACTCACTGCAGTGCATCCCCAGTGCTGACAGTGCACTCTCTGCACTCAGTGCACTGCATCCCCAGTGGTGCCCGTGCACTCTCTGGACTCAGTGCACTGCATCCCCAATGGTGCCAGTGCACTCTCTGGACTCACTGCAGTGCATCCCCAGTGGTGCCAGTGCACTCTCTGGACTCACAGCAGTGCATCCCCAGTGGTGCCAGTGCACTCTCTGAGCTCACTGCAGTGCATCCCCAGTGGTGCCAGTGCACTCTCTGGACTCACTGCACTGCATCCCCAGTGATGCCAGTGCACTCTCTGTAGTCACTACACTGCATTAACAGTGGTGCCAGTACACTCTCTGGACTCACTGCACTGCATCCCCTGTGGTGCCAGTTTAGTCTCTGGACTCAGTGCACTGCATCCCCAGTGGTGCCAGTGCACTCTCTGGACTCACTGCAGTGCAGCTCAGTGGTGCCAGAGCAGTCTCTGGACTCACTGCACTGCATCCCCAGTGGTGCCAGTGCACTCTCTGGACTCACTGCACTGCATCCCCAGTGGTGCCAGTGCACTCTCTGGACTCACTGCAGTGCATCCCCAGTGGTGCCAGTGCACTCTCTGGACTCACTGCAGTGCATCCCCAATGGTGCCAGTACACTCTCTGGACTCACTGCACTGCATCCCCAGTGGTGCCAGTGCACTCTCTGGACTCACTGCACTCCATCCGCAATGGTACCAGTGCACTCTCTGGACTCACTGCACTGCATCCCCAGTGGTGCCAGTGCACTCTCTGGACTCACTGCACTGCATCCCCAGTGGTGCCAGTGTAGTCTCTGGACTCACTGCACTGCATCCCCAGTGGTGCCAGTGCACTCTCTGGACTCACTGTAGTGCAGATCAGTGGTGCCAGAGCACTCTCTGGACTCACGGCACTGCATCCCCAGTGGTGCCAGTGCACTCTCTGGAGTCACTTCACTGCATCCCCAGTGGTGCCAGTGCATTCTCTAGACTCATTGCAGTGCATCCCCAGTGGTGCCAGTGCACTCTCTGGACTCACTGCACTGCATCCCCAGTGGTGCCAGTGCAGTCTCTGGACTCACTGCACTCCATCCCCAATGGTGCCAGTACACTCTCTGGACTCACTGCACTGCATCCCCAGTGGTGCCAGTGTAGTCTCTGGACTCACTGCAGTGCATCCCCAGTGGTGCCAGTGCAATCTCGGGACTCACTGTAGTGCAGCTCAGTGGTGCCAGAGCACTCTCTGGACTCACTAGCACTGCATCCCCAGTGGTGCCAGTGCACTCTCTGGACTCACTGCACTGCATCCCCAGTGGTGCCAGTGCACTCTCTGGACTCACTGCAGTGCATCCCCAGTGGTGCCAGTGCACTCTCTGGAATCACTGCAGTGCATCCCCTGTGGTGCCAGTGCACTCTCTGGAGTCACTGCACTGCATCCCCAGTGGTCCAGTGCATTCTCTAGACTCATTGCAGTGCATCCCCAGTGGTGCCAGTGCACTCTCTGGAATCACTGCAGTGCATCCCCAGTGGTGCCAGTGCACTCTCTGGACTCACTGCACTGCATCCCCAGTGGTGCCAGTGCACTCTCTGCACTCACTGCACTGCATCCCCAGTGGTGCCAGTGCACTCTCTGGACTCACTGCACTGCATCCCCAGTGGTGCCAGTACACTCTCTGGACTCACTGCAGTGCATCCCCAGTGGTGCTATTGCACTCTCAGGACTCACTGCACTGCATCCCCAGTGGTGCTATTGCACTCTCTGGACTCACTGCACTGCATCCCCAGTGGTGCCAGTGCACTCTCTGGACTCACTGCACTGCATCCCCAGTGGTGCCAGTGTAGTCTCTGGACTCACTGCAGTGCATCCCCAGTGGTGCCAGTGCAATCTCGGGACTCACTGTAGTGCAGATCAGTGGTGCCAGAGCACTCTCTGGACTCACGGCACTGCATCCCCAGTGGTGCCAGTGCACTCTCTGGACTCACTGCACTGCATCCCCAGTGGTGCCAGTGCACTCTCTGGACTCACTGCACTAACACTCCAGTGGTGCCAGTGCACTCTCTGGACTCACTGCAGTGCATCCCCAGTGGTGCCAGTGCACTCTCTGGACTCACTGCAGTGCATCCCCAGTGGTGCCAGTGCACTCTCTGGAATCACAGCAGTGCATCCCCTGTGGTGCCAGTGCACTGTCTGGAGTCACTGCACTGCATCCCCAGTGGTGCCAGTGCATTCTCTAGACTCATTGCAGTGCATCCCCAGTGGTGCCAGTGCACTCTCTGGACTCACTGCAGTGCATCCCCAGTGGTGCCAGTGCACTCTCTGGAATCACTGCAGTGCATCCCCTGTGGTGCCAGTGCACTCTCTGGAGTCACTGCACTGCATCCCCAGTGGTGCCAGTGCATTCTCTAGACTCATTGCAGTGCATCCCCAGTGGTGCCAGTGCACTCTCTGGACTCACTGCAGTGCATCCCCAGTGGTGCCAGTGCACTCTCTGGACTCACTGTACTGCATCCCCAGTGGTGCCACTGCACTCTCTGGACTCCCTGCACTGCATCCCAGTGGTGCCAGTGCACTCTCTGGACTCACTGCACTGCATCCCAAGTGGTGCCTGTGAAGTCTCTGGACTCACTGCAGTGCATCCCCAGTGGTGCCAGTGTAGTCTCTGGACTCACTGCACTGCAACCCCAGTGGTGCCAGTGCAATCTCAGGACTCACAGCAGTGCAGCTCCAGTTGGTGCCAGTGCACTCTCTGGACTCACTGCACTGCATCCCCAGTGGTGCCAGTGCACTCTCTGGACTCACTGCAGTGCATCACCAGTGGTGCCAGTGCACTCTCTGGACTCACTGCAGTGCATCCCTTGTGGTGCCATTGCACTCTCAGGACTCACTACAGTGCATTCCCAGTGGTGCCAGTGCACTCTGTGGACTCACTGCACTGCATCCCCAGTGGTGCCAGTGCACTCTCTGGACTAACTGCATTGCATCCCCAGTGGTGCCAGTGCACTCTCTGGACTCACTGCACTGCATCCCCAGTGGTGCCAGTGCACTCTCTGGACTCACTGCAGTGCATCCCCAGTGCTGACAGTGCACTCTCTGGACTCAGTGCACTGGATCCCCAGTGGTGCCAGTGCACTCTCTGGACTCACTGCACTGCATCCCCAATGGTGCCACTGCACTCTCTGGACTCACTGCAGTGCATCCCCACTGGTGCCAGTGCACTCTCTGGACTCACTGCACTGCATCCCCAGTGGTGCCAGTGTACTCTCTGCACTCACTGCACTGCATCCCCAGTGGTGCCAGTGCACTCTCTGGACTCACTACACTGCATCCCCAGTGGTGCCAGTGCACTCTCTGGAGTCACTGCACTGCATCAACAGTGGTGCCAGTGCACTCTCTGGACTCACTGCACTGTATCCCCAGGGTGCCAGTTTAGTCTCTGGACTCATTGCAGTGCATCCCCAGTGCTGACAGTGCACTCTCTGGACTCAGTGCACTGCATCCCCAGTGGTGCCAGTGCACTCTCTGGACTCAGTGCACTGCATACCCAATGGTGCCAGTGCACTCTCTGGACTCACTGCAGTGCATCCCCAGTGGTGCCAGTGCACTCTCTGGACTCACTGCACTGCATCCCCAGTGGTGCCAGTGCACTCTCTGAGCTCACTGCAGTGCATCCCCAGTGGTGCCAGTGCACTCTCTGGACTCACTGCACTGCATCCCCAGTGCTGCCAGTGCACTCTCTGGACTCACTGCACTGCATTAACAGTGGTGCCAGTACACTCTCTGGACTCACTGCACTGCATCCCCAGTGGTGCCAGTTTAGTCTCTGGACTCACAGCAGTGCATCCCCAGTGGTACCAGTGCACTCTCTGGACTCACTGCAGTGCAGCTCAGTGGTGCCAGAGCAGTCTCTGGACTCACTGCACTGCATCCCCAGTGGTGCCAGTGCACTCTCTGGACTCACTGCACTGCATCCCCAGTGGTGCCAGTGCACTCTCTGGACTCACTGCAGTGCATCCCCAGTGGTGCCAGTGCACTGTCTGGACTCACTGCAGTTTATCCCCAGTGGTGCCACTGCACTCTCTGGACTCACTGCAGTGCATCACCATTGGTGCCAGGGCACTCTCTGGACTCACTGCAGTGCATCCCCAGTGGTGCCAGTGCACTCTCTGGACTCACTGCACTGCATCCCCAGTGGTGCCAGTGCACTCTCTGGACTCACTGCACTCCATCCCCAATGGTGCCAGTACACTCTCTGGACTCACTGCACTGCATCCCCAGTGGTGCCAGTGCACTCTCTGGACTCACTGCACTGCATCCCCAGTGGTGCCAGTGTAGTCTCTGGACTCACTGCAGTGCATCCCCAGTGGTGCCAGTGCAATCTCGGGACTCACTGTAGTGCAGATCAGTGGTGCCAGAGCACTCTCTGGACTCACGGCACTGCATCCCCAGTGGTGCCAGTGCACTCTCTGGACTCACTGCACTGCATCCCCAGTGGTGACAGTGCACTCTCTGGACTCACTGCACTAAAACTCCAGTGGTGCCAGTGCACTCTCTGGACTCACTGCAGTGCATCCCCAGTGGTGCCAGTGCACTCTCTGGAATCACTGCAGTGCATCCCCTGTGGTGCCAGTGCACTCTCTGGAGTCACTTCACTGCATCCCCAGTGGTGCCAGTGCATTCTCTAGACTCATTGCAGTGCATCCCCAGTGGTGCCAGTGCACTCTGTGGACTCACTGCAGTGCATCCCCAGTGGTGCCAGTGCACTCTCTGGACTCACTGCACTGCATCCCCAGTGGTGCCACTGCACTCTCTGGACTCACTGCACTGCATCCCAGTGGTGCCAGTGCACTCTTTGGACTCACTGCACTGCATCCCCAGTGGTACCAGTGCACTCTCTGGACTCACTGCAGTGCATCCCCAGTGGTGCCAGTGCACTCTCTTGACTCACTGCACTGCATCCCAACTGGTGCCTGTGCACTCTCTGGACTCACTGCACTGCATCGCCAGTGGTGCCAGTGCACTCTCTGTAGTCACTGCGCGGCATTCCCAGTGGTGCCAGTGCACTCTCTGGACTCACTGCACTGCCTCCCCAATGGTGACAGTGCACTCTCTGGACTCACTGCACTGCACCCCCAGTGGTGCCAGTGCACTCTCTGGACTCACTGCAGTGTATCTCCTGTGGTGCCAGGGCACTCTGTGGACTCACTGCACTGCATCCCCAGTGGTGCCAGTGCACTCTCTGGACTCACTGCATTGAATCCCCGCTGGTGCCAGTGCACTCTCTGGACTCATTGCACTGCATCCCCAGTGGTGCCAGTTCACTCTCTGGACTCACTGCACTGCATCCCCAGTGGTGCCAGTGCAATCTCTGGACTCACTGCACTGCATCCCAAGTGGTGCCTGTGAAGTCTCTGGACTCACTGCAGTGCATCCCCAGTGGTGCCAGTGTAGTCTCTGGACTCACTGCACTGCAACCCCAGTGGTGCCAGTGCAATCTCAGGACTCACAGCAGTGCAGCTCCAGTTGGTGCCAGTGCACTACCTGGACTCACTGCACTGCATCCCCAGTGGTGCCAGTGCACTCTCTGGACTCACTGCAGTGCATCACCAGTGGTGCCAGTGCACTCTCTGGACTCACTGCAGTGCATCCCTTGTGGTGCCATTGCACTCTCAGGACTCACTGCACTGCATCCCCAGTGGTGCCAGTGCACTCTCTGGAGTCACTGCACTGCATCCCCAGTGGTGCCAGTGCACTCTCTGGCCTCACTGAACTGCATCCCCAGTGGTGCCTGTGCAGTCTCTGGACTCACTGCAGTGCATCCCCAGTGGTGCCAGTGCACTCTCTGGACTCACTGCACTGCATCGCCAGTGGTGCCAGTGCACTCTCTTGGCTCAGTGCACTGCATCCCCAGTGGTGCCAGTGCACTCTCTTGGCTCAGTGCACTGCATCCCCAGTGGTGCCAGTGCACTCTCTGGACTCACTGCACTGCATCCCCAGTGGTGCCAGTGCACTCTCTGGACTCACTGCTCTGCATCCCCAGTGGTGCCAGTGCAGTCTCTGGAATCACTGCAGTGCATCCCCAGTGGTGCCAGTGCACTCTCTGCACTCACTGCACTGCATCCCCAGTGGTGCCAGTTCACTCTCTGGACTCACTGCAGTGCATCCCCAGTGGTGCCAGTGCACTCTCTGGACTCACTGCACTGCATCCCCAGTGACGCCACTGCACTCTCTGGACTCACTGCACTGCATCACCATTGGTGCCAGGGCACTCTCCGGACTCACTGCAGTGCATCCGCAGTGGTGCCAGTGCACTCTTTCGAGTCACTGCAGTGCATCCCCAGTGGTGCCAGTGCACTCTCTGCACTCACTGCACTGCATCCCCAGTGTTCCCAGAGCACACTCTGGACTCACTGCAGTGCATCCCCAGTGGTGCCAGTGCACTCTCTGGACTCACTGCACTGCATCCCCAGTGGTGCCAGTGCACTCTCTGGACTCACTGCACTGCATCCCCACTGGTGCCAGTCCACTCTCTGGACTCACTGCACTGCATCCCCAGTGGTGCCAGTGCACTCTCTGCACTCATGCACTGCATCCCCAGTGGTGCCAGTGCACTCTCTGGACTCACTGCACTGCATGAACAGTGGTGCCAGTACACTCTCTGGACTCACTGCACTGCATCCCCAGTGGTGCCAGCGTAGTCTATGGACTCACTGCAGTGCATCCCCAGTGGTGCCAGTGCAATCTCAGGACTCACTGCAGTGCAGCTCCAGTTGGTGCCAGTGCACTCTGTGGACTCACTGCACTGCATCCCCAGTGGTGCCAGTGCACTCTCTGGACTCACTGCACTGCATCCCCAGTGGTGCCAGTGCACTCTCTGGAGTCACTGCAGTGTATCCCCAGTGGTGCCAGTGCACTCTCTGGACTCACTGAACTGCATCCCCAGTGGTGCCAGAGCACTCTCTGGACTCACTGCAGTGCATCCCCAGTGGTGCCAGTGCACTCTCTGGACTCACTGCACTGCATCGCCAGTGGTGCCAGTGCACTCTCTGCACTCACTGCACTGCATCCCCAGTGGTGCCAGTGCACTCTCTGGGCTCAGTGCACTGCATCCCCAGTGGTGCCAGTGCACTCTCTTGACTCACTGCACTGCATCCGCAGTGGTGGCAGTGCACTCTCTGGAGTCACAGCACTGCATCCCCAGTGGTGCCAGTGCACTCTCTGGACTCACTGCACTGCATCCGCAGTGGTGCCAGTGCACTCTCTGGACTCACTGCACTGCATCCCCAGTGGTGCCAGTGCACTCTCTGGAATCACTGCAGTGCATCCCCAGTGGTGCCAGTGCACTCTCTGGAGTCACAGCACTGCATCCCCAGTGGTGCCAGTGCACTCTCTGGACTCACTGCATTGCATCCCCAGTGGTGCCAGTGCACTCTCTGGACTCACTGCACTGCATCCCCAGTGACGCCAGTGCACTCTCAGGACTCACTGCACTGCATCCCCAGTGGTGCCAGTGCACTCTCTGGAATCACTGCAGTGCATCCCCTGTGGTGCCAGTGCACTCTCTGGAGTCACTGCACTGCATCCCCAGTGGTGCCAGTGCATTCTCTAGACTCATTGCAGTGCATCCCCAGTGGTGCCAGTGCACTCTCTGGACTCACTGCAGTGCATCCCCAGTGGTGCCAGTGCACTCTCTGGACTCACTGCACTGCATCCCCAGTGGTGCCACTGCACTCTCTGTACTCCCTGCACTGCATCCCCAGTGGTGCCAGTGCATTCTCTAGACTCATTGCAGTGCATCCCCAGTGGTGCCAGTGCACTCTCTGGACTCACTGCAATGCATCCCCAATGGTGCCAGTGCACTCTCTGGAATCACTGCAGTGCATCCCCAGTGGTGCCAGTGTAGTCTCTGGACTCACTGCACTGCAACCCCAGTGGTGCCAGTGCAATCTCAGGACTCACAGCAGTGCAGCTCCATTTGGTGCCAGTGCACTCTCTGGACTCACTGCACTGCATCCCCAGTGGTGCCAGTGCACTCTCTGGACTCACTGCACTGCATCCCCAGTGGTGCCAGTGCACTCTCTGGACTCACTGCACTGTATCCCCAGTGGTGCCAGTGCACTCTCTGGACTCACTGCACTGCATCCCCGGTGGTGCCAGTGCACTCTCTGTAGTCACTGCACTGCATTAACAGTGGTGCCAGTACACTCTCTGGACTCACTGCACTGCATCCCCAGTGGTGCCAGTTTAGTCTCTGGACTCACAGCAGTGCATCCCCAGTGGTGCCAGTGCACTCTCTGGACTCACTGCACTGCATCCCCAGTGGAGCCAGTGCACTCTCTGGACTAACTGCATTGCATCCCCAGTGGTGCTAGTGCACTCTCTGGACTCACTGCACTGCATCCCCAGTGGTGCCAGTGCACTCTCTGGACTCACTGCAGTGCATCCCCAGTGCTGACAGTGCACTCTCTGGACTCAGTGCACTGCATCCCCAGTGGTGCCAGTGCACTCTCTGGACTCACTGCACTGCATCCCCAATGGTGCCACTGCACTCTCTGGACTCACTGCAGTGCATCCCCACTGGTGCCAGTGCACTCTCTGGACTCACTGCACTGCATCCCCAGTGGTGCCAGTGTACTCTCTGCACTCACTGCACTGCATCCCCAGTGGTGCCAGTGCACTCTCTGGACTCACTGCACTGCATCCCCAGTGGTGCCAGTGCACTCTCTGGAGTCACTGCACTGCATCCCCAGTGGTGCCAGTGCACTCTCTGGACTCACTGCACTGTATCCCCAGGGTGCCAGTTTAGTCTCTGGACTCACTGCAGTGCATCCCCAGTGCTGACAGTGCACTCTCTGCACTCAGTGCACTGCATCCCCAGTGGTGCCAGTGCACTCTCTGGACTCACAGGAGTGCATCCCCAGTGGTGCCAGTGCACTCTCTGAGCTCACTGCACTGCATCCCCAGTGGTGCCAGTGCACTCTCTGGACTCACTGCACTGCATCCCCAGTGATGCCAGTGCACTCTCTGTAGTCACTACACTGCATTAACAGTGGTGCCAGTACACTCTCTGGACTCACTGCACTGCATCCCCTGTGGTGCCAGTTTAGTTTCTGGACTCACTGCACTGCATCCCCAGTGGTGCCAGTGCACTCTCTGGACTCACTGCAGTGCAGCTCAGTGGTGCCAGAGCAGTCTCTGGACTCACTGCACTGCATCCCCAGTGGTGCCAGTGCACTCTCTGGACTCACTGCACTGCATCCCCAGTGGTGCCAGTGCACTCTCTGGACTCACTGCAGTGCATCCCCAGTGGTGCCAGTGCACTCTCTGGACTCACTGCAGTTTATCCCCAGTGGTGCCACTGCACTCTCTGGACTCACTGCACTGCATCACCATTGGTGCCAGGGCACTCTCTGGACTCACTGCACTCCATCCCCAATGGTGCCAGTACACTCTCTGGACTCACTGCACTGCATCCCCAGTGGTGCCAGTGCACTCTCTGGACTCACTGCACTCCATCCCCAATGGTACCAGTGCACTCTCTGGACTCACTGCACTGCATCCCCAGTGGTGCCAGTGCACTCTCTGGACTCACTGCACTGCATCCCCAGTGGTGCCAGTGTAGTCTCTGGACTCACTGCACTGCATCCCCAGTGGTGCCAGTGCACTCTCTGGACTCACTGTAGTGCAGATCAGTGGTGCCAGAGCACTCTCTGGACTCACGGCACTGCATCCCCAGTGGTGCCAGTGCACTCTCTGGACTCACGGCACTGCATCCCCAGTGGTGACAGTGCACTCTCTGGACTCACTGCACTAAAACTCCAGTGGTGCCAGTGCACTCTCTGGACTCACTGCAGTGCATCCCCAGTGGTGCCAGTGCACTCTCTGGAATCACTGCAGTGCATCCCCAGTGGTGCCAGTGCACTCTCTGGAATCACTGCAGTGCATCCCCTGAGGTGCCAGTGCACTCTCTGGAGTCACTTCACTGCATCCCCAGTGGTGCCAGTGCATTCTCTAGACTCATTGCAGTGCATCCCCAGTGGTGCCAGTGCACTCTCTGGACTCACTGCACTGCATCCCCAGTGGTGCCAGTGCAGTCTCTGGACTCACTGCACTCCATCCCCAATGGTGCCAGTACACTCTCTGGACTCACTGCACTGCATCCCCAGTGGTGCCAGTGTAGTCTCTGGACTCACTGCAGTGCATCCCCAGTGGTGCCAGTGCAATCTCGGGACTCACTGTAGTGCAGATCAGTGGTGCCAGAGCACTCTCTGGACTCACGGCACTGCATCCCCAGTGGTGCCAGTGCACTCTCTAGACTCACTGCACTGCATCCCCAGTGGTGCCAGTGCACTCTCTGGACTCACTGCAGTGCATCCCCAGTGGTGCCAGTGCACTCTCTGGAATCACTGCAGTGCATCCCCTGTGGTGCCAGTGCACTCTCTGGAGTCACTGCACTGCATCCCCAGTGGTGCCAGTGCATTCTCTAGACTCATTGCAGTGCATCCCCAGTGGTGCCAGTGCACTCTCTGGAATCACTGCAGTGCATCCCCAGTGGTGCCAGTGCACTCTCTGGACTCACTGCACTGCATCCCCAGTGGTGCCAGTGCACTCTCTGCACTCACTGCAGTGCATCCCCAGTGGTGCCAGTGCACTCTCTGGACTCACTGCACTGCATCCCCAGTGGTGCCAGTACACTCTCTGGACTCACTGCAGTGCATCCCCAGTGGTGCCAGTGCACTCTCTGGAGTCACTGCAGTGCATCCCCAGTGGTGCCAGTGCACTCTCTGGAATCACAGCAGTGCATCCCCTGTGGTGCCAGTGCACTGTCTGGAGTCACTGCACTGCATCCCCAGTGGTGCCAGTGCATTCTCTAGACTCATTGCAGTGCATCCCCAGTGGTGCCAGTGCACTCTCTGGACTCACTGCAGTGCATCCCCAGTGGTGCCAGTGCACTCTCTGGAATCACTGCAGTGCATCCCCTGTGGTGCCAGTGCACTCTCTGGAGTCACTGCACTGCATCCCCAGTGGTGCCAGTGCATTCTCTAGACTCATTGCAGTGCATCCCCAGTGGTGCCAGTGCACTCTCTGGACTCACTGCAGTGCATCCCCAGTGGTGCCAGTGCACTCTCTGGACTCACTGCACTGCATCCCCAGTGGTGCCACTGCACTCTCTGGACTCCCTGCACTGCATCCCAGTGGTGCCAGTGCACTCTCTGGACTCACTGCACTGCATCCCAAGTGGTGCCTGTGAAGTCTCTGGACTCACTGCAGTGCATCCCCAGTGGTGCCAGTGTAGTCTCTGGACTCACTGCAGTGCAACCCCAGTGGTGCCAGTGCAATCTCAGGACTCACAGCAGTGCAGCTCCAGTTGGTGCCAGTGCACTCTCTGGACTCACTGCACTGCATCCCCAGTGGTGCCAGTGCACTCTCTGGACTCACTGCAGTGCATCACCAGTGGTGCCAGTGCACTCTCTGGACTCACTGCAGTGCATCCCTTGTGGTGCCATTGCACTCTCAGGACTCACTGCAGTGCATTCCCAGTGGTGCCAGTGCACTCTCTGGACTCACTGCACTGCATCCCCAGTGGTGCCAGTGCACTCTCTGGACTAACTGCATTGCATCCCCAGTGGTGCCAGTGCACTCTCTGGACTCACTGCACTGCATCCCCAGTGGTGCCAGTGCACTCTCTGGACTCACTGCAGTGCATCCCCAGTGCTGACAGTGCACTCTCTGGACTCAGTGCACTGGATCCCCAGTGGTGCCAGTGCACTCTCTGGACTCACTGCACTGCATCACCAATGGTGCCACTGCACTCTCTGGACTCACTGCAGTGCATCCCCACTGGTGCCAGTGCACTCTCTGGACTCACTGCACTGCATCCCCAGTGGTGCCAGTGTACTCTCTGCACTCACTGCACTGCATCCCCAGTGGTGCCAGTGCACTCTCTGGACTCACTACACTGCATCCCCAGAGGTGCCAGTGCACTCTCTGGAGTCACTGCACTGCATCAACAGTGGTGCCAGTGCACTCTCTGGACTCACTGCACTGTATCCCCAGGGTGCCAGTTTAGTCTCTGGACTCACTGCAGTGCATCCCCAGTGCTGACAGTGCACTCTCTGGACTCAGTGCACTGCATCCCCAGTGGTGCCAGTGCACTCTCTGGACTCAGTGCACTGCATACCCAATGGTGCCAGTGCACTCTCTGGACTCACTGCAGTGCACCCCAGTGGTGCCAGTGCACTCTCTGGACTCACTGCACTGCATCCCCAGTGGTGCCAGTGCACTCTCTGAGCTCACTGCAGTGCATCCCCAGTGGTGCCAGTGCACTCTCTGGACTCACTGCACTGCATCCCCAGTGGTGCCAGTGCACTCTCTGGACTCACTGCACTGCATCCCCAGTGGTGCCAGTACACTCTCTGGACTCACTGCACTGCATCCCCAGTGGTGCCAGTTTAGTCTCTGGACTCACAGCAGTGCATCCCCAGTGGTACCAGTGCACTCTCTGGACTCACTGCAGTGCAGCTCAGTGGTGCCAGAGCAGTCTCTGGACTCACTGCACTGCATCCCCAGTGGTGCCAGTGCACTCTCTGGACTCACTGCACTGCATCCCCAGTGGTGCCAGTGCACTCTCTGGACTCACTGCAGTGCATCCCCAGTGGTGCCAGTGCACTGTCTGGACTCACTGCAGTTTATCCCCAGTGGTGCCACTGCACTCTCTGGACTCACTGCACTGCATCACCATTGGTGCCAGGGCACTCTCTGGACTCACTGCAGTGCATCCCCAGTGGTGCCAGTGCACTCTCTGGACTCACTGCACTGCATCCCCAGTGGTGCCAGTGCACTCTCTGGACTCACTGCACTCCATCCCCAATGGTGCCAGTACACTCTCTGGACTCACTGCACTGCATCCCCAGTGGTGCCAGTGCACTCTCTGGACTCACTGCACTGCATCCCCAGTGGTGCCAGTGTAGTCTCTGGACTCACTGCAGTGCATCCCCAGTGGTGCCAGTGCAATCTCGGGACTCACTGTAGTGCAGATCAGTGGTGCCAGAGCACTCTCTGGACTCACGGCACTGCATCCCCAGTGGTGCCAGTGCACTCTCTGGACTCACTGCACTGCATCCCCAGTGGTGACAGTGCACTCTCTGGACTCACTGCACTAAAACTCCAGTGGTGCCAGTGCACTCTCTGGACTCACTGCAGTGCATCCCCAGTGGTGCCAGTGCACTCTCTGGAATCACTGCAGTGCATCCGCAGTGGTGCCAGTGCACTCTCTGGAGTCACTTCACTGCATCCCCAGTGGTGCCAGTGCATTCTCTAGACTCATTGCAGTGCATCCCCAGTGGTGCCAGTGCACTCTCTGGACTCACTGCAGTGCATCCCCAGTGGTGCCAGTGCACTCTCTGGACTCACTGCACTGCATCCCCAGTGGTGCCACTGCACTCTCTGGACTCACTGCACTGCATCCCAGTGGTTCCAGTGCACTCTTTGGACTCACTGCACTGCATCCCCAGTGGTACCAGTGCACTCTCTGGACTCACTGCAGTGCATCCCCAGTGGTGCCAGTGCACTCTCTTGACTCACTGCACTGCATCCCAACTGGTGCCTGTGCACTCTCTGGACTCACTGCACTGCATCCCCAGTGGTGCCAGTGCACTCTCTGTAGTCACTGCGCGGCATTCCCAGTGGTGCCAGTGCACTCTCTGGACTCACTGCACTGCCTCCCCAATGGTGACAGTGCACTCTCTGGACTCACTGCACTGCACCCCCAGTGGTGCCAGTGCACTCTCTGGACTCACTGCAGTGTATCTCCTGTGGTGCCAGGGCACTCTGTGGACTCACTGCACTGCATCCCCAGTGGTGCCAGTGCACTCTCTGGACTCACTGCATTGAATCCCCGCTGGTGCCAGTGCACTCTCTGGACTCATTGCACTGCATCCCCAGTGGTGCCAGTTCACTCTCTGGACTCACTGCACTGCATCCCCAGTGGTGCCAGTGCACTCTCTGGACTCACTGCACTGCATCCCCAGTGGTGCCAGTGCACTCTCTGGACTCACTGCAGTGCATCCCTTGTGGTGCCATTGCACTCTCAGGACTCACTGCACTGCATCCCCAGTGGTGCCAGTGCACTCTCTGGACTCACTGCACTGCATCCCCAGTGGAGCCAGTGCACTCTCTGGACTAACTGCATTGCATCCCCAGTGGTGCCAGTGCACTCTCTGGACTCACTGCACTGCATCCCCAGTGGTGCCAGTGCACTCTCTGCACTCACTGCACTGCATCCCCAGTGGTGCCAGTGCACTCTCTGCACTCACTGCACTGCATCCCCAGTGGTGCCAGTGCACTCTCTGGACTCACTGCACTGCATCAACAGTGGTGCCAGTGCACTCTCTGGACTCACTGCACTGTATCCCCAGGGTGCCAGTTTAGTCTCTGGACTCACTGCAGTGCATCCCCAGTGGTGCCAGTGCACTCTCTGGACTCAGTGCACTGCATCCCCAATGGTGCCAGTGCCCTCTCTGGACTCACTGCAGTGCATCCCCTTTTGTGCCAGTGCACTCTCTGGACTCACTGAACTGCATCCCTAGTGGTGCCAGTGCACTCTCTGGACTCACTGCACTGCATCCCCAGTGGTGCCTGTGTACTCTCTGGACTCACTGTAGTGCATCCCCTGTGGTGCCAGTGCACTCTCTGGAGTCACTGCAGTGCATCCCCAGTGGTGCCAGTGCACTCTCTGGACTCACTGCACTGCATCCCCAGTGGTGCCAGTGCACTCTCTGGACTCACTGCACTGCATGAACAGGGGTGCCAGTGCACTCTCTGGACTCACTGCACTGCATCCCCAGTGGTGCCAGTGTAGTCTCTGGACTCACTGCCGTGCATCCCCAGTGGTGCCAGTGCAATCTCAGGACTCACTGCAGTGCATCTCCAGTTGGTGCCAGTGCAGTCTCTGGACTCACTGCACTGCATCCCCAGTGGTGCCAGTGCACTCTCTGGACTCACTGAACTGCATCCCCAGTGGTGCCAGAGCACTCTCTGGACTCACTGCAGTGGATCCCCAGTGGTGCCAGTGCACTCTCTGGACTCACTGCACTGCATCCCCAGTGGTGCCAGTGCACTCTCTGGACTCACTGCACTGCATCCCCAGTGGTGCCAGTGCACTCTCTGGACTCACTGCAATGCATCCCCTGTGGAGCCAGTGCACTCTCTGGACTCACTGCAGTGCATTCCCAGTGGTGCCAGTGCAGTCTCTGCACTCACTGCAGTGCATCTCCAGTGGTGCCAGTGCACTCTCTGGACTCACTGCAGTGCATCCCTACTGGTGCCTGTGCACTCTCTGGACTCACTGCACTGCATCCCCAGTGGTGCCAGTGCACTCTCTGTAGTAACTGCGCTGCATTCCCAGTGGTGCCAGTGCACTCTCTGGATTCACTGCACTGGCTCCCCAATGGTGACAGTGCACTCTCTGGACTCACTGCACTGCACCACCAGTGGTGCCAGTGCACTCTCTGGACTCACTGCAGTGTATCCCCTGTGGTGCCAGGGCACTCTGTGGACTCACTGCACTGCATCCCCAGTGGTGCCAGTGCACTCTCTGGACTAACTGCAGTGGATCCCCAGTGGTGCCAGTGCACTCTCTGGAGTCACTGCACTGCATCCCCAGTGGTGCCAGTGCACTCTCTGGAGTCACTGCAGTGCATCCCCAGTGGTGCCAGTGCACTCTCTGGACTCACTGCACTGCATCCCCAGTGGGGCCAGTGCACTCTCTGGACTCACTGCACTGCATGAACAGGGGTGCCAGTGAACTCTCTGGACTCACTGCACTGCATCCCCAGTGGTGCCAGTGTAGTCTCTGGACTCACTGCCGTGCATCCCCAGTGGTGCCAGTGCAATCTCAGGACTCACTGCAGTGCATCTCCAGTTGGTGCCAGTGCAGTCTCTGGACTCACTGCACTGCATCCCCAGTGGTGCCAGTGCACTCTCTGGACTCACTGAACTGCATCCCCAGTGGTGCCAGAGCACTCTCTGGACTCACTGCAGTGCATCCCCAGTGGTGCCAGTGCACTCTCTGGACTCACTGCACTGCATCGCCAGTGGTGCCAGTGCACTCTCTGCACTCACGGCACTGCATCACCAGTCGTGCCAGTGCACTCTCTGGACTCACTGCACTGCATCCCCAGTGGTGACAGTGCACTCTCTGGACTCACTGCATTGCATCTCCAGAGGTGCCAGTGCACTCTCTGGACTCACTGCACTGCATCCCCAGTGGTGCCAGTGCACTCTCTGGACTCACTGCACTGCATCCCCAGTGGTGCCAGGGCACTCTCCGGACTCACTGCAGTTCATCCGCAGTGGTGCCAGTGCACTCTTTCGAGTCACTGCACTGCATCCCCATTAGTGCCAGTGCATTCTCTGGACTCATTGCAGTGCATCCCCAGTGGTGCCAGTGCACTCTCTAGACTCACTGGAGTGCATCCCCAGTGGTGTCAGTGCACTCTCTTTGGACTCACTGCACTGCATCCCCAGTGGTGCCAGTGCACTCTCTGGACTCACTGCACTGCATCCCCAGTGTTGCCAGTGCACTCTCGGGACTCACTGCAGTGGATCCCCAGTGGTTCCAGTGCACTCTCTGGACTCATTGCACTGCATCCCCAGTGATGCCAGTGCACTCTCTGGACTCACTGCAGTGCAGCCCCTGAGGTGCCAGTGTACTCTCTGGACTCACTGCACTGCATCCCCAGTGGTGCCTGTGCAGTCTCTGGACTCACTGCACTGCATCCCCTGTGGAGCCAGTGCACTCTCTGGAATCACTGCAGTGCAGCCCCTGAGGTGCCAGTGCACTCTCTCGACTCACTGCACTGCATCCCCAGTGGTGCCAGTGCACTCTCTGGACTCACTGCACTGCATCCCCTGTGGAGCCAGTGCACTCTCTGGACTCACTGCAGTGCAGCACAGTGGTGCCAGTGCACTCTCTGGACTCACTGCACTGCATCCCCAGTTGTGCCAGTGCACTCTCTGGACTCACTGCAGTGCATCACCAGTGGTGCCAGTGCACTCTCTGGACTCACTGCACTGCATCCCCAGGGGTGCCAGTACACTCTCTGGCGTCACGGCACTGCATCCCCAGTGGTGCCTGTGCAGTCTCTGGACTCACTGCAGTGCATCCCCAGTGATGCCAGTGCACTCTCTGGACTCACTGCACTGCATCCCCAGTGGTGCCAGTGCACTCTCTGGACTCACTGCACTGCATCCCCAGTGGTGCCTGTGCACTCTGTGGACTCACTGTACTGCATCTCCAGTGGTGCCAGTGTACTCTCTGCACTCACTGCACTGCATCCCCAGTGGTGCCAGTGCAATCTCTGTACTCACTGCACTGCATCCCCAGTGGTTCCAGTGCACTCTCTGGACTCACGGCACTGCATCACCAGTGGAGCCAGTGCACTTTCTGGACTCACTGCAGTGCATCCCCAGTGGTGCCAGTGCACTCTCTGGACTCACTGCACTGCATCCCCAGGGGTGCCAGTACACTCTCTGGCGTCACTGCACTTCATCCCCAGTGGTGCCTGTGCAGTCTCTGGACTCACTGCACTGCATCCCCAGTGATGCCAGTGCACTCTCTGGACTCACTGCACTGCATCCCCAGTGGTGCCAGTGCACTCTCTGGACTCACTGCACTGCATCCCCAGTGGTGCCTGTGCAGTCTCTGGACTCACTGCACTGCATCCCCAGTGGAGCCAGTGCACTCTCTGGACTCACTGCAGTGCAGCCCCTGAGGTGCCAGTGTACTCTCTGGACTCACTGCACTGCATCCCCAGTGGCGCCAGTGCACTCTCTGGACTCACTGCACTGCATCCCCAGTCGTGCCAGTACACTCTCTGGACTCACTGCAGTGCATCCCCAGTGGTGCCAGTGCACTCTCTGGACTCACTGCACTTCATCCCCAGGGGTGCCAGTACACTCTCTGGCGTCACTGCACTGCATCCCCAGTGGTGCCTGTGCAGTCTCTGGACTCACTGCACTGCATCCCCAGTGATGCCAGTGCACTCTCTGGAATCACTACACTGCATCCCCAGTGGTGCCAGTACACTCTCTGGCGTCACTGCACTGCATCCGCAGTGGTGCCTGTGCAGTCTCTGGACTCACTGCACTGCATCCCCAGTGATGCCAGTGCACTCTCTGGACTCACTGCAGTGCAGCCCCTGAGGTGTCAGTGCACTCTCTCGACTCACTGCACTGCATCCCCAGTGGTGCCAGTGCACTCTCTGGACTCACGGCACTGCATCACCAGTGGAGCCAGTGCACTTTCTGGACTCACTGCAGTGCATCCCCAGTGGTGCCAGTGCACTCTCTGGACTCACTGCACTGCATCCCCAGGGGTGCCAGTACACTCTCTGGCGTCACTGCACTGCATCCCCAGTGGTGCCTGTGCAGTCTCTGGACTCACTGCACTGCATCCCCAGTGATGCCAGTGCACTCTCTGGACTCACTGCACTGCATCACCAGTGGTGCCAGTGCACTCTCTGGACTCACTGCACTGCATCCCCAGTGGTGCCAGTGCACTCTCTGGACTCACTGCACTGCATCCCCAGTGGTGCCTGTGCAGTCTCTGGACTCACTGCACTGCATCCCCAGTGGAGCCAGTGCACTCTCTGGACTCACTGCAGTGCAGCCCCTGAGGTGCCAGTGTACTCTCTGGACTCACTGCAGTGCATCCCCAGTGGTGCCAGTGCACTCTCTGGACTCACTGCACTGCATCCCCAGTCGTGCCAGTACACTCTCTGGACTCACTGCAGTGCATCCCCAGTGGTGCCAGTGCACTCTCTGGACTCACTGCACTTCATCCCCAGGGGTGCCAGTACACTCTCTGGCGTCACTGCACTGCATCCCCAGTGGTGCCTGTGCAGTCTCTGGACTCACTGCACTGCATCCCCAGTGATGCCAGTGCACTCTCTGGAATCACTACACTGCATCCCCAGTGGTGCCAGTACACTCTCTGGCGTCACTGCACTGCATCCGCAGTGGTGCCTGTGCAGTCTCTGGACTCACTGCACTGCATCCCCAGTGATGCCAGTGCCCTCTCTGGACTCACTGCAGTGCAGCCCCTGAGGTGCCAGTGTACTCTCTGGACTCACTGCACTGCATCCCCAGTGGTGCCAGTGCACTCTCTGGACTCACGGCACTGCATCACCAGTGGAGCCAGTGCACTTTCTGGACTCACTGCAGTGCATCCCCAGTGGTGCCAGTGCACTCTCTGGACTCACTGCACTGCATCCCCAGGGGTGCCAGTACACTCTCTGGCGTCACTGTACTGCATCCCCAGTGGTGCCTGTGCAGTCTCTGGACTCACTGCACTTCATCCCCAGTGGTGCCAGTGCACTCTCTGGACTCACTGCACTGCATCCGCAGTGGTGCCAGTGCACTCTCTGGACTAACTGCACTGCATCCCCAGTGGTGCCTGTGCAGTCTCTGCACTCACTGACCTCCATCCCCAGTGGAGCCAGTGCACTCTCTGGACTCACTGCAGTGCATTCCCAGTGGTGCCAGTGCAGTCTCTGCACTCACTGCACTGCATCCCCAGTGGTGCCAGTGCACTCTCTGGACTCACTGCACTGCATCCCCAGTCGTGCCAGTGCACTCTCTGGACTCACTGCACTGCATCCCCAGTGGTGCCAGTGCACTCTCTGGACTCACTGCACTGCATCCCCAGGGGTGCCAGTACACTCTCTGGCGTCACTGCACTGCATCCCCAGTGGTGCCTGTGCAGTCTCTGGACTCACTGAACTGCATCCCCAGTGATGCCAGTGCACTCTCTGGACTCACTGCACTGCATCCCCAGTGGTGCCAGTACACTCTCTGGCGTCACTGCACTGCATCCCCAGTGGTGCCTGTGCAGTCTCTGGACTCACTGCACTGCATCCCCAGTGATGCCAGTGCACTCTCTGGACTCACTGCAGTGCAGCCCCTGAGGTGCCAGTGTACTCTCTGGACTCACTGCACTGCATCCCCAGTGGTGCCAGTGCACTCTCTGGACTCACGGCACTGCATCACCAGTGGAGCCAGTGCACTCTCTGGACTCACTGCACTGCATCCCCAGTGGTGCCAGTGCACTCTCTGGACTCACTGCAGTCCATCACCAGTGGTGCCAGTTCACTCTCTGCACTCACTGCACTGCATTCCCAGTGGTGCCAGTGCACTCTCTGGACTCACTGCAGTGCATCCCCAGTGGTGCCAGTGCACTCTCTGGACTCACTGCACTGCAACACCAGTGGTGCCAGTGCACTCTCTGGACTCACTGCAGTGCACCCCCACTGGTGCCAGTGCACTCTCTGGACTCACTGCACTGCATCCCCAGTGGTGCCAGTGCACTCTCTGGACTCACTGCACTGCATCCCCAGTGGTGCCAGTGCACTCTCTTGTCTCAGTGCACTGCATCCCCAGTGGTGCCAGTGCACTCTCTTGGCTCAGTGCACTGCATCCCCAGTGGTGCCAGTGCACTCTCTGGACTCACTGCACTGCATCCCCAGTGGTGCCAGTGCACTCTCTGGACTCACTGCTCTGCATCCCCAGTGGTGCCAGTGCACTCTCTGGAATCACTGCAGTGCATCCCCAGTGGTGCCAGTGCACTCTCTGGAGTCACTGCACTGCATCCCCAGTGGTGCCAGTTCACTCTCTGGACTCACTGCACTGCATACCCAGTGGTGCCAGTGCACTCTCTGGACTCACTGCACTGCATCCCCAGTGACGCCACTGCACTCTCTGGACTCACTGCACTGCATCACCATTGGTGCCAGGGCACTCTCCGGACTCACTGCAGTGCATCTGCAGTGGTGCCAGTGCACTCTTTCGAGTCACTGCAGTGCATCCCCAGTGGTGCCAGTGCACTCTCTGCACTCACTGCACTGCATCCCCAGTGTTCCCAGAGCACACTCTGGACTCACTGCAGTGCATCCCCAGTGGTGCCAGTGCACTCTCTGGACTCACTGCACTACATCCCCACTGGTGCCAGTCCACTCTCTGGACTCACTGCACTGCATCCCCAGTGGTGCCAGTGCACTCTCTGCACTCATGCACTGCATCCCCAGTGGTGCCAGTGCACTCTCTGGACTCACTGCACTGCATGAACAGTGGTGCCAGTACACTCTCTGGACTCACTGCACTGCATACCCAGTGGTGCCAGCGTAGTCTATGGACTCACTGCAGTGCATCCCCAGTGGTGCCAGTGGAATCTCAGGACTCACTGCAGTGCAGCTGCAGTTGGTGCCAGTGCACTCTCTGGACTCACTGCACTGCATCCCCAGTGGTGCCAGTGCACTCTCTGGACTCACTGCACTGCATCCCCAGTGGTGCCAGTGCACTCTCTGGAGTCACTGCAGTGTATCCCCAGTGGTGCCAGTGCACTCTCTGGACTCACTGAACTGCATCCCCAGTGGTGCCAGAGCACTCTCTGGACTCACTGCAGTGCATCCCCAGTGGTGCCAGTGCACTCTCTGGACTCACTGCACTGCATCGCCAGTGGTGCCAGTGCACTCTCTGCACTCACTACACTGCATCCCCAGTGGTGCCAGTGCACTCTCTGGGCTCAGTGCACTGCATCCCCAGTGGTGCCAGTGCACTCTCTGGACTCACTGCACTGCATCCGCAGTGGTGGCAGTGCACTCTCTGGAGTCACAGCACTGCATCCCCAGTGGTGCCAGTGCACTCTCTGGACTCACTGCACTGCATCCGCAGTGGTGCCAGTGCACTCTCTGGACTCACTGTACTGCATCCCCAGTGGTGCCAGTGCACTCTCTGGAATCACTGCAGTGCATCCCCAGTGGTGCCAGTGCACTCTCTGGAGTCACTGCACTGCATCCCCAGTGGTGCCAGTGCACTCTCTGGACTCACTGCAGTGCATCCCCAGTGGTGCCAGTGCACTCTCTGGACTCACTGCACTGCATCCCCAGTGACGCCACTGCACTCTCTGGACTCACTGCACTGCATCACCATTGGTGCCAGGGCACTCTCCGGACTCACTGCAGTGCATCCCCAGTGGTGCCAGTGCACTCTTTCGAGTCACTGCAGTGCATCCCCAGTGGTGCCAGTGCACTCTCTGCACTCACTGCACTGCATCCCCAGTGTTCCCAGAGCACTCTCTGGACTCACTGCAGTGCATCCCCAGTGGTGCCAGTGCACTCTCTGGAATCACTGCAGTGCATCCCCTGTGGTGCCAGTGCACTCTCTGGACTCACAGGGGTGCATCCCCAGTGGTGCCAGTGCATTCTCTAGACTCATTGCAGTGCATCCCCAGTGGTGCCAGTGCACTCTCTGGAATCACTGCAGTGCATCCCCAGTGGTGCCAGTGCACTCTCTGGACTCACTGCACTGCATCCCCAGTGGTGCCAGTGCACTCTCTGGACTCACTGCAGTGCTTCCCCAGTGGTGCCAGTGCACTCTCTGGACTCACTGCACTGCATCCCCAGTGGTGCCAGTGCACTCTCTGGACTCACTGCACTGCATCCCCAGTGGTGCCAGTGCACTCTCTGGACTCACTGCACTGCATCAACAGTGCTGCCAGTGCACTCTTTGGACTCACTGCACTGCATGCGCTGTGGTGCCAGGGCACTCTCTGGACTCACTGCAGTGAATCCCCACTGGTGCCAGTGCACTCTCTGGACTCACTGCACTGCATCCCCAGTGGTGCCAGTTCACTCTCTGGACTCACTGAACTGCATCCCCAGTGGTGCCAGTGCACTCTCTGGACTCACTGCAGTGCATCCCCAGTGGTGCCTGTGAAGTCTCTGGACTCACTGCAGTGCATCCCCAGTGGTGCCAGTGTAGTCTCTGGACTCACTGCACTGCAACCCCAGTGGTGCCAGTGCAATCTCAGGACTCACAGCAGTGCAGCTCCAGCTGGTGCCAGTGCACTCTCTGGACTCACTGCACTGCATCCCCAGTGGTGCCAGTGCACTCTCTGGACTCACTGCACTGCATCCCCAGTGGTGCCAGTGCACTCTCTGGACTCACTGCACTGCATCCCCAGTGGTGCCAGTGCACTCTCTGGACTCACTGCACTAAAACTCCAGTGGTGCCAGTGCACTCTCTGGACTCACTGCAGTGCATCCCCAGTGGTGCCAGTGCACTGTCTGGAATCACTGCAGTGCATCCCCTGTGGTGCCAGTGCACTCTCTGGAGTCACTGCACTGCATCCCCAGTGGTGCCAGTGCATTCTCTAGACTCATTGCAGTGCATCCCCAGTGGTGCCAGTGCACTCTCTGGAATCACTGCAGTGCATCCCCTGTGGTGCCAGTGCACTCTCTGGAGTCACTGCACTGCATCCCCAGTGGTGCCAGTGCACTCTCTGGACTAACTGCAGTGGATCCCCAGTGGTGCCAGGGCACTCTCTGGAGTCACTGCAATGCATCAACAGTGGTGCCAGTGCACTCTCTGGAGTCACTGCACTGCATCCCCAGTGGTGCCAGTGCACTCTCTGGACTCACTGCAGTGCATCCCCCGTGGTGCCAGTGCACTCTCTGGACTCACTGCACTGCATCCCCAGTGGTGCCAGTGCAATCTCAGAACTCACTGCAGTGCATCTCCAGTTGGTGCCAGTGCAGTCTCTGGACTCACTGCACTGCATCCCCAGTGGTGCCAGTGCACTCTCTGGACTCACTGTAGTGCATCCCCAGTGGTGGCAGTGCACTCTCTGGAGTCACTGCAGTGTATTCCCAGTGGTGCCAGTGCACTCTCTGGACTCACTGAACTGCATCCCCAGTGGTGCCAGAGCACTCTCTGGACTCACTGCAGTGCATCCCCAGTGGTGCCAGTGCACTCTCTGGACTCACTGCACTGCATCGCCAGTGGTGCCAGTGCACTCTCTGCACTCACGGTACTGCATCCCCAGTGGTGCCAGTGCACTCTCTGGACTCACTGCACTGCATCCCCGGTGCTGACAGTGCACTCTCTGGACTCACTGCATTGCATCTCCAGTGGTGCCAGTGCACTCTCTGGACTCACTGCACTGCATCCCCAGTGGTGCCAGGGCACTCTCCGGACTCACTGCAGTTCATCCGCAGTGGTGCCAGTGCACTCTTTCGAGTCACTGCACTGCATCCCCATTAGTGCCAGTGCATTCTCTGGACTCATTGCAGTGCATCCCCAGTGGTGCCAGTGCACTCTCTAGACTCACTGCAGTGCATCCCCAGTGGTGCCAGTGCACTCTCTTTGGACTCACTGCACTGCATCCCCAGTGGTGCCAGTGCACTCTCTGGACTCACTGCACTGCATCCCCAGTGGTGCCAGTGCACTCTCTGGACTCACTGCAGTGGATCCCCAGTGGTTCCAGTGCACTCTCTGGACTCACTGCACTGCATCCCCAGTGGTGCCAGTGCACTCTCTGCACTCACTGCACTGCATCCCCAGTGTTCCCAGAGCACTCTCTGGACTCACCGAGGTGCATCCCCAGAAGTGCCAGTGCACTCTCTGGACTCACTGCAGTGCATCCCCAGTGGTGCCAGTGCACTCTCTGGACTCACTGCAGTGCAGCCCCTGAGGTGCCAGTGCACTCTCTGGACTCACTGGACTGCATCCCCAGTGGTGCCAGTGCACTCTCTGAACTCACTGCACTGCATCCCCAGTTTTGCCAGTGCACTCTCTGGACTCACTGCAGTGCATCCCCAGTGGTGCCAGTGCACTCTCTGGACTCACTGCACTGCATCCCCAGGGGTGCCAGTTCACTCTCTGGTGTCACTGCACTGCATCCCCAGTGGTGCCTGAGCAGTCTCTGGACTCACTGCACTGCATCCCCAGTGATGCCAGTGCACTCTCTGGACTCACTGAACTGCATCCCCAGTGGTGCCAGTGCACTCTCTATGCTCACTGCACTGCATCCCCAGTGGTGCCTGTGCAGTCTCTAGACTCACTGCACTGCATCCCCAGTGATGCCAGTGCACTCTCTGGACTCACTGCAGTGCAGCCCCTGAGGTGCCAGTGTACTCTCTGGACTCACTGCACTGCATCCCCAGTGGTGCCTGTGCAGTCTCTGGACTCACTGCACTGCATCCCCTGTGGAGCCAGTGCACTCTCTGGACTCACTGCACTGCATCCCCTGTGGAGCCAGTGCACTCTCTGGACTCACTGCAGTGCAGCCCAGTGGTGCCAGTGCACTCTCTGGACTCACTGCACTGCATCTCCAGTGGTGCCAGTGTACTCTCTGCACTCACTGCACTGCATCCCCAGTGGTGCCAGTGCAATCTCTGTACTCACTGCACTGCATCCCCAGTGGTTCCAGTGCACTCTCTGGAGTCACGGCACTGCATCACCAGTGGAGCCAGTGCACTTTCTGGACTCACTGCAGTGCATCCCTTGTGGTGCCAGTGCACTCTCTGGACTCACTGCACTGCATCACCAGGGGTGCCAGTACACTCTCTGGTGTCACTGCACTGCATCCCCAGTGGTACCAGTGCACTCTCTGGACTCACTGCAGTGCATCCCCAGTGGTGCCAGTGCACTCTCTGGACTCACTGCACTGCATCCCCAGGGGTGGCAGTACACTCTCTGGCGTCACTGCACTGCATCCCTAGTGGTGCCTGTGCAGTCTCTGGACTCACTGCACTGCATCCCCAGTGATGCCAGTGCACTCTCTGGACTCACTGCAGTGCATCCCCAGTGGTGCCAGTGCACTCTCTGGACTCACTGCACTGCATCCCCAGTGGTGCCAGTGCACTCTCTGGACTCACTGCACTGCATCCCCAGTGGTGCCTGTGCAGTCTCTGGACTCACTGCACTGCATCCCCAGTGGAGCCAGTGCACTCTCTGGACTCACTGCAGTGCAGCCCCTGAGGTGCCAGTGTACTCTCTGGACTCACTGCAGTGCATCCCCAGTGGTGCCAGTGCACTCTCTGGACTCACTGCACTGCATCCCCAGGGGTGCCGGTACACTCTCTGGCGTCACTGCACTGCATCCCCAGTGGTGCCTGTGCAGTCTCTGGACTCACTGCACTGCATCCCCAGTGATGCCAGTGCACTCTCTGGAATCACTACACTGCATCCCCAGTGGTGCCAGTACACTCTCTGGCGTCACTGCACTGCATCCGCAGTGGTGCCTGTGCAGTCTCTGGACTCATTGCACTGCATCCCCAGTGATGCCAGTGCACTCTCTGGACTCACTGCAGTGCAGCCCCTGAGGTGCCAGTGTACTCTCTGGACTCACTGCACTGCATCCCCAGTGGTGCCAGTGCACTCTCTGGACTCACGGCACTGCATCACCAGTGGAGCCAGTGCACTTTCTGGACTCACTGCAGTGCATCCCCAGTGGTGCCAGTGCACTCTCTGGACTCACTGCACTGCATCCCCAGGGGTGCCAGTACACTCTCTGGCGTCACTGCACTGCATCCCCAGTGGAGCCTGTGCAGTCTCTGGACTCACTGCACTTCATCCCCAGTGGTGCCAGTGCACTCTCTGGACTCACTGCACTGCATCCCCAGTGGTGCCAGTGCACTCTCTGGACTCACTGCAGTCCATCACCAGTGGTGCCAGTTCACTCTCTGAGTCACTGCACTGCATTCCCAGTGGTGCCAGTGCACTCTCTGGACTCACTGCAGTGCATCCCCTGTGGTGCCAGTGCACTCTCTGGACTCACTGCACTGCAACCCCAGTGGTGCCAGTGCACTCTCTGGACTCACTGCAGTGCACCCCCACTGGTGCCAGTGCACTCTCTGGACTCACTGCATTGCATCCCCAGTGGTGCCAGTGCACTCTCTGGACTCACTGCACTGCATCCCCAAGGTGCCAGTGCACTCTCTGGACTCAACTGCACTGAATCCCCAGTGGTGCCAGTGGACTCTGTGTACTCACTGCACTGCATCCCCAGTGGTGCCAGTGCACTCTCTGGACTCACTGCACTGCATCCCCAGTGGTGCCAGTGCACTCTCTGGACTCACTGCACTGCATCCCCAGGGGTGCCAGTACACTCTCTGGCACTCACTGCACTGCATCCCCAGTGGTGCCTGTGCAGTCTATGGACTCACTGCACTGCATCACCAGTGATGCCAGTGCACTATCTGGACTCACTGCACTGCATCCCCAGTGGTGCCAGTGCACTCTCTGGACTCACTGCAGTGCATCCCCAGTGGTGCCTGTGCAGTCTCTGCACTCACTGACCTGCATCCCCAGTGGAGCCAGTACACTCTCTGGACTCACTGCAGTGCATTCCCAGTGGTGCCAGTGCAGTCTCTGCACTCACTGCACTGCATTACCTGTGGTGCCAGTGCACTCTCTGGACTCACTGCACTGCATCCCCAGTGGTGCCAGTGCACTCTCTGGACTCACTGCACTGCATCCCCAGTGGTGCCTGTGCAGTCTCTGGACTCACTGCACTGCATCCCCAGTGATGCCAGTGCACTCTCTGGACTCACTGCAGTGCAGCCCCTGAGGTGCCAGTGTACTCTCTGGACTCACTGCACTGCATCCCCAGTGGTGGCAGTGCACTCTCTGGACTCACGGCACTGCATCACCAGTGGAGCCAGTGCACTCTCTGGACTCACTGCACTGCATCCCCAGTGGTGCCAGTGCACTCTCTGGACTCACTGCAGTCCATCACCAGTGGTGCCAGTTCACTCTCTGAGTCACTGCACTGCATTCCCAGTGGTGCCAGTGCACTCTCTGGACTCACTGCACTGCATCCCCAGTGGTGACAGTGCACTCTCTGGACTCACTGCACTGCAACCCCAGTGGTGCCAGTGCACTCTCTGGACTCACTGCAGTGCACCCCCACTGGTGCCAGTGCACTCTCTGGACTCACTGCACTGCATCCCCAGTGGTGCCAGTGCACTCTCTGGACTCACTGCACTGCATCCCCAAGGTGCCAGTGCACTCTCTGGACTCAACTGCACTGCATCCCCCGTGGTGCCTGTGCAGTCTCTGGACTCACTACAGTGCATCCCCAGTGGTGCCAGTGCACTCTCTGGACTCACTGCAGTGCATCCCCAGTGGTGCCAGTGCACTCTCTGGACTCACCGGGGTGCATCCCCAGTGGTGCCAGTGCACTCTCTGGACTCTCTGCACTGCATCCCCAGTGGTGCCAGTGCACTCTCTGGACTCACTGCAGTGCATTCCCAGTGGTGCCAGTGCAGTCTCTGCACTCACTGCAGTGCATCTCCAGTGGTGCCAGTGCACTCTCTTGACTCACTGCACTGCATCCCAACTGGTGCCTGTGCACTCTCTGGACTCACTGCACTGCATCCCCAGAGGTGCCAGTGCACTCTATGTAGTCACTGCGCGGCATTCCCAGTGGTGCCAGTGCACTCTCTGGACTCACTGCACTGCCTCCCCAATGGTGACAGTGCACTCTCTGGACTCACTGCACTGCACCCCCAGTGGTGCCACTGCACTCTCTGGACTCACTGCAGTGTATCTCCTGTGGTGCCAGGGCACTCTGTGGACTCACTGCACTGCATCCCCAGTGGTGCCAGTGCACTCTCTGGACTCACTGCAGTGCATCCCCAGTGGTGCCAGTGCACTCTCTGGAGTCACTGCACTGCATCAACAGTGGTGCCAGTGCACTCTTCGAGTCACTGCAGTGCATCCCCAGTGGTGCCAGTGCACTCTCTGGACTCACTGCACTCCATCCCCACTGGTGCCAGTCCACTCTCTGGACTCACTGCACTGCATCCCCTGTGGTGCCAGTGCACTCTCTGGACTCACTGCACTGAATGAACAGTGGTGACAATGCACTCTCTGGACTCACTGCAGTGCATCCCCAGTGGTGCCAGTGTAGTCTATGGACTCACTGCACTGCATCCCCAGTGGTGCCAGTGCAATCTCAGGACTCACTGCAGTGCAGCTCCAGTTGGTGCCAGTGTACTCTCTGGACTCACTGCACTGCATCCCCAGTGGTGCTAGTGCACTCTCTGGACTCACTGCACTGCATCCCCAGTGGTGCCAGTGCACTCTCTGGAGTCACTGCACTGCATCCCCAGTGTGCCAGTGCACTCTCTGGCCTCACTGAACTGCATCCCCAGTGGTGCCTGTGCAGTCTCTGGACTCACTGCAGTGCATCCCCAGTGGTGCCAGTGCACTCTCTGGACTCACTGCACTGCATCGCCAGTGGTGCCAGTGCACTCTCTTGGCTCAGTGCACTGCATCCCCAGTGGTGCCAGTGCACTCTCTTGGCTCAGTGCACTGCATCCCCAGTGGTGCCAGTGCACTCTCTGGACTCACTGCACTGCATCCCCAGTGGTGCCAGTGCACTCTCTGGACTCACTGCACTGCATCCCCAGTGGTGCCAGTGCACTCTCTGGAATCACTGCAGTGCATCCCCAGTGGTGCCAGTGCACTCTCTGCACTCACTGCACTGCATCCCCAGTGGTGCCAGTTCACTCTCTGGACTCACTGCAGTGCATCCCCAGTGGTGCCAGTGCACTCTCTGGACTCACTGCACTGCATCCCCAGTGACGCCACTGCACTCTCTGGACTCACTGCACTGCATCACCATTGGTGCCAGGGCACTCTCCGGACTCACTGCAGTGCATCCGCAGTGGTGCCAGTGCACTCTTTCGAGTCACTGCAGTGCATCCCCAGTGGTGCCAGTGCACTCTCTGCACTCACTGCACTGCATCCCCAGTGTTCCCAGAGCACACTCTGGACTCACTGCAGTGCATCCCCAGTGGTGCCAGTGCACTCTCTGGACTCACTGAATTGCATCCCCAGTGGTGCCAGTGCACTCTCTGGACTCACTGCACTGCATCCCCACTGGTGCCAGTCCACTCTCTGGACTCACTGCACTGCATCCCCAGTGGTGCCAGTGCACTCTCTGCACTCATGCACTGCATCCCCAGTGGTGCCAGTGCACTCTCTGGACTCACTGCACTGCATGAACAGTGGTGCCAGTACACTCTCTGAACTCACTGCACTGCATCCCCAGTGGTGCCAGCGTAGTCTATGGACTCACTGCAGTGCATCCCCAGTGGTGCCAGTGCAATCTCAGGACTCACTGCAGTGCAGCTCCAGTTGGTGCCAGTGCACTCTCTGGACTCACTGCACTGCATCCCCAGTGGTGCCAGTGCACTCTCTGCACTCACTGCACTGCATCCCCAGTGGTGCCAGTGCACTCTCTGGAGTCACTGCAGTGTATCCCCAGTGGTGCCAGTGCACTCTCTGGACTCACTGAACTGCATCCCCAGTGGTGCCAGAGCACTCTGTGGACTCACTGCAGTGCATCCCCAGTGGTGCCAGTGCACTCTCTGGACTCACTGCACTGCATCGCCAGTGGTGCCAGTGCACTCTCTGCACTCACTGCACTGCATCCCCAGTGGTGCCAGTGCACTCTCTGGGCTCAGTGCACTGCATCCCCAGTGGTGCCAGTGCACTCTCTGGACTCACTGCACTGCATCCGCAGTGGTGGCAGTGCACTCTCTGGAGTCACAGCACTGCATCCCCAGTGGTGCCAGTGCACTCTCTGGACTCACTGCACTGCATCCGCAGTGGTGCCAGTGCACTCTCTGGACTCACTGCACTGCATCCCCAGTGGTGCCAGTGCACTCTCTGGAATCACTGCAGTGCATCCCCAGTGGTGCCAGTGAACTCTCTGGAGTCACAGCACTGCATCCCCAGTGGTGCCAGTGCACTCTCTGGACTCACTGCATTGCATCCCCAGTGGTGCCAGTGCACTCTCTGGACTCACTGCACTGCATCCCCAGTGACGCCACTGCACTCTCTGGACTCACTGCACTGCATCACCATTGGTGCCAGGGCACTCTCCGGACTCACTGCAGTTCATCCGCAGTGGTGCCAGTGCACTCTTTCGAGTCACTGCAGTGCATCCCCAGTGGTGCCAGTGCACTCTCTGCACTCACTGCACTGCATCCCCAGTGTTCCCAGAGCACTCTCTGGACTCACTGCAGTGCATCCCCAGTGGTGCCAGTGCACTCTCTGGAATCACTGCAGTGCATCCCCTGTGGTGCCAGTGCACTCTCTGGACTCACAGGGGTGCATCCCCAGTGGTGCCAGTGCATTCTCTAGACTCATTGCAGTGCATCCCCAGTGGTGCCAGTGCACTCTCTGGAATCACTGCAGTGCATCCCCAGTGGTGCCAGTGCACTCTCTGGACTCACTGCACTGCATCCCCAGTGGTGCCAGTGCACTCTCTGGACTCACTGCAGTGCATCCCCAGTGGTGCCAGTGCACTCTCTGGACTCACTGCACTGCATCCCCAGTGGTGCCAGTACACTCTCTGGACTCACTGCAGTGCATCCCCAGTGGTGCCAGTGCACTCTCTGGAGTCACTGCACTGCATCAACAGTGCTGCCAGTGCACTCTTTGGACTCACTGCACTGCATGCCCTGTGGTGCCAGTGCACTCTCTGGACTCACTGCAGTGAATCCCCGGTGGTGCCAGTGCACTCTCTGGACTCACTGCACTGCATCCCCAGTGGTGCCAGTTCACTCTCTGGACTCACTGAACTGCATCCCCAGTGGTGCCAGTGCACTCTCTGGACTCACTGCAGTGCATCCCAAGTGGTGCCTGTGAAGTCTCTGGACTCACTGCAGTGCATCCCCAGTGGTGCCAGTGTAGTCTCTGGACTCACTGCACTGCAACCCCAGTGGTGCCAGTGCAATCTCAGGACTCACAGCAGTGCAGCTCCAGCTGGTGCCAGTGCACTCTCTGGACTCACTGCACTGCATCCCCAGTGGTGCCAGTGCACTCTCAGGACTCACTGCACTGCATCCCCAGTGGTGCCAGTGCACTCTCTGGAATCATTGCAGTGCATCCCCTGTGGTGCCAGTGCACTCTCTGGAGTCACTGCACTGCATCCCCAGTGGTGCCAGTGCATTCTCTAGACTCATTGCAGTGCATCCCCAGTGGTGCCAGTGCACTCTCTGGACTCACTGCAGTGCATCCCCAGTGGTGCCAGTGCACTCTCTGGACTCACTGCACTGCATCCCCAGTGGTGCCACTGCACTCTCTGTACTCCCTGCACTGCATCCCAGTGGTGCCAGTGCACTCTCTGCACTCACTGCACTGCATCCCAAGTGGTGCCAGTGCACTCTCTGGAATCACTGCAGTGCATCCCCAGTGGTGCCAGTGTAGTCTCTGGACTCACTGCACTGCAACCCCAGTGGTGCCAGTGCAATCTCAGGACTCACAGCAGTGCAGCTCCAGTTGGTGCCAGTGCACTCTCTGGACTCACTGCACTGCATCCCCAGTGGTGCCAGTGCACTCTCTGGACTCACTGCACTGCATCCCCAGTGGTGCCAGTGCACTCTCTGGACTCACTGCACTGCATCCCCAGTGGTGCCAGTGCACTCTCTGGACTCACTGCACTGCATCCCCGGTGGTGCCAGTGCACTCTCTGTAGTCACTGCACTGCATTAACAGTGGTGCCAGTACACTCTCTGGACTCACTGCACTGCATCCCCAGTGGTGCCAGTTTAGTCTCTGGACTCACAGCAGTGCATCCCCAGTGGTGCCAGTGCACTCTCTGGACTCACTGCACTGCATCCCCAGTGGAGCCAGTGCACTCTCTGGACTAACTGCATTGCATCCCCAGTGGTGCTAGTGCACTCTCTGGACTCACTGCACTGCATCCCCAGTGGTGCCAGTGCACTCTCTGGACTCACTGCAGTGCATCCCCAGTGCTGACAGTGCACTCTCTGGACTCAGTGCACTGCATCCCCAGTGGTGCCAGTGCACTCTCTGGACTCACTGCACTGCATCCCCAATGGTGCCACTGCACTCTCTGGACTCCCTGCAGTGCATCCCCACTGGTGCCAGTGCACTCTCTGGACTCACTGCACTGCATCCCCAGTGGTGCCAGTGTACTCTCTGCACTCACTGCACTGCATCCCCAGTGGTGCCAGTGCACTCTCTGGACTCACTGCACTGCATCCCCAGTGGTGCCAGTGCACTCTCTGGAGTCACTGCACTGCATCAACAGTGGTGCCAGTGCACTCTCTGGACTCACTGCACTGTATCCCCAGGGTGCCAGTTTAGTCTCTGGACTCACTGCAGTGCATCCCCAGTGCTGACAGTGCACTCTCTGCACTCAGTGCACTGCATCCCCAGTGGTGCCAGTGCACTCTCTGGACTCAGTGCACTGCATCCCCAATGGTGCCAGTGCACTCTCTGGACTCACTGCAGTGCATCCCCAGTGGTGCCAGTGCACTCTCTGGACTCACTGCACTGCATCCCCAGTGGTGCCAGTGCACTCTCTGAGCTCACTGCACTGCATCCCCAGTGGTGCCAGTGCACTCTCTGGACTCACTGCACTGCATCCCCAGTGATGCCAGTGCACTCTCTGTAGTCACTACACTGCATTAACAGTGGTGCCAGTACACTCTCTGGACTCACTGCACTGCATCCCCTGTGGTGCCAGTTTAGTCTCTGGACTCAGTGCACTGCATCCCCAGTGGTGCCAGTGCACTCTCTGGACTCACTGCAGTGCAGCTCAGTGGTGCCAGAGCAGTCTCTGGACTCACTGCACTGCATCCCCAGTGGTGCCAGTGCACTCTCTGGACTCACTGCACTGCATCCCCAGTGGTGCCAGTGCACTCTCTGGACTCACTGCAGTGCATCCCCAGTGGTGCCAGTGCACTGTCTGGACTCACTGCAGTTTATCCCCAGTGGTGCCACTGCACTCTCTGGACTCACTGCACTGCATCACCATTGGTGCCAGGGCACTCTCTGGACTCACTGCACTCCATCCCCAATGGTGCCAGTACACTCTCTGGACTCACTGCACTGCATCCCCAGTGGTGCCAGTGCACTCTCTGGACTCACTGCACTCCATCCCCAATGGTACCAGTACACTCTCTGGACTCACTGCACTGCATCCCCAGTGGTGCCAGTACACTCTCTGGACTCACTGCACTGCATCCCCAGTGGTGCCAGTGTAGTCTCTGGACTCACTGCACTGCATCCCCAGTGGTGCCAGTGCACTCTCTGGACTCACTGTAGTGCAGATCAGTGGTGCCAGAGCACTCTCTGGACTCACGGCACTGCATCCCCAGTGGTGCCAGTGCACTCTCTGGACTCACGGCACTGCATCCCCAGTGGTGACAGTGCACTCTCTGGACTCACTGCACTAAAACTCCAGTGGTGCCAGTGCACTCTCTGGACTCACTGCAGTGCATCCCCAGTGGTGCCAGTGCACTCTCTGGAATCACTGCAGTGCATCCCCAGTGGTGCCAGTGCACTCTCTGGAATCACTGCAGTGCATCCCCTGTGGTGCCAGTGCACTCTCTGGAGTCACTTCACTGCATCCCCAGTGGTGCCAGTGCATTCTCTAGACTCATTGCAGTGCATCCCCAGTGGTGCCAGTGCACTCTCTGGACTCACTGCACTGCATCCCCAGTGGTGCCAGTGCAGTCTCTGGACTCACTGCACTCCATCCCCAATGGTGCCAGTACACTCTGTGGACTCACTGCACTGCATCCCCAGTGGTGCCAGTGTAGTCTCTGGACTCACTGCAGTGCATCCCCAGTGGTGCCAGTGCAATCTCGGGACTCACTGTAGTGCAGCTCAGTGGTGCCAGAGCACTCTCTGGACTCACGGCACTGCATCCCCAGTGGTGCCAGTGCACTCTCTGGACTCACTGCACTGCATCCCCAGTGGTGCCAGTGCACTCTCTGGACTCACTGCAGTGCATCCCCAGTGGTGCCAGTGCACTCTCTGGAATCACTGCAGTGCATCCCCTGTGGTGCCAGTGCACTCTCTGGAGTCACTGCACTGCATCCCCAGTGGTGCCAGTGCATTCTCTAGACTCATTGCAGTACATCCCCAGTGGTGCCAGTGCACTCTCTGGAATCACTGCAGTGCATCCCCAGTGGTGCCAGTGCACTCTCTGGACTCACTGCACTGCATCCCCAGTGGTGCCAGTGCACTCTCTGCACTCAATGCACTGCATCCCCAGTGGTGCCAGTGCACTCTCTGGACTCACTGCACTGCATCCCCAGTGGTGCCAGTACACTCTCTGGACTCACTGCAGTGCATCCCCAGTGGTGCCAGTGCACTCTCTGGAGTCACTGCACTGCATCAACAGTGCTGCCAGTGCACTCTCTGGACTCACTGCACTGCATGCCCGGTGGTGCCAGTGCACTCTCTGGACTCACTGCAGTGAATCCCCGGTGGTGCCAGTGCACTCTCTGGACTCACTGCACTGCATCCCCAGTGGTGCCAGTTCACTCTCTGGACTCACTGAACTGCATCCCCAGTGGTGCCAGTGCACTCTCTGGACTCACTGCAGTGCATCACAAGTGGTGCCTGTGAAGTCTCTGGACTCACTGCAGTGCATCCCCAGTGGTGCCATTGTAATCTCTGGACTCACTGCACTGCAACCCCAGTGGTGCCAGTGCAATCTCAGGACTCACAGCAGTGCAGCTCCAGCTGGTGCCAGTGCACTCTCTGGACTCACTGCACTGCATCCCCAGTGGTGCCAGTGCACTCTCTGGACTCACTGCAGTGCATCCCCAGTGGTGCTATTGCACTCTCAGGACTCACTGCACTGCATCCCCAGTGGTGCTATTGCACTCTCTGGACTCACTGCACTGCATCCCCAGTGGTGCCAGTGCACTCTCTGGACTCACTGCACTGCATCCCCAGTGGTGCCAGTGTAGTCTCTGGACTCACTGCAGTGCATCCCCAGTGGTGCCAGTGCAATCTCGGGACTCACTGTAGTGCAGATCAGTGGTGCCAGAGCACTCTCTGGACTCACGGCACTGCATCCCCAGTGGTGCCAGTGCACTCTCTGGACTCACTGCACTGCATCCCCAGTGGTGCCAGTGCACTCTCTGGACTCACTGCACTAACACTCCAGTGGTGCCAGTGCACTCTCTGGACTCACTGCAGTGCATCCCCAGTGGTGCCAGTGCACTCTCTGGACTCACTGCAGTGCATCCCCAGTGGTGCCAGTGCACTCTCTGGAATCACAGCAGTGCATCCCCTGTGGTGCCAGTGCACTGTCTGGAGTCACTGCACTGCATCCCCAGTGGTGCCAGTGCATTCTCTAGACTCATTGCAGTGCATCCCCAGTGGTGCCAGTGCACTCTCTGGACTCACTGCAGTGCATCCCCAGTGGTGCCAGTGCACTCTCTGGAATCACTGCAGTGCATCCCCTGTGGTGCCAGTGCACTCTCTGGAGTCACTGCACTGCATCCCCAGTGGTGCCAGTGCATTCTCTAGACTCATTGCAGTGCATCCCCAGTGGTGCCAGTGCACTCTCTGGACTCACTGCAGTGCATCCCCAGTGGTGCCAGTGCACTCTCTGGACTCACTGCACTGCATCCCCAGTGGTGCCACTGCACTCTCTGGACTCCCTGCACTGCATCCCAGTGGTGCCAGTGCACTCTCTGGACTCACTGCACTGCATCCCAAGTGGTGCCTGTGAAGTCTCTGGACTCACTGCAGTGCATCCCCAGTGGTGCCAGTGTAGTCTCTGGACTCACTGCACTGCAACCCCAGTGGTGCCAGTGCAATCTCAGGACTCACAGCAGTGCAGCTCCAGTTGGTGCCAGTGCACTCTCTGGACTCACTGCACTGCATCCCCAGTGGTGCCAGTGCACTCTCTGGACTCACTGCAGTGCATCACCAGTGGTGCCAGTGCACTCTCTGGACTCACTGCAGTGCATCCCTTGTGGTGCCATTGCACTCTCAGGACTCACTGCAGTGCATTCCCAGTGGTGCCAGTGCACTCTCTGGACTCACTGCACTGCATCCCCAGTGGTGCCAGTGCACTCTCTGGACTAACTGCATTGCATCCCCAGTGGTGCCAGTGCACTCTCTGGACTCACTGCACTGCATCCCCAGTGGTGCCAGTGCACTCTCTGGACTCACTGCAGTGCATCCCCAGTGCTGACAGTGCACTCTCTGGACTCAGTGCACTGGATCCCCAGTGGTGCCAGTGCACTCTCTGGACTCACTGCACTGCATCCCCAATGGTGCCACTGCACTCTCTGGACTCACTGCAGTGCATCCCCACTGGTGCCAGTGCACTCTCTGGACTCACTGCACTGCATCCCCAGTGGTGCCAGTGTACTCTCTGCACTCACTGCAGTGCATCCCCACTGGTGCCAGTGCACTCTCTGGACTCACTGCAGTGCATCACCAGTGGTGCCAGTGCACTCTCTGGACTCACTGCAGTGCATCCCTTGTGGTGCCATTGCACTCTCAGGACTCACTGCACTGCATCCCCAGTGGTGCCAGTGCACTCTCTGGACTCACTGCACTGCATCCCCAGTGGAGCCAGTGCACTCTCTGGACTAACTGCATTGCATCCCCAGTGGTGCCAGTGCACTCTCTGGACTCACTGCACTGCATCCCCAGTGGTGCCAGTGCACTCTCTGGACTCACTGTAGTGCATCCCCAGTGCTGACAGTGCACTCTCTGGACTCAGTGCACTGCATCCCCAGTGGTGCCAGTGCACTCTCTGGACTCAGTGCACTACATCTCCAATGGTGCCACTGCACTCTCTGGACTCACTGCAGTGCATCCCCAGTGGTGCCAGTGCACTCTCTGGACTCCCTGCACTGCATCCCCAGTGGTGCCAGTGCACTCTCTGCACTCACTGCACTGCATCCCCAGTGGTGCCAGTGCACTCTCTGCACTCACTGCACTGCATCCCCAGTGGTGCCAGTGCACTCTCTGGACTCACTGCACTGCATCAACAGTGGTGCCAGTGCACTCTCTGGACTCACTGCACTGTATCCCCAGGGTGCCAGTTTAGTCTCTGGACTCAGTGCACTGCATCCCCAATGGTGCCAGTGCCCTCTCTGGACTCACTGCAGTGCATCCCCTTTTGTGCCAGTGCACTCTCTGGATTAACTGAACTGCATCCCCAGTGGTGCCAGTGCACTCTCTGGACTCACTGCACTGCATCCCCAGTGGTGCCAGTGCAGTCTCTGCACTCACTGCAGTGCATCTCCAGTGGTGCCAGTGCACTCTCTGGACTCACTGCACTGCATCCCCAGTTGTGCCAGTGCACTCTCTGGACTCAATGCACTGCATCACCAGTGGTGCCAGTGTAGTCTCTGGACTCACTGCAGTGCATCCCCAGTGGTGCCAGTGCAATCTCAGGACTCACTGCAGTGCAGCTCCAGTTGGTGCCAGTGCACTCTCTGGAGTCACTGCAGTGCATCCCCAGTGGTGCCAGTGCACTCTCTGGACTCACTGCAGTGAATCCCCAGTGGTGGCAGTGCACTCTCTGGAGTCACTGCAGTGTATCCCCAGTGGTGCCAGTGCACTCTCTGGACTCACTGAACTGCATCCCCAGTGGTGCCAGAGCACTCTCTGGACTCACTGCAGTGCATCCCCAGTGGTGCCAGTGCACTCTCTGGACTCACTGCACTGCATCCCCAAAGGTGCCAGGGCACTCTCTGGACACACTGCACTGCATCCCCAGTGGTGCCCGTGCACTCTCTGGACTCACTGCACTGCATCCCCAGTGGTGCCAGTGCACTCTCTGGACTCACTGCAGTGCATCCCCAGTGGTGCCAGTGCACTCTCTGGAGTCACAGCACTGCATCCCCAGTGGTGCCTCTGCACTCTCTGGACTCACTGCAGTGCATCCCCAGTGGTGCCAGTGCACTCTCTGGACTCACTGCACTGCATCCCCAGTGATGTCAGTGCACTCTCTGGACTCACTGCACTGCATCTGCAGTGGTGCCAGTGCACTCTCTGGAGTCACTGCACTGCATCCCCAGTGGTGCCAGTGCACTCTCTGGACTCACTGCAGTGCATCCCCAGTGGTGCCAGTGCACTCTCTAAAATCACTGCACTGCATCGCCAGTGGTGCCAGTGCACTCTCTGGACTCACTGCAGTGCATCCCCAGTGGTGCCAGTGCACTCTCTGGAATCACTGCAGTGCATCCCCAGTGGTGCCACTGCACTCTCTGGAGTCACTGCAGTGCATCCCCAGTGGTGCCAGTGCACTCTCTGGACTCACTGCATTGCATCCCCAGTGGTGCCAGTGCACTCTCTGGACTCACTGCACTGCATCCCCAGTGGTGCCACTGCACTCTCTGGACTCACTGCACTGCATCACCATTGGTGCCAGGGCACTCTCCGGACTCACTGCAGTGCATCCCCAGTGGTGCCCGTGCACTCTCTGGACTCACTGCAGTGCATCCCCAGTCGTGCCAGTGCACTCTGTGGACTCAATGCAGTGCAACCCCAGTGGTGCCAGTGCACTCTCTGCATTCAATGCACTGCATCCCCAGTGGTGCCAGTGCACTCTCTGGAGTCACTGCACTGCATCCCCAGTGGTGCCAGTGCACTCTCTGGACTCACTGCAGTGAATCCCCGGTGGTGCCAGTGCACTCTCTGGACTCATTGCAGTGCATCCCCAGTGGTGCCAGTGCACTCTCTGGACTCACTGCAGTGGATCCCCAGTGGTGCCAGTGCACTCTCTGGACTCACTGCACTGCATCCCCAGTGGTGCCAGTGCACTCTCTGGACTCACTGCACTGCATCCCCAGTGGTGCCAGTGCACTCTCTGGACTCACTGCAATGCATCCCCTGTGGAGCCAGTGCACTCTCTGGACTCACTGCAGTGCATTCCGAGTGGTGCCAGTGCAGTCTCTGCACTCACTGCAGTGCATCTCCAGTGGTGCCAGTGCACTCTCTGGACTCACTGCAGTGCATCCCTACTGGTGCCTGTGCACTCTCTGGACTCACTGCACTGCATCCCCAGTGGTGCCAGTGCACTCTCTGTAGTAACTGCGCATTCCCAGTGGTGCCAGTGCACTCTCTGGATTCACTGCACTGGCTCCCCAATGGTGACAGTGCACTCTCTGGACTCACTGCACTGCACCACCAGTGGTGCCAGTGCACTCTCTGGACTCACTGCAGTGTATCCCCTGTGGTGCCAGGGCACTCTGTGGACTCACTGCACTGCATCCCCAGTGGTGCCAGTGCACTCTCTGGACTAACTGCAGTGGATCCCCAGTGGTGCCAGTGCACTCTCTGGAGTCACTGCAGTGCATCCCCAGTGGTGCCAGTGCACTCTCTGGACTCACTGCACTGCATCCCCAGTGGTGCCAGTGCACTCTCTGGACTCACTGCACTGCATGAACAGGGGTGCCAGTGCACTCTCTGGACTCACTGCACTGCATCCCCAGTGGTGCCAGTGTAGTCTCTGGACTCACTGCCGTGCATCCCCAGTGGTGCCAGTGCAATCTCAGGACTCACTGCAGTGCATCTCCAGTTGGTGCCAGTGCAGTCTCTGGACTCACTGCACTGCATCCCCAGTGGTGCCAGTGCACTCTCTGGACTCACTGAACTGCATCCCCAGTGGTGCCAGAGCACTCTCTGGACTCACTGCAGTGGATCCCCAGTGGTGCCAGTGCACTCTCTGGACTCACTGCACTGCATCCCCAGTGGTGCCAGTGCACTCTCTGGACTCACTGCACTGCAACCCCAGTGGTGCCAGTGCACTCTCTGGACTCACTGCAATGCATCCCCTGTGGAGCCAGTGCACTCTCTGGACTCACTGCAGTGCATTCCCAGTGGTGCCAGTGCAGTCTCTGCACTCACTGCAGTGCATCTCCAGTGGTGCCAGTGCACTCTCTGGACTCACTGCAGTGCATCCCTACTGGTGCCTGTGCACTCTCTGGACTCACTGCACTGCATCCCCAGTGGTGCCAGTGCACTCTCTGTAGTAACTGCGCTGCATTCCCAGTGGTGCCAGTGCACTCTCTGGATTCACTGCACTGGCTCCCCAATGGTGACAGTGCACTCTCTGGACTCACTGCACTGCACCACCAGTGGTGCCAGTGCACTCTCTGGACTCACTGCAGTGTATCCCCTGTGGTGCCAGGGCACTCTGTGGACTCACTGCACTGCATCCCCAGTGATGCCAGTGCACTCTCTGGACTAACTGCAGTGGATCCCCAGTGGTGCCAGTGCACTCTCTGGAGTCACTGCACTGCATCCCCAGTGGTGCCAGTGCACTCTCTGGAGTCACTGCAGTGCATCCCCAGTGGTGCCAGTGCACTCTCTGGACTCACTGCACTGCATCCCCAGTGGGGCCAGTGCACTCTCTGGACTCACTGCACTGCATGAACAGGGGTGCCAGTGCACTCTCTGGACTCACTGCACTGCATCCCCAGTGGTGCCAGTGTAGTCTCTGGACTCACTGCCGTGCATCCCCAGTGGTGCCAGTGCAATCTCAGGACTCACTGCAGTGCATCTCCAGTTGGTGCCAGTGCACTCTCTGGACTCACTGCACTGCATCCCCAGTGGTGCCAGTGCACTCTCTGGACTCACTGAACTGCATCCCCAGTGGTGCCAGAGCACTCTCTGGACTCACTGCAGTGCATCCCCAGTGGTGCCAGTGCACTCTCTGGACTCACTGCACTGCATCGCCAGTGGTGCCAGTGCACTCTCTGCACTCACGGCACTGCATCACCAGTCGTGCCAGTGCACTCTCTGGACTCACTGCACTGCATCCCCAGTGGTGACAGTGCACTCTCTGGACTCACTGCACTGCATCCCCAGTGGTGCCAGTGCACTCTCTGGACTCACTGCATTGCATCTCCAGAGGTGCCAGTGCACTCTCTGGACTCACTGCACTGCATCCCCAGTGGTGCCAGTGCACTCTCTGGACTCACTGCACTGCATCCCCAGTGGTGCCAGGGCACTCTCCGGACTGACTGCAGTTCATCCGCAGTGGTGCCAGTGCACTCTTTCGAGTCACTGCACTGCATCCCCATTAGTGCCAGTGCATTCTCTGGACTCATTGCAGTGCATCCCCAGTGGTGCCAGTGCACTCTCTAGACTCACTGGAGTGCATCCCCAGTGGTGTCAGTGCACTGTCTTTGGACTCACTGCACTGCATCCCCAGTGGTGCCAGTGCACTCTCTGGACTCACTGCACTGCATCCCCAGTGTTGCCAGTGCACTCTCTGGACTCACTGCAGTGGATCCCCAGTGGTTCCAGTGCACTCTCTGGACTCACTGCACTGCATCCCCAGTGGTGCCAGTGCACTCTCTGCACTCACTGCACTGCATCCCCAGTGTTCCCAGAGCACTCTCTGGACTCACCGAGGTGCATCCCCAGAAGTGCCAGTGCACTCTCTGGACTCACTGCAGTGCATCCCCAGTGGTGCCAGTGCACTCTCTGGACTCACTGCAGTGCAGCCCCTGAGGTGCCAGTGCACTCTCTGGACTCACTGGACTGCATCCCCAGTGGTGCCAGTGCACTCTCTGAACTCACTGCACTGCATCCCCAGTTGTGCCAGTGCACTCTCTGGACTCACTGCAGTGCATCCCCAGTGGTGCCAGTGCACTCTCTGGACTCACTGCACTGCATCCCCAGGGGTGCCAGTTCACTCTCTGGTGTCACTGCACTGCATCCCCAGTAGTGCCTGAGCAGTCTCTGGACTCACTGCACTGCATCCCCAGTGATGCCAGTGCACTCTCTGGACTCACTGAACTGCATACCCAGTGGTGCCAGTGCACTCTCTATGCTCACTGCACTGCATCCCCAGTGGTGCCTGTGCAGTCTCTGGACTCATTGCACTGCATCCCCAGTGATGCCAGTGCACTCTCTGGACTCACTGCAGTGCAGCCCCTGAGGTGCCAGTGTACTCTCTGGACTCACTGCACTGCATCCCCAGTGGTGCCTGTGCAGTCTCTGGACTCACTGCACTGCATCCCCTGTGGAGCCAGTGCACTCTCTGGACTCACTGCAGTGCAGCCCCTGAGGTGCCAGTGCACTCTCTGGACTCACTGCACTGCATCCCCAGTGGTGCCAGTGCACTCTCTGGACTCACTGCACTGCATCCCCTGTGGAGCCAGTGCACTCTCTGGACTCACTGCAGTGCAGCACAGTGGTGCCAGTGCACTCTCTGGACTCACTGCACTGCATCCCCAGTTGTGCCAGTGCACTCTCTGGACTCACTGCAGTGCATCACCAATGGTGCCAGTGCACTCTCTGGACTCACTGCACTGCATCCCCAGGGGTGCCAGTACACTCTCTGGCGTCACGGCACTGCATCCCCAGTGGTGCCTGTGCAGTCTCTGGACTCACTGCAGTGCATCCCCAGTGATGCCAGTGCACTCTCTGGACTCACTGCACTGCATCCCCAGTGGTGCCAGTGCACTCTCTGGACTCACTGCACTGCATCCCCAGTGGTGCCTGTGCACTCTGTGGACTCACTGTACTGCATCTCCAGTGGTGCCAGTGTACTCTCTGCACTCACTGCACTGCATCCCCAGTGGTGCCAATGCAATCTCTGTACTCACTGCACTGCATCCCCAGTGGTTCCAGTGCACTCTCTGGACTCACGGCACTGCATCACCAGTGGAGCCAGTGCACTTTCTGGACTCACTGCAGTGCATCCCCAGTGGTGCCAGTGCACTCTCTGGACTCACTGCACTGCATCCCCAGGGGTGCCAGTACACTCTCTGGCGTCACTGCACTGCATCCCCAGTGGTGCCTGTGCAGTCTCTGGACTCACTGCACTGCATCCCCAGTGATGCCAGTGCACTCTCTGGACTCACTGCACTGCATCCCCAGTGGTGCCAGTGCACTCTCTGGACTCACTGCACTGCATCCCCAGTGGTGCCTGTGCAGTCTCTGGACTCACTGCACTGCATCCCCAGTGGAGCCAGTGCACTCTCTGGACTCACTGCAGTGCAGCCCCTGAGGTGCCAGTGTACTCTCTGGACTCACTGCACTGCATCCCCAGTGGCGCCAGTGCACTCTCTGGACTCACTGCACTGCATCCCCAGTCGTGCCAGTACACTCTCTGGACTCACTGCAGTGCATCCCCAGTGGTGCCAGTGCACTCTCTGGACTCACTGCACTTCATCCCCAGGGGTGCCAGTACACTCTCTGGCGTCACTGCACTGCATCCCCAGTGGTGCCTGTGCAGTCTCTGGACTCACTGCACTGCATCCCCAGTGATTCCAGTGCACTCTCTGGAATCACTACACTGCATCCCCAGTGGTGCCAGTACACTCTCTGGCGTCACTGCACTGCATCCGCAGTGGTGCCTGTGCAGTCTCTGGACTCACTGCACTGCATCCCCAGTGATGCCAGTGCACTCTCTGGACTCACTGCAGTGCAGCCCCTGAGGTGCCAGTGTACTCTCTGGACTCACTGCACTGCATCCCCAGTGGTGCCAGTGCACTCTCTGGACTCACGGCACTGCATCACCAGTGGAGCCAGTGCACTTTCTGGACTCACTGCAGTGCATCCCCAGTGGTGCCAGTGCACTCTCTGGACTCACTGCACTGCATCCACAGGGGTGCCAGTACACTCTCTGGCGTCACTGCACTGCATCCCCAGTGGTGCCTGTGCAGTCTCTGGACTCACTGCACTGCATCCCCAGTGATGCCAGTGCACTCTCTGGACTCACTGCACTGCATCCCCAGTGGTGCCAGTGCACTCTCTGGACTCACTGCACTGCATCCCCAGTGGTGCCAGTGCACTCTCTGGACTCACTGCACTGCATCCCCAGTGGTGCCTGTGCAGTCTCTGGACTCACTGCACTGCATCCCCAGTGGAGCCAGTGCACTCTCTGGACTCACTGCAGTGCAGCCCCTGAGGTGCCAGTGTACTCTCTGGACTCACTGCAGTGCATCCCCAGTGGTGCCAGTGCACTCTCTGGACTCACTGCACTGCATCCCCAGTCGTGCCAGTACACTCTCTGGACTCACTGCAGTGCATCCCCAGTGGTGCCAGTGCACTCTCTGGACTCACTGCACTTCATCCCCAGGGGTGCCAGTACACTCTCTGGCGTCACTGCACTGCATCCCCAGTGGTGCCTGTGCAGTCTCTGGACTCACTGCACTGCATCCCCAGTGATGCCAGTGCACTCTCTGGAATCACTACACTGCATCCCCAGTGGTGCCAGTACACTCTCTGGCGTCACTGCACTGCATCCGCAGTGGTGCCTGTGCAGTCTCTGGACTCACTGCACTGCATCCCCAGTGATGCCAGTGCACTCTCTGGACTCACTGCAGTGCAGCCCCTGAGGTGCCAGTGTACTCTCTGGACTCACTGCACTGCATCCCCAGTGGTGCCAGTGCACTCTCTGGACTCACGGCACTGCATCACCAGTGGAGCCAGTGCACTTTCTGGACTCACTGCAGTGCATCCCCAGTGGTGCCAGTGCACTCTCTGGACTCACTGCACTGCATCCCCAGGGGTGCCAGTACACTCTCTGGCGTCACTGTACTGCATCCCCAGTGGTGCCTGTGCAGTCTCTGGACTCACTGCACTTCATCCCGAGTGGTGCCAGTGCACTCTCTGGACTCACTGCACTGCATCCGCAGTGGTGCCAGTGCACTCTCTGGACTAACTGCACTGCATCCCCAGTGGTGCCTGTGCAGTCTCTGCACTCACTGACCTCCATCCCCAGTGGAGCCAGTGCACTCTCTGGACTCACTGCAGTGCATTCCCAGTGGTGCCAGTGCAGTCTCTGCACTCACTGCACTGCATCCCCAGTGGTGCCAGTGCACTCTCTGGACTCACTGCACTGCATCCCCAGTCGTGCCAGTGCACTCTCTGGACTCACTGCACTGCATCCCCAGTGGTGCCAGTGCACTCTCTGGACTCACTGCACTGCATCCCCAGGGGTGCCAGTACACTCTCTGGCGTCACTGCACTGCATCCCCAGTGGTGCCTGTGCAGTCTCTGGACTCACTGCACTGCATCCCCAGTGATGCCAGTGCACTCTCTGGACTCACTGCACTGCATCCCCAGTGGTGCCAGTACACTCTCTGGCGTCACTGCACTGCATCCCCAGTGGTGCCTGTGCAGTCTCTGGACTCACTGCACTGCATCCCCAGTGATGCCAGTGCACTCTCTGGACTCACTGCAGTGCAGCCCCTGAGGTGCCAGTGTACTCTCTGGACTCACTGCACTGCATCCCCAGTGGTGCCAGTGCACTCTCTGGACTCACGGCACTGCATCACCAGTGGAGCCAGTGCACTCTCTGGACTCACTGCACTGCATCCCCAGTGGTGCCAGTGCACTCTCTGGACTCACTGCAGTCCATCACCAGTGGTGCCAGTTCACTCTCTGCACTCACTGCACTGCATTCCCAGTGGTGCCAGTGCACTCTCTGGACTCACTGCAGTGCATCCCCAGTGGTGCCAGTGCACTCTCTGGACTCACTGCACTGCAACCCCAGTGGTGCCAGTGCACTCTCTGGACTCACTGCAGTGCACCCCCACTGGTGCCAGTGCACTCTCTGGACTCACTGCACTGCATCCCCAGTGGTGCCAGTGCACTCTCTGGACTCACTGCACTGCATCCCCAGTGGTGCCAGTGCACTCTCTGGAGTCACTGCACTGCATCAACAGTGCTGCCAGTGCACTCTCTGGACTCACTGCACTGCATCCCCAGTGGTGCCAGTGCACTCTCTGGACTCACTGCAGTGAATCCCCGGTGGTGCCAGTGCACTCTCTGGACTCACTGCACTGCATCCCCAGTGGTGCCAGTTCACTCTCTGGACTCACTGAACTGCATCCCCAGTGGTGCCAGTGCACTCTCTGGACTCACTGCAGTGCATCCCAAGTGGTGCCTGTGAAGTCTCTGGACTCACTGCAGTGCATCCCCAGTGGTGCCAGTGTAGTCTCTGGACTCACTGCACTGCAACCCCAGTGGTGCCAGTGCAATCTCAGGACTCACAGCAGTGCAGCTCCAGCTGGTGCCAGTGCACTCTCTGGACTCACTGCACTGCATCCCCAGTGGTACCAGTGCACTCTCTGGACTCACTGCAGTGCATCCCCAGTGGTGCCATTGCACTCTCAGGACTCACTGCACTGCATCCCCAGTGGTGCCAGTGCACTCTCTGGACTCACTGCACTAAAACTCCAGTGGTGCCAGTGCACTCTCTGGACTCACTGCAGTGCATCCCCAGTGGTGCCAGTGCACTCTCTGGAATCACTGCAGTGCATCCCCTGTGGTGCCAGTGCACTGTCTGGAGTCACTGCACTGCATCCCCAGTGGTGTCAGTGCATTCTCTAGACTCATTGCAGTGCATCCCCAGTGGTGCCAGTGCACTCTCTGGACTCACTGCAGTGCATCCCCAGTGGTGCCAGTGCACTCTCTGGAATCACTGCAGTGCATCCCCTGTGGTGCCAGTGCACTCTCTGGAGTCACTGCACTGCATCCCCAGTGGTGCCAGTGCATTCTCTAGACTCATTGCAGTGCATCCCCAGTGGTGCCAGTGCACTCTCTGGACTCACTGCAGTGCATCCCCAGTGGTGCCAGTGCACTCTCTGGACTCACTGCACTGCATCCCCAGTGGTGCCAGTGCACTCTATGGACTCCCTGCACTGCATCCCAGTGGTGCCAGTGCACTCTCTGGACTCACTGCACTGCATCCCAAGTGGTGCCTGTGAAGTCTCTGGACTCACTGCAGTGCATCCCCAGTGGTGCCAGTGTAGTCTCTGGACTCACTGCACTGCAACCCCAGTGGTGCCAGTGCAATCTCAGGACTCACAGCAGTGCAGCTCCAGTTGGTGCCAGTGCACTCTCTGGACTCACTGCACTGCATCCCCAGTGGTGCCAGTGCACTCTCTGGACTCACTGCAGTGCATCACCAGTGGTGCCAGTGCACTCTCTGGACTCACTGCTGTGCATCCCTTGTGGTGCCATTGCACTCTCTGGACTCACTGCAGTGCATTCCCAGTGGTGCCAGTGCACTCTCTGGACTCACTGCACTGCATCCCCAGTGGAGCCAGTGCACTCTCTGGACTCACTGCAGTGCATCCCCAGTGCTGACAGTGCACTCTCTGGACTCAGTGCACTGCATCCCCAGTGGTGCCAGTGCACTCTCAGGACTCACTGCACTGTATCCCCAGGGTGCCAGTTTAGTCTCTGGACTCACTGCAGTGCATCCCCAGTGCTGACAGTGCACTCTCTGGACTCAGTGCACTGCATCCCCAGTGGTGCCAGTGCACTCTCTGGACTCAGTGCACTGCATCCCCAATGGTGCCAGTGCACTCTCTGGACTCACTGCAGTGCATCCCCAGTGGTGCCAGTGCACTCTCTGGACTCACTGCACTGCATCCCCAGTGGTGCCAGTGCACTCTTTGAGCTCACTGCAGTGCATCCCCAGTGGTGCCAGTGCACTCTCTGGACTCACTGCACTGCATCCCCAGTGGTGCCAGTGCACTCTCTGGAGTCACTGCACTGCATTAACAGTGGTGCCAGTACACTCTCTGGACTCACTGCACTGCATCCCCAGTGGTGCCAGTTTAGTCTCTGGACTCACAGCAGTGCATCCCCAGTGGTGCCAGTGCACTCTCTGGACTCACTGCAGTGCAGCTCAGTGGTGCCAGAGCAGTCTCTGGACTCACTGCACTGCATCCCCAGTGGTGCCAGTGCACTCTCTGGACTCACTGCACTGCATCCCCAGTGGTGCCAGTGCACTCTCTGGACTCACTGCAGTGCATCACCAGTGGTGCCAGTGCACTCTCTGGACTCACTGCAGTTTATCCCCAGTGGTGCCACTGCACTCTCTGGACTCACTGCACTGCATCACCATTGGTGCCAGGGCACTCTCTGGACTCACTGCAGTGCATCCCCAGTGGTGCCAGTGCACTCTCAGGACTCACTGCACTGCATCCCCAGTGGTGCCAGTGCACTCTCTGGACTCACTGCACTCCATCCCCAGTGGTGCCAGTGTAGTCTCTGGACTCACTGCAGTGCATCCCCAGTGTTGCCAGTGCAATCTCGGGACTCACTGTAGTGCAGATCAGTGGTGCCAGAGCACTCTATGGACTCACTGCACTGCATCCCCAGTGGTGCCAGTGCACTCTCTGGACTCACTGCACTGCATCCCCAGTGGTGCCAGTGCACTCTCTGGACTCACGGCACTGCATCACCAGTGGAGCCAGTGCACTTTCTGGACTCACTGCAGTGCATCCCCAGTGGTGCCAGTGCACTCTCTGGACTCACTGCACTGCATCCCCAGGGGTGCCAGTCCACTCTCTGGCGTCACTGCACTGCATCCCCAGTGGTGCCTGTGCACTCTCTGGACTCACTGCACTTCATGCCCAGTGGTGCCAGTGCACTCTCTGGACTCACTGCACTGCATCCCCACTGGTGCCAGTCCACTCTCTGGACTCACTGCACTGCATCCCCAGTGGTGCCAGTGCACTCTCTGGACTCACTGCACTCCATCCCCAACGGTGCCAGTACACTCTCTGGACTCACTGCACTGCATCCCCAGTGGTGCCTGTGCAGTCTCTGGACTCACTGCACTGCATCCCCAGTGGTGCCAGTGCACTCTCTGGATTAACTGCACTCCATCCCCACTGGTGCAGTCCACTCTCTGGACTCACTGCACTGCATCCCCAGTGGTGCCAGTGCACTCTCTACACTCATGCACTGCATCCCCCGTGGTGCCAGTGCACTCTCTGGACTCACTGCACTGCATGAACAGTGGTGCCAGTGCAATCTCAGGACTCACAGCAGTGCAGCTCCAGCTGGTGCCAGTGCACTCTCTGGACTCACTGCACTGCATCCCCAGTGGTGCCAGTGCAATCTCAGGACTCACTGCAGTGCAGCTACAGTTGGTGCCAGTGCACTCTCTGGACTCACTGCACTGCATCCCCAGGGGTGCCAGTGCACTCTCTGCACTCACTGCAGTGCATCCCCAGTGGTGCCAGTGCACTCTCTGGACTCACTGCACTGCATTGCCAGTGGTGCCAGTGCACTCTCTGCACTCACTGCACTGCATCACCAGTGGTGCCAGTGCACTCTCTGGGCTCAGTGCACTGCATCCCCAGTGGTGCCAGTGCACTCTCTGGACTCACTGCACTGCATCCGCAGTGGTGCCAGTGCACTGTCTGGAGTCACAGCACTGCATCCCCAGTGGTGCCAGTGCACTCTCTGGACTCACTGCACTGCATCCACAGTGGTGCCTGTGAAGTCTCTGGACTCACTGCAGTGCATCACCAGTGGTGCCAGTGTAGTCTCTGGTCTCACTGCACTGCATCCCCAGTGGTGCCAGTGCACTCTCTGGACTCACTGCACTGCATCCCCAGTGGTGCCAGTGCACTCTCTGGACTCACTGCAGTGCATCCCCAGTGGTGCCAGTGCACTCTCTGCACTCACTGCACTGCATCCCCAGTGTTCCCAGAGCACTCTCTGGACTCACTGCACTTCATCCCCAGGGGTGCCAGTACACTCTCTGGCGTCACTGCACTGCATCCCCAGTGGTGCCTGTGCAGTCTCTGGACTCACTGCACTGCATCCCCAGTGATGCCAGTGCACTCTCTGGAATCACTACACTGCATAACCAGTGGTGCCAGTACACTCTCTGGCGTCACTGCACTGCATCCGCAGTGGTGCCTGTGCAGTCTCTGGACTCACTGCACTGCATCCCCAGTGATGCCAGTGCACTCTCTGGACTCACTGCAGTGCAGCCCCTGAGGTGCCAGTGTACTCTCTGGACTCACTGCACTGCATCCCCAGTGGTGCCAGTGCACTCTCTGGACTCACGGCACTGCATCACCAGTGGAGCCAGTGCACTTTCTGGACTCACTGCAGTGCATCCCCAGTGGTGCCAGTGCACTCTCTGGACTCACTGCACTGCATCCCCAGGGGTGCCAGTACACTCTCTGGCGTCACTGTACTGCATCCCCAGTGGTGCCTGTGCAGTCTCTGGACTCACTGCACTTCATCCCCAGTGGTGCCAGTGCACTCTCTGGACTCACTGCACTGCATCCGCAGTGGTGCCAGTGCACTCTCTGGACTAACTGCACTGCATCCCCAGTGGTGCCTGTGCAGTCTCTGCACTCACTGACCTGCATCCCCAGTGGAGCCAGTGCACTCTCTGGACTCACTGCAGTGCATTCCCAGTGGTGCCAGTGCAGTCTCTGCACTCACTGCACTGCATCCCCAGTGGTGCCAGTGCACTCTCTGGACTCACTGCACTGCATCCCCAGTCGTGCCAGTGCACTCTCTGGACTCACTGCACTGCATCCCCAGTGGTGCCAGTGCACTCTCTGGACTCACTGCACTGCATCCCCAGGGGTGCCAGTACACTCTCTGGCGTCACTGCACTGCATCCCCAGTGGTGCCTGTGCAGTCTCTGGACTCACTGCACTGCATCCCCAGTGATGCCAGTGCACTCTCTGGACTCACTGCACTGCATCCCCAGTGGTGCCAGTACACTCTCTGGCGTCACTGCACTGCATCCCCAGTGGTGCCTGTGCAGTCTCTGGACTCACTGCACTGCATCCCCAGTGATGCCAGTGCACTCTCTGGACTCACTGCAGTGCAGCCCCTGAGGTGCCAGTGTACTCTCTGGACTCACTGCACTGCATCCCCAGTGGTGCCAGTGCACTCTCTGGACTCACGGCACTGCATCACCAGTGGAGCCAGTGCACTCTCTGGACTCACTGCACTGCATCCCCAGTGGTGCCAGTGCACTCTCTGGACTCACTGCAGTCCATCACCAGTGGTGCCAGTTCACTCTCTGAGTCACTGCACTGCATTCCCAGTGGTGCCAGTGCACTCTCTGGACTCACTGCAGTGCATCCCCAGTGGTGCCAGTGCACTCTCTGGACTCACTGCACTGCAACCCCAGTGGTGCCAGTGCACTCTCTGGACTCACTGCAGTGCACCCCCACTGGTGCCAGTGCACTCTCTGGACTCACTGCACTGCATCCCCAGTGGTGCCAGTGCACTCTCTGGACTCACTGCACTGCATCCCCAGTGGTGCCAGTGCACTCTCTGTACTCACTGCACTGCATCCCCAGTGCTGCCAGTGCACTCTCTGGACTCACTGCACTGCATCCCCAGTGGTGCCAGTGCACTCTCTGGACTCACTGCAGTGAATCCCCGGAGGTGCCAGTGCACTCTCTGGACTCACTGCACTGCATCCCCAGTGGTGCCAGTTCACTCTCTGGACTCACTGAACTGCATCCCCAGTGGTGCCAGTGCACTCTCTGGACTCACTGCAGTGCATCCCAAGTGGTGCCTGTGAAGTCTCTGGACTCACTGCAGTGCATCCCCAGTGGTGCCAGTGTAGTCTCTGGACTCACTGCACTGCAACCCCATTGGTGCCAGTGCAATCTCAGGACTCACAGCAGTGCAGCTCCAGCTGGTGCCAGTGCACTCTCTGGACTCACTGCACTGCATCCCCAGTGGTGCCAGTGCACTCTCTGGACTCACTGCAGTGCATCCCCAGTGGTGCCATTGCACTCTCAGGACTCACTGCACTGCTTCCCCAGTGGTGCCAGTGCACTCTCTGGACTCACTGCACTAAAACTCCAGCGGTGCCAGTGCACTCTCTGGACTCACTGCAGTGCATCCCCAGTGGTGCCAGTGCACTCTCTGGAATCACTGCAGTGCATCCCCTGTGGTGCCAGTGCACTGTCTGGAGTCACTGCACTGCATCCCCAGTGGTGCCAGTGCATTCTCTAGACTCATTGCAGTGCATCCCCAGTGGTGGCAGTGCACTCTCTGGACTCACTGCAGTGCATCCCCAGTGGTGCCAGTGCACTCTCTGGAATCACTGCAGTGCATCCCCTGTGGTGCCAGTGCACTCTCTGGAGTCACTGCACTGCATCCCCAGTGGTGCCAGTGCATTCTCTAGACTCATTGCAGTGCATCCGCAGTGGTGCCAGTGCACTCTCTGGACTCACTGCAGTGCATCCCCAGTGGTGCCAGTGCACTCTCTGGACTCACTGCACTGCATCCCCAGTGGTGCCACTGCACTCTCTGGACTCCCTGCACTGCATCCCAGTGGTGCCAGTGCACTCTCTGGACTCACTGCACTGCATCCCAAGTGGTGCCTGTGAAGTCTCTGGACTCACTGCACTGCATCCCCAGTGGTGCCAGTGTAGTCTCTGGACTCACTGCACTGCAACCCCAGTGGTGCCAGTGCAATCTCAGGACTCACAGCAGTGCAGCTCCAGTTGGTGCCAGTGCACTCTCTGGACTCTCTGCACTGCATCCCCAGTGGTGCCAGTGCACTCTCTGGACTCACTGCAGTGCATCACCAGTGGTGCCAGTGCACTCTCTGGACTCACTGCAGTGCATCCCTTGTGGTGCCATTGCACTCTCTGGACTCACTGCAGTGCATTCCCAGTGGTGCCAGTGCACTCTCTGGACTCACTGCAGTGCATCCCCAGTGCTGACAGTGCACTCTCTGGACTCAGTGCACTGCATCCCCAGTGGTGCCAGGGCACTCTCTGGACTCAGTGCACTGCATCCCAATGGTGCCAGTGCACTCTCTGGACTCACTGAACTGCATCCCCAGTGGTGCCAGTGCACTCTCTGGACTCACTGCACTGCATCCCCAGTGGTGCCAGTGCACTCTCTGAGCTCACTGCAGTGCATCCCCAGTGGTGCCAGTGCACTCTCTGGACTCACTGCACTGCATCCCCAGTGGTGCCAGTGCACTCTCTGGAGTCACTGCACTGCATTAACAGTGGTGCCAGTACACTCTCTGGACTCACTGCACTGCATCCCCAGTGGTGCCAGTTTAGTCTCTGGACTCACAGCAGTGCATCCCCAGTGGTGCCAGTGCACTCTCTGGACTCACTGCAGTGCAGCTCAGTGGTGCCAGAGCAGTCTCTGGACTCACAGCACTGCATCCCCAGTGGTGCCAGTGCACTCTCTGGACTCACTGCACTGCATCCCCAGTGGTGCCAGTGCACTCTCTGGACTCACTGCAGTGCATCCCCAGTGGTGCCAGTGCACTGTCTGGACTCACTGCAGTTTATCCCCAGGTGTGCCACTGCACTCTCTGGACTCACTGCACTGCATCACCATTGGTGCCAGGGCACTCTCTGGACTCACTGCAGTGCATCCCCAGTGGTGCCAGTGCACTCTCAGGACTCACTGCACTGCATCCCCAGTGGTGCCAGTGCACTCTCTGGACTCACTGCACTCCATCCCCAATGGTGCCAGTACACTCTCTGGACTCACTGCACTGCATCCCCAGTGGTGCCAGTGCACTCTCTGGACTCACTGCAGTGCATCCCCAGTGTTGCCAGTGCAATCTCAGGACTCACTGTAGTGCAGATCAGTGGTGCCAGAGCACTCTATGGACTCACTGCACTGCATCCCCAGTGGTGCCAGTGCACTCTCTGGACTCACTGCACTGCATCCCCAGTGGTGCCAGTGCACTCTCTGGACTCACGGCACTGCATCACCAGTGGAGCCAGTGCACTTTCTGGACTCACTGCAGTGCATCCCCAGTGGTGCCAGTGCACTCTCTGGACTCACTGCACTGCATCCCCAGGGGTGCCAGTCCACTCTCTGGACTCACTGCACTTCATCCCCAGTGGTGCCAGTGCACTCTCTGGACTCACTGCACTGCATCCCCACTGGTGCCAGTCCACTCTCTGGACTCACTGCACTGCATCCCCAGTGGTGCCAGTGCACTCTCTGGACTCACTGCACTCCATCCCCAACGGTGCCAGTACACTCTCTGGACTCACTGCACTGCATCCCCAGTGGTGCCTGTGCAGTCTCTGGACTAACTGCACTGCATCCCCAGTGGTGCCAGTGCACTCTCTGGACTCACTGCACTCCATCCCCACTGGTGCCAGTCCACTCTCTGGACTCACTGCACTGCATCCCCAGTGGTGCCAGTGCACTCTCTACACTCATGCACTGCATCCCCAGTGGTGCCAGTGCACTCTCTGGACTCACTGCACTGCATGAACAGTGGTGCCAGTGCAATCTCAGGACTCACAGCAGTGCAGCTCCAGCTGGTGCCAGTGCACTCTCTGGACTCACTGCACTGCATCCCCAGTGGTGCCAGTGCAATCTCAGGACTCACTGCAGTGCAGCTACAGTTGGTGCCAGTGCACTCTCTGGACTCACTGCACTGCATCCCCAGGGGTGCCAGTGCACTCTCTGCACTCACTGCACTGCATCCGCAGTGGTGCCAGTGCACTCTCTGGACTCACTGCACTGCATTGCCAGTGGTGCCAGTGCACTCTCTGCACTCACTGCACTGCATCACCAGTGGTGCCAGTGCACTCTCTGGGCTCAGTGCACTGCATCCCCAGTGGTGCCAGTGCACTCTCTGGACTCACTGCACTGCATCCGCAGTGGTGCCAGTGCACTCTCTGGAGTCACAGCACTGCATCCCCAGTGGTGCCAGTGCACTCTCTGGACTCACTGCACTGCATCCACAGTGGTGCCTGTGAAGTCTCTGGACTCACTGCAGTGCATCACCAGTGGTGCCAGTGTAGTCTCTGGTCTCACTGCACTGCATCCCCAGTGGTGCCAGTGCACTCTCTGGACTCACTGCACTGCATCCCCAGTGGTGCCAGTGCACTCTCTGGACTCACTGCAGTGCATCCCCAGTGGTGCCAGTGCACTCTCTGCACTCACTGCACTGCATCCCCAGTGTTCCCAGAGCACTCTCTGGACTCACTGCAGTGCATCCCCAGTGGTGCCAGTGCACTCTCTGGACTCACTGCAGTGCATCCCTAGTGGTGCCAGTGCACTTTCTGGACTCACTGCATTGCATCCCCAGTGGTGCCAGTGCACTCTCTGGACTCACTGCACTGCATCCCCAGTGGTGCCACTGCACTCTCTGGACTCACTGCACTGCATCACCATTGGTGCCAGGGCACTCTCCGGACTCACTGCAGTGCATCCGCAGTGGTGCCAGTGCACTCTTTCGAGTCACTGCACTGCATTCCCATTCGTGCCAGTGCATTCTCTGGACTCATTGCAGTGCATCCCCAGTGGTGCCAGTCCACTCTCTGGACTCACTGCAGTGCATCCCCAGTGGTGCCAGTGCACTCTCTGCACTCACTGCACTGAATCCCCAGTGTTCCCAGAGCACTCTCTGGACTCACCGAGGTGCATCCCCAGTGGTGCCGGTGCACTCTCTGGACTCACATCACTGAATGAACAGTGGTGCCAGTGCACTCTGTGGACTCACTGCAGTGCATTTCCAGTTGGTGCCAGTGCAGTCTCTGGAGTCACTGCACTGCATCCCCAGTGGTGCCAGTGCACTCTCTGGACTCACTGCAGTGCATCCCCAGTGGAGCCAGTGCACTCTGTGGACTCACTGCAGTGCATCCCCAGTGGTGCCAGTGCACTCTCTGGACTCACTGCACTCCATCCCCAGTGGTGCCAGTGCACTCTCTGGAGTCACTGCACTGCATCCCCAGTGGTGCCTCTGTAGTCTCTGGACTCACTACAGTGCATCCCAAGTGGTGCCAGTGCACTCTCTGCACTCACTGCACTGCATCCCCAGTGGTGCCAGTGCACTCTCTGGACTCACCGGGGTGCATCCCCAGTGGTGCCAGTGCACTCTCTGGACTCACCGGGGTGCATCCCCAGTGGTGCCAGTGCACTCTCTGGACTCACTGCAGTGCATCCCCAGTGTTGCCAGTGCACTCTCTGGACTCAATGCAGTGCATCCCCAGTGGTGCCAGTGCACTCTCTGGACTCACTGCAGTGCATCACCAGCGGTGCCAGTGCACTCTCTGGACTCACTGAACTGCATCCCCAGTTGTGCCAGTGCACTCTCTGGACTCACTGCACTGCATCCCCAGTGGTGCCAGTGCACTCTCTGGACTCACTGCACTGCATCCCCAGTGGTGCCTGTGCACTCTCTGGACTCACTGCAGTGCATCCCCAGTGGTGCCAGTGCAGTCTCTGGACTCACTGCAGTGCATTCCCAGTGGTGCCAGTGCAGTCTCTGCACTCACTGCAGTGCATCTCCAGTGGTGCCAGTGCACTCTCTGTAGTCACTGCGCTGCGTTCCCAGTGGTGCCTGTGCAGTCTCTGGACTCACTGCACTGCATCCCCAGTGGTGCCAGTGCACTCTCTGGACTCACTGCACTGCATCCCCACTGGTGCCAGTGCACTCTCTGGACTCACTGCAGTCCATCACCAGTGGTGCCAGTGCACTCTCTGAGTCACCTCACTGCATTCCCAGTGGTGCCAGTGCACTCTCTGGACTCACTGCAGTGCATCCCCAGTGGTGCCAGTGCACTCTCTGGACTCACTGCACTGCAACCCCAGTGGTGCCAGTGCACTCTCTGGACTCACTGCAGTGCACCACCACTGGTGCCAGTGCACTCTCTGGACTCACTGCACTGCATCCCCAGTGGTGCCTGTGCACTCTCTGGACTCACTGCACTGCATCTCCAGTGGTGGCAGTGCACTCTCTGGACTCACTGCACTGCATCCCAAGTGGTGCCAGTGCACTCTCTGGAGTCACTGCGCTGCGTCCCCAGTGGTGACAGTTCACTCTCTGGACTCACTGCAGTTCAGCCCCTGAGGTGCCAGTGTACTCTCTGGACTCACTGCACTGCATCCCCAGTGGTGCCTGTGCAGTCTCTGGACTCACTGCACTGCATCCCCAGGGGTGCCAGTACACTCTCTGGCGTCACTGCACTGCATCCCCAGTGGTGCCTGTGCAGTCTCTGGACTCACTGCACTGCATCCCCAGTGATGCCAGTGCACTCTCTGGACTCACTGCACTGCATCCCCAGTGGTGCCAGTACACTCTCTGGCGTCACTGCACTGCATCCCCAGTGGTGCCTGTGCAGTCTCTGGACTCACTGCACTGCATCCCCAGTGATGCCAGTGCACTCTCTGGACTCACTGCAGTGCAGCCCCTGAGGTGCCAGTGTACTCTCTGGACTCACTGCACTGCATCCCCAGTGGTGCCAGTGCACTCTCTGGACTCACGGCACTGCATCACCAGTGGAGCCAGTGCACTCTCTGGACTCACTGCACTGCATCCCCAGTGGTGCCAGTGCACTCTCTGGACTCACTGCAGTCCATCACCAGTGGTGCCAGTTCACTCTCTGAGTCACTGCACTGCATTCCCAGTGGTGCCAGTGCACTCTCTGGACTCACTGCAGTGCATCCCCAGTGGTGCCAGTGCACTCTCTGGACTCACTGCACTGCAACCCCAGTGGTGCCAGTGCACTCTCTGGACTCACTGCAGTGCACCCCCACTGGTGCCAGTGCACTCTCTGGACTCACTGCACTGCATCCCCAGTGGTGCCAGTGCACTCTCTGGACTCACTGCACTGCATCCCCAGTGGTGCCAGTGCACTCTCTGTACTCACTGCACTGCATCCCCAGTGCTGCCAGTGCACTCTCTGGACTCACTGCACTGCATCGCCAGTGGTGCCAGTGCACTCTCTGGACTCACTGCAGTGAATCCCCGGAGGTGCCAGTGCACTCTCTGGACTCACTGCACTGCATCCCCAGTGGTGCCAGTTCACTCTCTGGACTCACTGAACTGCATCCCCAGTGGTGCCAGTGCACTCTCTGGACTCACTGCAGTGCATCCCAAGTGGTGCCTGTGAAGTCTCTGGACTCACTGCAGTGCATCCCCAGTGGTGCCAGTGTAGTCTCTGGACTCACTGCACTGCAACCCCAGTGGTGCCAGTGCAATCTCAGGACTCACAGCAGTGCAGCTCCAGCTGGTGCCAGTGCACTCTCTGGACTCACTGCACTGCATCCCCAGTGGTGCCAGTGCACTCTCTGGACTCACTGCAGTGCATCCCCAGTGGTGCCATTGCACTCTCAGGACTCACTGCACTGCTTCCCCAGTGGTGCCAGTGCACTCTCTGGACTCACTGCACTAAAACTCCAGTGGTGCCAGTGCACTCTCTGGACTCACTGCAGTGCATCCCCAGTGGTGCCAGTGCACTCTCTGGAATCACTGCAGTGCATCACCAGTGGTGCCAGTGCACTCTCTGGAGTCACTGCACTGCATCCCCAGTGGTGCCAGTGCATTCTCTAGACTCATTGCAGTGCATCCCCAGTGGTGGCAGTGCACTCTCTGGACTCACTGCAGTGCATCCCCAGTGGTGCCAGTGCACTCTCTGGAATCACTGCAGTGCATCCCCTGTGGTGCCAGTGCACTCTCTGGAGTCACTGCACTGCATCCCCAGTGGTGCCAGTGCATTCTCTAGACTCATTGCAGTGCATCCGCAGTGGTGCCAGTGCACTCTCTGGACTCACTGCAGTGCATCCCCAGTGGTGCCAGTGCACTCTCTGGACTCACTGCACTGCATCCCCAGTGGTGCCACTGCACTCTCTGGACTCCCTGCACTGCATCCCAGTGGTGCCAGTGCACTCTCTGGACTCACTGCACTGCATCCCAAGTGGTGCCTGTGAAGTCTCTGGACTCACTGCAGTGCATCCCCAGTGGTGCCAGTGTAGTCTCTGGACTCACTGCACTGCAACCCCAGTGGTGCCAGTGCAATCTCAGGACTCACAGCAGTGCAGCTCCAGTTGGTGCCAGTGCACTCTCTGGACTCTCTGCACTGCATCCCCAGTGGTGCCAGTGCACTCTCTGGACTCACTGCAGTGCATCACCAGTGGTGCCAGTGCACTCTCTGGACTCACTGCAGTGCATCCCTTGTGGTGCCATTGCACTCTCTGGACTCACTGCAGTGCATTCCCAGTGGTGCCAGTGCACTCTCTGGACTCACTGCAGTGCATCCCCAGTGCTGACAGTGCACTCTCTGGACTCAGTGCACTGCATCCCCAATGGTGCCAGTGCACTCTCTGGACTCACTGAACTGCATCCCCAGTGGTGCCAGTGCACTTTCTGGACTCACTGCACTGCATCCCCAGTGGTGCCAGTGCACTCTCTGAGCTCACTGCAGTGCATCCCCAGTGGTGCCAGTGCACTCTCTGGACTCACTGCACTGCATCCCCAGTGGTGCCAGTGCACTCTCTGGAGTCACTGCACTGCATTAACAGTGGTGCCAGTACACTCTCTGGACTCACTGCACTGCATCCCCAGTGGTGCCAGTTTAGTCTCTGGACTCACAGCAGTGCATCCCCAGTGGTGCCAGTGCACTCTCTGGACTCACTGCAGTGCAGCTCAGTGGTGCCAGAGCAGTCTCTGGACTCACAGCACTGCATCCCCAGTGGTGCCAGTGCACTCTCTGGACTCACTGCACTGCATCCCCAGTGGTGCCAGTGCACTCTCTGGACTCACTGCAGTGCTTCCCAGTGGTGCCAGTGCACTGTCTGGACTCACTGCAGTTTATCCCCAGGTGTGCCACTGCACTCTCTGGACTCACTGCACTGCATCACCATTGGTGCCAGGGCACTCTCTGGACTCACTGCAGTGCATCCCCAGTGGTGCCAGTGCACTCTCAGGACTCACTGCACTGCATCCCCAGTGGTGCCAGTGCACTCTCTGGACTCACTGCACTCCATCCCCAATGGTGCCAGTACACTCTCTGGACTCACTGCACTGCATCCCCAGTGGTGCCAGTGCACTCTCTGGACTCACTGCAGTGCATCCCCAGTGTTGCCAGTGCAATCTCGGGACTCACTGTAGTGCAGATCTGTGGTGCCAGTGCACTCTCTGGACTCACGGCACTGCATCACCAGTGGAGCCAGTGCACTTTCTGGACTCACTGCAGTGCATCCCCAGTGGTGCCAGTGCACTCTCTGGACTCACTGCACTGCATCCCCAGGGGTGCCAGTCCACTCTCTGGCGTCACTGCACTGCATCCCCAGTGGTGCCTGTGCAGTCTCTGGACTCACTGCACTTCATCCCCAGTGGTGCCAGTGCAGTCTCTGGACTCACTGCACTGCATCCCCACTGGTGCCAGTCCACTCTCTGGACTCACTGCACTGCATCCCCAGTGGTGCCAGTGCACTCTCTGGACTCACTGCACTCCATCCCCAACGGTGCCAGTACACTCTCTGGACTCACTGCACTGCATCCCCAGTGGTGCCTGTGCAGTCTCTGGACTAACTGCACTGCATCCCCAGTGGTGCCAGTGCACTCTCTGGACTCACTGCACTCCATCCCCACTGGTGCCAGTCCACTCTCTGGACTCACTGCACTGCATCCCCAGTGGTGCCAGTGCACTCTCTACACTCATGCACTGCATCCCCAGTGGTGCCAGTGCACTCTCTGGACTCACTGCACTGCATGAACAGTGGTGCCAGTGCAATCTCAGGACTCACAGCAGTGCAGCTCCAGCTGGTGCCAGTGCACTCTCTGGACTCACTGCACTGCATCCCCAGTGGTGCCAGTGCAATCTCAGGACTCACTGCAGTGCAGCTACAGTTGGTGCCAGTGCACTCTCTGGACTCACTGCACTGCATCCCCAGGGGTGCCAGTGCACTCTCTGCACTCACTGCAGTGCATCCCCAGTGGTGCCAGTGCACTCTCTGGACTCACTGCACTGCATTGCCAGTGGTGCCAGTGCACTCTCTGCACTCACTGCACTGCATCACCAGTGGTGCCAGTGCACTCTCTGGGCTCAGTGCACTGCATCCCCAGTGGTGCCAGTGCACTCTCTGGACTCACTGCACTGCATCCGCAGTGGTGCCAGTGCACTCTCTGGAGTCACAGCACTGCATCCCCAGTGGTGCCAGTGCACTCTCTGGACTCACTGCACTGCATCCACAGTGGTGCCTGTGAAGTCTCTGGACTCACTGCAGTGCATCACCAGTGGTGCCAGTGTAGTCTCTGGTCTCACTGCACTGCATCCCCAGTGGTGCCAGTGCACTCTCTGGACTCACTGCACTGCATCCCCAGTGGTGCCAGTGCACTCTCTGGACTCACTGCAGTGCATCCCCAGTGGTGCCAGTGCACTCTCTGCACTCACTGCACTGCATCCCCAGTGTTCCCAGAGCACTCTCTGGACTCACTGCAGTGCATCCCCAGTGGTGCCAGTGCACTCTCTGGACTCACTGCAGTGCATCCCTAGTGGTGCCAGTGCACTTTCTGGACTCACTGCATTGCATCCCCAGTGGTGCCAGTGCACTCTCTGGACTCACTGCACTGCATCCCCAGTGGTGCCACTGCACTCTCTGGACTCACTGCACTGCATCACCATTGGTGCCAGGGCACTCTCCGGACTCACTGCAGTGCATCCGCAGTGGTGCCAGTGCACTCTTTCGAGTCACTGCACTGCATTCCCATTCGTGCCAGTGCATTCTCTGGACTCATTGCAGTGCATCCCCAGTGGTGCCAGTCCACTCTCTGGACTCACTGCAGTGCATCACCAGTAGTGCCAGTGCACTCTCTGCACTCACTGCACTGAATCCCCAGTGTTCCCAGAGCACTCTCTGGACTCACCGAGGTGCATCCCCAGTGGTGCCGGTGCACTCTCTGGACTCACATCACTGAATGAACAGTGGTGCCAGTGCACTCTGTGGACTCACTGCAGTGCATTTCCAGTTGGTGCCAGTGCAGTCTCTGGACTCACTGCACTGCATCCCCAGTGGTGCCAGTGCACTCTCTGGACTCACTGCAGTGCATCCCCAGTGGAGCCAGTGCACTCTGTGGACTCACTGCAGTGCATCCCCAGTGGTGCCAGTGCACTCTCTGGACTCACTGCACTCCATCCCCAGTGGTGCCAGTGCACTCTCTGGAGTCACTGCACTGCATCCCCAGTGGTGCCAGTGCACTCTCTGGACTCACCGGGGTGCATCCCCAGTGGTGCCAGTGCACTCTCTGGACTCACTGCAGTGCATCCCCAGTGTTGCCAGTGCACTCTCTGGACTCAATGCAGTGCATCCCCAGTGGTGCCAGTGCACTCTCTGGACTCACTGCAGTGCATCACCAGCGGTGCCAGTGCACTCTCTGGACTCACTGAACTGCATCCCCAGTTGTGCCAGTGCACTCTCTGGACTCACTGCACTGCATCCCCAGTGGTGCCAGTACACTCTCTGGACTCACTGCACTGTATCCCCAGTGGTGCCTGTGCACTCTCTGGACTCACTGCAGTGCATCCCCAGTGGTGCCAGTGCAGTCTCTGGACTCACTGCAGTGCATTCCCAGTGGTGCCAGTGCAGTCTCTGCACTCACTGCAGTGCATCTCCAGTGGTGCCAGTGCACTCTCTGTAGTCACTGCGCTGCGTTCCCAGTGGTGCCTGTGCAGTCTCTGGACTCACTGCACTGCATCCCCAGTGGTGCCAGTGCACTCTCTGGACTCACTGCACTGCATCCCCACTGGTGCCAGTGCACTCTCTGGACTCACTGCAGTCCATCACCAGTGGTGCCAGTGCACTCTCTGAGTCACCTCACTGCATTCCCAGTGGTGCCTGAGCAGTCTCTGGACTCACTGCAGTGCATCCCCAGTGGTGCCAGTGCACTCTCTGGACTCACTGCACTGCAACCCCAGTGGTGCCAGTGCACTCTCTGGACTCACTGCAGTGCACCACCACTGGTGCCAGTGCACTCTCTGGACTCACTGCACTGCATCCCCAGTGGTGCCTGTGCACTCTCTGGACTCACTGCACTGCATCTCCAGTGGTGGCAGTGCACTCTCTGGACTCACTGCACTGCATCCCAAGTGGTGCCAGTGCACTCTCTGGAGTCACTGCGCTGCGTCCCCAGTGGTGACAGTTCACTCTCTGGACTCACTGCAGTTCAGCCCCTGAGGTGCCAGTGTACTCTCTGGACTCACTGCACTGCATCCCCAGTGGTGCCTGTGCAGTCTCTGGACTCACTGCACTGCATCCCCTGTGGAGCCAGTGCACTCTCTGGACTCACTGCAGTGCAGCCTCTGAGGTGCCAGTGTACTCTCTGGACTCACTGCAGTGCATCCCCAGTGGTGCCAGTGCACTCTCTGGACTCACTGCACTGCATCCCCAGTGGTGCCACTGCACTATCTGGACTGACTGCACTGCATCACCATTGGTGCCAGGGCACTCTCCGGACTCACTGCAGTGCATCCACAGTGGTGCCAGTGCACTCTTTCGAGTCACTGCACTGCATTCCCATTCGTGCCAGTGCATTCTATGGACTCATTGCAGTGCATCCCCAGTGGTGCCAGTCCACTCTCTGGACTCACTGCAGTGCATCCCCAGTGGTGCCAGTGCACTCTCTGCACTCACTGCACTGCATCCCCAGTGTTCCCAGAGCACTCTCTGGACTCACCGAGGTGCATCCCCAGTGGTGCCAGTGCACTCTCTGGACTCACATCACTGAATGAACAGTGGTGCCAGTGCACTCTGTGGACTCACTGCAGTGCATTTCCAGTTGGTGCCAGTGCAGTCTCTGGACTCACTGCACTGCATCCCCAGTGGTGCCAGTGCACTCTCTGGACTCACTGCAGTGCATCCCCAGTGGAGCCAGTGCACTCTGTGGACTCACTGCAGTGCATCCCCAGTGGTGCCAGTGCACTCTATGGACTCACTGCACTGCATCCCCAGTGGTGCCAGTGCACTCTCTGGACTCACTGCACTGCATCCCCAGTGGTGCCTCTGTAGTCTCTGGACTCACTACAGTGCATCCCCAGTGGTGCCAGTGCACTCTCTGGACTCACTGCAGTGCATCCCCAGTGGTGCCAGTGCACTCTCTGGACTCACCGGGGTGCATCCCCAGTGGTGCCAGTGCACTCTCTGGACTCACTGCACTGCATCCCCAGTGGTGCCAGTGCACTCTCTGGACTCACTGCAGTGCATCCCCAGTGTTGCCAGTGCACTCTCTGGACTCAATGCAGTGCATCCCCAGTGGTGCCAGTGCACTCTCTGGACTCTCTGCAGTGAGCCTCCTGAGGTGCCAGTGCACTCTCTGGAGTCACTGCACTGCATCCCCAGTGGTGACAGTGCACTCTCTGGACTCACTGCAGTGAATCCCCGGTGGTGCCAGTGCACTCTCTGGACTCACTGCAGTGCATCACCAGTGGTGCCAGTGCACTCTCTGGACTCTCTGCAGTGAGCCTCCTGAGGTGCCAGTGCACTCTCTGGAGTCACTGCACTGCATCCCCAGTGGTGACAGTGCACTCTCTGGACTCACTGCAGTGAATCCCCGGTGGTGCCAGTGCACTCTCTGGACTCACTGCAGTGCATCACCAGTGGTGCCAGTGCACTCTCTGGACTCACTGCAGTGCATCCCCAGTGGTGCCAGTGCACTCTCTGGACTCACTGCACTGCATCCCCAGTGGTGACAGTGCACTCTCTGGACTCACTGCAGTGAATCCCCGGTGGTGCCAGTGCACTCTCTGGACTCACTGCAGTGCATTCCCAGTGGTGCCAGTGCAGTCTCTGCACTCACTGCAGTGCATCTCCAGTGGTGCCAGTGCACTCTCTGTAGTCACTGCGCTGCGTTCCCAGTGGTACCACTGCACTCTCTGGACTCACTGCACTGCCTCCCCAGTGGTGACAGTGCACTCTCTGGACTCACTGCACTGCACCCCCAGTGGTGCCAGTGCACTCTCTGGACTCACTGCAGTGCATCCCCAGTGGTGCCAGTGCACTCTCTGGAGTCACTGCACTGCATCCCCAGTGGTGCCAGTGCACTCTCTGGAGTCACTACACTGCATCCCCAGTGGTGCCAGTGCACTCTCTGGACTCACTGCAGTGCATCCCCAGTGGTGAAAGTGCACTCTCTGGACTCACTGCAGTGCATCCCCAGTGGTGCCAGTGCACTCTCTGGACTCACTGCAGTGCATCCCCAGTGGTGCCAGTGCACTCTCTGGACTCACTGCACTGCATCCCCAGTGGTGCCAGTGTAGTCTCTGGACTCACTGCAGTGCATCCCAAGTGGTGCCAGTGCAATCTCAGGACTCACTGCAGTGCAGCTCCAGTTGGTGCCAGTGCAGTCTCTGGACTCACTGCACTGCATCCCCCGTGGTGCCAGTGCACTCTCTGGACTCACTGCAGTGCATCCCCAGTGGTGCCAGTGCATTCTCTGGAGTCACTGCAGTGTATCCCCTGTGGTGCCAGTGCACTCTCTGGACTCACTGAACTGCATCCCCAGTGGTGCCAGAGCACTCTCTGGACTCACTGCAGTGCATTCCCTGTGGTGCCAGTGCACTCTCTGGACTCACTGCACTGCATCGCCAGTGGTGCCAGTGCACTCTCTGCACTCACTGCACTGCATCACCAGTGGTGCCAGTGCACTCTCTGGACTAACTGCACTGCATCCGCAGTGGTGCCAGTGCACTCTCTGGAGTCACAGCACTTCATCCCCAGTGGTGCCTCTGCACTCTCTGGACTCACTGCAGTGCATCTCCAGTGGTGCCAGTGCACTCTCTGGACTCAGTGCAGTGCATCCCCAGTGGAGCCAGTGCACTCTCTGCACTCACTGCACTGCATCTCCAGTGGTGCCAGTGCACTCTCTGGAGTCACTGCACTGCATCCCCAGTGGTGCCAGTGCACTCTCTGGACTCACTGCAGTGCATCACCAGTGGTGCCAGTGCACTCTCTGGAGTCACTGCACTGCATCCCCAGTGGTGCCAGTGCACTCTCTGGACTCACTGCACTGCATCCCCAGTGGTGCCAGTGCACGCTCTGAACCCACTGCAGTGCATCCCCAGTGGTGCCAGTGCACTCTCTGGACTCACTGCACTGCATCCCCAGTGGTGCCAGTGCACTCTCTAGAGTCACTGCGCTGCGTCCCCAGTGGTGACAGTTCACTCTCTGGACTCACTGCAGTGCAGCCCCTGAGGTGCCAGTGTACTCTCTGGACTCACTGCAGTGCAGCCCCTGAGGTGCCAGTGTACTCTCTGGACTCACTGCACTGCATCCCCAGTGGTGCCAGTACACTCTCTGGCGTCACTGCACTGCATCCCCAGTTGTGCCAGTGCACTCTCTGGACTCACTGCAGTGCATCCCCAGTGGTGCCAGTGCACTCTCTGGACTCACCGCACTGCATCCCCAGGGGTGCCAGTACACTCTCTGGCGTCACTGCACTGCATCCCCAGTGGTGCCTGTGCAGTCTCTGGACTCACTGCACTGCATCCCCAGTGGTGCCAGTGCACTCTCTGGACTCACTGCAGTGCAGCCCCTGAGGTGCCAGTGTACTCTCTGGACTCACTACACTGCATCCCCAGGGGTGCCAGTACACTCTCTGGCGTCACTGCACTGCGTCCCCAGTGGTGCCTGAGCAGTCTCTGGACTCACTGCACTGCATCCCCAGTGGTGCCAGTGCACTCTCTGGACTCACTGCACTGCATCCCCAGTGGTGCCAGTGCACTCTCTGGACTCCCTGCAGTCCATCACCAGTGGTGCCAGTGCACTCTCTGGACTCACTGCACTGCATCCCCAGTGGTGCCAGTGCACTCTCTGGACTCACTGCACTGCATCCCCAGTGGTGCCAGTGCACTCTCTGGACTCACTGCACTGCAACCCCAGTGGTGCCAGTGCACTCTCTGGACTCACTGCAGTGCACCCCCACTGGTGCCAGTGCACTCTCTGGACTCACTGCACTGCATACCCAGTGGTGCCTGTGCACTCTCTGGACTCACTGCACTGCATCCCCAAGGTGCCAGTGCACTCTCTGGACTCAACTGCACTGCATCCCCAGTGGTGCCAGTGCACTCTCTAGACTCACTGGAGTGCATCCCCAGTGGTGCCAGTGCACTCTCTGGACTCACTGCAGTGCATCTCCAGTGGTGCCAGTGCACTCTCTGGACTCACTGCACTGCATCCCCAGTGGTGCCTGTGCAGTCTCTGGACTCACTGCACTGCATCCCCTGTGGAGCCAGTGCACTCTCTGGACTCACTGCAGTGCAGCCCCTGAGGTGCCAGTGTACTCTCTGGACTCACTGCAGTGCATCCCCAGTGGTGCCAGTACACTCTCTGGCGTCACTGCACTGCATCCCCAGTGGTGCCTGTGCAGTCTCTGGACTCACTGCACTGCATCCCCAGTGATGCCAGTGCACTCTCTGGACTCACTGCACTGCATCCCGAGTGGTGCCAGTGCACTCTCTGGACTCACTGCACTGCATCCCCAGTGGTGCCTGTGCACTCTGTGGACTAACTGTACTGCATCTCCAGTGGTGCCAGTGTACTCTCTGCACTCACTGCACTGCATCCCCAGTGGTGCCAGTGCACTCTCTGGACTCACTGCACTGCATCCCCAGTGGTGCCAGTGCACTCTCTGGACTCACGGCACTGCATCACCAGTGGAGCCAGTGCACTTTCTGGACTCACTGCAGTGCAGCTCCTGAGGTGCCAGTGTACTCTCTGGACTCACTGCACTGCATCCCCAGTGGTGCCAGTGCACTCTCTGGACTCACTGCACTGCATCCCCAGTGGTGCCAGTGCACTCTCTGGACTCACTGCAGTCCATCACCAGTGGTGCCAGTGCACTCTCTGAGTCACTGCACTGCATTCCCAGTGGTGCCAGTGCACTCTCTGGACTCACTGCAGTGCATCCCCAGTGGTGCCAGTGCACTCTCTGGACTCACTGCACTGCAACCCCAGTGGTGCCAGTGCACTCTCTGGACTCACTGCAGTGCACCCCCACTGGTGCCAGTGCACTCTCTGGACTCACTGCACTGCATCCCCAAGGTGCCAGTGCACTGTCTGGACTCAACTGCACTGCATCCCCAGTGGTGCCAGTGCACTCTCTGGACTCACTGCAGTGTATCCCCAGTGGTGCCAGTGCACTCTCTGGACTCACTGCAGTGCATCTCCAGTGGTGCCAGTGCACTCTCTGGACTCACTGCACTGCATCCCCAGTGGTGCCAGTGCACTCTCTGGACTCACTGCACTGCATCCCCAGTGGTGCCTGTGCAGTCTCTGGACTCACTACAGTGCATCCCCAGTGGTGCCAGTGCACTCTCTGGACTCACTGCACTGCATCCCCAGTGGTGCCAGTGCACTCTCTGGACTCACCGGGGTTCATCCCCAGTGGTGCCAGTGCACTCTCTGGACTCACTGCAGTGCGTCCCCAGTGGTGCCAGTGCACTCTCTGGACTCATTGCACTGCTTCCCCTGTGTTGCCAGTGCACTCTCTAGACTCACTGCACTGCATCCCCAGTGGTGCCAGTGTAGTCTATGGACTCACTGCAGTGCATCCCCAGTGGTGCCAGTGCAATCTCAGGACTCACTACAGTGCAGCTCCAGTTGGTGCCAGTGCACTCTCTGGACTCACTGCACTGCATCCCCAGTGGTGCCAGTGCACTCTCTGGACTCACTGCACTGCATCCCCAGTGGTGCCAGTGCACTCTCTGGACTCATTGCAGTGTATCCCCAGTGGTGCCAGTGCACTCTCTGGATTCACTGCACTGCATCCCCAGTGGTGCCAAGGCACTCTCTGGACTCAGTGCAGTGCATCCCCAGTGGTGCCAGTGCACTCTCTGGACTCACTGCAATGCATCGCCAGTGGTGCCAGTGCACTCTCTGCACTCACTGCACTGCATCACCAGTGATGCCAGTGCACTCTCTGGGCTCAGTGCACTGCATCCCCAGTGGTGCCAGTGCACTCTCTGGACTCACTGCACTGCATCCGCAGTGGTGCCAGTGCACTCTCTGGAGTCACAGCACTGCATTCCCAGTGGTGCCCGTGCACTCTCTGGACTCACTGCACTGCATCCCCAGTGGTGCCAGTGCACTCTCTGGACTCACTGCACTGCATCCCCAGTGGTGCCAGTGCACTCTCTGGACTCACTGCAGTGCATCCCAAGTGGTGCCAGTGCACTCTCTGGAGTCACTGCACTGCATCCCCAGTGGTGCCAGTGCACTCTCTGGACTCACTGCATTGCATCCCCAGTGGTGCCAGTGCACTCTCTGGACTCACTGCACTGCATCCGCAGTGACGCCACTGCACTCTCTGGACTCACTGCACTGCATCACCATTGGTGTCACTGCACTCTTTCGAGTCACTGCAGTGCATCCCCAGTGGTGCCAGTGCACTCTCTGCACTCACTGCACTGCATCCCAAGTGTTCCCAGAGCACACTCTGGACTCACTGCAGTGCATCCCCAGTGGTGCCAGTGCACTCTCTGGACTCACTGCAGTGCATACCCAGTGGTGCCAGTGCACTCTCTGGACTCACTGCATTGCATCCCCAGTGGTGCCAGTGCACTCTCTGGACTCACTGCACTGCATCCCCAGTGGTGCCACTGCACTCTATGGACTGACTGCACTGCATCACCATTGGTGCCAGGGCACTCTCCAGACTCACTGCAGTGCATCCGCAGTGGTGCCAGTGCACTCTTTCGAGTCACTGCACTGCATCCCCATTAGTGCCAGTGCATTCTCTGGACTCATTGCAGTGCATCCCCTTAGGTGCCAGTGCACTCTCTGGACTCATTGCACTGCATCAACAGTGGTGCCAGTGCACTCTCTGGACTCACTGCAGTGCATCCCTAGTGCTGACAGTTCACTCTCTGGACTCACTGCACTGCATCCCCAGTGCTGACAGTGCACTCTCTGGACTCACTGCAGTGCATCCCCAGTGGTGCCAGTGCACTCTCTGGACTCACTGCACTGCATCCCCAGTGGTGCCAGTGCACTCTCTTGAGTCACTGCACTGCATCCCCTGTTGTGCCAGTGCACTCTCTGGACTCACTGCAGTGCATCCCCAGTGGTGCCAGTGCACTCTCTGGACTCACTGCAGTGCAACCCCAGTGGTGCCAGTGCACTCTCTGGAGTCACTGCACTGCATCCCCTTTTGTGCCAGTGCACTCTCTGCACTCACTGCACTGCATCCCCAGTGTTCCCAGAGCACTCTCTGGACTCACCGAGGTGCATCCCCAGTGGTGCCAGTGCACTCTCTGGACTCACTTTAGTGCATCCCCAGTGCTGACAGTGCACTCTTTGGACTCAGTGCACTGCATCCCCAGTGGTGCCAGTGCACTCTCTGGACTCAGTGCACTGCATCCCCAATGGCGCCACTGCACTCTCTGGACTCACTGCAGTGCATCCCCAGTGGTGCCAGTGCACTCTCTGGACTCACTGCACGGCATCCCCAGTGGTGCCAGTGCACTCTCTGAGCTCACTGCACTGCATCCCCAGTGGTGCCAGTGCACTCTCTGGACTCACTGCACTGCATCCCCAGTGGTGCCAGTGCACTCTCTGGAGTCACTGCAGTGTATCCCCTGTGGTGCCAGTGCACTCTCTGGACTCACTGCACTGCATCCCAGTGGTGCCAGTGCACTCTCTGGACTCACTGCACTGCATCCCCAGTGGAGCCAGTGCACTCTCTGGACTCTCTGCAGTGCATCTCCAGTGGTGCCAGTGCACTCTCTGGACTCAGTGCAGTGCATCCCCAGTGGTGCCAGTGCACTCTCTGGACTCACTGCAGTGAATCCCCAGTGGTGCCAGTGCACTCTCTGGACTCACTGCAGTGCATCCCCAGTGGTGCCAGTGCACTCTCTGGAGTCACAGCACTGCATCCCCAGTGGTGCCAGTGCACTCTCTGGACTCACTGCACTGCATCCCCAGTGGTGCCAGTGCACTCTGTGGACTCACTGCACTGCATTCCCAGTGGTGCCTGTGCACTCTCTGGACTCACTGCAGTGCATCCCCATTGGTGCCAGTGCACTCTCTGGACTCACTGCAGTACATTCCCAGTGGTGCCAGTGCAGTCTCTGCACTCACTGCAGTGCATCTCCAGTGGTGCCAGTGCACTCTCTGGACTCACTGCAGTGCATCCATACTGGTGCCTGTGCACTCTCTGGACTCACTGCACTGCATCCCCAGTGGTGCCAGTGCACTCTCTGTAGTCACTGCGCTGCATTCCCAGTGGTGCCAGTGCACTCTCTGGACTCACTGCACTGCCTCCCCAATGGTGACAATGCACTCTCTGGACTCACTGCACTGCATCCCCAGTGGTGCCACTGCACTCTCTGGACTGACTGCACTGCATCACCATTGGTGCCAGGGCACTCTCCGGACTCACTGCAGTGCATCCGCAGTGGTGCCAGTGCATCTCTTTCGAGTCACTGCACTACATCCCCATTAGTGCCAGTGCATTCTCTGGACTCACTGCAGTGCAGCCCCTGAGGTGCCAGTGGACTCTCTGGACTCACTGCAGTGCAGCCCCTGAGGTGCCAGTGTACTCTCTGGACTCACTGCACTGCATCCCCAGTGGTGCCTGTGCAGTCTCTGGAGTCACTGCACTGCATCCCCTGTGGGGCCAGTGCACTCTCTGGACTCACTGCAGTGCAGCCCCTGAGGTGCCAGTGTACTCTCTGGACTCACTGCAGTGCATCCCCAGTGGTGCCAGTGCACTCTCTGGACTCACTGCAGTGCATCCCCAATGGTGCCACTGCACTCTCTGGACTGACTGCACTGCATCACCATTGGTGCCAGGGCACTCTCCGGACTCACTGCAGTGCATCCCCAGTGGTGCCAGTGCACTCTCTGCACTCACTGCACTGCATCCCCAGTGTTCCCAGAGCACTCTCTGGACTCACCGAGGTGCATCCCCAGTGGTGCCAGTGCACTCTCTGGACTCACATCACTGAATGAACAGTGGTGCCAGTGCACTCTGTGGACTCACTGCAGTGCATTTCCAGTTGGTGCCAGTGCAGTCTCTGGACTCACTGCACTGCATCCCCAGTGGTGCCAGTGCACTCTCTGGACTCACTGCAGTGCATCCCCAGTGGAGCCAGTGCACTCTGTGGACTCACTGCAGTGCATCCCCAGTGGTGCCAGTGCACTCTCTGGACTCACTGCACTGCATCCCCAGTGGTGCCAGTGCACTCTCTGGAGTCACTGCACTGCATCCCCAGTGGTGCCAGTGCACTCTCTGGACTCACTACAGTGCATCCCCAGTGGTGCCAGTGCACTCTCTGGACTCACTGCACTGCATCCCCAGTGGTGCCAGTGCACTCTCTGGACTCACCAGGGTGCATCCCCAGTGGTGCCAGTGCACTCTCTGGACTCACCGGGGTGCATCCCCAGTGGTGCCAGTGCACTCTCTGGACTCACTGCAGTGCATCCCCAGTGTTGCCAGTGCACTCTCTGGACTCAATGCAGTGCATCCCCAGTGGTGCCAGTGCACTCTCTGGACTCTCTGCACTGAACCCCCTGAGGTGCCAGTGCACTCTCTGGAGTCACTGCACTGCATCCCCAGTGGTGACAGTGCACTCTCTGGACTCACTGCAGTGAATCCCCGGTGGTGCCAGTGCACTCTCTGGACTCACTGCAGTGCATCACCAGTGGTGCCAGTGCACTCTCTGGACTCACTGAACTGCATCCCCAGTTGTGCCAGTGCTCTCTCTGGACTCACTGCACTGCATCCCCAGTGGTGCCAGTGCACTCTCTGGACTCACTGCACTGCATCCCCAGTGGTGCCTGTGCACTCTCTGGACTCACTGCAGTGCATCCCCAGTGGTGCCAGTGCAGTCTCTGGACTCACTGCAGTGCATTCCCAGTGGTGCCAGTGCAGTCTCTGCACTCACTGCAGTGCATCCCCAGTGGTGCCAGTGCACTCTCTGGACTCTCTGCACTGAACCCCCTGAGGTGCCAGTGCACTCTCTGGAGTCACTGCACTGCGTCCCCAGTGGTGACAGTTCACTCTCTGGACTCACTGCAGTGCAGCCCCTGAGGTGCCAGTGTACTCTCTGGACTCACTGCAGTGCAGCCCCTGAGGTGCCAGTGTACTCTCTGGACTCACTGCACTGCATCCCCAGTGGTGCCAGTACACTCTCTGGCGTCACTGCACTGCATCCTCAGTTGTGCCAGTGCACTCTCTGGACTCACTGCAGTGCATCCCCAGTGGTGCCAGTGCACTCTCTGGACTCACTGCACTGCATCCCCAGGGGTGCCAGTACACTCTCTGGCGTCACTGCACTGCATCCCCAGTGGTGCCTGTGCAGTCTCTGGACTCACTGCACTGCATCCCCAGTGGTGCCAGTGCACTCTCTGGACTCACTGCAGTGCAGCCCCTGAGGTGCCAGTGTACTCTCTGGACTCACTACACTGCATCCCCAGGGGTGCCAGTACACTCTCTGGCGTCACTGCACTGCATCCCCAGTGGTGCCTGTGCAGTCTCTGGACTCACTGCACTGCATCCCCAGTGGTGCCAGTGCACTCTCTGGACTCACTGCAGTCCATCACCAGTGGTGCCAGTGCACTCTCTGAGTCACTGCACTGCATTCCCAGTGGTGCCAGTGCACGCTCTGGACTCACTGCAGTGCATCCCCAGTGGTGCCAGTGCACTCTCTGGACTCACTGCACTGCAACCCCAGTGGTGCCAGTGCACTCTCTGGACTCACTGCAGTGCACCCCCACTGGTGCCAGTGCACTCTCTGGACTCACTGCACTGCATACCCAGTGGTGCCTGTGCACTCTCTGGACTCACTGCACTGCATCCCCAAGGTGCCAGTGCACTCTCTGGACTCAACTGCACTGCATCCCCAGTGGTGCCAGTGCACTCTCTAGACTCACTGGAGTGCATCCCCAGTGGTGCCAGTGCACTCTCTGGACTCACTGCAGTGCATCTCCAGTGGTGCCAGTGCACTCTCTGGACTCACTGCACTGCATCCCCAGTGGTGCCTGTGCAGTCTCTGGAGTCACTGCACTGCATCCCCTGTGGAGCCAGTGCACTCTCTGGACTCACTGCAGTGCAGCCCCTGAGGTGCCAGTGTACTCTCTGGACTCACTGCAGTGCATCCCCAGTGGTGCCAGTGCACTCTCTGGACTCACTGCACTGCATCCCCAGTGGTGCCAGTGCACTCTCTGGAGTCACTGCACTGCATCCCCAGGGGTGCCAGTACACTCTCTGGCGTCACTGCACTGCATCCCCAGTGGTGCCTGTGCAGTCTCTGGACTCACTGCACTGCATCCCCAGTGATGCCAGTGCACTCTCTGGACTCACTGCAGTGCATCCCGAGTGGTGCCAGTGCACTCTCTGGACTCACTGCACTGCATCCCCAGTGGTGCCTGTGCACTCTGTGGACTAACTGTACTGCATCTCCAGTGGTGCCAGTGTACTCTCTGCACTCACTGCACTGCATCCCCAGTGGTGCCAGTGCACTCTCTGGACTCACTGCACTGCATCCCCAGTGGTGACAGTGCACTCTCTGGACTCACGGCACTGCATCACCAGTGGAGCCAGTGCACTTTCTGGACTCACTGCAGTGCAGCTCCTGAGGTGCCAGTGTACTCTCTGGACTCACTGCACTGCATCCCCAGTGGTGCCAGTGCACTCTCTGGACTCACTGCACTGCATCCCCAGTGGTGCCAGTGCACTCTCTGGACTCACTGCAGTCCATCACCAGTGGTGCCAGTGCACTCTCTGAGTCACTGCACTGCATTCCCAGTGGTGCCAGTGCACTCTCTGGACTCACTGCAGTGCATCCCCAGTGGTGCCAGTGCACTCTCTGGACTCACTGCACTGCAACCCCAGTGGTGCCAGTGCACTCTCTGGACTCACTGCAGTGCACCCCCACTGGTGCCAGTGCACTCTCTGGACTCACTGCACTGCATCCCCAAGGTGCCAGTGCACTGTCTGGACTCAACTGCACTGCATCCCCAGTGGTGCCAGTGCACTCTCTGGACTCACTGCAGTGTATCCCCAGTGGTGCCAGTGCACTCTCTGGACTCACTGCAGTGCATCTCCAGTGGTGCCAGTGCACTCTCTGGACTCACTGCACTGCATCCCCAGTGGTGCCAGTGCACTCTCTGGACTCACTGCAGTGCATCCCCAGTGGTGCCAGTGCACTCTCTGGACTCACTGCACTGCATCCCCTGTGGTGCCAGTGCACTCTCTGGACTCACCGGGGTTCATCCCCAGTGGTGCCAGTGCACTCTCTGGACTCACTGCAGTGCGTCCCCAGTGGTGCCAGTGCACTCTCTGGACTCACTGCACTGCTTCCCCTGTGTTGCCAGTGCACTCTCTAGACTCACTGCACTGCATCCCCAGTGGTGCCAGTGTAGTCTATGGACTCACTGCAGTGCATCCCCAGTGGTGCCAGTGCAATCTCAGGACTCACTACAGTGCAGCTCCAGTTGGTGCCAGTGCACTCTCTGGACTCACTGCACTGCATCCCCAGTGGTGCCAGTGCACTCTCTGGACTCACTGCACTGCATCCCCAGTGGTGCCAGTGCACTCTCTGGACTCATTGCAGTGTATCCCCAGTGGTGCCAGTGCACTCTCTGGATTCACTGAACTGCATCCCCAGTGGTGCCAAGGCACTCTCTGGACTCAGTGCAGTGCATCCCCAGTGGTGCCAGTGCACTCTCTGGACTCACTGCAATGCATCGCCAGTGGTGCCAGTGCACTCTCTGCACTCACTGCACTGCATCACCAGTGGTGCCAGTGCACTCTCTGGGCTCAGTGCACTGCATCCCCAGTGGTGCCAGTGCACTCTCTGGACTCACTGCACTGCATCCGCAGTGGTGCCAGTGCACTCTCTGGAGTCACAGCACTGCATTCCCAGTGGTGCCCGTGCACTCTCTGGACTCACTGCACTGCATCCCCAGTGGTGCCAGTGCACTCTCTGGACTCACTGCACTGCATCCCCAGTGGTGCCAGTGCACTCTCTGGACTCACTGCAGTGCATCCCAAGTGGTGCCAGTGCACTCTCTGGAGTCACTGCACTGCATCCCCAGTGGTGCCAGTGCACTCTCTGGACTCACTGCATTGCATCCCCAGTGGTGCCAGTGCACTCTCTGGACTCACTGCACTGCATCCCCAGTGACGCCACTGCACTCTCTGGACTCACTGCACTGCATCACCATTGGTGCCACTGCACTCTTTCGAGTCACTGCAGTGCATCCCCAGTGGTGCCAGTGCACTCTCTGCACTCACTGCACTGCATCCCAAGTGTTCCCAGAGCACACTCTGGACTCACTGCAGTGCATCCCCAGTGGTGCCAGTGCACTCTCTGGACTCACTGCAGTGCATACCCAGTGGTGCCAGTGCACTCTCTGGACTCACTGCATTGCATCCCCAGTGGTGCCAGTGCACTCTCTGGACTCACTGCACTGCATCCCCAGTGGTGCCACTGCACTCTATGGACTGACTGCACTGCATCACCATTGGTGCCAGGGCACTCTCCAGACTCACTGCAGTGCATCCGCAGTGGTGCCAGTGCACTCTTTCGAGTCACTGCACTGCATCCCCATTAGTGCCAGTGCATTCTCTGGACTCATTGCAGTGCATCCCCTTAGGTGCCAGTGCACTCTCTGGACTCATTGCACTGCATCAACAGTGGTGCCAGTGCACTCTCTGGAGTCACTGCACTGCATCCCCTGTTGTGCCAGTGCACTCTCTGGACTCACTGCAGTGCATCCCCAGTGGTGCCAGTGCACTCTCTGGACTCACTGCAGTGCAACCCCAGTGGTGCCAGTGCACTCTCTGGAGTCACTGCACTGCATCCCCTGTTGTGCCAGTGCACTCTCTGCACTCACTGCACTGCATCCCCTGTGTTCCCAGAGCACTCTCTGGACTCACCGAGGTGCATCCCCAGTGGTGCCAGTGCACTCTCTGGACTCACTGCAGTGCATCCCCAGTGCTGACAGTGCACTCTTTGGACTCAGTGCACTGCATCCCCAGTGGTGCCAGTGCACTCTCTGGACTCAGTGCACTGCATCCCCAGTGGTGCCAGTGCACTCTCTGCACTCACTGCAGTGCATCCCCAGTGGTGCCAGTGCACTCTCTGGACTCACTGCACGGCATACCCAGTGGTGCCAGTGCACTCTCTGAGCTCACTGCACTGCATCCCCAGTGGTGCCAGTGCACTCTCTGGACTCACTGCACTGCATCCCCAGTGGTGCCAGTGCACTCTCTGGAGTCACTGCAGTGTATCCCCTGTGGTGCCAGTGCACTCTCTGGACTCACTGCACTGCATCCCAGTGGTGCCAGTGCACTCTCTGGACTCACTGCACTGCATCCCCAGTGGAGCCAGTGCACTCTCTGGACTCTCTGCAGTGCATCTCCAGTGGTGCCAGTGCACTCTCTGGACTCACTGCAGTGCATCCCCAGTGGTGCCAGTGCACTCTCTGGACTCACTGCAGTGAATCCCCAGTGGTGCCAGTGCACTCTCTGGACTCACTGCAGTGCATCCCCAGTGGTGCCAGTGCACTCTCTGGAGTCACAGCACTGCATCCCCAGTGGTGCCAGTGCACTCTCTGGACTCACTGCACTGCATCCCCAGTGGTGCCAGTGCACTCTGTGGACTCACTGCACTGCATTCCCAGTGGTGCCTGTGCACTCTCTGGACTCACTGCAGTGCATCCCCAGTGGTGCCAGTGCACTCTCTGGACTCACTGCAGTACATTCCCAGTGGTGCCAGTGCAGTCTCTGCACTCACTGCAGTGCATCTCCAGTGGTGCCAGTGCACTCTCTGGACTCACTGCAGTGCATCCCTACTGGTGCCTGTGCACTCTCTGGACTCACTGCACTGCATCCCCAGTGGTGCCAGTGCACTCTCTGTAGTCACTGCGCTGCATTCCCAGTGGTGCCAGTGCACTCTCTGGACTCACTGCACTGCCTCCCCAATGGTGACAATGCACTCTCTGGACTCACTGCACTGCACCTCCAGTGGTGCCAGTGCACTCTCTGGACTCACTGCAGTGTATCCCCCGTGGTGCCAGGGCACTCTGTGGACTCACTGCACTGCATCCCCAGTGGTGCCACTGCACTCTCTGGACTCACTGCAGTGCATCCCCAGTGGTGCCAGTGCACTCTCTGGACTCACTGCACTGCATCAACAGTGGTGCCAGTGCACTCTTTCGAGTCACTGCAGTGCATCCCCAGTGGTGCCAGTGCACTCTCTGCACTCACTGCACTGCATCCCCAGTGGTGCCAGTGCACTCTCTGGACTCACTGCACTCCATCCCCACTGGTGCCAGTCCACTCTCTGGACTCACTGCACTGCATCCCCAGTGGTGCCAGAGCACTCTCTGCACTCATGCACTGCATCCCCAGTGGTGCCAGTGCACTCTCTGGACTCACTGCACTCCATCCCCACTGGTGCCAGTGCACTCTCTGGACTCACTGCACTGCATCCCCAGTGGTGCCAGTGCACTCTCTGCACTCACTGCACTGCATCACCAGTGGTGCCAGTGCACTCTCTGGACTCACTGCACTGCATCCCCAGTGGTGCCAGTGCACTCTCTGGAGTCACAGCACTGCATCCCCAGTGGTGCCAGTGCTCTCTCTGGACTCACTGCACTGCATCCCCAGTGGTGCCAGTGCACTCTCTGGACTCACTGCACTGCATCCCCAGTGGTGCCAGTGCACTCTCTGGAATCACTGCAGTGCATCCCAAGTGGTGCCAGTGCACTCTCTGGAGTCACTGCACTGCATCCCCAGTGGTGCCTGTGCACTCTCTGGACTCACTGCATTGCATCCCCAGTGGTGCCAGTGCACTCTCTGGACTCACTGCACTGCATCCCCAGTGGTGCCAGTGCACTCTCTGGACTCACTGCACTGCATCACCATTGGTGCCAGGGCACTCTCCGGACTCACTGCAGTGCATCCGCAGTGGTGCCAGTGCACTCTTTCGAGTCACTGCAGTGCATCCCCAGTGGTGCCAGTGCACTCTCTGCACTCACTGCACTGCATCCCCAGTGTTCCCAGAGCACACTCTGGACTCACTGCACTGCATCCCCAGTGGTGCCAGTGCACTCTCTGGACTCACTGCAGTGCATCCCCAGTGGTGCCAGTGCACTCTCTGGACTCACTGCATTGCATCCCCAGTGGTGCCAGTGCACTCTCTGGACTCACTGCACTGCATCCCCAGTGGTGCCACTGCACTCTCTGGACTGACTGCACTGCATCACCATTGGTGCCAGGGCACTCTCCGGACTCACTGCAGTGCATCCGCAGTGGTGCCAGTGCATCTCTTTCGAGTCACTGCACTGCATCCCCATTAGTGCCAGTGCATTCTCTGGACTCATTGCAGTGCATCCCCTTAGGTGCCAGTGCACTCTCTGGACTCACTGCACTGCATCAACAGTGGTGCCAGTGCACTCTCTGGACTCACTGGACTGCATCCCCAGTGCTGACAGTGCACTCTCTGTAGTCACTGCAGTGCATCCCCAGTGGTGCCAGTGCACTCTCTGGACTCACTGCAGTGCATCCCCAGTGGTGCCAGTGCACTCTCTGGACTCACTGCAGTGCATCCCCAGTGGTGCCAGTGCACTCTCTGGAGTCACTGCATTGCATCCCCTGTTGTGCCAGTGCACTCTCTGGACTCACTGCAGTGCATCCCCAGTGGTGCCAGTGCACTCTCTGGAGTCACTGCACTGAATCCCCAGTGGTGCCAGTGCACTCTCTGGACTCACTGCATTGCATCCCCAGTGGTGCCAGTGCACTCTCTGGAGTCACTGCGCTGCATTCCCAGTGGTGCCAGTGCACTCTCTGGACTCACTGCACTGCCTCCCCAATGGTGACAATGCACTCTCTGGACTCACTGCACTGCACCTCCAGTGGTGCCAGTGCACTCTCTGGACTCACTGCAGTGTATCCCCCGTGGTGCCAGGGCACTCTGTGGACTCACTGCACTGCATCCCCAGTGGTGCCACTGCACTCTCTGGACTCACTGCAGTGCATCCCCAGTGGTGCCAGTGCACTCTCTGGACTCACTGCACTGCATCAACAGTGGTGCCAGTGCACTCTTTCGAGTCACTGCAGTGCATCCCCAGTGGTGCCAGTGCACTCTCTGGACTCACTGCACTCCATCCCCAGTGGTGCCAGTGCACTCTCTGGACTCACTGCACTGCATCCCCAGTGGTGCCAGTGCACTCTCTGCACTCACTGCACTGCATCACCAGTGGTGCCAGTGCACTCTCTGGACTCACTGCAGTCCATCACCAGTGGTGCCAGTGCACTCTCTGGAGTCACAGCACTGCATCCCCAGTGGTGCCAGTGCTCTCTCTGGACTCACTGCACTGCATCCCAGTGGTGCCAGTGCACTCTCTGGACTCACTGCACTGCATCCCCAGTGGTGCCAGTGCACTCTCTGGAATCACTGCAGTGCATCCCAAGTGGTGCCAGTGCACTCTCTGGAGTCACTGCACTGCATCCCCAGTGGTGCCAGTGCACTCTCTGGACTCACTGCACTGCATCACCATTGGTGCCAGGGCACTCTCCGGACTCACTGCAGTGCATCCGCAGTGGTGCCAGATCACTCTTTCGAGTCACTGCAGTGCATCCCCAGTGGTGCCAGTGCACTCTCTGCACTCACTGCACTGCATCCCCAGTGTTCCCAGAGCACACTCTGGACTCACTGCACTGCATCCCCAGTGGTGCCAGTGCACTCTCTGGACTCACTGCTCTGCATCCCCAGTGGTGCCAGTGCACTCTCTGGACTCACTGCATTGCATCCCCAGTGGTGCCAGTGCACTCTCTGGACTCACTGCACTGCATCCCCAGTGGTGCCACTGCACTCTCTGGACTGACTGCACTGCATCACCATTGGTGCCAGGGCACTCTCCGGACTCACTGCAGTGCATCCGCAGTGGTGCCAGTGCATCTCTTTCGAGTCACTGCACTGCATCCCCATTAGTGCCAGTGCATTCTCTGGACTCATTGCAGTGCATCCCCTTAGGTGCCAGTGCACTCTCTGGACTCACTGCACTGCATCAACAGTGGTGCCAGTGCACTCTCTGGACTCACTGCACTGCATCCCCAGTGCTGACAGTGCACTCTCTGTAGTCACTGCAGTGCATCCCCAGTGGTGCCAGTGTACTCTCTGGACTCACTGCAGTGCATCCCCAGTGGTGCCAGTGCACTCTCTGGACTCACTGCAGTGCATCCCCAGTGGTGCCAGTGCACTCTCTGGAGTCACTGCACTGCATCCCCTGTTGTGCCAGTGCACTCTCTGGACTCACTGCACTGCAACCCCAGTGGTGCCAGTGCACTCTCTGGAGTCACTGCACTGCATCCCCAGTGGTGCCAGTGCACTCTCTGGACTCACTGCATTGCATCCCCAGTGGTGCCAGTGCACTCTCTGGACTCACTGCACTGCATCCCCAGTGACGCCACTGCACTCTCTTGACTCACTGCACTGCATCACCATTGGTGCCACTGCACTCTTTCGAGTCACTGCAGTGCATCCCCAGTGGTGCCAGTGCACTCTCTGCACTCACTGCACTGCATCCCCAGTGTTCCCAGCGCACTCTCTGGACTCACCGAGGTGCATCCCCAGTGGTGCCAGTGCACTTTCTGGACTCACTGCAGTGTATCCCCCGTGGTGCCAGGGCACTCTGTGGACTCACTGCACTGCATCCCCAGTGGTGCCACTGCACTCTCTGGACTCACTGCAGTGCATCCCCAGTGGTGCCAGTGCACTCTCTGGACTCACTGCACTGCATCAACAGTGGTGCCAGTGCACTCTTTCGAGTCACTGCAGTGCATCCCCAGTGGTGCCAGTGCACTCTCTGGACTCACTGCACTCCATCCCCAGTGGTGCCAGTGCACTCTCTGGACTCACTGCACTGCATCCCCAGTGGTGCCAGTGCACTCTCTGCACTCACTGCACTGCATCACCAGTGGTGCCAGTGCACTCTCTGGACTCACTGCAGTCCATCACCAGTGGTGCCAGTGCACTCTCTGGAGTCACAGCACTGCATCCCCAGTGGTGCCAGTGCTCTCTCTGGACTCACTGCACTGCATCCCAGTGGTGCCAGTGCACTCTCTGGACTCACTGCACTGCATCCCCAGTGGTGCCAGTGCACTCTCTGGAATCACTGCAGTGCATCCCAAGTGGTGCCAGTGCACTCTCTGGAGTCACTGCACTGCATCCCCAGTGGTGCCAGTGCACTCTCTGGACTCACTGCACTGCATCACCATTGGTGCCAGGGCACTCTCCGGACTCACTGCAGTGCATCCGCAGTGGTGCCAGATCACTCTTTCGAGTCACTGCAGTGCATCCCCAGTGGTGCCAGTGCACTCTCTGCACTCACTGCACTGCATCCCCAGTGTTCCCAGAGCACACTCTGGACTCACTGCACTGCATCCCCAGTGGTGCCAGTGCACTCTCTGGACTCACTGCTCTGCATCCCCAGTGGTGCCAGTGCACTCTCTGGACTCACTGCATTGCATCCCCAGTGGTGCCAGTGCACTCTCTGGACTCACTGCACTGCATCCCCAGTGGTGCCACTGCACTCTCTGGACTGACTGCACTGCATCACCATTGGTGCCAGGGCACTCTCCGGACTCACTGCAGTGCATCCGCAGTGGTGCCAGTGCATCTCTTTCGAGTCACTGCACTGCATCCCCATTAGTGCCAGTGCATTCTCTGGACTCATTGCAGTGCATCCCCTTAGGTGCCAGTGCACTCTCTGGACTCACTGCACTGCATCAACAGTGGTGCCAGTGCACTCTCTGGACTCACTGCACTGCATCCCCAGTGCTGACAGTGCACTCTCTGTAGTCACTGCAGTGCATCCCCAGTGGTGCCAGTGTACTCTCTGGACTCACTGCAGTGCATCCCCAGTGGTGCCAGTGCACTCTCTGGACTCACTGCAGTGCATCCCCAGTGGTGCCAGTGCACTCTCTGGAGTCACTGCACTGCATCCCCTGTTGTGCCAGTGCACTCTCTGGACTCACTGCACTGCAACCCCAGTGGTGCCAGTGCACTCTCTGGAGTCACTGCACTGCATCCCCAGTGGTGCCAGTGCACTCTCTGGACTCACTGCATTGCATCCCCAGTGGTGCCAGTGCACTCTCTGGACTCACTGCACTGCATCCCCAGTGACGCCACTGCACTCTCTTGACTCACTGCACTGCATCACCATTGGTGCCACTGCACTCTTTCGAGTCACTGCAGTGCATCCCCAGTGGTGCCAGTGCACTCTCTGCACTCACTGCACTGCATCCCCAGTGTTCCCAGCGCACTCTCTGGACTCACCGAGGTGCATCCCCAGTGGTGCCAGTGCACTTTCTGGACTCACTGCAGTGCATCCCCAGTGCTGACAGTGCACTCTCTGGACTCAGTGCACTGCATCCCCAGTGGTGCCAGTGCACTCTCTGGACTCAGTGCACTGCATCCCCAATGGTGCCACTGCACTCTCTGGACTCACTGCAGTGCATCCCCAGTGGTGCCAGTGCACTCTCTGGACTCACTGCACGGCATACCCAGTGGTGCCAGTGCACTCTCTGAGCTCACTGCACTGCATCCCCAGTGGTGCCAGTGCATTCTCTGGACTCACTGCACTGCATCCCCAGTGGTGCCAGTGCACTCTCTGGAGTCACTGCACTGTATAAACAGTGGTGCCAGTGCACTCTCTGGACTCACTGCACTGCATCCCAGTGGTGCCAGTGCACTCTCTGGACTCACTGCACTGCATCCCCAGTGGTGCCAGTGCACTCTCTGGACTCACTGCAGTGCAGCTCAGTGGTGCCAGAGCACTCTCTGGACTCAGTGCACTGCATCCCCAGTGGTGCCAGTGCACTCTCTGGACTCACTGCAGTGCATCCCCTGTGGTGCCAGCGCACTCTCTGGACTCACTGCAGTGTATCCCCATTGGAGCCGGTGCACTCTCTGGACTCACTAAACTGCTTCCCCAGTGGTGCCAGAGAACCCTCTGGACTCACTGCAGTGCATCCCCAGTGGTGCCAGTGCACTGTCTGGACTCACTGCAGTTTATCCCCAGTGGTGCAAGGGCACTCTCTGGACTCACAGCACTGCATCCCCAGTGGTGCCAGTGCACTCTCTGGACTCACTGCACTGCATCCCCAGTGGTACCAGTGCACTCTCTGGACTCACATCACTGAATGAACAGTGGTGCCAGTGCACTCTCTGGACTCACTGCAGTGCATCCCCTGTGGTGCCAGTACACTCTCTGGACTCACTGCAGTGCATCCCCAGTGGTGCCAGTGCACTCTCTGGACTCACTGCACTGCATCCCCAGTGGTGCCAGTGCACTCTCTGGACTCACTGCACTGCATCCCCAGTGGTGCCAGTGCACTCTCTGGACTCACTGCACTGCATCCCCAGTGGTGCCAATGCACTCTCCGGACTCACTGCAGTGCATCCACAGTGGTGCCAGTGCACTCTTTCGAGTCACTGCACTGCATCCCCATTAGTGCCAGTGCATTCTCTGGACTCACTGCACTGCATCCCCAGTGGTGCCAGTGTACTCTCTGGACTCACTGCACTGCATCACCAGTGGTGCCAGTGCACTCTCTGGACTCACTGCACTGCATCCCCAGTGGTGCCACTGCACTCTCTGGACTAACTGCACTGCATCACCAGTGGTGCCAGTGCACTCTCTGGACTCACTGCACTGCATCCCCAGTGGTGCCACTGCACTCTCTGGACTAACTGCACTCCATCCCCAGTGGTGCCAGTGCACTCTCTGGACTCACTGCACTGCATCCCCAGTGGTGCCAGTGCACTCTCTGCACTCACTGCACTGCATCACCAGTGGTGCCAGTGCACTCTCTGGACTCACTGCACTGCATCCCCAGTGGTGCCAGTGCACTCTCTGGAGTCACAGCACTGCATCCCCAGTGGTGCCAGTGCTCTCTCTGGACTCACTGCACTGCATCCCAGTGGTGCCAGTGCACTCTCTGGACTCACTGCACTGCATCCCCAGTGGTGCCAGTGCACTCTCTGGAATCACTGCAGTGCATCCCAAGTGGTGCCAGTGCACTCTCTGGAGTCACTGCACTGCATCCCCAGTGGTGCCAGTGCACTCTCTGGACTCACTGCACTGCATCACCATTGGTGCCAGGGCACTCTCCGGACTCACTGCAGTGCATCCGCAGTGGTGCCAGATCACTCTTTCGAGTCACTGCAGTGCATCCCCAGTGGTGCCAGTGCACTCTCTGCACTCACTGCACTGCATCCCCAGTGTTCCCAGAGCACACTCTGGACTCACTGCACTGCATCCCCAGTGGTGCCAGTGCACTCTCTGGACTCACTGCTCTGCATCCCCAGTGGTGCCAGTGCACTCTCTGGACTCACTGCATTGCATCCCCAGTGGTGCCAGTGCACTCTCTGGACTCACTGCACTGCATCCCCAGTGGTGCCACTGCACTCTCTGGACTCACTGCACTGCATCACCATTGGTGCCAGGGCACTCTCCGGACTCACTGCAGTGCATCCGCAGTGGTGCCAGTGCATCTCTTTCGAGTCACTGCACTGCATCCCCATTAGTGCCAGTGCATTCTCTGGACTCATTGCAGTGCATCCCCTTAGGTGCCAGTGCACTCTCTGGACTCACTGCACTGCATCAACAGTGGTGCCAGTGCACTCTCTGGACTCACTGCACTGCATCCCCAGTGCTGACAGTGCACTCTCTGTAGTCACTGCAGTGCATCCCCAGTGGTGCCAGTGTACTCTCTGGACTCACTGCAGTGCATCCCCAGTGGTGCCAGTGCACTCTCTGGACTCACTGCAGTGCATCCCCAGTGGTGCCAGTGCACTCTCTGGAGTCACTGCACTGCATCCCCTGTTGTGCCAGTGCACTCTCTGGACTCACTGCACTGCAACCCCAGTGGTGCCAGTGCACTCTCTGGAGTCACTGCACTGCATCCCCAGTGGTGCCAGTGCACTCTCTGGACTCACTGCATTGCATCCCCAGTGGTGCCAGTGCACTCTCTGGACTCACTGCACTGCATCCCCAGTGACGCCACTGCACTCTCTTGACTCACTGCACTGCATCACCATTGGTGCCACTGCACTCTTTCGAGTCACTGCAGTGCATCCCCAGTGGTGCCAGTGCACTCTCTGCACTCACTGCACTGCATCCCCAGTGTTCCCAGCGCACTCTCTGGACTCACCGAGGTGCATCCCCAGTGGTGCCAGTGCACTTTCTGGACTCACTGCAGTGCATCCCCAGTGCTGACAGTGCACTCTCTGGACTCAGTGCACTGCATCCCCAGTGGTGCCAGTGCACTCTCTGGACTCAGTGCACTGCATCCCCAATGGTGCCACTGCACTCTCTGGACTCACTGCAGTGCATCCCCAGTGGTGCCAGTGCACTCTCTGGACTCACTGCACGGCATACCCAGTGGTGCCAGTGCACTCTCTGAGCTCACTGCACTGCATCCCCAGTGGTGCCAGTGCATTCTCTGGACTCACTGCACTGCATCCCCAGTGGTGCCAGTGCACTCTCTGGAGTCACTGCACTGTATAAACAGTGGTGCCAGTGCACTCTCTGGACTCACTGCACTGCATCCCAGTGGTGCCAGTGCACTCTCTGGACTCACTGCACTGCATCCCCAGTGGTGCCAGTGCACTCTCTGGACTCACTGCAGTGCAGCTCAGTGGTGCCAGAGCACTCTCTGGACTCAGTGCACTGCATCCCCAGTGGTGCCAGTGCACTCTCTGGACTCACTGCAGTGCATCCCCTGTGGTGCCAGCGCACTCTCTGGACTCACTGCAGTGTATCCCCATTGGAGCCGGTGCACTCTCTGGACTCACTAAACTGCTTCCCCAGTGGTGCCAGAGAACCCTCTGGACTCACTGCAGTGCATCCCCAGTGGTGCCAGTGCACTGTCTGGACTCACTGCAGTTTATCCCCAGTGGTGCAAGGGCACTCTCTGGACTCACAGCACTGCATCCCCAGTGGTGCCAGTGCACTCTCTGGACTCACTGCACTGCATCCCCAGTGGTACCAGTGCACTCTCTGGACTCACATCACTGAATGAACAGTGGTGCCAGTGCACTCTCTGGACTCACTGCAGTGCATCCCCTGTGGTGCCAGTACACTCTCTGGACTCACTGCAGTGCATCCCCAGTGGTGCCAGTGCACTCTCTGGACTCACTGCACTGCATCCCCAGTGGTGCCAGTGCACTCTCTGGACTCACTGCACTGCATCCCCAGTGGTGCCAGTGCACTCTCTGGACTCACTGCACTGCATCCCCAGTGGTGCCAATGCACTCTCCGGACTCACTGCAGTGCATCCACAGTGGTGCCAGTGCACTCTTTCGAGTCACTGCACTGCATCCCCATTAGTGCCAGTGCATTCTCTGGACTCACTGCACTGCATCCCCAGTGGTGCCAGTGTACTCTCTGGACTCACTGCACTGCATCCCCAGTGGTGCCAGTGCACTCTCTGGACTCACTGCACTGCATCCCCAGTGGTGCCACTGCACTCTCTGGACTAACTGCACTGCATCACCAGTGGTGCCAGTGCACTCTCTGGACTCACTGCAGTGCATCCCCAGTGGTGCCAGTGCAGTCTCTGGACTCACTGCAGTGCATCCCCAGTGGTGCCAGTGCACTCTCTGGACTCACTGCAGTGCATCCCCAGTGGTGCCAGTGCACTCTCTGGACTCACTGTACTGCATCCCCAGTGGTGCCAGTGCACTTTCTGGACTCACTGCAGTGCATCCCCTGTTGTGCTAGTGCACTCTCTGCACTCACTGCACTGCATCCCCAGTGGAGCCAGTGCACTCTCTCGACTCTCTGCAGTGCATCTCCAGTGGTGCCAGTGCACTCTCTGGACTCAGTGCACTCCATCCCCACTGGTGCCAGTCCACTCTCTGGACTCACTGCACTGCATCCCCAGTGGTGCCAGTGCACTCTCTGCACTCATGCACTGCATCCCCAGTGGAGCCAGTGCACTCTCTGGACTCACTGCAGTGCATCCCCAGTGGTGCCAGTGCACTCTCTGGACTCACTGCACTGCATCCCCAGTGGTGCCAGTGCACTCTCTGCACTCACTGCACTGCATCACCAGTGGTGCCAGTGCACTCTCTGGACTCACTGCACTGCATCCCCAGTGGTGCCAGTGCACTCTCTGGATTCACAGCACTGCATCCCCAGTGGTGCCAGTGCTCTCTCTGGACTCACTGCACTGCATCCCCAGTGGTGCCAGTGCACTCTCTGGACTCACTGCAGTGCATCCCCAGTGGTGCCAGTGCACTCTCTGGACTCACTGCACTGCATCCCCAGTGGTGCCAGTGCACTCTCTGGACTCACTGCACTGCATCACCATTGGTGCCAGGGCACTCTCCGGACTCACTGCAGTGCATCCGCAGTGGTGCCAGTGCACTCTTTCGAGTCACTGCAGTGCATCCCCAGTGGTGCCAGTGCACTCTCTGCACTCACTGCACTGCATCCCCAGTGTTCCCAGAGCACACTCTGGACTCATTGCAGTGCATCTCCAGTGGTGCCAGTGCACTCTCTGGACTCACTGCAGTGCATCCCCAGTGGTGCCAGTGCACTCTCTGGACTCACTGCATTGCATCCCCAGTGGTGCCAGTGCACTCTCTGGACTCACTGCACTGCATCCCCAGTGGTGCCACTGCACTCTCTGGACTGACTGCAGTGCATCACCATTGGTGCCAGGGCACTCTCCGGACTCACTGCAGTGCATCCGCAGTGGTGCCAGTGCATCTCTTTCGAGTCACTGCACTGCATCCCCATTAGTGCCAGTGCATTCTCTGGACTCATTGCAGTGCATCCCCTCTAGGTGCCAGTGCACTCTCTGGACTCACTGCACTGCATCAACAGTGGTGCCAGTGCACTCTCTGGACTCATTGAACTGCATCCCCAGTGCTGACAGTGCACTCTCTGTAGTCACTGCAGTGCATCCCCAGTGGTGCCAGTGCACTCTCTGGACTCACTGCAGTGCATCCCCAGTGGTGCCAGTGCACTCTCTGGACTCACTGCAGTGCATCCCCAGTGGTGCCAGTGCACTCTCTGGAGTCACTGCATTGCATCCCCTGTTGTGCCAGTGCACTCTCTGGACTCACTGCAGTGCATCCCCAGTGGTGCCAGTGCACTCTCTGGACTCACTGCAGTGCATCCCCAGTGGTGCCAGTGCACTCTCTGCACTCACTGCACTGCATCCCCAGTGTTCCCAGAGCACTCTCTGGACTCACCGAGGTGCATCCCCAGTGGTGCCAGTGCACTCTCTGGACTCACATCACTGAATGAACAGTGGTGCCAGTGCTCTCTGTGGACTCACTGCAGTGCATCCCCAGAGCTGACAGTGCACTCTCTGGACTCAGTGCACTGCATCCCCAGTGGTGCCACTGCACTCTCTGGACTCAGTGCACTGCATCCCCAATGGTGCCACTGCACTCTCTGGACTCACTGCACTGCATCCCCAGTGGTGCCAGTGCACTCTCTGGACTCACTGCACGGCATCCCCAGTGGTGCCAGTGCACTCTCTGAGCTCAATGTACTGCATCCCCAGTGGTGCCAGTGCACTCTCTGGACTCACTGCACTGCATCCCCAGTGGTGCCAGTGCACTCTCTGTAGTCACTGCACTGCATCAACAGTGGTGCCAGTGCACTCTCTGGACTCACTGCAGTGCATCCCCAGTGCTGACAGTGCACTCTTTGGACTCAGTGCACTGCATCCCCAGTGGTGCCAGTGCACTCTCTGGACTCAGTGCACTGCATCCCCAATGGTGCCACTGCACTCTCTGGACTCACTGCAGTGCATCCCCAGTGGTGCCAGTGCACTCTCTGGACTCACTGCACGGCATACCCAGTGGTGCCAGTGCACTCTCTGAGCTCACTGCACTGCATCCCCAGTGGTGCCAGTGCACTCTCTGGACTCACTGCACTGCATCCCCAGTGGTGCCAGTGCACTCTCTGGAGTCACTGCAGTGTATCCCCTGTGGTGCCAGTGCACTCTCTGGACTCACTGCACTGCATCCCAGTGGTGCCAGTGCACTCTCTGGACTCACTGCACTGCATCCCCAGTGGAGCCAGTGCACTCTCTGGACTCTCTGCAGTGCATCTCCAGTGGTGCCAGTGCACTCTCTGGACTCACTGCAGTGCATCCCCAGTGGTGCCAGTGCACTCTCTGGACTCACTGCAGTGAATCCCCAGTGGTGCCAGTGCACTCTCTGGACTCACTGCAGTGCATCCCCAGTGGTGCCAGTGCACTCTCTGGAGTCACAGCACTGCATCCCCAGTGGTGCCAGTGCACTCTCTGGACTCACTGCACTGCATCCCCAGTGGTGCCAGTGCACTCTGTGGACTCACTGCACTGCATTCCCAGTGGTGCCTGTGCACTCTCTGGACTCACTGCAGTGCATCCCCAGTGGTGCCAGTGCACTCTCTGGACTCACTGCAGTACATTCCCAGTGGTGCCAGTGCAGTCTCTGCACTCACTGCAGTGCATCTCCAGTGGTGCCAGTGCACTCTCTGGACTCACTGCAGTGCATCCCTACTGGTGCCTGTGCACTCTCTGGACTCACTGCACTGCATCCCCAGTGGTGCCAGTGCACTCTCTGTAGTCACTGCGCTGCATTCCCAGTGGTGCCAGTGCACTCTCTGGACTCACTGCACTGCCTCCCCAATGGTGACAATGCACTCTCTGGACTCACTGCACTGCACCTCCAGTGGTGCCAGTGCACTCTCTGGACTCACTGCAGTGTATCCCCCGTGGTGCCAGGGCACTCTGTGGACTCACTGCACTGCATCCCCAGTGGTGCCACTGCACTCTCTGGACTCACTGCAGTGCATCCCCAGTGGTGCCAGTGCACTCTCTGGACTCACTGCACTGCATCAACAGTGGTGCCAGTGCACTCTTTCGAGTCACTGCAGTGCATCCCCAGTGGTGCCAGTGCACTCTCTGGACTCACTGCACTGCATCCCCAGTGGTGCCAGTGCACTCTCTGGACTCACTGCACTCCATCCCCACTGGTGCCAGTGCACTCTCTGGACTCACTGCACTGCATCCCCAGTGGTGCCAGAGCACTCTCTGCACTCATGCACTGCATCCCCAGTGGTGCCAGTGCACTCTCTGGACTCACTGCACTCCATCCCCACTGGTGCCAGTGCACTCTCTGGACTCACTGCACTGCATCCCCAGTGGTGCCAGTGCACTCTCTGCACTCACTGCACTGCATCACCAGTGGTGCCAGTGCACTCTCTGGACTCACTGCACTGCATCCCCAGTGGTGCCAGTGCACTCTCTGGAGTCACAGCACTGCATCCCCAGTGGTGCCAGTGCTCTCTCTGGACTCACTGCACTGCATCCCCAGTGGTGCCAGTGCACTCTCTGGACTCACTGCACTGCATCCCCAGTGGTGCCAGTGCACTCTCTGGAATCACTGCAGTGCATCCCAAGTGGTGCCAGTGCACTCTCTGGAGTCACTGCACTGCATCCCCAGTGGTGCCTGTGCACTCTCTGGACTCACTGCATTGCATCCCCAGTGGTGCCAGTGCACTCTCTGGACTCACTGCACTGCATCCCCAGTGGTGCCAGTGCACTCTCTGGACTCACTGCACTGCATCACCATTGGTGCCAGGGCACTCTCCGGACTCACTGCAGTGCATCCGCAGTGGTGCCAGTGCACTCTTTCGAGTCACTGCAGTGCATCCCCAGTGGTGCCAGTGCACTCTCTGCACTCACTGCACTGCATCCCCAGTGTTCCCAGAGCACACTCTGGACTCACTGCACTGCATCCCCAGTGGTGCCAGTGCACTCTCTGGACTCACTGCAGTGCATCCCCAGTGGTGCCAGTGCACTCTCTGGACTCACTGCATTGCATCCCCAGTGGTGCCAGTGCACTCTCTGGACTCACTGCACTGCATCCCCAGTGGTGCCACTGCACTCTCTGGACTGACTGCACTGCATCACCATTGGTGCCAGGGCACTCTCCGGACTCACTGCAGTGCATCCGCAGTGGTGCCAGTGCATCTCTTTCGAGTCACTGCACTGCATCCCCATTAGTGCCAGTGCATTCTCTGGACTCATTGCAGTGCATCCCCTTAGGTGCCAGTGCACTCTCTGGACTCACTGCACTGCATCAACAGTGGTGCCAGTGCACTCTCTGGACTCACTGGACTGCATCCCCAGTGCTGACAGTGCACTCTCTGTAGTCACTGCAGTGCATCCCCAGTGGTGCCAGTGCACTCTCTGGACTCACTGCAGTGCATCCCCAGTGGTGCCAGTGCACTCTCTGGAGTCACTGCACTGAATCCCCAGTGGTGCCAGTGCACTCTCTGGACTCACTGCATTGCATCCCCAGTGGTGCCAGTGCACTCTCTGGAGTCACTGCGCTGCATTCCCAGTGGTGCCAGTGCACTCTCTGGACTCACTGCACTGCCTCCCCAATGGTGACAATGCACTCTCTGGACTCACTGCACTGCACCTCCAGTGGTGCCAGTGCACTCTCTGGACTCACTGCAGTGTATCCCCCGTGGTGCCAGGGCACTCTGTGGACTCACTGCACTGCATCCCCAGTGGTGCCACTGCACTCTCTGGACTCACTGCAGTGCATCCCCAGTGGTGCCAGTGCACTCTCTGGACTCACTGCACTGCATCCCCAGTGGTGCCAGTGCACTCTTTCGAGTCACTGCAGTGCATCCCCAGTGGTGCCAGTGCACTCTCTGGACTCACTGCACTCCATCCCCAGTGGTGCCAGTGCACTCTCTGGACTCACTGCACTGCATCCCCAGTGGTGCCAGTGCACTCTCTGCACTCACTGCACTGCATCACCAGTGGTGCCAGTGCACTCTCTGGACTCACTGCACTGCATCCCCAGTGGTGCCAGTGCACTCTCTGGAGTCACAGCACTGCATCCCCAGTGGTGCCAGTGCTCTCTCTGGACTCACTGCACTGCATCCCAGTGGTGCCAGTGCACTCTCTGGACTCACTGCACTGCATCCCCAGTGGTGCCAGTGCACTCTCTGGAATCACTGCAGTGCATCCCAAGTGGTGCCAGTGCACTCTCTGGAGTCACTGCACTGCATCCCCAGTGGTGCCAGTGCACTCTCTGGACTCACTGCACTGCATCACCATTGGTGCCAGGGCACTCTCCGGACTCACTGCAGTGCATCCGCAGTGGTGCCAGATCACTCTTTCGAGTCACTGCAGTGCATCCCCAGTGGTGCCAGTGCACTCTCTGCACTCACTGCACTGCATCCCCAGTGTTCCAAGAGCACACTCTGGACTCACTGCACTGCATCCCCAGTGGTGCCAGTGCACTCTCTGGACTCACTGCACTGCATCCCCAGTGGTGCCAGTGCACTCTCTGGACTCACTGCATTGCATCCCCAGTGGTGCCAGTGCACTCTCTGGACTCACTGCACTGCATCCCCAGTGGTGCCACTGCACTCTCTGGACTGACTGCACTGCATCACCATTGGTGCCAGGGCACTCTCCGGACTCACTGCAGTGCATCCGCAGTGGTGCCAGTGCATCTCTTTCGAGTCACTGCACTGCATCCCCATTAGTGCCAGTGCATTCTCTGGACTCATTGCAGTGCATCCCCTTAGGTGCCAGTGCACTCTCTGGACTCACTGCACTGCATCAACAGTGGTGCCAGTGCACTCTCTGGACTCACTGCACTGCATCCCCAGTGCTGACAGTGCACTCTCTGTAGTCACTGCAGTGCATCCCCAGTGGTGCCAGTGCACTCTCTGGACTCACTGCAGTGCATCCCCAGTGGTGCCAGTGCACTCTCTGGACTCACTGCAGTGCATCCCCAGTGGTGCCAGTGCACTCTCTGGAGTCACTGCACTGCATCCCCTGTTGTGCCAGTGCACTCTCTGGACTCACTGCACTGCAACCCCAGTGGTGCCAGTGCACTCTCTGGAGTCACTGCACTGCATCCCCAGTGGTGCCAGTGCACTCTCTGGACTCACTGCATTGCATCCCCAGTGGTGCCAGTGCACTCTCTGGACTCACTGCACTGCATCCCCAGTGACGCCACTGCACTCTCTTGACTCACTGCACTGCATCACCATTGGTGCCACTGCACTCTTTCGAGTCACTGCAGTGCATCCCCAGTGGTGCCAGTGCACTCTCTGCACTCACTGCACTGCATCCCCAGTGTTCCCAGCGCACTCTCTGGACTCACCGAGGTGCATCCCCAGTGGTGCCAGTGCACTTTCTGGACTCACTGCAGTGCATCCCCAGTGCTGACAGTGCACTCTCTGGACTCAGTGCACTGCATCCCCAGTGGTGCCAGTGCACTCTCTGGACTCAGTGCACTGCATCCCCAATGGTGCCACTGCACTCTCTGGACTCACTGCAGTGCATCCCCAGTGGTGCCAGTGCACTCTCTGGACTCACTGCACGGCATACCCAGTGGTGCCAGTGCACTCTCTGAGCTCACTGCACTGCATCCCCAGTGGTGCCAGTGCATTCTCTGGACTCACTGCACTGCATCCCCAGTGGTGCCAGTGCACTCTCTGGAGTCACTGCACTGTATAAACAGTGGTGCCAGTGCACTCTCTGGACTCACTGCACTGCATCCCAGTGGTGCCAGTGCACTCTCTGGACTCACTGCACTGCATCCCCAGTGGTGCCAGTGCACTCTCTGGACTCACTGCAGTGCAGCTCAGTGGTGCCAGAGCACTCTCTGGACTCAGTGCACTGCATCCCCAGTGGTGCCAGTGCACTCTCTGGACTCACTGCAGTGCATCCCCTGTGGTGCCAGCGCACTCTCTGGACTCACTGCAGTATATCCCCATTGGAGCCGGTGCACTCTCTGGACTCACTAAACTGCTTCCCCAGTGGTGCCAGAGAACCCTCTGGACTCACTGCAGTGCATCCCCAGTGGTGCCAGTGCACTGTCTGGACTCACTGCAGTTTATCCCCAGTGGTGCAAGGGCACTCTCTGGACTCACAGCACTGCATCCCCAGTGGTGCCAGTGCACTCTCTGGACTCACTGCACTGCATCCCCAGTGGTACCAGTGCACTCTCTGGACTCACATCACTGAATGAACAGTGGTGCCAGTGCACTCTCTGGACTCACTGCAGTGCATCCCCTGTGGTGCCAGTACACTCTCTGGACTCACTGCAGTGCATCCCCAGTGGTGCCAGTGCACTCTCTGGACTCACTGCACTGCATCCCCAGTGGTGACAGTGCACTCTCTGGACTCACTGCACTGCATCCCCAGTGGTGCCAGTGCACTCTCTGGACTCACTGCACTGCATCCCCAGTGGTGCCAATGCACTCTCCGGACTCACTGCAGTGCATCCACAGTGGTGCCAGTGCACTCTTTCGAGTCACTGCACTGCATCCCCATTAGTGCCAGTGCATTCTCTGGACTCACTGCACTGCATCCCCAGTGGTGCCAGTGTACTCTCTGGACTCACTGCACTGCATCACCAGTGGTGCCAGTGCACTCTCTGGACTCACTGCACTGCATCCCCAGTGGTGCCACTGCACTCTCTGGACTAACTGCACTGCATCACCAGTGGTGCCAGTGCACTCTCTGGACTCACTGCAGTGCATCCCCAGTGGTGCCAGTGCAGTCTCTGGACTCACTGCAGTGCATCCCCAGTGGTGCCAGTGCACTCTCTGGACTCACTGCAGTGCATCCCCAGTGGTGCCAGTGCACTCTCTGGACTCACTGTACTGCATCCCCAGTGGTGCCAGTGCACTTTCTGGACTCACTGCAGTGCATCCCCTGTTGTGCTAGTGCACTCTCTGCACTCACTGCACTGCATCCCCAGTGGAGCCAGTGCACTCTCTCGACTCTCTGCAGTGCATCTCCAGTGGTGCCAGTGCACTCTCTGGACTCAGTGCACTCCATCCCCACTGGTGCCAGTCCACTCTCTGGACTCACTGCACTGCATCCCCAGTGGTGCCAGTGCACTCTCTGCACTCATGCACTGCATCCCCAGTGGAGCCAGTGCACTCTCTGGACTCACTGCAGTGCATCCCCAGTGGTGCCAGTGCACTCTCTGGACTCACTGCACTGCATCCCCAGTGGTGCCAGTGCACTCTCTGCACTCACTGCACTGCATCACCAGTGGTGCCAGTGCACTCTCTGGACTCACTGCACTGCATCCCCAGTGGTGCCAGTGCACTCTCTGGATTCACAGCACTGCATCCCCAGTGGTGCCAGTGCTCTCTCTGGACTCACTGCACTGCATCCCCAGTGGTGCCAGTGCACTCTCTGGACTCACTGCATTGCATCCCCAGTGGTGCCAGTGCACTCTCTGGACTCACTGCACTGCATCCCCAGTGGTGCCAGTGCACTCTCTGGACTCACTGCACTGCATCACCATTGGTGCCAGGGCACTCTCCGGACTCACTGCAGTGCATCCGCAGTGGTGCCAGTGCACTCTTTCGAGTCACTGCAGTGCATCCCCAGTGGTGCCAGTGCACTCTCTGCACTCACTGCACTGCATCCCCAGTGTTCCCAGAGCACACTCTGGACTCATTGCAGTGCATCCCCAGTGGTGCCAGTGCACTCTCTGGACTCACTGCAGTGCATCCCCAGTGGTGCCAGTGCACTCTCTGGACTCACTGCATTGCATCCCCAGTGGTGCCAGTGCACTCTCTGGACTCACTGCACTGCATCCCCAGTGGTGCCAGTGCACTCTCTGGACTCACTGCACTGCATCCCCAGTGGTGCCACTGCACTCTCTGGACTGACTGCACTGCATCACCATTGGTGCCAGGGCACTCTCCGGACTCACTGCAGTGCATCCGCAGTGGTGCCAGTGCATCTCTTTCGAGTCACTGCACTGCATCCCCATTAGTGCCAGTGCATTCTCTGGACTCATTGCAGTGCATCCCCTCTAGGTGCCAGTGCACTCTCTGGACTCACTGCACTGCATCAACAGTGGTGCCAGTGCACTCTCTGGACTCATTGAACTGCATCCCCAGTGCTGACAGTGCACTCTCTGTAGTCACTGCAGTGCATCCCCAGTGGTGCCAGTGCACTCTCTGGACTCACTGCAGTGCATCCCCAGTGGTGCCAGTGCACTCTCTGGACTCACTGCAGTGCATCCCCAGTGGTGCCAGTGCACTCTCTGGAGTCACTGCATTGCATCCCCTGTTGTGCCAGTGCACTCTCTGGACTCACTGCAGTGCATCCCCAGTGGTGCCAGTGCACTCTCTGGACTCACTGCAGTGCATCCCCAGTGGTGCCAGTGCACTCTCTGCACTCACTGCACTGCATCCCCAGTGTTCCCAGAGCACTCTCTGGACTCACCGAGGTGCATCCCCAGTGGTGCCAGTGCACTCTCTGGACTCACATCACTGAATGAACAGTGGTGCCAGTGCTCTCTGTGGACTCACTGCAGTGCATCCCCAGAGCTGACAGTGCACTCTCTGGACTCAGTGCACTGCATCCCCAGTGGTGCCACTGCACTCTCTGGACTCAGTGCACTGCATCCCCAATGGTGCCACTGCACTCTCTGGACTCACTGCACTGCATCCCCAGTGGTGCCAGTGCACTCTCTGGACTCACTGCACGGCATCCCCAGTGGTGCCAGTGCACTCTCTGAGCTCAATGTACTGCATCCCCAGTGGTGCCAGTGCACTCTCTGGACTCACTGCACTGCATCCCCAGTGGTGCCAGTGCACTCTCTGTAGTCACTGCACTGCATCAACAGTGGTGCCAGTGCACTCTCTGGACTCACTGCACTGCATCCCCAGGGTGCCAGTTTAGTCTCGGGTCTCACAGCAGTGCATCCCCAGTGGTGCCAGTGCACTCTCTGGACTGACTGCAGTACAGCTCAGTGGTGCCAGAGCACTCTCTGGACTCACAGCACTGCATCCCCAGTGGTGCCAGTGCACTCTCTGGACTCACTGCAGTGCATCCCCAGTGGTGCCAGTGCACTCTCTGGACTCACTGCAGTGTATCCCCATGGAGCCGGTGCACTCTCTGGACTCACTAAACTGCATCCCCAGTGGTGCCAGAGAACCCTCTGGACTCACTGCACTGCATCCCCAGTGGTGCCTGTGCAATCTCTGGACTCACTGCAGTTTATCCCCAGTGGTGCAAGGGCACTCTCTGGACTCACTGCACTGCATCCCCAGTGGTGCCAGTGCACTCTCTGGACTCACTGCACTGCATCACCATTGGTGCCAGGGCACTCTCTGGAGTCTCTGCAGTGCATCCGCAGTGGTGCCAGTGCACTCTTTCGAGTCACTGCACTGCATCCCCATTAGTGCCAGTGCATTCTCTGGACTCACTGCAGTGCATCCCCAGTGGTGCCAGTGTACTCTCTGGACTCACTGCACTGCATCACCAGTGGTGCCAGTGCACTCTCTGGACTCACTGCACTGCATCCCCAGTGGTGCCACTGCACTCTCTGGACTAACTGCACTGCATCCCCAGTGGTGCCAGTGCACTCTCTGGACTCACTGCAGTGCATTCCCAGTGGTGCCAGTGCACTCTTTGGACTCACTGCAATGCATCCCCAATGGTGCCAGTGCACTCTCTGGACTCACTGCAGTGCATCCCCAGTGGTGCCAGTGGCTCTCTGGACTCACTGCAGTGCATCCCCAGTGGTGCCAGTGCACTCTCTGGACTCACTGCAGTGCATCCCCAGTGGTGCCAGTGCACTCTCTGGACTCACTGCACTGCATCAACAGTGGTGCCAGTGCACTCTCTGCACTCACTGCACTGCATCCCCAGTGGTGCCAGTGTAGTCTCTGGACTCACTGCACTGCATCCCCTGTGGTGCCAGTGCACTCTTTGGACTCAGTGCACTGCATCCCCATTAGTGCCAGTGCACTCTCTGGACTCAGTGCACTGCATCCGCAATGGTGCCACTGCACTCTCTGGACTCACTTCACTGCATCCCCGGTGGTGCCAGTGCACTCTCTGGACTCACTGCACTGCATCCCCAGTGGTGCCAGTGGCTCTCTGGACTCACTGCACTGCATCACCAGTGGTGCCAGTGCACTCTCTGTAGTCACTGCGCTGCGTCCCCAGTGGTGCCAGTGCACTCTCTGGAGTCACTGCACTGCATCACCATTGGTTACAGTGCAATCTCTGGACTCACTGCACTGCATCCACAGTGGTGCCAGTGTAGTCTCTGGACTCACTGCACTGCAACCCCAGTGGTGCCAGTGCACTCTCTGGACTCACTGCACTGCATCCCCATTGGTGCCAGTGCAGTCTCTGGACTCACTGCACTGCATCCCCAGTTGTGCCAGTGCACTCTCTGGACTCACTGCAGTGCATCCCCAGTGGTGCCAGTGCACTCTCTGCACTCACTGCAGTGCATCCCCAGTGGTGCCAGTGCACTCTCTGTACTCACTGCAGTGCATCCCCAGTGGTGCCAGTGCACTCTCTGGACTCACTGAACTGCATCCCCATTAGTGCCAGTGCATTCTCTGGACTCACTGCACTGCATCCCCAGTGGTGCCAGTGCACTCCCTGGACTCACTGCAGTGCATCCCCAGTGGTGCCAGTGCACTCTCTGGACTCACTGCACTGCATCCCCAGTGGTGCCACTGCACTCTCTGGACTGACTGCACTGCATCACCATTGGTGCCAGGGCACTCTCCGGACTCACTGCAGTGCATCCGCAGTGGTGCCAGTGCCTCTCTTTCGAGTCACTGCACTGCATCCCCATTAGTGCCAGTGCATTCTCTGGACTCATTGCAGTGCATCCCCTTAGGTGCCAGTGCACTCTCTGGAGTCACTGCACTGCATCAACATTGGTGCCTGTGCACTCTCTGGACTCACTACACTGCATCCCCAGTGCTGACAGTGCACTCTCTGTAGTCACTGCAGTGCATCCCCAGTGGTGCCAGTGCACTCTCTGGACTCACTGCAGTGCATCCCCAGTGGTGCCAGTGCACTCTCTGGACTCACTGCATTGCATCCCCAGTGGTGCCAGTGCACTCTCTGGACTCACTGCACTGCATCCCCAGTGGTGCCAGTGCACTCTCTGGACTCACTGCATTGCATCACCATTGGTGCCAGGGCACTCTCCGGACTCACTGCAGTGCATCCGCAGTGGTGCCAGTGCACTCTTTCGAGTCACTGCAGTGCATCCCCAGTGGTGCCAGTGCACTCTCTGCACTCACTGCACTGCATCTCCAGTGTTCCCAGAGCACACTCTGGACTCACTGCACTGCATCCCCAGTGGTGCCAGTGCACTCTCCGGACTCACTGCAGTGCATCCCCAGTGGTGCCAGTGCACTCTCTGGACTCACTGCATTGCATCCCCAGTGGTGCCAGTGCACTCTCTGGACTCACTGCACTGCATCCCCAGTGGTGCCACTGCACTCTCTGGACTGACTGCACTGCATCACCATTGGTGCCAGGGCACTCTCCGGACTCACTGCAGTGCATCCGCAGTGGTGCCAGTGCATCTCTTTCGAGTCACTGCACTGCATCCCCATTAGTGCCAGTGCATTCTCTGGACTCATTGCAGTGCATCCCCTTAGGTGCCAGTGCACTCTCTGGAATCACTGCACTGCATCAACAGTGGTGCCAGTGCACTCTCTGGACTCATTGCACTGCATCCCCAGTGCTGACAGTGCACTCTCTGTAGTCACTGCAGTGCATCCCCAGTGGTGCCAGTGCACTCTCTGGACTCACTGCAGTGCATCCCCAGTGGTGCCAGTGCACTCTCTGGACTCACTGCAGTGCATCCCCAGTGGTGCCAGTGCACTCTCTGGAGTCACTGCACTGCATCCCCTGTTGTGCCAGTGCACTCTCTGGACTCACTGCAGTGCATCCCCAGTGGTGCCAGTGCACTCTCTGGACTCACTGCAGTGCATCCCCAGTGGTGCCAGTGCACTCTCTGCACTCACTGCACTGCATCCCCAGTGTTCCCAGAGCACTCTCTGGACTCACCGAGGTGCATCCCCAGTGGTGTCAGTGCACTCTCTGGACTCACTGCACGGCATCCCCAGTGGTGCCAGTGCACTCTCTGAGCTCAATGTACTGCATCCCCAGTGGTGCCAGTGCACTCTCTGGACTCACTGCACTGCATCCCCAGTGGTGCCAGTGCACTCTCTGGAGTCACTGCACTGCATCAACAGTGGTGCCAGTGCACTCTCTGGACTCACTGCACTGCATCCCCAGGGTGCCAGTTTAGTCTCGGGTCTCACAGCAGTGCATCCCCAGTGGTGCCAGTGCACTCTCTGGACTCACTGCACTGCATCACCAGTGGTGCCAGTGCACTCTCTGGACTCACTGCACTGCATCCCCAGTGGTACCACTGCACTCTCTGGACTAACTGCACTGCATCCCCAGTGGTGCCAGTGCACTCTCTGGACTCACTGCAGTGCATCCCCAGTGGTGCCAGTGCACTCTTTGGACTCACTGCAATGCATCCCCAATGGTGCCAGTGCACTCTCTGGACTCACTGCAGTGCATCCCCAGTGGTGCCAGTGGCTCTCTGGACTCACTGCAGTGCATCCCCAGTGGTGCCAGTGCACTCTCTGGACTCACTGCAGTGCATCCCCAGTGGTGCCAGTGCACTCTCTGGACTCACTGCACTGCATCAACAGTGGTGCCAGTGCACTCTCTGCACTCACTGCACTGCATCCCCAGTGGTGCCAGTGTAGTCTCTGGACTCACTGCACTGCATCCCCTGTGGTGCCAGTGCACTCTTTGGACTCAGTGCACTGCATACCCATTAGTGCCAGTGCACTCTCTGGACTCAGTGCACTGCATCCGCAATGGTGCCACTGCACTCTCTGGACTCACTTCACTGCATCCCCGGTGGTGCCAGTGCACTCTCTGGACTCACTGTACTGCATCCCCAGTGGTGCCAGTGGCTCTCTGGACTCACTGCACTGCATCACCAGTGGTGCCAGTGCACTCTCTGTAGTCACTGCGCTGCGTCCCCAGTGGAGCCAGTGCACTCTCTGGAGTCACTGCACTGCATCACCATTGGTTCCAGTGCACTCTCTGGACTCACTGCACTGCATCCACAGTGGTGCCAGTGTAGTCTCTGGACTCCCTGCACTGCATGAAAAGTGGTGCCAGTGCAATCTCTGGACTCACTGCAGTGCAGCTCTGTGGTGCCAGAGCACTCTCTGGACTCACTGCAGTGCATCCCCAGTGGGGCCAGTGCACTCTCTGGACTCACTGCACTGCATCCCCAGTGGTGCCAGTGCACTCTCTGAACTCACTGCAGTGTATCCCCATTGGAGCCGGTGCACTCTCTGGACTCACTAAACTGCATCCCCAGTGGTGCCAGAGAACTCTCTGGACTCACTGCAGTGCATCCCCAGTGGTGCCAGTGCACTGTCTGGACTCACTGCAGTTTATCCCCAGTGGTGCCAGTGCACTCTCTGGACTCACTGCACTGCATCCCCATTGGTGCCAGTGCAGTCTCTGGACTCACTGCACTGCATCCCCAGTGGTGCCAGTGCACTCTCTGGACTCACTGCAGTGCATCCCCAGTAGTGCCAGTGCACTCTCTGCACTCACTGCAGTGCATCCCCAGTGGTGCCAGTGCACTCTCTGTACTCACTGCAGTGCATCCCCAGTGGTGCCAGTGCACTCTCTGGACTCACTGAACTGCATCGCCATTAGTGCCAGTGCATTCTCTGGACTCACTGCACTGCATCCCCAGTGGTGCCAGTGCACTCTCTGGACTCACTGCAGTGCATCCCCAGTGGTGCCAGTGCACTCTCTGGACTCACTGCACTGCATCCCCAGTGGTGCCACTGCACTCTCTGGACTGACTGCACTGCATCACCATTGGTGCCAGGGCACTCTCCGGACTCACTGCAGTGCATCCGCAGTGGTGCCAGTGCATCTCTTTCGAGTCACTGCACTGCATCCCCATTAGTGCCAGTGCATTCTCTGGACTCATTGCAGTGCATCCCCTTAGGTGCCAGTGCACTCTCTGGACTCAATGCACTACATCCCCTGTGGTGCCAGTGCACTCTCTGGACTCACTACACTGCATCCCCAGAGCTGACAGTGCACTCTCTGTAGTCACTGCAGTGCATCCCCAGTGGTGCCAGTGCACTCTCTGGAGTCACTGCACTGCATCCCCTGTTGTGCCAGTGCACTCTCTGGACTCACAGCAGTGCATCCCCAGTGGTGCCAGTGCACTCTCTGGACTCACTGCAGTGCATCCCCAGTGGTGCCAGTGCACTCTCTGCACTCACTGCACTGCATCCCCAGTGTTCCCAGAGCACTCTCTGGACTCACCGAGGTGCATCCCCAGTGGTGCCAGTGCACTCTCTGGAGTCACTGCACTGCATCAACAGTGGTGCCACTGCACTCTCTGGACTCAGTGCACTGCATCCCCAATGGTGCCACTGCACTCTCTGGACTCACTGCACTGCATCCCCAGTGGTGCCACTGCACTCTCTGGACTCACTGCACTGCATCCCCAGTGGTGCCCGTGCACTCTCTGGACTCACTGCACGGCATCCCCAGTGGTGCCAGTGCACTCTCTGAGCTCAATGCACTGCATCCCCAGTGGTGCCAGTGCACTCTCTGGACTCACTGCACTGCATCCCCAGTGGTGCCAGTGCACTCTCTGGAGTCACTGCACTGCATCAACAGTGGTGCCAGTGCACTCTCTGGACTCACTGCACTGCATCCCCAGGGTGCCAGTTTAGTCTCGGGTCTCAAAGCAGTGCATCCCCAGTGGTGCCAGTGCACTCTCTGGGCTCAGTGCACTGCATCCCCAGTGGTGCCAGTGCACTCTTTGGACTCACTGCAATGCATCCCCAATGGTGCCAGTGCACTCTCTGGACTCACTGCAGTGCATCCCCAGTGGTGCCAGTGGCTCTCTGGACTCACTGCAGTGCATCCCCAGTGGTGCCAGTGCACTCTCTGGACTCACTGCAGTGCATCCCCAGTGGTGCCAGTGCACTCTCTGCACTTACTGCACTGCATCAACAGTGGTGCCAGTGCACTCTCTGGACTCACTGCAGTGCATCACCACTGGTGCCAGTGTAGTCTCTGGACTCACTGCACTGCATCCCCTGTGGTGCCAGTGCACTCTTTGGACTCAGTGCACTGCATCCCCATTAGTGCCACTGCACTCTCTGGACTCACTTCACTGCATCCCCGGTGGTGCCAGTGCACTCTCTGGACTCACTGCACTGCATCCCCAGTGGTGCCAGTGGCTCTCTGGACTCACTGCACTGCATCACCAGTGGTGCCAGTGGCTCTCTCGACTCACTGCACTGCATCACCAGTGGTGCCAGTGCACTCTCTGTAGTCACTGCGCTGCGTCCCCAGTGGTGCCAGTGCACTCTCTGGAGTCACTGCACTGCATCACCATTGGTTCCAGTGCACTCTCTGGACTCACTGCACTGCAACCACAGTGGTGCCAGTGTAGTCTCTGGACTCACTGCACTGCATGAAAAGTGGTGCCAGTGCACTCTCTGGACTCACTGCAGTGCAGCTCTGTGGTGCCAGAGCACCCTATGGACTCACTGCAGTGCATCCCTAGTGGTGCCAGTGCACTCTCTGGACTCACTGCACTGCATCCCCAGTGGTGCCAGTGCACTCTCTGTACTCACTGCAGTGTATCCCCATTGGAGCCGGTGCACTCTCTGGACTCACTAAACTGCATCCCCAGTGGTGCCAGAGAACTCTCTGGACTCACTGCAGTGCATCCCCAGTGGTGCCAGTGCACTGTCTGGACTCACTGCAGTTTATCCCCAGTGGTGCCAGTGCACTCTCTGGACTCACTGCACTCCATCCCCTCTGGTGCCAGTCCACTCTCTGGACTCACTGCACTGCATCCCCAGTGGTGCCAGTGCACTCTCTGGACTCACTGCAGTGCATCCCCAGTGGTGCCAGTGCACTCTCTGCATTCACTGCAGTGCATCCCCAGTGGTGCCAGTGCACTCTCTGGACTCACTGCACTGCATCCCCAGTGGTGCCAGTGCACTCTCTGGACTCACTGAACTGCATCCCCATTAGTGCCAGTGCATTCTCTGGACTCACTGCACTGCATCCCCAGTGGTGCCAGTGCACTCTCTGGACTCACTGCAGTGCATCCCCAGTGGTGCCAGTGCACTCTCTGGACTCACTGCACTGCATCCCCAGTGCTGCCAGTGCACTCTCTGGACTCACTGCACTGCATCCCCAGTGGTGCCAGTGCACTCTCTGGACTCACTGCAGTGCATCCCCAGTGGTGCCAGTGCACTCTATGGACTCCCTGCACTGCATCCCCAGTGGTGCCAGTGCACTCTCTGGACTCACTGCAGTGCATCCCCAGTGGTGCCAGTGCACTCTCTAGACTCAGTGCGGTGCATCCCCAGTGGAGCCAGTGCACTCTCTGGACTCACTGCAGTGCATCCCCAGTGGTGCCAGTGCACTCTCTGGACTCACTGCACTGCATCCCCAGTGGTGCCAGTGCAATCTCTGGACTCACTGCACTGCATCCCCAGTGGTGCCAGTGAACTCTCTGGACTCACTGCAGTGCATCATCAGTGGTGCCAGTGCACTCTGTGGACTCACTGCACTGCATCCCCAGTGGTGCCAGTGCACTCTCTGGACTCACTGCAGTGTATCCCCTGTGGTGCCAGTGCACTCCGTGGACTCACTGCACTGCATCCCAGTGGTGCCAGTGCACTCTCTGGACTCACTGCAGTGCATCCCCAGTGGTGCCAGTGCACTCTCTGGACTCACTGCAGTGCAGCCCCAGTGGTGCCAGTGCACTCTCTGGACTCACTGCAGTGCAGCCCCTTAGGTGCCAGTGCACTCTCTGTACTCACTGCAGTGCATTCCCAGTGGTGCCAGTGCACTCTCTGGACTCCTTGCAGTGAATCCCCGGTGGTGCCAGTGCACTCTCTGGACTCACTGCACTACATCCCCAGTGGTGCCAGTTCACTCTCTGGACTCACTGAACTGCATCCCCAGTAGTGCCAGTGCACTCTCTGGACTCACTGTACTGCATCCCCAGTGGTGCCTGTGAAGTCTCTGGACTCACTGCAGTGCATCCCCAGTGGTGCCAGTGTAGTCTCTGGACTCACTGCACTGCAACCCCAGTGGTGCCAGTGCAATCTCAGGACTCACAGCAGTGCAGCACCAGTTGGTGCCAGTGCACTCTCTGGACTCACTGCACTGCATCCCCAGTGGTGCCAGTGCACTCTCTGGACTCAACTGCACTGCATCCCCAGTGGTGCCAGTGCACTCTCTGGACTCACCGGGGTGCATCCCCAGTGGTGCCAATGCACTCTCTGGACTCACTGCACTGCATCCCCAGTGGTGCCACTGCACTCTCTGGACTCACTGCAGTGCATCCCCAGTGGTGCCAGTGCACTATCTGGACTCACTGCACTGCATCCCCACTGGTGCCAGTGTACTCTCTGCACTCACTGCACTGCATCCCCAGTGGTGCCTGTGCACTCTCTGGAGTCGCTGCACTGCATCCCCAGTGGTGCCAGTGCACTCTCTGGACTCACTGCAGTGCATCCCCAGTGGTGCCAGTGCACTCTCTGGACTCACTGCACTGCATTCCCAGTGCTGCCAGTGCACTCTCTGGACTCACCGGGGTGCATCCCCAGTGGTGCCAGTGCACTCTCTGGACTCACCGGGGTGCATCCCCAGTGGTGCCAGTGCACTTTCTGGACTCACTGCACTGCATCCCAAGTGGTGCCAGTGCACTCTCTGCACTTACTGCAGTGCATCCCCAGTGTTGCCAGTGCACTCTCTGGACTCACTGCACTGCATCCCCAGTGGTGCCAGTGCACTCTCTGGACTCACTGCAGTGAAACCCCTTTGGTGCCAGTGCACTCTCTGGACTCACTGCAGTGCATCCCCAGTGGTGCCAGTGCACTCTCTGGACTCACTGAACTGCATCCCCAGTCGTGCCTGTGCAGTCTCTGGACTCACTGCAGTGCATCCCCAGTGGTGCCAGTGCACTCTCTGGACTCACTGCAGTGCATCCCCAGTGGTGCCAGTGCAGTCTCTGGACTCACAGCACTGCATTCCCAGTGGTGCCAGTGCACTCTCTGGACTCACTGCAGTGCATCCCCAGTGGTGCCAGTGCACTCTCTAGACTCACTAAACTGCAACCCCAGTGGTGCCAGTGCACTCTCTGGACTCACTGCAGTGAATCCCCGGTGGTGCCAGTGCACTCTCTCGACTCACTGCACTGCATCCCCAGTGTTCCCTGTGCACTCTCTGGACTCACTGCACTGCATCTCCAGTCGTGCCTGTGCCGTCTCTGGACTCACTGCAGTGCACCCCCAGTGGTGCCAGTGCACTCTCTGGACTCACTGCAGTGCATCCCCAGTGGTGCAAGTGCAGTCTCTGGACTCACTGCAGTGCATCTCCAGTGGTGCCAGTGCACTCTCTGGACTCACTCCACTGCATCCCCAGTGGTGCCAGTGTACTCTCTGTAGTCACTGCGCTGCATTCCCAGTGGTGACAATGCACTCTCTGGACTCACTGCACTGCATCCCCTGTGGTGCCAGTGCACTCTCTGGACTCACTGCACTGCATCCCCAGTGGTGCCAGTGCACTCTCTGGACTCACTGCAGTCCATCACCAGTGGTGCCAGTGCACTCTCTGAGTCACTGCACTGCATTCCCAGTGGTGCCAGTGCACTCTCTGGACTCACTGCAGTGCATCCCCAGTGGTGCCAGTGCACTCTCTGGACTCACTGCACTGCATCCCCAGTGGTGCCAGTGCACTCTCTGGACTCACTGCAGTGCATTCCCAGTGGTGCCAGTGCAGTCTCTGCACTCACTGCACTGCATCTCCAGTGGTGCCAGTGCACTCTCTGGACTCACTGCAGTGCATCCCTACTGGTGCCTGTGCACTCTCTGGACTCAACTGCACTGCATCCCCAGTGGTGCCAGTACACTCTCTGTAGTCACTGCACTGCATTCCCAGTGGTGCCAGTGCACTCTCTGGACTCACTGCACTGCCTCCCCAATGGTGCCAGTGCACTCTCTGGACTCACTGCACTGCATCCCCAGTGGTGCCAGTGCACTCTCTGGACTCACTGCACTGCATCCCCAGTGGTGCCAGTGCACTCTCTGGACTCAACTGCACTGCATCCCCAGTGGTGCCAGTGCACTCTCTGGACTCACTGCAGTGCATCCCCAGTGGTGCCAATGCACTCTCTGGACTCACTGCACTGCATCCCCAGTGGTGCCAGTGCACTCTCTGGACTCACTGCAGTGCATCCCCAGTGGTGCCAGTGCACTATCTGGACTCACTGCACTGCATCCCCAGTGGTGCCAGGGCACTCTCTGCACTCACTGCACTGCATCCCCAGTGGTGCCAGTGCACTCTCTGGAGTCACTGCACTGCATCCCCAGTGGTGCCAGTGCACTCTCTGAACTCACGGCAGTGCATCCCCAATGGTGCCAGTGCACTCTCTGTACTCACTGCACTGCATCCCCAGTGCTGCCAGTGCACTCTCTGGACTCACTGCACTGCATCCCCAGTGGTGCCAGTGCACTCTCTGGACTCACCGGGGTGCATCCCCAGTGGTGCCAGTGCACTATCTGGACTCACGGCACTGCATCCCCAGTGGTGCCAGTGCACTCTCTCCACTTACTGCAGTGCATCGCCACTGTTGCCAGTGCACTCTCTGGACTCACTGCAGTGAATCCCCGGTGGTGCCAGTGCACTCTCTCGACTCACTGCACTGCATCCCCACTGGTGCCAGTGCACTCTCTGGACTCACTGCACTGCATCCCCAGTCGTGCCTGTGCCGTCTCTGGACTCACTGCAGTGCATCTCCAGTGGTGCCAGTGCACTCTCTGGACTCACTGCAGTGCATCCCTACTGGTGCCTGTGCACTCTCTGGACTCACTGCACTGCATCCCCAGTGGTGCCAGTACACTCTCTGTAGTCACTGCACTGCATTCCCAGTGGTGCCAGTGCACTCTCTGGACTCACTGCACTGCCTCCCCAATGGTGCCAGTGCACTCTCTGGACTCACTGCACTGCATCCCCAGTGGTGCCAGTGCACTCTCTGGACTCACTGCACTGCATCCCCAGTGGTGGCAGTGCACTCTCTGGACTCAACTGCACTGCATCCCCAGTGGTGCCAGTGCACTCTCTGGACTCACTGCAGTGCATCCCCAGTGGTGCCAATGCACTCTCTGGACTCACTGCACTGCATCCCCAGTGGTGCCAGTGCACTCTCTGGACTCACTGCAGTGCATCCCCAGTGGTGCCAGTGCACTATCTGGACTCACTGCACTGCATCCCCACTGGTGCCAGTGCACTCTCTGCACTCACTGCACTGCATCCCCAGTGGTGCCAGTGCACTCTCTGGAGTCACTGCACTGCATCCGCAGTGGTGCCAGTGCACTCTCTGGACTCACTGCAGTGCATCCCCACTGGTGCCAGTGCACTCTCTGGACTCACTGCACTGCATCCCCAGTGCTGCCAGTGCACTCTCTGGACTCACCGGGGTGCATCCCCAGTGGTGCCAGTGCACTCTCTGGACTCACCGGGGTGCATCCCCAGTGGTGCCAGTGCACTTTCTGGACTCACTGCACTGCATCCCCAGTGGTGCCAGTGCACTCTCTGCACTTACTGCAGTGCATCCCCAGTGTTGCCAGTGCACTCTCTGGACTCACTGCACTGCATCCCCAGTGGTGCCAGTGCACTCTCTGCACTTACTGCAGTGCATCCCCAGTGTTGCCAGTGCACTCTCTGGACTCACTGCACTGCAACCCCAGTGGTGCCAGTGCACTCTCTGGACTCACTGCAGTGCATCCCCAGTGGTGCCAGTGCACTCTCTGGACTCCTTGCAGTGAATCCCCAGTGGTGCCAGTGCACTCTCTGGACTCACTGCACTGCATCCCCAGTGGTGCCAGTGCACTCTCTGCACTTACTGCAGTGCATCCCCAGTGTTGCCAGTGCACTCTCTGGACTCACTGCACTGCAACCCCAGTGTTGCCAGTGCACTCTCTGGACTCACTGCACTGCATCCCCAGTGGTGCCAGTGCACTCTCTGGACTCCTTGCAGTGAATCCCCAGTGGTGCCAGTGCACTCTCTGGACTCACTGCACTGCAACCCCAGTGGTGCCAGTGCACTCTCTGGACTCACTGCAGTGCATCCCCAGTGGTGCCAGTGCACTGTCTGGACTCACTGCAGTTTATCCCCAGTGGTGCCAGTGCACTCTCTGGACTCACTGCACTCCATCCCCTCTGGTGCCAGTCCACTCTCTGGACTCACTGCACTGCATCCCCAGTGGTGCCAGTGCACTCTCTGGACTCACTGCAGTGCATCCCCAGTGGTGCCAGTGCACTCTCTGCACTCACTGCAGTGCATCCCCAGTGGTGCCAGTGCACTCTCTGGACTCACTGCACTGCATCCCCAGTGGTGCCAGTGCACTCTCTGGACTCACTGAACTGCATCCCCATTAGTGCCAGTGCATTCTCTGGACTCACTGCACTGCATCCCCAGTGGTGCCAGTGCACTCTCTGGACTCACTGCAGTGCATCCCCAGTGGTGCCAGTGCACTCTCTGGACTCACTGCACTGCATCCCCAGTGCTGCCAGTGCACTCTCTGGACTCACTGCACTGCATCCCCAGTGATGCCAGTGCACTCTCTGGACTCACTGCAGTGCATCCCGAGTGGTGCCAGTGCACTCTATGGACTCCCTGCACTGCATCCCCAGTGGTGCCAGTGCACTCTCTGGACTCACCGGGGTGCATCCCCAGTGGTGCCAGTGCACTCCCTAGACTCAGTGCACTGCATCCCCAGTGGAGCCAGTGCACTCTCTGGACTCACTGGAGTGCATCCCCAGTGGTGCCAGTGCACTCTCTGGACTCACTGCACTGCATCCCCAGTGGTGCCACTGCAATCTCTGGACTCACTGCACTGCATCCCCAGTGGTGCCAGTGAACTCTCTGGACTCACTGCAGTGCATCACCAGTGGTGCCAGTGCACTCTGCGGACTCACTGCACTGCATCCCCAGTGGTGCCAGTGCACTCTCTGGACTCACTGCAGTGTATCCCCTGTGGTGCCAGTGCACTCAGTGGACTCTTTGCACTGCATCCCAGTGGTGCCAGTGCACTCTCTGGACTCACTGCAGTGCATCCCCAGTGGTGCCAGTGCACTCTCTGGACTCACTGCAGTGCAGCCCCAGTGGTGCCAGTGCACTCTCTGGACTCACTGCAGTGCAGCCCCTTAGGTGCCAGTGCACTCTCTGTACTCACTGCAGTGCATTCCCAGTGGTGCCAGTGCACTCTCTGGACTCCTTGCAGTGAATCCCCGGTGGTGCCAGTGCACTCTCTGGACTCACTGCACTACATCCCCAGTGGTGCCAGTTCACTCTCTGGACTCACTGAACTGCATCCCCAGTAGTGCCAGTGCACTCTCTGGACTCACTGTACTGCATCCCCAGTGGTGCCTGTGAAGTCTCTGGACTCACTGCAGTGCATCCCCAGTGGTGCCAGTGTAGTCTCTGGACTCACTGCACTGCAACCCCAGTGGTGCCAGTGCAATCTCAGGACTCACAGCAGTGCAGCACCAGTTGGTGCCAGTGCACTCTCTGGACTCACTGCACTGCATCCCCAGTGGTGCCAGTGCACTCTCTGGACTCACTGCACTGCATCCCCAGTGGTGCCAGTGCACTCTCTGGACTCAACTGCACTGCATCCCCAGTGGTGCCAGTGCACTCTCTGGACTCACCGGGGTGCATCCCCAGTGGTGCCAATGCACTCTCTGGACTCACTGCACTGCATCCCCAGTGGTGCCACTGCACTCTCTGGACTCACTGCAGTGCATCCCCAGTGGTGCCAGTGCACTATCTGGACTCACTGCACTGCATCCCCACTGGTGCCAGTGTACTCTCTGCACTCACTGCACTGCATCCCCAGTGGTGCCAGTGCACTCTCTGGAGTCACTGCACTGCATCCCCAGTGGTGCCAGTGCACTCTCTGGACTCACTGCAGTGCATCCCCAGTGGTGCCAGTGCACTCTCTGGACTCACTGCACTGCATTCCCAGTGCTGCCAGTGCACTCTCTGGACTCACCGGGGTGCATCCCCAGTGGTGCCAGTGCACTCTCTGGACTCACCGGGGTGCATCCCCAGTGGTGCCAGTGCACTTTCTGGACTCACTGCACTGCATCCCCAGTGGTGCCAGTGCACTCTCTGCACTTACTGCAGTGCATCCCCAGTGTTGCCAGTGCACTCTCTGGACTCACTGCACTGCATCCCCAGTGGTGCCAGTGCACTCTCTGGACTCACTGCAGTGAAACCCCTTTGGTGCCAGTGCACTCTCTGGACTCACTGCAGTGCATCCCCAGTGGTGCCAGTGCACTCTCTGGACTCACTGCAGTGCATCCCCAGTGGTGCCAGTGCAGTCTCTGGACTCACAGCACTGCATTCCCAGTGGTGCCAGTGCACTCTCTGGACTCACTGCAGTGCATCCCCAGTGGTGCCAGTGCACTCTCTAGACTCACTAAACTGCAACCCCAGTGGTGCCAGTGCACTCTCTGGACTCACTGCAGTGCACCCCCACTGGTGCCAGTGCACTCTCTGGACTCACTGCACAGCATCCCCAGTGGTGCCAGTGCACTCTCTGGACTCACTGCACTGCATCCCCAGTGGTGCCAGTGCACTCTCTGGACTCACGGCAGTGCATCCCCAATGGTGCCAGTGCACTCTCTGTACTCACTGCACTGCATCCCCAGTGCTGCCAGTGCACTCTCTGGACTCACTGCACTGCATCCCCAGTGGTGCCAGTGCACTCTCTGGACTCACCGGGGTGCATCCCCAGTGGTGCCAGTGCACTCTCTGGACTCACTGAACTGCATCCCCAGTGGTGCCAGTGCACTCTCTCCACTTACTGCAGTGCATCGCCACTGTTGCCAGTGCACTCTCTGGACTCACTGCAGTGAATCCCCGGTGGTGCCAGTGCACTCTCTCGACTCACTGCACTGCATCCCCAGTGTTCCCAGTGCACTCTCTGGACTCACTGCACTGCATCTCCAGTCGTGCCTGTGCCGTCTCTGGACTCACTGCAGTGCACCCCCAGTGGTGCCAGTGCACTCTCTGGACTCACTGCAGTGCATCCCCAGTGGTGCAAGTGCAGTCTCTGGACTCACTGCAGTGCATCTCCAGTGGTGCCAGTGCACTCTCTGGACTCACTCCACTGCATCCCCAGTGGTGCCAGTGTACTCTCTGTAGTCACTGCGCTGCATTCCCAGTGGTGACAATGCACTCTCTGGACTCACTGCACTGCATCCCCTGTGGTGCCAGTGCACTCTCTGGACTCACTGCACTGCATCCCCAGTGGTGCCAGTGCACTCTCTGGACTCACTGCAGTCCATCACCAGTGGTGCCAGTGCACTCTCTGAGTCACTGCACTGCATTCCCAGTGGTGCCAGTGCACTCTCTGGACTCACTGCAGTGCATCCCCAGTGGTGCCAGTGCACTCTCTGGACTCACTGCACTGCATCCCCAGTGGTGCCAGTGCAGTCTCTGCACTCACTGCAGTGCATCTCCAGTGGTGCCAGTGCACTCTCTGGACTCACTGCAGTGCATCCCTACTGGTGCCTGTGCACTCTCTGGACTCACTGCACTGCATCCCCAGTGGTGCCAGTACACTCTCTGTAGTCATTGCACTGCATTCCCAGTGGTGCCAGTGCACTCTCTGGACTCACTGCAGTTTATCCCCAGTGGTGCCAGTGCACTCTCTGGACTCACTGCACTCCATCCCCTCTGGTGCCAGTCCACTCTCTGGACTCACTGCACTGCATCCCCAGTGGTGCCAGTGCACTCTCTGGACTCACTGCAGTGCATCCCCAGTGGTGCCAGTGCACTCTCTGCACTCACTGCAGTGCATCCCCAGTGGTGCCAGTGCACTCTCTGGACTCACTGCACTGCATCCCCAGTGGTGCCAGTGCACTCTCTGGACTCACTGAACTGCATCCCCATTAGTGCCAGTGCATTCTCTGGACTCACTGCACTGCATCCCCAGTGGTGCCAGTGCACTCTCTGGACTCACTGCAGTGCATCCCCAGTGGTGCCAGTGCACTCTCTGGACTCACTGCACTGCATCCCCAGTGCTGCCAGTGCACTCTCTGGACTCACTGCACTGCATCCCCAGTGATGCCAGTGCACTCTCTGGACTCACTGCAGTGCATCCCGAGTGGTGCCAGTGCACTCTATGGACTCCCTGCACTGCATCCCCAGTGGTGCCAGTGCACTCTCTGGACTCACCGGGGTGCATCCCCAGTGGTGCCAGTGCACTCCCTAGACTCAGTGCACTGCATCCCCAGTGGAGCCAGTGCACTCTCTGGACTCACTGGAGTGCATCCCCAGTGGTGCCAGTGCACTCTCTGGACTCACTGCACTGCATCCCCAGTGGTGCCACTGCAATCTCTGGACTCACTGCACTGCATCCCCAGTGGTGCCAGTGAACTCTCTGGACTCACTGCAGTGCATCACCAGTGGTGCCAGTGCACTCTGCGGACTCACTGCACTGCATCCCCAGTGGTGCCAGTGCACTCTCTGGACTCACTGCAGTGTATCCCCTGTGGTGCCAGTGCACTCAGTGGACTCTTTGCACTGCATCCCAGTGGTGCCAGTGCACTCTCTGGACTCACTGCAGTGCATCCCCAGTGGTGCCAGTGCACTCTCTGGACTCACTGCAGTGCAGCCCCAGTGGTGCCAGTGCACTCTCTGGACTCACTGCAGTGCAGCCCCTTAGGTGCCAGTGCACTCTCTGTACTCACTGCAGTGCATTCCCAGTGGTGCCAGTGCACTCTCTGGACTCCTTGCAGTGAATCCCCGGTGGTGCCAGTGCACTCTCTGGACTCACTGCACTACATCCCCAGTGGTGCCAGTTCACTCTCTGGACTCACTGAACTGCATCCCCAGTAGTGCCAGTGCACTCTCTGGACTCACTGTACTGCATCCCCAGTGGTGCCTGTGAAGTCTCTGGACTCACTGCAGTGCATCCCCAGTGGTGCCAGTGTAGTCTCTGGACTCACTGCACTGCAACCCCAGTGGTGCCAGTGCAATCTCAGGACTCACAGCAGTGCAGCACCAGTTGGTGCCAGTGCACTCTCTGGACTCACTGCACTGCATCCCCAGTGGTGCCAGTGCACTCTCTGGACTCACTGCACTGCATCCCCAGTGGTGCCAGTGCACTCTCTGGACTCAACTGCACTGCATCCCCAGTGGTGCCAGTGCACTCTCTGGACTCACCGGGGTGCATCCCCAGTGGTGCCAATGCACTCTCTGGACTCACTGCACTGCATCCCCAGTGGTGCCACTGCACTCTCTGGACTCACTGCAGTGCATCCCCAGTGGTGCCAGTGCACTATCTGGACTCACTGCACTGCATCCCCACTGGTGCCAGTGTACTCTCTGCACTCACTGCACTGCATCCCCAGTGGTGCCAGTGCACTCTCTGGAGTCACTGCACTGCATCCCCAGTGGTGCCAGTGCACTCTCTGGACTCACTGCAGTGCATCCCCAGTGGTGCCAGTGCACTCTCTGGACTCACTGCACTGCATTCCCAGTGCTGCCAGTGCACTCTCTGGACTCACCGGGGTGCATCCCCAGTGGTGCCAGTGCACTCTCTGGACTCACCGGGGTGCATCCCCAGTGGTGCCAGTGCACTTTCTGGACTCACTGCACTGCATCCCCAG